>NC_139022.1:174787997-175466521 GCF_964662115.1 Mustela nivalis
CCCGTGGGCCCATGCGCCCTGTGCTGGGAGCAGGAGGAGGCGGGGTGATTCAGGGGAATGGTGTCCCGTCCCTGGAGCCCAGATCCAAGCCACATCTCCCAACAGCTGTAATGGTAGCAAAGGTGATATCCTGTTCTCCAACCCCATGATGTAGGTTCTCAGTAGGTTCTGAATACGGGTGGAAAACAGGGCTTCTCAAGCTTTCAGGAACCCATCTTGGGGACGGAGGGCAAAGCAGGACAGGGTTAGAAATGGGAAGAACAATATGACAAGATTCTCTCTGGAAAAAACACACCCCGCAGAAGAAGGGAAGGGTTGTTCAGACCAGAAGGGCCCTCCAGGTGTCCATCAAGCCCACAGATCCTGGACACAGAGACCTCCTACAGAGCCTCACCCACACTCTCACAGCAGGCCCCCAAAATGTCCTTTTAGGCAACCTCATCCTCCTCCCATAGAATGGACAATTCAAGTATTAACTCTGGGTCTTGCTCTGTGTGTGTGTGTGTGTGTGGGGGGGGGGGTGATGTGTGCACATGTGATGTGTACGCGTGTGATTGTACACAGGATCTATTTGTCATGTGTGTATGTGGTATGTGTGTGCGTGCGTGTCACATGTGCGGTGTGTGTGATCTGTATGTGTGACCCATGCATACGTACCCCTGATACATCTCTGTATGCCTTGTGGGACAGATCTGTGTCTATGCTGTGTGGTTTGCATGATGTCTGTGTGCCACACTACACGTGTAATTTACATGCACCGTGTGCAGTTTTACATGATGCATGTGAGCCATGGATACCTCTGCGAGATAAATAACGTGTCTATATGACGTGCTCGTGACCTGTGGGAGGCATGCGCGTTGCTGCTGGGCATGTGAGTGTGAGCCCTGACCCAGGGTGTGGGAGCAGGGGAGCAGCCTTCACTGCCATTTCCAAACACTTCTAACTGCAGGGGGCTCCCCTTCCTCCCGGAGCCGAACGCACACCCATCGCCTCTGTGAATGCCCGTCATGTGAGCACAGGGGCTCGCCAGTGTAGTCCTGACTCCCATCTGGGGAGGAGTCCTTCTCCAGCCGACGGGATCGATCTCGGTGCCCTTCCTCCAGCGCAATGGTAATTCAGCACTGCCGGATTCTGCTTCTCCAGAATGATCGTCTGCTTTGCTAGATTTTCCCAACCTTGTCTCTGCTGGATTTGCTCTGAAGGACGGTGCCCCAAAGAATGCAGACGACGAGGAACGCCAACACAAACCAGACTGCTCAGAATTGGAAAATGCTATCTCTTTCCTTATTAGGTACAGCTGAAATAATAACTTAGTGATTATCTAGCGGAGATTTTTCCTTTTCTCCTTAAAAAAATGCCTTCAAAGCAGAAATGTCAACATTTTAGGAAGTGGAGTCCTCCAAAATGAGAACCAAATGTAAGCAACAGAGCCTGATGACGCCATCCGCTGTCCCCGGGAGCCCCCACGGCAGGGTGTAGGGACGGAGCCTTCCCTTGCTCACCTGGAGCCACTTCTTCTACTCACAGGGACCTCAAGAGCAACAGGCGGCCTCTGCCCACTTGGAAGCCACTGGGACACCTGCTGCACACCAGCGCTGCATCTCTGAGCGACTGTCACCGGGGTGCGTCACCTCCCCCTCCAGCTCAGGCCAACAATTGGGTGGTCACACAGGCCCCCTAGGGCCCTGCCCATTGCTGGTGTGGTCACCAGGTCATCTGGTGGGCGCCTTCAGGATCACTACAGAAATCTACAAATCTGATGGATGTCCTGCATTATTTTTCTTTCAAAAGGGTGCATTCATAGAATGACTTTGTATAAAACCCAGGACACCAAAGAAACGATTCAGTTAAAATATTCTTTTCAAAAACAATCTCACAGCATTTTATTTTCTAGAAAACTATTAGGCAGAACACATGATGAAAAACCCCATCTTCAACGACGCTGGATTTGTTTTATAACATCGAACCGTCGTGACGCCTTCTTTTATCTCACTGCTCCATTTAGCGACTTTTGCATCTGCCAGAAAACAGGAGAGGGAACTCGGCCTCCCACGGGATGTCTTGGAAGAAAACAAATTGTTTAGGGTGAAAACAGCCGTGAAAAGTTTACCCTGAAGAGTCAAACCAGGCCTTGAAGTATCGGGGATCTGCGCGAGAGGCAAGAGCATTCGGCCCGGGCTCTCCCCGCTCCCCGCCCGCACCCCATGTAAGTGGGGTCCGCCAGCCACGCTGCTCAGAGATCCTCAGAACTGAGCGATCCAAGCAAGCCGTGCATCTTTCCATTCTCGCAAGAGCCCAGAAGACAAAACCGCCGGGAGCATGGACTTGTTTTATTATTTCATTTTGTAGGCAAAGGAACAGTCTACAAAGTGAAGAGACGGGAGGGCCGGTCCCCAGGCAGGTGGGGCTCTCAGGATGACTCCTGCTCCATCCCACACTGCCCAGTCCACACCGGTCAGGCAGGTGCACCCAGCACGGTCGGACTCTCTGCTGGGGCACAGGGGGGGTACGTTTAGGGAATTTCGGAAGAGATGTGCTATCCTGTAGGAAGCTCATAGTTTGCTTCCCTTTAGAGAGCATCTGTATCTTGTGCTATAAAAGCCCTTTGATCATTTAAGCTACTTTAAGTCACTGCATTTTGGAGACCACCCATTCACGGAGCTTTCAACTCCTGAGGCTGCTGTGTCTGGGTCTGTTCAAAGGAAAGTAACACAGAGGTTGAGCGATTTCTAACGGATCATGTGACCAAACGCAAAGGACCTGAGGGTTATCTCACTTGGGAGAAGAACATTCAAGTGTGTGAGTTCACTGTCCTTTAGCATTGAGAGATTTCCATGTGGCTTAGATGATCACTCAGGAACTGTGCAACTCTGAGAGCTTATAGTTTGAAGAGTTCAGACTTCCTGCTCTGAATCTGAGGGTAGGGGCTGTACGCTACCACCTGCACAGGACGGCAGATGTCCACACGTGCCAAGGACAGGCTCCTGGGAATGAGAGGAGCGGCATCACTTAAGGACATGGTTTCCCCATGAATTAAGAGCACGGGGTTGGAGGAGGAAGGATGGTAGAGCATTTGAAATAGGTCATTGGTTTAAGACAGAGCAAATCATAAATATGCAAAAACACCAATTATAAGTCAAAAGAAAATAAAAGAGATACAAGAACGTTATGAAAAGAGCTGCAAATGAATATTCAGCAAGCTTGCCGCATCTCATAAGCACCAAATTTGGCTTAAATAAAACAATGCTCTTGCTCAGGAGAGAAAACGATTGGGTAGAACTTCCGTCCGTGGAGCTCTCAAGCATGCTGTGAAGACACCCAACGCCAGCTCCTTGGCATTCCTTGTGATGTTCAAAGAATTAAATTTGCTGTATGCCCGGGCCTGAGGGTTTCTGCTTTTTATCATGTAGTGCAGACCAGAAATGCTGTGTTTGGATAATAACATCCAGCGATCCTTAAGTCATGTGTTAGAATTCTCTAACTCAAAATCCTTCCAAATGAATAGAAGGGGAGTCAGAAACAAACTCTGTTGGACTTAATGTGTGTGTGTCTCCCCAAAATTCACAGGTAGAAGCCTTCATCTCCTATGTGATGGTATTGGAGGTGGGGCTTATGGGAGAAACTTGGGTGTACGTGAGGTCATGAAGATGTGGCTCCCCTGATGGGATTAGCATCTTCACAAAGATAGGAAGAGTCCAGAGCCCTCTCTCTCCACTATGTAAAGACTCAGGGAGAAGGGGCCGTCCACAAGCCAAGAGAACTCTTACCAGGGGTGGATTTGTCAGGCACCTTGATCTGGGATGCCCTCACCTCCAAAATGGAGAAATCACTTAGTGTAGTCTGAGTCCCAGTCGGAGGTGTTCTACCAAGGCAGCCCAAGCACCTGAGCAATGGGCATTACAGGGCTCGAGTTTGAGACTGGAAGTGAAGATCAGGAGGCCACCTGACACACTGTGACATCCTATGGAAATGGCCACTGAAACCAGACGGTAGGGCTGGTTGTGACTCTTCCTGTCATTAACCTCTTTTGTATTACATCTGTTACTATTAAGTCTTTCTGAATAGCACACAGCCTGTTGTTTCTGCAGCCACATTTGGGTTGAAGGATATAGATCTCATGTGTAGATGGGGTTCAGGTCCAGCATCACAGGGAGATAAAACAGGGGGGACATTTGAGACACTTGCTCATCTCAGAAGTGAGCCATCAGCTCATCATAAGCCACAAGGAAGAGATGAACCTAGAAGATACTCAAGACCTTGGTAGAAAGTTCCTTCCATAATGCAAGTCACTGAGAATGCAGCTTCCCGAGAAGGGAAAGCTGACTTAACCAAGCAGAAAACCAAACGTGTACTTCTGAGCTCAGCGTCTACAGATTTGAAATGGATGGGGATAAGGCTGCCTTGATGAACAGTTGAGAATAAGAAAAAAGAGACAAAACAGAGTTTCCAATTTTCTGAACTCTGCGGGAAAAGACTACACCAGCCTCCCACCATCGAAGACAGATAGCTCACTCCCCTTTGCACAGAGGAGGGTACTGTCACACTGTTTATTCTCTTGTCTATCTTGGACTTCAAACCCATGGAGCAATCTCAGCACTGGGGGCTCAGCTCCTCTCCACCACGGTAAGAAAGGAGACCGAGCCAATACATTATATGGGAAGGAGGGAACCACCACCACTATAACTGACATTGCACAGTTCTCTGGCATCCAAAGTGGGGACCCTCATAGCCTTTGTACTGTGACCAATTTTGCAGGCCATTTCTTCAGAGCAAGGCTACCAGATATTTCTCTCCCCACTCCCTGCGGTGTTAGCAGAGCTCCAGCTCCAATTTCAAGAGCACCTGATGACAAAGCTTGTCTCTGTCGGGTTCCAGCACTATCTCCTGTCACCCAGCCTGCTGGTACAGTGATGTTTGGATGATAACACCTGACATTTTGTTAATCACCCAATCAATGATTAACTGAACTTTGTATCTCAGCTAAAACCCACAGAAATTATTATCACCTTGGTCCTTGCCGAGTCCAAGGAATCGGAGGTTTAATTATCTCAAAGAGATTCCGCTCTGCTCATTTCAGAAACTCAAGAGATCAAATGGTCCTGGATAGTCCAAAGGGTTATTAATTACAGGTCTCGGAATCATACCAAACTTGCTCTCCCGTATGTAATGACACACACACAACAGAACACACTTTAAGTGATATGTCTTAGTGCTTTTCAAAACTTTAGAAATATGTAATTCTATACTAATAAAACTCAAATTTTACTAATCTTAAACCAGCTTTCCTAAGGATCTTCACCAAGCAATATACAACAATTTGCTTCATTCTGGTGATTTCCATGAACTTAAAAGTGAAAAAAAAATTAGCACGCTTTAGAGTTTCACTAATTTAGAGCCTCTAATTAATCTGAAGCCATGAAATCTAGCTTCCTTTAAGCACCATACAGAATTCCCTTCATTCATCGCCACTTTACGGGTGACATATTTGATACCCCTCATTAAAATTTTAAAAGTTGGTAGGTGATCAGATTCAAATAACAAGTATCACCAAGGCTATCAGACCCTTCAGTCTGTGGCTTGGATCAAGATGAAATTATAATTCTATTTCATGGCGCACATGTGAGATAAAGATTTCCTTTCAAGGAAAACAGTGCCCCAGAGGGGAGGCCCGCCTTTTGTGGGTACGTGGGGTATTTTTGCACTGATGACCTGTGACATGTTTCTGTCCCATTATAACCTACCCAACAGGAGGCAGACTTAAAATTAAATAGACCAAACACCACGCATCCTCTGATTATGACTAAGATGTCACTTTATGAAGGTACACAGACCTAAACAGAGATAGCAAATATAATGTGACAACAGAGGGACAACTGGTTAGGGAAGAGGCATGGCAACCCAGGGACGGCATGGCCAATCTTGGCTGTGAATTTAAATGTGACATTAGCGAGCGTGTTCACAGAGAGGCAACAGATTGCAAACTCCTGCAAAAACGAGACTCCAAATACAGAAGAAACACAATGGGTGCTGTGATTCAGAAGCTCTACTTTTGAACTGGAATGCCCTTTTTAGTAAGGGCAAAAAATGTTCCACAAAGTCACACTGTAATTAAAAAAAAAAAAGATAAGTCACTGCCTGGATGCATAAACAGAACCATTTGTGAATAGGAAAACAAAAAATTTCCTCTTCCAAACTAAACTTTACATGTTTCCTTAATGATACCAATTATGGCGGGGGGAGGCCTGGCAGCAACTTCTCTTTTAACAGAATAAAAGGCCAATATGAACTTAAAGACAGTCTCTCCCCGGCGTGCTCTCCCCTACTCTATAGGAAGTGATGTAATGAATGCCTCATCTCGGCGCATATTAAACCAGCACCAGCTGTGCGTGGCATTTCTGCAAGAGCATGACCAGCCCCAAATGTCTAAGGAATGTAGGTTTTAACATTTCAGTGGGTTCTCCGGTAATTTCTAAATGATCCGTCTTTAAAACTAAGTATCGTGTTGGAATGAACGGAATTGTAACCCACCAAATTCAATTCTGGCCTGAACACTGCGTTCTGTAAGGCTGCAAAGATGCATTTTTAATGCCGTTGACATGAGATCTTGATTTCTGGTCAATTTCACCCAGAGACGATGCATTAGTTTTGACCAAATCACTGAGAAGCATGTTTTGTTTTCCCAAATGACCACGAGAGTCCAGCAATTTTCCCAGGTGGCAGCATTCAAGGACCATAATCCAGAAGAGCAGACTTTGTGAAACTGTGGTGGTGTGTTGGGGCGCCATGGCGGAACATCACAGGGGGCAGTGGAAACAGCAGACATCGATGCTCCCACAGTTCTGGAGGCCGGAAGTCAGATCCAGTATCGGTAGGTTTGGATTCCCCTGAGCCCTCTCCTCGGCTTAGAAAGGGTCTTCGTGTTTCATTCCAGCTGTGTCCCTGCACAATCTTCTCTCCACATGGCCCTGGTGTCTCCCTGTGGGCACTAATCTCTTCTTCTTGTAGGGTTTCAGGCACCTGCACCAGAGCCCACCCAAATAGCCTCCTTTTAAAACTTCATCACCTACACATGCCCCCTCTCCACAGGCAGTCACATTCGGAGGTACTGGAGGTTGGGGCTTCACCATACTAACTTTTTAGGGGTAGGGGAGGCACAATTCAGTCCGTAATAACATGATGCTGAGTTTTAAAGACAGGTTATTTAGAAATTACCAGAGAACCCACTGAAACGTTAAAACGTGCATTCCTCAGACATTTGGGGCTGGTCATTCTTTTGCAGAAATGCCACACACAGCTGGTGATGGTTTAACAGGAACAGAGATGAGACAGTCGTTACGTCACTTCATTCACCCAGCGTTATCGAGCATTCATTCATGACCAACCAAATGTTTTACCCCTTCCCCATGAAATCAATGTCATTGGGATAAGTGCAGTAAAACAAACCAAGAGAAGTCAACAAAGCAAGCAAACACAGGAGACACAGAGCCAGCTGGTCACGAGCGCGACGGTGAGCTGCCGCTATAGCTCCGAGCTCTGGGGGAGCCGAGGGTGCCGCCCATGGGTGTTCACGGCGACCTGTCTTGACGAGAGAGGGTCCTGCGGTTGAAGGAAGACTTATGATAAATGGAGCCTGCTTCTTCCAACACTATTACAAAACTTTCCTGCAAAAAATTAAACCACTAAAACCACAAATGCAGACGTTCCCAAATTTCCCTATTTCACAATGCTCAGAGTGTCTTGTGAATTTTTCATCGCATTCCTAGGCCAAAGGAAATACCGCAAAGTATTGTGTATGAAGTAGTCGTGTCCAGAAGAGTTACGTATCGTGACTTAACAACTTAGTAGTTGTTGGGGGATGACAACGACATATATATAACAATAAAATATAATATTTTTGTCTCATTCTTCGAAGACCCAGGGACTTAGGATGGGCCCTCAGTAGCCAACGTGTTCGTGGAACACTGTGAACCTTCACAGCCACTGGTGTGATTCAGCACCACCACAATCATAATTCCTGTTCTGTCTTGACTTCTTGGATTTTTGAAAATTTGAAATATCATGAGGTGCCCCCCTGGGTGCCTTGGCACACAGTTTGGAGAACCACATCCCTAATAAACTACAGTTTTGACAAAATAAGTAATTAACATGACAGAATTGAAAGTGTTCCTATAATCAGGATGGGGCACGTGCAATATTTTCTCCTTCGTAAACTCTGAAAAGGTCTACTGGATTAGACCAAAAATCTAGGAGACTGGTTGGCAGCTTATACAAAGGGGTTTGCTTCTCTTAAGTAAGCCCAACCTGAAGGTATTATGGTGCAGGTTTTTTAGAAGATCCAGCTGACAGGAGCGAACCTTGGTGGGTTTAACCTGGAGGGGTAAAGTGTTCTATGTGTCAGTTTTGTGACTGAGTCAAGGCTGAGGTAGGGGCAGAAGGAGACTGTGGCCCGGAATGCCACGTTCATGGATGCAAGAACCACACAAGAGGGAGGTAGCTGGGGGTCAAAGTTGGCAAAAATGCCCTGGGAATAGCAGGAAAAAAAGAACAAAGCCTTGTGTCATTGTCAATGGCAGGTACTTCCCTCCTCAAGCCCCTTGTCTTCCTCAGAGAGAAGCGAAGATCTACTCCACCCTGGGCCAGGGTCTCACCCAGAAAGAGGGGGAAAGTCTCTGGAAATGATAATTTGCAATGGTTTCCAAACAGCGAGCTTCACACACGCTTTTTCAGCTTGTGAGGAAAGTAAGAGAGAAAGCCCCGACCTTCATCTGGAACTGTCACGATCACATTTTAAAATGCTAGTGTTTCCAAGTCTAAGTGCATTTCTGGGATGAATTAACTTGCTTCCTGATGGTGTGAAGAAGTACTGCAAGCCAGGCAGGAAACGGAAATCCATCCAAGGCTACCAGAACTCCAAAGAACAAGTATAAAAAGTTAAGAATCTTCACTTCCACCTTCCAGTGGACACATTACATAAATAAATCTGTCCATTAAAAAGTCAAGAGTAAAATGATTCAATGACTAGTCCAGAGGTACTCATTTTTTTTTTTAAGGACCAAAATAAAGAGTGGAAATCCTAGCTGAGAAGTCATGATTTCCCCTTTATTTTGTATCGCAAATAAATCAGACCTTAACCAAGTACAGCAATATTTACTATCTCACAGTTTATTTTAGAAAAACAGCAATGCCTTTCTTTACAATTGAACAAGATTATTTGGGGCATGAAATTAAATAGAGCAGCACAAAAGTTTACTGAATGTTCAAGAAACAGAATAGTCTGAGAAGTGGTCTTTACACGAGAAAGGAGGAGAGGCAGGCCTTACGGAGCGTCCCAGGGTCCTGTGGCCCTGATGGCTGCCTCCCTCCCATCAGACAAATTAACCTGCTGTGCCTGTGAGGGGGGCACATTTCTCAAAGCTCAAGGACTTCTGCGGGCACTGCTCTGAAAGAGGCCAATGAAAAAAAACAAAACACAGGCCCAGCATCAGAACCACACGGCAGGGGAACCGAAATGGGTGAACAGTTTGACCGTAAGAATACGCATTTAAGACATTGCTTTGTTTAACTGAAATTCGACAACCAAATTCCACAAGCAGCAAGAGAAACAGTTTTTAACCACCAGGCTCAAGAGAACCACACAGACCTGGACCATCACCCTGGACCCCACCCAGCAATGGGGATTCTGGGCTCTGGTTCATTCCTGAACTTTTCCCCACAGCGAGCCAGGCTGCTTCTAACCACGCAGTAGCCTCTCCTTACCACATACAAGGCTTTCTTTGCTTCCTTCATTGTTTCTCATTTTTCCTTTGGGACCAAGTCTTAAAGCTTTGTCTACTGGAGGGGCGCCTGTGGGCTCAGACATTAAGTCACTAAGTTTCTGCCTTTGGCTCAGGCCAGGATCCCAGAGTCCTGGGATTGAGCCCCTTGTCTGACTCCCTGCTCAGTGGGGGACCTGCTTCTCCCTCTGCCTATTTGTGCTCTCTCTGTCAAATAAATACATAAAATCGTTAAAAAAAAGCGTGTCTACTTGAGCTCTTTCCACTACTTTGATCCCCGACTCCCCATTTCCCGTTTCAAACAAGACAGTAAGCCCAGCATAACGCCGAGGGTGACCCTTGCTGTTCCCTCCTCACTCCCTCCCGTGACTCCCAAGGAGGGCCTCTGAGCCGCTGGGCGCCATCGGCGGCCCAGGATGCCCACAATCCCCCCTCCTGTGGCTTCCTGGGTTCCACGCTCCCTAGGGTCCCCCTGTTCCACGGACTCCCCTGCTCTGACCCCAATGTTCCACTCTCCAGGGTGCCATGTGGGCCCCGATTTCTCCCTCCCAAGGTCATCCATGTCCGTGACTTCCTCAACACCAATTCCCAAGCCAGACCTCAGTGGGGATCTGGCTCGGAAGGCTGCTCTCGGAACGGCTGTATTTCCATTTTACCATTGGCCCGAAACTCCATCTAGGTCCTGCCCCAGGGCACGTTCAGCTTCTGGTCAGGCGCCACCTGCCACCCTGCAACTCCCCTCTGGGCCCCACCCCCTCCTCTGGGGTGGTCGGGTGTGCTCACTGCTCCATCCAGGTGTGCTCACTGCTCCATCCAGGTGTGCTCACTGCTCCATCCAGGCCTGAGGCCGTTGCTCGCAGAGCTCTCTGGGTCTCACACAGCCCCTTCCTGCTCCTCCTCCCAAGGGCGCGTGCTCCTTCTCCCAGGCCGGCTCCTCCCCGCACGTTCTCTGAGGGCCTGTCCCTCACCAGCACTACACCCAGTCATCTCCTCCAAGATCACTTGCCCCCAAACGCAGTATCTGCTTCTTGCCTGCCTCTCCAGCTCTGCTCTGTGTTCCAGGAGGGCAAGGATCCCATGTATTTTATGCCCTTATGTATATATCGGGTAATTCCTAAGGGGTCTATCATGATGTGCATCAGAGAAACATTCTTCGAATGAATGAACATACCCCTCATATCCACATGATCCACTACCTCACAACGGAGAGATCTTCATTTGTACATGGAGTAAAAATCTGTTCTCTCATTTAACAGGTGCTGCTGACAGCCTACCGTGTGCCGGGGACTGTTCAAGGGACTGGAATTTTGAGAACAAAGACAAAAATCCCTGCTTGCCCTTACGAAGCTTACATTGAAATATGATTTTTGGCCTTAGATCAATCTGCTCCTTTTTTCTGCCTTTTATATTTGGAAATAAAGCTTCATAACTGCTTTGTAAGATGGTATCCTTAATATCAGGACTGTGCTTTGGCATACAGCTAATGTCCCTGCAAGAAATCCATGCAAATGATATCAAGAATACACATGAAGAATTTGGACCCCAAATGGTCCTATCAAAGCTATCCTGGGGGGAAAAAAATGCAGACATGTGTTTTGTCACGTGAAAGAGAATGACACCTTCCTAGGCTGGCCAGATTTGACTCTGATCTGCTGGGGAAACTAAAACATCAAAAGAAAAGATGTGTGTTAAAAAGGGCAGGGTGCGTAGGTGGTAAAGATTTTAATTCTGGAAGCAGAGAAAAAGTCCAGTCCCTGATGAAAACAGGGCCGTCCAGAGCAGACGGCATCTTGTCAGCTGCTTCTCGCACCTGGCCCACCTGGCTGGTGCGTCGCCCCAGCGGACGTGCCCACTTAAGGCTTTCAGAAGTCCTGTCTTAAACCATGAGTTCTCAACAGGGCTGTATCCTTCCCCCAGCAGGCAAAAACATGGCTTCTTGGGGAAAGCAAGAAAAAGTATCTTTTTGTTTTGTTTTGTTTTGTTTTAGAGAGAGAGAGAGTGAGTGAGCATGGGGAGGTAGGGAGGAAAGGCAGGAGAGGGAGCGAGAGAATCTTAAGCGGTTTCCATGCCCAATGCAGGGCCTGATGTGGGGCTCGATCTCACAGTCTTGAGATCAGGACCCTCGTGGAAATCAACAGTCAGACACTTAACTGACCGAGCCAGCCAGGTGCCCCAAGAAATTTACTTTTTGAATGTATAATGCACAGACACGCTTACCTCACTTAAATAAATATGCAATATTCTTGTGGTACTAAAATTTCATGGCGGGGGGTTAGGAAAAAAAAAGTCTAAAAGTCAAGAAACCTTGCCTGAAACATCATTTGTGGTATCTCCGTGCTCATGGGTGGCCTCTGGATAAAGAGGCTTCTTGGTACAGAAATGGTTAAAAGATAATTTCACAACCTATCTGATCTATGACAGTCGTATCATTATTTTTCACTTTTGTTAGAGCAAGTCAGTCTCCCACGTTTGGGGAAGTGTGCTTTACTGACAAGATTACACCCAGGATGCTTTACTGACAAGATTACACCCAGGAGCCCTCCAGATTGAAGGCCACTCCCCACAGGAGAGAAAGCCCCCGGGTGGACAGACTTTACCTGTTCAGACAGGCTTCCCCGGGAGACACACCTTCGGATGGATGACATCATTCTTCAAATTAAGACCAATTTATCTCTGACTCCACCAGGCACAGATTTAAAGACACTCTTCTTAATCTATGCATATTTCCTTTTTGTATTGCACATAAATCACGCCCAATTCTGCAAGTGACTTTTGCCATCTTTTATAGCTACAATGGATCTAATGAAAACATCATGATCACATACAAATGCAAATTTCACACGCAAACTGTGCTCTGTTTAGGGAACTGAAGACTCGCATTTTAAAGTGCACTTTACTCGCCATACAAATACCTCCTCTGATTTGTGTTTAAGAATGGAAAAGGCAAGATAAGGCTTCTCCAAGGTGCTTTCCGCACAAGAGCTCCTTGCAGCAAGGTCTTGAAATGTGCTGTGCCTTCGAGTCGCCTGGCAGTTTAAAAAGATATGTATGTGCTCAGGACCCACGCCTGGAGAGTCAGTAAGCTATTATTCTCTTAACATAAATCTCCCTGGACTTATGCACTGGGAATGGAGAAACGAATGTCAGACATGAAACATGACTAGCCTTGAATACCGCCGAGACAAAGAAACAATTCGGGGGAGAAGAGCTGAATATTTCATCAAGGATGGAACAAATACTGGTTCATGGTAATGAGGACACGTTACCTCCGAGGAGGTGGGCTTTGCTATTCAAACTAAAACTGTAAGGTGTGGTGTGATTATTTAGACCAAAGGAAAGACATCCTTCCGCTCATTTAGGAGGGCCCTGGGCTGATCGAAGGAGGAGATGGAGGCTGCGGTCCAGGCAGGAGAGCCTGAGCCTGGATTCCCCCTGAGGCCGAGCTGTGCGGTGAGGGCAGGGGAGGAGTGAGGCTCCCCAGCTGAGCCAAGGCCAACCTCAGATACTCATGTGGGAGCAGACAAAGGGAGTTGCAGAGGACCCACAGGAACGGCTGAACTAAGGCTGAGGGGAGGCGGTGGAAGACAATACACCGGTACTGTGACCTCAGAGAAATATTCTCAGGAGGATGGGCTTCCCTGTAACTTCCGAAGGAATATTTTTAAATGCACTTTCAGGATTACAGAGCCCCTAGCCATCACGCACCCCTAAACTTCATTTTGAAAGCAAAGAGCAAATGTTCACTAATTTCTAAGACAAGTGGAAAAAAGAAATCATCATGTTAACACCAGTTAATAAACCAGCACTCTGAACTTCTATGTCATTCTCTTGTTCTTCTGTGAGACCAAGTCAGCATGCTAGGTCTAAGGGTGTTTGGATAGCAAAGCTGATCAAGCTGGGATTCGTAAGGGGGATTACACCTCATCGCCTACAAATACGCAACCTTGGCCTTTGCATTAAGAGGGCATCGCACGAAATGAATGAGTCAAAGACAAACATCATGTGATTGGACGTACACGGAGACTCTAAAAACAAGAGAAGCAAACAAAGAAAAAACCAGACACTTCAATACAGAGAACAAACTGATGGTTGCCAGAGAGGAGACGGGAAGGGAGGCTGGGTAATGTGCAGAATGGATGAGTTATGCATAGAAGTGTCGAATCGATACGTTGTATGACTGAAACCGATGTAACAATGTACGCCAACTACACTTCAATAATAAAATGCTCGTACGAGGAAACTTTGCTTTAAAAAAAAAAATGTATTTAAATGAACAATGGGCGCCAGGATGGCTCAGTCGGCGAAGAGTCTAACTCTTGATTTCAGCTCAGGCCATGATCTCAGGACCGTGTCACTGACAGTCCGGCTCTATGCTCGGTGAGGAGTCGGCTGGAGATTCCCTGTCCTCCCCTCCCCCCACTCCCACGGGCAGGCGCTCTCTCGCTCTAAATAAATAGATGAAATCTTTAAAAACAATTAAAAAAAAACAAATTGTCATTGACCAAATTGAGATTTATTTTATTTTATTTTAGAGATTTTATTTATTTAATTGACAGAGATCACAAGTAGGCAGAGAGAGAGGGGGAAGCAGACTCCCCGCTAAGCAAAGAACCTGATGCGGGGTTCAATCCCAGGACCCTGAGATCATGACCTGAGCCAAAGGCAGAGGCTCTAACCCACTGAGCCACCTAGGCGCCCCCCACATTGAGATTTAAATGTTAAACTCTGTCTTTCATAAATAAAAACATTTTAAACTTCACTCAACCATATAAATAAATAATACAGTCACGTGTATTAAATTTTGCACGGACGGCTGACGAATGGACTGGAGCACATGAGTATGCCCAGCAGATTTCCTTTTTTCTGGGTCTGTCCTTGATCCCGCTGTGCGTCTCACCATCAGGTTCAGGCCCGCTGGGGAATGGCTCAAGAAGAGAGAACTGTGAGTAAATTGCCCGTCATGTTGTGTCATGTCACGACAGTAAGAGCCGTTCCAGGATCACAAATGATGTTCTCCTCCACAGGTTGTCCTAACACCCCGTAAGGACCCATCTGTGGGCACGCCCATAAACACGGCACATGCAAGCCTGAGTAACAGCCTTCCTTGGGTTTACCAGGTACTGCAAAATCACTGCACTGCGGCTTTCTGCCAGTGGAGGCGGCCAGAGCTCCGTACTGCACACAGCATTCACCTGCACACTTAAAGGAAAAACTGCACTTTGGCAATTTATGTACGTTGGAGATCATTACTGCCCACGAAAGTAACAGCTATTCCTACCAATCCTGGCATCAGGCAAGATGGCAACACCAGATGGTGTGGTGAGCCCCTGTGAGAACCAGGACAGCCGGGTTATGTGAGCTCTCGGAGGGAGCAGCTAGGCAACTCCTTGCCCAGCCCCTCTCTCTGCGGACCTACAGAAGCCAGACATGCACACACTTGCTTCCGCAGGCTCCTATGTAGCTGGGAGTATATGTGAATCACCTTTGGAAAAGGAAGACTCTGTGTTGGCTTTTAATTTTGCACTAAAAAGGAACAGACACAATTCTTGGGAAATGTTCAGTTTCCTACTCCTACTTGCTTTGAATGCAGATGAAATGGCTGGATCTGCAGCAACCTCCACATGACCATGAGAGAAGGGCCAGTGGACTCTGGAAACATCAATCCCGATTTCATTGATCTGTTGGACCAAGGTCAGTGGCCATTCCACCTCTGGATTTCTTTTGACTAGAGGCAAGTAAATTTCCATTTGATCAAGCCTCCCTAGTTTGATTTTGTGTTTTCTGCAGCCGAATGTGAGGCTGACTCATAGGGTTGGGACAGCCCGATTGAGTTAGCAAACACAGCTTTCCCTGTGTTGTGGCATAAGCTTCTGTTACGAGTAGTTTTCTGAGTGTGTTTGGTGTAAAGCAAATGAATGAGTTGGGACCACACATGAAAGCTATGTATGGAATGTACCCTAAATAGTCTAGCACACCAATAAGAGAAGGAATTGAGACTGATCTGAGAAAAATTAACCTCTTTCTGGAAACCATGATGTCAAGAAAGACTTGAGTGAGAAAGACAGACTGGACAGGGTACAGGAGCGGGCGAAGGAGACCTCCTGCAGGTGAGTCTTGAGCTGAGTATGAAGAGGTCAGAATATGGCTGCTCCATGCACGGGGGCCCACGCTTTGAGAAGAGCAAATCGGGCCAAGCATGAAGTCATCCCGAGTGTACCAGCCTGAGGGATAAAGGGACAACAGCAGACACAGAAGACACATTCTTTCCCTCCAGGAATGGACTCTAACCTTATGAAGGCAGAATAAGCTCACAAAGGGAAAACGTCCAGATTTCGCCCAGGCACCATTTTTGCCTGTAGCGGGCTGAATGCTACGCCCCTATTCAATGACTTGCAGTGTAATTAGGTTACGCATCAGAGATGACATCCTTCTAAAGTAGGGTGAGCCTTAGATCCATGACAAAGGACCCTGCGGGAAGAAAAAAATGCTGGAGAAGCCATGTAGAGATGACCCCAAGAGAGGAAGGATGGAACCACAGCCAAGAAACACACAGTGGCCAGCAGAGGCTGGGGGACAAGGGAGGAGGGTTCTCCCCTAGAACAGAGGGGAGATGGCTCTACTGACACCCGGATGTTGAACCTGTAGCTTCCTGATCTGTGCAAGAACAGATCAAGTCTACGTCTTAGCAGCCTCAGGGAACTCACGCACACACACACACGCACACTCTCTGTCATGCGGCGGGGACAGAGGGGAGGGCAGTGGAGCAGGAGACCCTTGGAAGGAAGGGAGGAAGGAGGGGAGGCTTGGAGCAGACACAGTGCAGAGAAAGTGCCTGGAGGAGACAAAGACAACGGATGTGAGCTTTCTCTGCTGGGAAACCACCCGGATGGGCTCGTTTGTTAAATGAATGCTTTTCTCTCAGCAGAAGGCAGTGCTGGTGAGAATAACAAGCTCAAAACTAAGCCTGTTTTATGGGGCTTTGTTTTAAACACAAGCATGGCTGAAGGTAAGAGGCTGGGGCAAAGTCTGTGCAAAAGCCCTCATCCTATGTGAAGCTTAGCGTGCAGACTGACTATGCCTCTGACCGGAGACTTCCAGGTGCTGACGTGTCTGAAGACCAGGAGGTGGGGGGAGGGGGTGCAGGAAGCCTTTTCTGAATCTCCTCCACACCTATATTCCCAGTTCTTTCTTCTTCATTTTTAAGTAGGTTCCACGCCCAGCCTGGAGCCCAACACGGGGCCTGAGCTCACAACACGGAGATCAAGACCCGAGCTGAGATCAAGACTCGGATGCCCATCGACAGAACCACCCAGCCACCTCTATTTTCCCATTTTTAAATTCATCATGGTATTAGTGTGAAATTGAACTATTAACGGCTAAATACTAAATTGACCTAACAGACCACTGTCAGAGGAAAAATAAACTGGATAAGTTGCTGGTGGGTCAGTGAAGGGGCATTTGGCCTTGGGCTCTGCGCAAAAGCTTTGACCATGTGGCTCCATCCTTCACTTTGGAAAAGGTAGGCTGGGGCCAGCTGTTTGCAACGCTGAAGCCTTCAGAGTCTGGCCTAGAGGCTTCCACAGAATCCACTTTATTCAGACACTAAGACATTTTAATAGTCATGGCCATGACTGATCAACAATTCTTAGACATATGAACTCGGACCAATGACCTTCACACCCCATCATTTTGGCCATGACTTTGAAATTTCTGATCACATGAACCAATCCACCTCAGACATCTCAAGCTCACTGCCTGTCCTGCCTTCCCTTCCAGCTTCCTACAGCCTCCTCTTGACCCATGGCAGGTGCCTCACTCCCAGCCCTGCCGTTCCTGCTCATCTGTCAGCCTGGCTGCTGGCACTGCTTCCTTCTCTAAACGGCCAGATCGCACCACAGATGATGTGAAGTTCCTCCTCTCCAGTCCCCTTGCAACCACATCAGCTGTGCCCTGTAGTCAGGAACCCAGGACTGATGGCCTCATATCCTATCCACCCTACGCCAGGCACACAATTCAAGAGGATTCCACATGGATTTGAGATTGAAACACTACCGACGCATGGTCTCCAATCTTGGCAACAATAGGACGTCATGTCCACACAGCTCTGTTTCTGCTTCTGTCTCCTCCAAGCCAACCTCGGCCATTCTCTCAGTCTCCTTCCCATCAGCCTTTATGTTCACGTTGTCAAGACAGTCCCCTTTACTACACCGAGAAAACTGAGGCCACCTTCACTCCCCCCATACCTAACCCCTTAGCTCTACACCCACACCCTGACTATAGAGCTTTCCAACTGGAGACGTCCCTCTGGTTCAAGGACAGCCTCTCTGCCTTCACGCAAACCCTCCTCCAGGACTCCTCTGGGGCCTTGCTGTGGCCACAATCTCTTCAGCACCCTTCTGTTGATTCTGTCACCAAAGAGATCCGTGACTCCCTAGTTTCCACCCACCTTGATTTCCACTCCCCTCTTGATTTCCATCAACCTTCTTGAAAACTAAGTGAGTCCCAAACTTGAATGTGCATCGATTTTCATGGAGAAGCTTTTGGGGATCCCTTGAATCCATCCCACACAGACGCGTGAACCCACATCTCTGAGATCTTGGCACAGAAGCCACTTTTTCACCAACCATCCTGGGATCTCTGAGACGGTTCATTGACGATACGCTCTTCCCTCACTTACATCCATCTGCTCCGGCTTCCCTGCAAGGTTCCTTTATGAACACCTTCAAGTCGGTGATGACCCTCCAACGGCTGAATCAATCGACTTTTCTACCACCAAACACAAGAGATGCTCCGTACGTGATCCCTGAATAAGCCAATGGGTGTGAATGAATGAATGAATGAATGAATGAATGGTCTCTTCTAGCTCCAGGCTTCTATTGCATATTTCATTGCTGTCCCACTGCTCCTGGAGGAAAGCAGCCTCAGCCTGGAAGAGGTGAAGGCAGGAGGTCACAGACTTGAAGATTCTGAGTGCTGATGACCTGTGAGCTCCTCACCCTGGAGTAAGCGCAGCCCGAGGGCACCAGCTTCTCAAGGAGGGCTCTGCCTACCTTCCCCAGAAGCGGCCTGCACATCTGCTTTGAATCAGGCCCAAACCACAGCCTCACCCTGGCCCTACCTCTTTCTCCCTTGCCTTCGGGCATGTGGCAGAAAGAGCCGTGGATCAAGGACAAGAGGAAATAGCAAAAGCCTCCTACTGTTTCCTTTCCCTTCAGAGAGAAAATAATAATCAAGATGAATTGAGATTTCTGGAGGCTGCTTCTGTGGCGCTCCAACTGGAGAAAAGATCTTGGGGGCTTGCTTTTACAGGAGCTCACAGCGGCTCCAGAAGCTGCTGTCCCCTCACTGGCTTGTCATTTGCCTCGCTTTCCCTGCTCAGGGGAGACTTGTTTACTGTTTGTACATGGCCCACCTCGACCGTCCAGTTTGGAGCAAACTGAGACTGATTTTAGAAAAATAATGAAGATGCTGATTCCTGGGCTCAGTGGAGCCGTAATGTTACATGGTCTGGAACATTTAATTGAGTGAATACCAGTTAAACACAACCACCACCACAGCAGTCACAGCCACTGCCAGACCCACGGGCACAGCCTGTTTACAGAGCTGCCCGTCTTACTGCTGAGCGTGTGGGGAGGGCCGGGGCACTCAGCCCGTCCCTTGGGGGCCTAGGAGGACGGATGTGCAAATCACACAAACAATGACATTTTAGGAAAACATTTTTGATTTCCCCTTGTTCGCCTGTTCTTGAACAAGAACACAGTTCCCTTGGTCAGTTTCACTAAGCTCGGACGCGACGCCTGCTGGAAACAGCGTGTCGTCCGCGGGAGGAGCTGCCAGTCAGAATGTCAGGCAGGAGGAAGCTATTTAGGGGCATCTGGGTGGCTCAGTGGGTTAAGCCTCTATCTTCAGCTCAGGTCATGATCCCAGGGTCCTGGGATCAAGCCCCGCATCGGACTCTCCAATCGGCGGGGAGCCTGCTTCCCCCACCCCCTCTCTGCCTGCCTCTCTGCCTACTTGTGATCTCTCTCTCTCTCTGTCAAATAAATAAACAAAATCTGTAAAAGAAAAGAGAAAAAGAAGGACACTATTTACTAGTGTGGGCTTCTGGGCTGACTTGAGTTCAGGTGTCCCCTCGACAGGGCCTAAGTCACACAACAGAGCATTGAGTCATCCTGGCCACGTACCCACTGGCGGGGATGTTATTTTGTGCCTCCAGTGATCCATCTGAGAAACGGGCATTTAAAGGATTACTTTCTACTTCTTCCAAAGGAACTACGAGGTGTTGCTTCCCAACCACGAGAGGATGACAAGGAGAGAAAATACATGCTTTCTCCAATCAATAAAGGAATAGATGACTGAAGGATACAGCTACTAAGAAGTTCTGCGAGTACACACACGCACGCACACGCACATACACGCACACATGCACACACAAGTGCACGCGCACACACGTATACACACACACACACACACACACACTCACGTTTCCCCATATGTGCAAGACACAGGGATGGCCAAAGGGGGCTGTCTGCCCAGCCGGTGCCAGCAAACAGGGGGTTCGCCCTGACCCTCCAGGGGAGGCTGGGCCCTCACCAAGGCGTCCGGCTGGGGAAGGCCTCCGGAGGGAGTGCAGTCAGCTGCTCTGAGAAAAAGGCGAAAGGAGTATTTCGGAAACATCGTCATGTGAAACTCTGGTGTGTCTCTGTCCTTGACTAGCATTGAAAATTCGGTTGTTTGTCCCTTAGAAACATCCATAGCTCAGGAGGTGCCAAACACGGCTCCTTTTGTTTTCGAACAGCAGAGAGGAATTTTCATCTCCCACAAGAAGATCCGTGGGAGAAAAGAGAATAACAGATTGCTCTTTCCTTGAGGGTTCACACCATCTCTTACAAAGCCAGGGACTGTAAACACTTGGTGTCTGTTTGGAAAAAGCCGACTTCAACGCTCTCAAGTATTTCTGAAGCACAGGAAATTAGCATAACGAATATAAATACCCGTGTATGCGGGAAATGACTCCTTAAAATATTAGGACATACATTCTCAAGTAATAAATGCTTGAGAATCAGCAAAGAAAATGGCTTATAAGGCATGTGCTGCTGAATAAACATGGTAAAGCGAGGACTGACCCCTCTTTTCAGTCACCCCTGCTGTCGTTCGGAGAGCCTGTCCTGGGGGTTCGTGGGTATCTGGGTATCCACTGCACTGAGCTCCTTATCAAGGGACAATTATAATTAGATAACAAACAAAACCACGATCCCTTGCAAACCATCTTGCCTTGAAGGACAAAGAAAACAGATTAAAAGGGAAAAGCCAAAAAGGCAAGCCAATTTAGAATTTTATACCAGTGTCTCACATAATTGGCTTCCAGAGGCAGGCTCTGGAAACTTGGGCTGGAGACTCCATTTCTCTTTAGACATCGTCTTTCTTCCTGCTGCTGGATAGGGTTCATGGGGTTGATGGAAGAAGATGCAGCGACCAGCTCTTCTTATCAAAGCTGGGGGCTGTTTGCTTTCATAACTTCAAATAGATTTTCTGGGGTGAAGCTTCCCCAAGTATAGAAAATACCCTCTTCCTAGTGACGTTCCGCTCATTGGGTCATTTGAGCATCGCACACTTTAATGAGGAAAAGACAGAAAAACGTCCCCATGCAAATTTACATTCTGGCTGGGAACAAGGGCAAGAGATGCATAAACTTTTTAATTATGTCAAAAATTAATTACAGACTGCAGAGTACAAAGAAGAGAAGTGCAGGGCACTGAAGCAAAATATTAATTACCACTATAAAAATGAGAAAGGCTCCAGGACTCCTCTTGCTTGAGGACTCTCCCCCACGAGGCTCCTCCCCCCGTAGGCTGCTCCCTCATGAGGCTCCTCCCTCCACAAAGCTCCTCTCCCAGGAGGTTTCTCCCTCATGTCATTTGAGTTTCTCCTCTTGCTTTGATTCCATCTGTTTGCCCAACGTGCCCAAACCTTGGAGCCTGATGTGCTGCCTCTGGTTCTCCATGGTTCACATAATGAACTATCTTGACTGTTCAACCTCCAGCAGGTGTCCCATATAGACCAGCTCTACAACCTCTACCGTGAGTGCCCAGAGCAAGCCACTACCCCTGCTGTCCCAGCTGTGCCCTCTAAACCAGTCTCACGGCTCTACTCTGCCCTCCGCCCATCCCCTGTCAGCACAACGGCCACCATCTCTGACTGAATCAAAGTTGGATCACAACATTCATTTCTTCATGGTGCTCTGGTGGCTTCTCAAATCAACTCAGCAAAAGTCAGTGCCCTTAATGTTGCTGCCCGAGCCACGTGTGGCCAACTCTCCACTTCTTCAATGCCACGGCTTGTGTGCCCAGCTCCTGCACACTGGTTTCCTTGCACTAGACCTCTCTTAACCCAGATGTCCATATACACAGATCTCACTCACTTTATGTTATCAATGATAAATGACCATCGTATTCCAACCAAATAACAATGATTCCCTTCTCCTTCCCTAGCACCATCAAAATCTAGTGGCTTTTTCTGCTGTGTTTTTTTTCACACAGCTATCACACTCTGTCATATACATAAATATATTTGCTTTCCATCTTGTCTTCCCCCTACTAGAACGTTAATGTCATTTGTGTTCACTGCTTTCCGCAGTTTCTATAAAAAGTGCCTGAGAGTAATTAATGAACCCATGTTGAATGCATATCTTGGAAGAGATATACATGTGTTTGAGTCAGTATTCCATAAGAAGAACAATTCTCCTCTCTTCTTTACTGAGCCTATCTCTCCTCCACTCCATCCTCACAGGGTCCCATGGAGAAAGAGAGAGATGCAAATGTGTCCATAGATGCAAATATGTTCACAGGGGTTCGCAGAGATCTAATCCATACTCTCTAACTCATGCCTTCTCCATGCAGATGAGGTCAGGCCAACAACTGATTTTATTAAAGCTCCTGACAAGACAAGTTCACTTTCTTGAGTCAGAGTCCCTACTCATAAGCTAGTTTATATAATATTCACTGAGCTCATGAGGTAAGAAACTTCTTTGGTCTGAACTCTAAAGTGCTCAATACTGGAAACTTTCACACATGAGAAGTAACTTTTGGGGCACCTGGGTGGCTCAGTGGGTTAAACCTCTGCCTTCAGCTCAGTTCATGATCTCAGGGTCCTGGGATCGAGCCCCGCATTGGGCTCTCTCTGCTCAGCAGAGAGCCTGTTTCTCCCTCTCTCTCTCTCTGCCTGCCTCTCTCCCTGTAATCTCTGTCAGATAAATAAATTAAAATCTTTAGAATAAAAAAAGGTAACTTTTGGTAGAATTCCAAAAAAATCTTGGGAGAAACTGCTGACAGGAAGAGCATTTTCTGTGGAATATATGTCATAGTATTTTATGGCTAAAACCAAGTCTCATTTTGGCACTTTTAAATAAAAAAATGTCAACCTAATACCTCTCAATGAGTGTTTTGGACACTCAAGCACGTATTTCACTGATGGACCTCACAGTTTTTAATGCAAAGTTTGCATCATCTCCAGAGAAATAAAACTCAGGAATTTCTCCACCGACAGCAGGCAGCTCAGGTTTCTGCAAGCCAGGATGCCCTGTACCCTTCTGTCCCACAGAATCCCTCTGCCTTGAGGTTTGCAGCCCACGGCCAACTCTCGGACTTGGTGCCCCTTCTACATACGTCAGATTCATGGTCCATGCAATCATATCCCGACCCTCCCCCCATCCAGAACCTAGTCCTATCTGGACCTGGTTAACACAGCCTCATGTGTAATGAGAAGGACAGTAAGTAGACGCTGCTGATAAAATCGACTCTTGCGCATGAACAACAAGCCTCTGATTCTATGAGTAACAGGCGGGACCAAATGAATGCTGCCCGGGGACGTAACAGACGAGTGCAGAGATTCATTCAGAAGGGACACTGCGCAGCTGTTCCCAAGGCTCTCCCTGATTCTCTGGGCGCAGCTCTGGGCCCCCAGTCCACCCTGAATGAACTAAATCAACCTTCATATCATCTCCCAGATAGGAAAGGTTTGATGCCAAAAACACCCAACTAGGAAATGTAAGTAAATAATACAAGCCCTCAAGCTACGCATTCTATCTTACCTAACACGGTAAATCCTAAGCTACCAGGAGGAACCCTCTTTTTCATTAAGTTCACCTTTCTAAAGGAAATAAGCTACATTTTGCTACTATTTTATAGAGGTGCCTTTGCGGGCTGCTGTGTTGACTGTTCTACATAAATAAAGTAGGATTTTCTTGAAGTTGCCTGGTCCCTGATGAAGCCCAGATTTTTGGTTCAGATTTACCTCATTCCAAGGCTTCCTGCTACAGAATGTTCCCCTGTTTTGCATTTATTTTGGGAACCTCTATTCAGTTTACCAATCTGTTGGCCTGTGCACAATCCCCACGCAGACCCCACAGATGTTTTCAGAAACAGGTAAGTGGGTTCTTCTTTTCTATTTGACTTACTACATAGAGCATTTTTTTTTTCTTTTTGGAAGTTCCCAAGATTTTAAATTCTTCAAGAATGTTAACATCAATAGGTTTTTTTTTTTTTTTTCTAGGTCCAGGAGGAGACAGACAGTGGGTTGGAAGTACAGGTTATCCGCCAGGTGAGTAGGGATCAGTGGGCACCGGGGGGACTCCAAGCCCACCCCAAGAGAGTGGTCTCCACCCCCTTTCTTCTGATTCTGTCTTCTGTCTTCCAGGAGGAGGTTATGCTTTATTTTTGCATAGGTTGTGAGACAGCTCTTTGGCCCTATTCTTCCAGTAGCTTATCAATTACTAATAACAAACCCTTTTTTTCTTTTTTTAATCTAGGATCTTATGTTTAATTTATCCAAAAGATACCAGCTTCCATTTGGCAGACATTTCCAGAATCTATTGTCATAATATTTAAACATGATTTCCAGATGAATTATATTTGGATTAAAAACAAAATCATATTCACAAATATTTAGGAAAACTAAAGTCCTGGGGCCGGAGAAAATCTTTCTAAACAAGACTGAGACTGGAGACGATCAAGGAAAAGTCGCAGAAAGGGCTTAAGGACAGGACTACACACAGACATCGTTGAGATGGATTAACCAAAACAATTAAATAAAAGTAACTTTTTAAAATGCCCAAAAGCAAAAACACCTCAGACTTTTGCACGTATATTAATATAATGACGTGTATTTTTTTTTTAAGATTTTATTTACTTAGAGAGACAGCACACAGAGGGAGAGGGAGAGGGAAAAGCAGACTCTCAGCTGAGCAGAGAGTCCAACGTGGGCCTCGATCCCAGAACTCTGAGATCATGACTTGAGACAACAGCAGACACTTAACCAACGAAGCCACCCAGGCGCCCCAACATAACCACATTTATCCTGCAAGTTCCTGCAGGCTGACTTTGTCCACGCCATAACATTCATGACTTTTGGTATGGCAGTATCATTGACCTGTACCATGGCCCTGTCAAATAATTTTGCATATTATTTTGCCTTTTCTGATGACAGAAGACAGGCAATACTGTCTTAATCTACTGAACTACTTATACAGAGAAAAAACCTTGCTTCCTTTCCCAAGGGCAAACAAACCCCAAATTCCCCATTTTTTGAATATGCCTTTGAATAAAGAGAAGACAGAATTCAAGAACGACTTACAGAACTATACAGCTATTTGTTTTAAAGATTTATTTGAGGGGTGAGGGGCAGAGAGAGAATCCCATGTGGAGCCTGATGTGGGTCTCAACCCCAGAAGCCTGAGATCATGACCTGAGCTGAAACCAAGAGTCAGATGCTTAATGCCTGGGTGGCTCAGTTGTTGAGCGTCTGCCTTCAGGTCAGGTCATGATCCCAGAGTCCTGGGATCAAGCCCCACATCGGGCTCTCTGCTCGGCCAGGAGCCTGCGTCTCCCTCTCCCTCTGCTTGTGTTTGCTCTCTCGCTTTGTTTCTCTTTGTCAAATAAATGAGTAAAATCTTAAAACAAACAAACAAACAAACAAACAAACAAAAAACCAATAGCCAAAGCTTAAATGTAGCCTAATTTTGCAGCTTTGCCTTGAATTTCTCCTCTCTGGTACATGTATCAGAAAGAGCTGCTATCATTATCTGAGAAAAGGAAATTAAATTGCAGAACGGAAACACTTCCACTATCAATTAATAATCTCTACTATTCTATCATTTTTTTTGGCAAGAGTCCCAAATTTAGCTTTTTTACACCTCTTTTTACATCACTATCTTTTTCTCTTTCATGATTAAGTACCGTGACCCCCCAAAAGGACTCATTCCCTTCTACCCCATTTCCGACAGGTCCCGTTAGCTTTGATTTTGATTTCCATCAATGGGGTCTAAGTTTTCCAGCCACGCATCTCCATGCCAGGCACACAATCTGCAGCCAACTGTGTCTGATGCCCACAGGTGCAGGGAAGGAGGGAACCGTTACACGGCCAATGGGACTTTTGGAACCAGATGTGAAAGAGCCCATTTAACCTTGCCCAGTCAGTGCAAACATTACTTGATGGTTTTCCCATATGCAGGGAGAGAAAGCCTTCGAGGGTGCTTCCTCCAGGTGAGAATGATCACAAGTGCTATGAACGGCTGGCAGTGCTGCGATGTATGTCTTGGCATGGAAGCTTCTGGAAGTCCCATGGAGGAGTAAGATGGAAACCTTTCTCAGATGCTTGAGCTTCAGGGTGGACAACTGAAAGGGATGACCAAGGAAGGCCGGGCAGAATTTAAGGCCCAAGGAAGGTCCCTGCAGGCTTAGATAGGATTTCTCACTACAAAATTAGATACTCATTTTTATTTTCCTTAATTTTAATGACATCGTTTTTTGTTGTTTTCACTTAACTCTTCTTTTAGACTTTGTTTTGGTGGTTGGATGAAGGTCCACCATGGCTTCTTTCCCTCTGTTGCCTAGCCCAGGTCTCGTACTATTTACTGGATAACCTTTACCTTCTTCACTAGCTGGTAATGCCGCCTTTGCATCGGTTTAATTCTTAACGTGTTTTAGAGTATGTTTCCTCGTTCTTTTTTCTCCGCTGGGGCTTGGCAAACAATGGGTCACAGGTCAAATCAGGTCTATGGTCTGCCTTTGAATAGCTCTTGAGCTAAGAATCATTCTTTTTTTTTTCATTTTTAAATGATTGGAAAAAAAAACAAACAGAAGTAAGCAGTAACATCTTTGGGGAGACAGAAAAATTATATGAATTTCAATTTCAATCTACATAAAGTTTTACTGAAAAAAAAGCATGTTCATTTGTTTACATATAATTTATGGTCACTTTTGTAGTATAACAGAGAAGAGGAGTTTGGCTCACAGACCACAAATAAGTAATGTCTGGCCCATGGTCATATTCCATTGATCTGTCTATTGATTCTAAACGCCTAACTGACAAAGCAAATTTTATTAGGTATTATTTCTTATTTACTTTTTCCAAGTAAAATAAATAGATCTTTAATCAAATTACTGCTATGGACTGAATGCTTGCGAACCTTTCCCTTAATTCATAGGGTGACGTCCTAACCCCAGTGCGATGGTATTTGGAGATGGAGACTTTGGGATAAATAGAAATGGCTGACATCAAGAAGGCTGAGTCCTGGCCTGATTTAACCAGGACCCTGTAAGAAAAGACGCCAAGAAGCTGGCCTCTCCCAGCAAGCACGAAGGCCAAGCGATGACCTGGGGAGAACTTGGGAGGGGCTGACACTGATATGATATTTAGTATTTCCACCCAAATATGCCCCCACTTCCTACTTACTTGGACTTTTTATGTCTCTCAGGAAAAAAAAAATCATTTTTCCATACGTCTTCAATTTTTTGTAGTAATTTATTCAGAAAAATCATACATTTAAAAAGATCCCCAATAGAATCACTTCTTCTGTTGTAGTTTTCTATCTGAATATTACTAAAATAAAGTCTTACCAGCTTCTTGCATGGTTCCTAACCACTTTTCTTGATTTTCTTGGTTTTTCCGGTAATAACACATTATTTGCGATCACAATGATAGAGAATATACAAGAATAATTTAAGATTCCACTTTTTCTCTTGTATGTATAGGTTTTCTCCTTTGCTGTGGTCAACTGCACTGACTAGTATCATCGTAATAACATAATAACACTGCGGGGCGACACGGGCCTTGCGACAGGGCAGGGGAACTCCTCGCCTACCCTTCCTCCGGGTGGTTTTACAGCCTCCTCACTGTCCCTTTATGTGCTCTTTTTCTCAGTTCTCTCCCTTACTTGTCCAGACGGGCTGTTACCGTTCTGAACGCTCACTCCATTTCTGTTCTTGACTGGAGAGGAGAGGCCCTCTGCATGCGGTCATCCCAGGAGGCTTTCGTCAGCGAGGCACCGGGATGCTGGGATGCGCCCGCCCGTCTGGAAGGGGCTGGGAGCGCGTTCACAGTGGACAGTGGAGAAGGACACGCGGGGAGGGTGGGGACATCTCATTTCCCTTTGCTTCAGCTCTTATTTTTTTTTCACGATGTCCATGTATCACGGTTGTAAGAAACACGAGTGTTTTTGATATGGATAGAAGTACAAAATAAAATTGAGACGAGAAGGATTAAATTAAAAAGAAAACACCCTGCGTCCTCGCAACAGCGTAGGGAAGGAGCCACCTGAAGACATCAAACTCGACACAGTGCCCGGGGCTGCGCGGGTCACGTGACCTGCCATTTACTGGGCCATCACTGTGAGCAAAGACTCAGGCGGCGGCAGGAAGCTGGGCGAGCGGGGGCTTCCTGGAGCACGTGAATGGAGTCCCAAGAGATGGTGAAGGCCGCCATGTGAGTGATGCCGTGCTGCAGCGGAAAGGGAGGGCTCTGTGCCCTGGCAGGCCAGGCTGTGGGTCCTACGGCCCCGGTCACGGATCGTCTAATTCTGGGTGTCTCTTCACATCGCAGCCCCAGACTCTTCACCTAAAAACCTGGGGTTCACATCTGTATCTTTCTATGTCGATGTCTGTATGGACGTAGCTACCCATCCCTCTATCTGATGATCTGTCACCCACCCATCCATCCATCCAACCATCCCTCCATCCATCATCGCCCCCTCTGCAGACAGACAGACAGACAGACAGATGGAGCAGATAGGGACATGAATTTGGACGCGCACACAGGCAGAGACACAGAGTCTCTGTGCCCATCAGGTACGCGCTCACAAGACACAGAGTCTCTGTGCCCATCAGGTACGCGCTCACAAGACACAGAGTCTCTGTGCCCATCAGGTACGCGCTCACAAGACACAGAGTCTCTGTGCCCATCAGGTACGCGCTCACAAGACACAGAGTCTCTGTGCCCATCAGGTACGCGCTCACAAGACACAGAGTCTCTGTGCCCATCAGGTACGCGCTCACAAGACACAGAGTCTCTGTGCCCATCAGGTACGCGCTCACAAGACACAGAGTCTCTGTGCCCATCAGGTACGCGCTCACAAGACACAGAGTCTCTGTGCCCATCAGGTACACGCTCACATCATGTGTACCTTCCCTTGCCCCTCTGCCCACATTTCAAAATGACTCTTCATTCATGCATGTTGCGGGAACAGATCACCGCCCACAGTCTGCAGACCCACAAGACTACCTCTCTGCAGGCCTTCCTCTGACAGTCTTACACACGGATTATCTCAAACATGTCTGGGCACATTAGAGACGGTCGCTGAGCCGCCTTAACACACCCCCTGGGAAGCACAGAGCCCAAGGTCCCTGTCAAGGGCTTATTTGATCACTTTCCTCCTACGCCGAAAGGCAGCCCGGTAGCCAACGTGATGAAATTTAATTAAGTGCGTATTTTCTTTCTGTCACATTTGTCAGCATTCATGAACAGACTTAGAACTGCCTGGTGCAGACATGTCACCTGCACCGAGGAGACCCGGGGGCCAGAAGGCAGGACAGTTAAGTACCAGGAGTGAAAGGTACAGCTGAAGGACAGGTCTGCACGAACCCAACACCTCAACACCGGCTGCTTTTTTAAAACTACAGTTCTAGTTTGAATTTCCACGTCACTGATTTAGTGGAATTCCTTTTTTCTTGACCTCTAAACTGCCTCTGCCACCTTGTCATGGGTTAGTCCAAATCTATACTGTTTTGCCACAAAAATGAAATAATAAAATAAAGTGAAATCAGTGAATTATTTTCCTTCCAAATACAGTCACAATCGTATCTATCAGTCTCAAGACAGAAAAACATGAACTAAGGTGGCTCAGTCTGGAGACAAGCTTATTCTTGTCTAACACACAGTCAAGGATGGTATTTTCCTTTCATTTTTTAAATTTAAATTCAGTTAGCAACATATCGTACATCATTAGCTTTTGATGTAGTGTTCAGTAATTCATCAGTTGCGTAGAACACCCAGTGCTCATCCCCTCACGTGCCCTCCATAATGTCCATCACTGGTCACCCCCTCTCTCCGCCCACCTCTCCTCCAGCACCCCTCAGTTTGTTTCCTGGAGTTAAGAGTCCCTGATGGATAAGTCAGCATTTCCTTCCTTAATCTAGAAACATGCCTTAACCTTTATTGCTCTGTCTTACAGCGATGAGAAGGGAAGGTAGGTGTGTTCAGGAAACAATGAAATGAATCACGTATTTTCACTCCAGAAGAACAAGAGTGAGAAGACATGTGACAGCAAGCAGACAGTAGGTGCCAGACACCTTGGACGATCTCACCAATAACTGCTGATGTCATTCTTTAAAATTAAGCTATTTTGGTTGCAAGTGTTATTTCATTATGGTTTTAATTGTTCATGAATAAACTGGAGGCCCTTCATGGGCTTATGGGGCATTCGTAAGTCATCCCTTGTGAAATGTCTGTTCAGATCCTCTGCCTCGTTTTTGACAGGGTTCTTCTTCATCTTATTGAATTGTAGGAGTTCTTTGTATATTCTGGATAAAGGTTTTTTTGACGTGCACTTAGCAAATACATTTCCCTATCTGTGGCTTACTGGTTCATGTTCTTTTTTTTTTTTTTTTAAAGCTTTTATTTATTTATTTGAAAGAGAGACAGAGAGAGACAGAGTGAGAGAGCATGAGAGGGGAAGTCAGAGGGAGAAGCAGACTTCCCATTGAGCTGGGAGTCCGATACGGGGCTCGATCCCAGGACTCCGGGACCATGACCTGAGCCGAAGGCAGAGGCCTAACCAACTGAGCCCCCCAGGGACCCACCGGTTCATGTTCTAAACGGTGTTCTTGATGAGAAAAATCTATCCCCTTAAGGTTCTTCCTTTCTGTGCCCTGCATGAGAAGCCCATCATCTACGTCAGCCCCAACAAAGACATTCTTTTATGATTTCATTTAGGAGTTTTATAGCTTTGGTTTTTACATTTAGCTACAGATAGATGATTCAGTTAGATTTAATTTCTTTATGATGAAAGGTAGAGATATAGGTTTTTAGTTTTTGCTTTTTTTTTCTTTCATGTATATTCTGTTGTTTCAACAGTATTTTGAAGATGTTCATTCACCCTTGAGATTACCTTGGCGTCTCTGCCCAAAATCCAATGACTGCATTAGTGGTGGCTACTATGAACTGTCTGTGCTGACCCCTTGCCTGGTCACCGGTTGACTATCACGTCAACACTAGCTGTCTTGACTACAAAAGCCAACCAAAGGGAGGAGGTTGACTTTCCTCTACCTTTATATGATAATTTTGACTATCCTAAGTCCTTGGCAGTTCAATGTAAATTTTATAATTGCTTTACAAAGTTCTACAAAAAACCCTTTTAGTTTTATCATTGGAACTAATTATTTAGATATGGCAGTCTTGAGAAAATTCTGTGGTTTCCAACCCGTGAGCACAATACATGGCTCCATTTACTTGGGTTTATTTTTATTGTTACTTATTTATTTGAGAAGGAGAAAGAGAGCAAGGGAAAGAGACAGAGAGCATGGGCGAGGGAGGGGCAGAAGGAAAAGCAGCTCTCCCTGAGCTGGATCCCAGGACCCTGAGATCATGACCCGAGCCAAAGGGCAGACACTTAGCCGACCGAACCACCCAGATGCCCCAATTTGTTGTTGTTTTTTAAAACATGTTTCAGCAACTGCATAATTGTAGTTAGAGATATCCCTTGTCTTTTCTTAAATGTATTACCAAATATTTGTTTGCTTACATAGCTATAAACAGAATTCTACTTTTACTTTTATTTTTGAACTTTTTCCTGACAGTATATAAAAATACAGCTGATTTTTGTTTATTGGCTTTGGGCCCCTCAAACTTTTTATGCTGGCTTGTTCACTCAATTCCTGAGCATTGTCTGTGTAAATGATTAGTCCTCTGTGAAAAGAGACGGTTTCACTTGTTACTTTCTATGTTGATGCCTTTTATTTATTTTTCCTTCATCTCAATCACGTGACCTGCAGTAAAATATTAAACAGGAGAGCCTTGTTCCAAATCTGAGAGGGAAAGTATCTGACATTTTGTCATGGTGTAGGGTGTTGGCTGCGTGTGTGTCATATGTGTCCTTTACTGTTTTAAAAGTGTTTCCTTCTCTTCTAATGACTGAGTTGCTGTCCTAGAAGGGTGTTGAATTTTACTGAATGTTCTTCCATCTGTTGCAATGCTGACATTGTTCCTGTCTGTCCTTCATTCTGTAAACATGGTGGACTAACTTGATTAATTTCCACATGTTAAACTACTCTACATTCTTGGGAAAAACCAATGTGGTCCCTTGTACGTACTGGTGGATTTGATTTGCTAAGATTTTAATAAGGGTTTTGCATATAAATTCATTAGGAAGATGGCTCAGTCCCTTTCTCTCAAATGCCTGTGTTAAGTTTGGTAACCGGGTAATACTGGCCTCATAGAATGAGTCGAGAGGTGTTCTTTCCCATTTCCATTTCTTTCAATGTCTTGTGTCAGATTGGTGTTATTTTTTCCCCTAATAATCACCAATTCAGTCAAAGGGGATTTGCCTCTTACTCTTTTTCATGCTATCAGTTCTATTCTTGGTTATTTGAAGCACAGACATTGTTTGAGGCTGTTCTGTCTTCCTAATGAAGGCACCTCCGATTGTGACGTCTGGTAACTCTGGGTCTTGAATGAGATCGTCACGCAGCCACTGTGGTCTTATGGCACTTGTCCCTATGGCGTATCCCACACAACCCTTGTATCTTTAGCCTGTCTCTCCATTTAAAGTGCATCTCTTGTCAATAGTCTAGTACTGGGTTTTGCTTTTTACCTATTCCAGGAATTTCAATCTCTATGTATTTGGTGGCTTTTGTTTCCATGTACCTGAGGAGGCAACTGATTCTAACTTGAGCCATCCTTGTTAGAAAGCTTTCCCTATGCCTTTTGGTTATGTTTATTATTATGTTTTATTTTTTTATTTTTTTTTTTTTTTTTTTTTTATTTTTTTTTTTTTTTTTTTTTTTAAAGATTTTATTTATTTATTTGACAGAGAGAGATCACAAGTAGGCAGAGAGGCAGGCAGAGAGAGAGAGGAGGAAACAGGCTCCCTGCTGAGCAGAGAGCCCGATGCGGGACTCGATCCCAGGACCCTGAGATCATGACCTGAGCCGAAGGCAGTGGCTTAACCCACTGAGCCACCCAGGCGCCCTATTATTATGTTTTAAATTTAAGGCTCCTCCATGTCCTCTCATGGCTCGATAGCTCATCTCTTTGTATCACTGAGTTCGCTGTGCAGACGGACCACAGCTTGTTCTTCTATTCAGTTGTTGAAAGACATCTGGTTGCTTCCAACTTCCAGCAATTATGCATAAAGGTGCTAGGAACATGTGTGTGAAGGTTTCTGTGTGGATATAAGTTTTTTTCTTTTAATCTCATTTGGATAAATACCTAAAAGCACAATTACTGGGTCTCATGAGACGACGATATTTTACTTTATAAGACACCACCAAACTATCTTCCAAAGAGGGTTCTGCATCGTGTCTATTAATAATCAATTATCCCTTCACTCATCCGTTGTGCCAGTGACAAAGCTCCTCTGTGGGTTTTCCTTGGGTTCTTGGGTTGGGTCTTAGGCTAATTCCCAACCTGCTCCCCTGGCAAGGGAAAACGGAACCTGGGATTGTCTTGAGCGGGTCAGAGTTCATCTGGATCTGGAGGGGGACCCCGTCTCCTGAGCTCACTGCGGCCCAGGAAGCAAGGTGCCTCACGGCTTCGTGCCTGTGGCAGCAAGCAGGATGGCGGAAGGAAGAGCAGCTGTGGAGGGAACCAACAGCCTCGGCTCCCTCCTAACCAGTACGCCGCCAACTTCAGTTTTTTACAACTGGAACACGACCGACGTTCAGCCCTGTGTAAGGGTGAGGGGACAGCATAACGACTGGTATTTGTGTATCGCGAGAGGGTCACCACAATAAGTTGTTACCATCCGTCCCCCCAGAATTACCACAAAATGCTCCTTGTGATGATAACCGTAAGATCTACTCTCGTGGCAACTTTCCAATACGTACTGTGGTTTCGCACATAGTCCATTCGTTTTAACACAGTGGCTGACAAGGCTGGCTCAGAGCCGCGGTTACTGGGTGTTTTCTGTCTCTCCCAACTGCTTCATGTTCCTCTTCTCCTCCTCTCTCTGCTTTCCTTTGGGTCACTTTTTTTTGTTTCTGTTTTCATTCCATTTCAGTGGATCCGGTGGCTCCTTGGTGATGTCTCCCGGCGTCGCACTGGAGCGCCTGATGTAGATGACAGGAAGCATCCCTAACTCTCCCTACCAATGCCCGCGAGGACAAGACGCCCACAGGGGGCAGCGGCGGCCAGCTCTGCTCTATCCTAGGCTTCTGTCTTGTCCTTGCTTCTTTCAGGAGTGGGGCTCACAATCAGCCCTGGGGGCTCTCCCTCGAAGGCTCTCTACCCCTGTGCCAGCGGCTGGCGGGTCCCAGCACTGTCATACTGGTGACCCAGTCCAGGAAACCGTAGACATCTTCTGAGTTCGTCCCTTCCCACTGGGGCTGACCGAGGCTTCCCCCAAGATCCCAGATCCAGAAGAAGAGAAAACTCCTCCATGGGCTGATCTTTCCATCCAAGTGCTGACTCTGCATGTTCTGCTGCTTCTCGGACATTCACCAGAGTTTTCAGATAGTTTTTGTTCACATTTTATGCAGAGTTTGTGGAGTTATCCTGGGGGTGAGTAGTCTGAGAGGAGCTACTCAGCCATCAGTGAAGGTGAAACTGCATGACCCATTGTAGAGATGGGAGCAACTGACCCCCAGAGGTTAACTCTGTTTCCTAAGACTTACCCTTCATTCCAAGGAAGTAATATTAGAGTAAAAGATGACAACATTCCCTGCTTGAAAGGAAATGTGTCTGAGCGACCCACGAGGGGTCCTTACTTACCAGGGCCTCTGTTTTTGTACCCCAGCTAGTCCGCTAGGGAAGACCACACACAGACCGAGAGAAGCTGGCTGTGTACTGCCTTCCACAGGGTGTTTTCAAGGAATTCTGCCCTGCTCAGGGCAGGGAGGTGGTAAGGAAGAGGGAGGGGAGGCCAGAGGCGGCTCCCTGCTCAAATGTGAACCCAGATGGGAAGGGGAGTCCCGCTGCCGCATTAACACAGCTCACTGAGGCTTGGTCAGTTAATGTCTGCTTTCAGCTCAGGTCATGATCTCAGGGTCCTGGGATCGAGCCCTTTGTCAGGCTCCCTGCTCAGTGGGAAGTCTGCTTCTCTCTCTGCCTCTGCCATTCCCCTGCTTATGCTCCCTCTCTCTCAAACAAATAAATAAAATCTTAAAAAAAAAAAAAAGACAGCTCGCACCATAGACTCCGAGAAAAAGCAACCTCCGAAAATAACAGACCAACCCACAATCCCCAAATACTTAGTTATTTAAGAGAAATCAAATAAACAAACTATATACTCAGTGCAAAAACAGCCAGACAACAACAAGGCCAAAAGAAAAAACAAATAAAAATCTTGCTGAAAAGAAGAATTTCTCTTTTTAAAAATACCCCGGCAGCAGGTCGGAGCATGTGAACAGTATTCCAGCGTACGGAAAGGGCGAGAAGAAAGAGCTAAGTGTTTATGCTTGGTGGCGGGGGGGTGCTCAATGCTCCATTTATAGAACTTTCTAAATACAACGGCGCGGGGGCTTGTCCTAGACTTCTCTTCCCTGTGACCGCTGGTACCAGATCCGTGCACAAGCGAGCACTTCAGAAGGTTTCCTTCTGCAGAAAACCCTCCACGTACTCTCAGGTACATCAGGCGCCGAGAAACCAAAGGCAAGTGATGCCCATCAGAAACGTCCTTGTTCCCCGCATCCTCCAGCACCACATACTGTGCGGGATCAACTGTCCAGGGTCACAGACGCACAGAGCAGGCTTGTCGGGCTTTTCCCAGTCGCTGGACGGAGCACACAGAGTACCACAGCTTTTCGAGAACACCGGAAGCTTCCACCAAGAGACACACACCCGTGGGTCGCTCCGGCCGACCTCCTGCCCAGTAGGAGCAGCTGCCTCTCCCCTGCCCTTTCCTCTCCAGATGGGCTCCAGAACTTGACTTCCCTGTTACTCTTGTTGACAATCAAAATGTAAGTGTTTTTAACCCCTTTCCTTGTCTCTGGTCCACTGGAGTTAGGAAATTTTCTCCAAGCCTCCCTTATCTTTCTGTTCTAGAAGCAAATTTTGTCCTAGAAATTTTCCAAATTTTGTTTTAATTTATTAATTATGAGTAGTTGATTATCTTAATATTAAGAGTTATAAGGAAGTAGTCAAGAAGCAATCAGCATTATCCTAGAGGGTGTTTATAACACAGAGGCAGCCTTCTAGAAGTTTCTCCAGGGGGCCTTTCAGACATGACCGGAGCCACGTCTCAGCTGCTAGCTCCAACCAGTGTGTCACCTTCATCATCATCCAACTTCACTCCTTGAGTGCGAATCACAGACACCCTTCCTTTTCGAGAAAGCCTGTGTGCCACAAACGTCAAACTGTGGAAGGAACCAAGATGCCGTTCAACGGCCGAATGGATAAGGAAGATGTGGTCCATATACACTATGGAGTATGATGCCTCCATCAGAAAGGACGAATACCCAACTTTTGTAGCAACATGGATGGGACTGGAAGAGATTATGCTGAGTGAAATAAGTCAAACAGAGAGAGTCAATTATCGCATGGTTTCACTTACTTGTGGAGCATAAGGAATAACACAGGGGACATGGGGAGATGGAGAGGAGAAGTGAGTTGGGGGAAACCGGAGCGGGAGACGAACCATGAGAGACTGTGGACTCTGAGAAACAAACTGAGGGTTTTTTGCGGGGGAGGGGGGTGAGCCTGGTGGTGGGTATTAAAAAGGGCACAGATTGTATGGAGCACTGGGTGTGGTGCATAAACAATGAACCATAGAACACTGAAAAATTAAAATTAAAAAAAAAAAGGAAAAGAAAAAGCCTGTGTGCCAAGCACATGCACATCAAAATCACACGTGTGTATGTTACCTGCAAATCTGGTAGATGGTAAAACTGCATTAAAATATTCCAAATACAGGATCTGGTTCAGTGTCTTCTACAGAACAGAGTAGCCTCACACACTTGCTTTAGAGACTATCTTGCATTCTTTGGTCAGGTATCCGATACGAAATTACAACTGAAATGCTCGGTTTACTTTAACGTAGCACCAATATTCTCACCCTGTAGGTCTTGCTCTATCTACGGTGTGACCTCTTCAGACTGCCTTACCCTGGCCGCCCTGGAACACCTGGAGCCCATTTCTCGGGGGGGGGGGCAGTGACTGACCAATGGCCAGACTATTAGACAGTCCAGGAAAAATAGAAAGACAGCACCCCTATCTGTCATAAACTCAGGAGACAAAGAATAATTTTCAGGACCAATAATTTTCATGAAGAAAGGAATGAGGTCACCCCTGAGATGAAGGAACTTCTTCAGACACACACACACACACACACACACACACACAGATGCAGTGACACTAAAAATTTGCATTTTCAGGGAAGATAAATCTATTCAGTTAAAGCATACCTGCATACAGATTTTCCTAAACATAGCCTGCCGGCTTCAGGTGGCTCCGTACTGTGCTTGTTCAGCAAAACCCGTTTACTATTTGGGGGTATACTTAGAATGGACCCCCAAGGTAAGGGACCCCTTAACCATGATGTTGATGGGCGTGTGTGTGAAAAAATTGGTTTGATTTCTGTCATTTACACACTGTGTGGCCTTTAGCAAGTTACTTAAACGACCGGAGTCTCACTCTCATCCTCTGTAGAACAGGAACACTGCCGTTTGTGCATTTAAATCCAGGAACACCCTGGATAATACCACTCTGTGCCGTGTCTGGCACACAGCAAGCCTGCAAGACTCGGCGGTGTTACTGTTATTTATCCAAGAACCTCTGAAATTCTTGGACTGCACCGCAAGTCTTACACAAGGTGCCATGAGAAGGTTCCTTGTTTTCTGTAGCCCTGTTTCACCTAAGCCATCTGTCCTGACTCCACGTGCAAACCCAGAAATGCAGATGTGGGAGGAGGAAGGGCAGGCACTTGCCAGGGGTAATCAGCGGACCTGGCTTTGCCCACTCGCCCGCGGGACAGCCTCTGGAGGGTGACAGGAGCCCGGTCCCCAGCCACCTCCCCTCCCCCAAGAGGCATCCATGGAGGCTGCAGCCTTCGCACAGAGCCATCTGTGGCAGCCCCGTGACCGCTCTCTGACTGCTGTCCACCCCTGGGGAGGGCCTGTGTGCAGAGCGGTGAGCCAGAAAGAAAACATTTTTGGCTCCGTGTCTCTGGGGGCTGGCGGAGGGCGGGCCAAGGATGCTTAGGCCCACAGACTGCTGGATAAAGATGCCTAAAGCCCAGAGCACTACACCCGGAGAGTCAGCTTCACAGATTTCAGCTGAAACAATACTTCCTTGTTGCTTTAGTCAAGAGCAAAAGGATAGTTGTACTGGCCAGTTAGACACACACACACACACACACACACACACACACACACACCCTTTCTCTCTCTGTCATAAACAGTCTTGGTATTTCTTAATTCTTGATACACAACAATGGTGTCTTAGGGAGAAGTCATTTTAAAAATAACAATTTTGTTTTCCAATAGATTTGATTATTTGTAATGCAGTAGATTGTGGGGGTTCTTTTATACAGAATTATTTTGGTAAAAATGGTCCCTGGACATATTTGATTGTAAAAATACAGCTGAAATTTAATTTTCTTAACTGACTCGTAATTAAAAGTCAGTCCCATTCCAAGAGTAACTATAAAATAAATGGCTTTGTCAAGGGTATGCACAGCAACAGAGTTATCTGTTAAACTCTGGAAGACCTAAATTTTAGGATTATTTAAAATGATAGATAATTTCCAGTGAAATCAACAAAATAAGAGCAAGACGATACTGAAAAATGAAGGCAAAAACACTTCACATTTTAAGTCCTACATCGCCAACTCTGTGAAATCAAAATAATCCTATCACTACTACTTCTGGAATATCTTTCTTAATATTTAAGTAAGTTATGTTGAGTTTTAAAAAACATTATATGTTTATTTTAGAACATGGGGAAGACAATCCAGAAAAACAAAACATCACCTATAATCCAAAATAATCCACGTCAGCATTTGGATGTATATCATTCCACTGGTTTGTGTTCACGTGTAAACATTTTTCTTTACAAAAATAGAACAGTAATAGCCCTATAAATTTGAAACTTTTTTTACATAATAATGTAAAAAATACTTCCCATTCCATTACTTCTAAATCTTTGTATAATTTTATTTGAATGTAACAACATTTACTTAAGCCATTCCCTACTGTCAGACACTTCCCTCTTTCTACTTTTTACCATTATAACATATACAGGGGTAAACATTCTTGGAAGCTAAATTTCTGCACACATTCATCCTTATCTCCTTAGGACACATGACGACAAGCATCACTGATAGGTCAAAGGGCATTCTGCAAGAGAAAATCATGGCCGTATTTTAACAGATTGCCCTCTAAATACCGGATCTATTAAAGGTTGCAAATAGCATAGAAGGAGGCTCCTTTGTACAACTTCTCATTAACCTAAGTTTTACATGTCTTTGACAGGTTTTCTACTTTGCTTAAGGATGCTTTAATTTCAACACTGTGAATGATATTCACATCTATTGTGTGTGCGCTCGCGTGTGTGCGTGTGTGTGTGCGCTCGCGTGTGTGCGTGCGTGCGTGCGTGCGTGCGTGCGTGCTGCTCCACATCCATAGCCTACGGTCCCTCTCCCTGGCCTATTACTAGTTTTTTAATTCACTTGAGAATTCCTCTATCTATTCAAAAAATCAACTCGGTCCCATAGATGTTGCAAAGGTTTTCCCAGGTTTTTTTTTTTAATATCATTTTATTCTTGCATAGATCATTTTTATGGAAAGAAATTAAAAAGTTATGCAGTCAAATCTCCAAGTCTTTCCCCTTGTCCTTCTCTTTTTAGAGTCACTCATCCATTTCTCCTACAATATGGAAAAGAGGTGATTATCTGTCACTCCTGTGAACACAAACCTCAGGACACCCCCTCCACAGGCCCTCCTCCGAAGACACACTGAACATTTTCTTGTACCTTATGTGAACACGAGTTTGCATGTTAATTATTTTCTTCTACTTAATGTCATGTTACTAATTTCATAAGGTAGATTTTCAAAAAAACAAGTTTCACTCTTCAAATCATGAACAAAATAATACCAACTCTGAATGTATTTGTCTGCTTGGGCTGTCATAAAAACTACGACAGACGGGGGCTTATGTAACGGAAGTTTAGTTTCTCACGATTCTTGAGCCTGGAGGTCTGAACTCAAGGTATCAGCAGGGCTGGTTTCTTCTCAGGCCGTTCCCTTTCGCTTGTAGATGTCCTCCTTCTTCGGGAGCCCTGACATGGCATTTCCTGTGTGTGCGTGTCCTAATCTTTTCTTATTATATAAGGGTACCCATCCTACTGGATGAACCCCCCACACATGACCTCATTCAATCTTAATGATCTTTGTGAAGACCCTACCCCAAAACATAGTCACATATTGAGGTACTGGGGGTTAGGACTCAACCAGATGAATTTGAAGAAAGGAGGCATATAAGTAGCCCCTCAACACTGATTAATACAATCCTTAGGACAGGAGAACAAGCTACACAAAATTTTTAAAACCTGCAGCCTGTAACCAACTGGGTCAGTTGCTTGCTAAAACAAGCCATCAATGTTCCCCTTAGGATTGAAACAAGACCGAGAATCCCATGACATAATACTCAAAATGTCTAAGAATCAATCTAAAATTCCTCAGCCTGTTAAGGTTCTGGAAAATCTCAACTCACATGTAAAAGTAAAACCAACAGAGATTACTTGTGACATGTCACAGATGTGAGAATTAGCAAAGGCTTTTAAAAACAGCTAATACAACCATCCTCCAAGAGCTAAAGGTAAATGATTTTGAAATAAATGTAATGTAGGAAATCCTGGGAAAGAAAGAGATGACATAAGGTAGAATGAAGTGGAGATTTTTTAAAAAAGATTTTATATATTTATTTAGTTAAGAAAGACCATTAGCCCAAGTGGGGCGGCGGGGGCAGAGAGAGAGGGAGAAGCGGACTCCCCGCTGAGTAGAGACCCCGATGTGGGGTTTGATCGCCGGAGCCTGGGATCATGACCTGAGCCAACGGCAGATTCTCAACTGACTGAGCCATCCACTGAAATGGAGATTTTATAATTAAATAAGACATTATTATTATTTTTTTTTAAGTACACCCAACGTGGGGCTTGAACTTCTGATGCCAAGATCAAGAATCACATACTCTACCATCTGAACCAGCTGGGTGTCCCAAGGCATGACTTTTTAATTTGAAGTTTAAGCTACCATTATTAGGTTTTATTTCAAAATGAGATTTATGATTTCGGTTAATTTTATTTTTCTAATTGCTAATATACTTGCACATTAAAAAAAAAAAAAAACTTTTGTCAAAAATACTCCAAGTCCCTCTTTCTTTTCCACCTAAGTCACCTAAAAGAGAACCGTCCTAAATTTATCTCTGAGAAGGTATCTCCTCTGAACCTTCTCCCAGGTCTCACCTCCCTTCTGATGTTCTCTGTTCCCGACACCCATGTCCAGAGGCTGGCACTGAGCCTTCGTTCCCAGGAGAAGCTCCGGACAGCCTCCGTGGGCAGACTGTTAAAGAGACAGACTGCCGGGGACTGCCGGGGACACATACCTAAAAAGGTTATTTGTAAGGCTCACCTTTACTAATTGCAAGAAATCTAGTTTTTTTTTCTTCACATCATGTGCTCTTGAATAAGCTGGAAACCAACCTGACCATAGGTCAAATGGCTTATGGCTTATGGTTACACAGCTCCCACAATACACATGTTTCCTAGAAATTTTGAAGATCAATTAAAAAAAGAGGGGGTTATTCTTCTTTATTAATAAACCACCAATTTAAAAATAAAAGTCATTTTTTTAATTATAGTGAAGAAAATGCTGAGCAAACTTACTTTCCAAAGCAATCACTAAAGCTAAGCTTTAGATTTTATAAAAGAACTGACTCATACAGTATATAATGTCCAAATTATTGCTTCTGATTTTCACAATAAATCTCTAATGACAGATAAGCTAAGAATATTTCTGGTAGAATCAACAAGCCATGCATGGACAAGGGAAGTGTTGCTGGGACCCCGTGAGACAGAGAGCTAAGGGCTGAATAATAAAAGAACATTTACAGCAGTCCAGGACAGAAGTCACAATTTTCAGACATAAAGGAAATAACATTACAGTTCTATTTCCCTGAAACTGTGCTGAAATAATACAATATTTGAATTATGTCCAATATATTGAAATGTAAAGGAAAGTTCCCAGGAAGTCATATTCTAGAAGAGCAGGTGAAATTCTATAGTGTGAAGGCTAAAAATATTTATATATCCTTTTGTGGTTTTACTTCCTACTCTTGGTCATAAGATTTTTTTCCTCCTAATGCCTTGGCTTTTCCTTAATTTGTATAGCTTTTTGCTGGTTGTCTGTTCTTTTTCTTCTGCATTTCTCTGTCATCCTCACTTGGGCTCACCTTGCACTGCTTCTACCCAGGTCTGAAACCTGACAGCGCTCCGATTCACCTGCTTGTGACACACTGAATTAGGAGGGAGCCTCCACTCTGCCTCCCAGTCTCAGAGAAATCCATGCAGCCGTACTGACCTCAAATGCTACAGCAAAGACACAGTACATTAAACTGTATTTATTACAACAAAATTACGGATCACGAAGATATTGAAGCACGTCCATGTAAGTTTCTTAGGATGGTGCTCGACTCACAGTTCAGGTACTCAGGACAAAAAGGCAAGGACTAGCCAGTTTCGACCCACATTTCTCATTTTGTCCTTGAGAAATGTCTGCCTGCCGGACATCGTGGACACGGCCTCACTGAATCACAAATTCAATCTGGTTTGGAACGTGACCTTTAGGGAAAAGCTTAAATGAACGATTCCAGCAGAAGCCCGATGGTTTGTATCCACGAGGGATAAAAAGGCAGCATGACCTTAACGGAGCCCCTGAATTCAACTCTTTGATAACATCACTGAGACTGGCTTCGAAGACATTCATGGCTCCTGATGCTTCCAAGATTATTAGTGGGTCTACGAATCTTTGCCTATGGAAAATTCTTCATCTTCCAGCCAGAATGAACTTTTCTGTACTTATGGGAATAGAGGCCTAAAACCGCTAAATTAAGTGATTTGATTCTCAACAACTTTGCCTGGGTCGTAAGTGCTCACCTTTTTTGCTTTGCCAAAGGCAGACAACCCATCTGTGTTTTCATCTTAAATCTGGGCAGGTCACCGTTCCGACTATGGGCTTGTCACCTGGGAGAGAAAACTCCCTGAGAGCCAGCAGGTTCAGTGGAACAATCGGGCAGGAAGTTAGACACATGGGACACAAAAAAACCAAGCTTCCAACACCAACTATTCTAAGCAGTTTAGTGACCAAGGAAAGGAGGACTATGAGTGAGTAGTGCCCGTCTAATGAAGGCCACAGCCTGTCATGGACTGTATGTGTTTTCAAGGCTGTGGCCTGAGCCCTTTACAGGTACCGTCTGTAAGATCTCACCCCCAGCCCCGAGCCAGGTACAACCACCTGTAGGAGGTGTAGAGTCCCCAAACATGTCTGCACGCTCCGATTTCTTGCTGATGTGTGTGGCTGCCTCAGTCCCGCCGATCTGCAATGCCCTCTTCTCCAGAACCTTCCCCACCCACCCTTGGCCTTAACGAGCCCTCTCTTGGGTGCTCTGTGGCGCTCCCCACATGGAACTGGGGTGGCTTGTTCCCACTCTGTGCCTCCACTGTGTGGCCCATGTGTGCCGCCTTCTGAGCAAAGCTGTCAAGAAGAGCCAGCCTCCCAACGCAAAAGAGCTTCTACTTTCATAACCCATTACAGCCGAAGGGCTGCTGTCATCACCATTCTGACAAACAACCCGTGAACAGACACGGCAGGTTTGATTGCCTCAGTTTAACTTGTGCAATGGGAAGTCTACGGATGTTAACTTAGTCTCATCCTGGTCTGTTACATCGTGGCCCCAAAAATAAGAAAAATGAATTCTTCACACACACATACACACAGAAATCACGCAGCTGGAAAAAAATAACACATTTGCTAGAACAGTTGTAAGTCGAAGAGAATGAAGAAGACATTGACCTAGATCATGAATTTTTCTGGTAAGAGAGTGGGTAAACTCTCTGATCTCATTAGGAGACTCTAAAGACCCCTATTTCGGGGCGCCTGGGTGGCTCAGTGGGTTAAAGCCTCTGCCTTCGGCTCAGGTCATGATCTCAGGGTCCTCGGATCGGGTCCCGCATCGGGTTCTCTGCTCAGCAGAGAGCCTGCTTCCTCCTCTCTCTCTCTCTGCCGGCCTCTCTGCCTACTTGTGATCTCTGTCAAATAAACAAATAAAATCTTAAAAAAAAAAAAAAGACCCCTATTTCATTCCCAAGAAGGGAAGAATCCCGGGTGGGGCAGCAGCACCTGCAAAGGTGTTTCTGGTAGGAAATTCTCTCCCTCAGTAGCAACAACCATGGTCAACCAACACCAACGATCTTAGACTCTGTCTCCATTCCCAAAGGCGCATTCCACCGGCAACCACAGAACCCCTCTGGAAGGGAGAGCATGTGCTCAGGTGGCATCATTTCCATAACTTGAACAAAATGACTTGAGAAAGGAAAAAGGAAGGGCTCTCGACACGCTGGTTACTGCACCAGCCATAAGGATAATGCCACGTGTGGTCCTTTAACTTCGGCTCCGTTTCTTTCATTGGAGGGTCAATGAGCAATGCTGTGATTAGACCACACGAGACCGAGCGACGGGCCTGTCACAGATCAGAGCTGGGTTACGGATGGGGTGGAAAGTAAGGCTGCCAGAATGGCAGGGAGAGGAATCAGCCATGGCCCGGGGGAAGCGCGAGCAAGGAAGGCGCACGGGAACTGGCAAGTGCACCAGGATCCGAGCCCCCAGCACACGCTACTGTAAATGCCACGTGGACAAGGAGTGACACTGTGTTAAAACCCAGATCCCAAATCTTAAAATCTAGAATGTTGTTCTCTCTTAAAGGAATTCTAATGGGAAAGGTGGACAAAAAGGCAGTTGCCCCTTTATTGAAAATGTGGAACATAGAATACAGCCCAGAGGATCGTTGGGGAAGGGAGGGAAAAACAGAATGGGAAGAAATCAGAGAGAGAGACAAACCATGAGAGACTCTTACGTCTGGGAAACAACCTGAGGGCTGCTGGAGGGGGGGCAGCTGGGGGGATGGGGGCACTGGGGGTCGGGCATGACGGAGGGCACGTGATGTAAAGGGCACTGGGCATTCTGTGCTCCCAATGAATTACTGAACTCTCCGTCTGAAACTAATGATGTTCTATACGTTGGCTAACTGAATTTAAATTTAAAAAATTGTACACACCCAGGGTTTCAGAGTCAGGTCCAGATCAGATTTTCCTTTGGGTTTCGGCCATCTGACGACTCAATGAACTACATTTGATAGGTACTCACCGAAGGGGAAACTGTATACTGAGTAAATATAGAAATGAAACAATCACATAAATATTCACTACTTCTTTCTGTACAATGGAACACAACAAAACCAAGAGTAAAGAAGGAATTAGGAACCACCAGAGAAATTTATGACACTGCATAAAGAATTAAACTCGTTAACAAACCCGCATCTTTCAAAGACATGCAGTTCCAATTTTACACAATATGGTATATAAAGAGGTAGACAATCTCTAGAAAAAAAAAAGCATCTTTTTCTTTGGCAATTAAAGTCATGTTAGGGAAAAAACCTAGGGAAATGCCAAAATCCATTGCAGATAAACTTGTCAGCTTAAAACACCAGAGTCCGGGGAAGACTTTTGTGAGACAATCCTGTTTGTTCTAAGAGACGGATTCAGAGGAACAGAAACAACAACCACTGACTAACCAAAAGACAATACAGTAGTAAACCTTTTAAAATCAAAGGCTGCAGCAATAAAGCTCACAAACATAATCCCTGATCTGCACACCAGCAGGACCCTTGGGGAAAGCACTGAGCTGACAAATGGACACATGATGGAAAAGCCCCCACAAATTCAAATGCTGTTTAAGTCACAGAGTTGTTAATGAGTCTACAATGATTTAAAGATATATTTTATCCAGCAAAAAAATGACTGAGGCTGATCAACATGTTCTTGGAATACTGAAGCTATAATTACAAGTTACTGCAGATTTAGTCATCTTAGTATTTTTCCAAGACCAAAATATTATAATATTTGGAAACTTCTAAATATTGACAGTTTGCAACTTCACTGGCAAAATTGTAGAATATTAGATGAGGTCATGCGGTGACCAGTTCCTGTCATTTGTCACTGAAGGGGTCAGTGGTCTCACAGTGGGACCCTTAGCCTCTGGCTAGTGAGACGGGTCCCTCCATCTGGGCCTTCCCGTGACACACAGAGGCCCCGGATGCTGCAGATGTCACGTCTGTGAAGTGGGACTCGTTCCTGCGAAACCACTCAGAAAGAAGACAGTGGGGTCTGCGGTGCTCCGTGGCTCACAGACCAGCTCTCTTGCCTCTTACAGCTGCCCTCAGAAGGCGCTCACCCACCTCAGCCTACTTCTTTGCTGACCCCGAATTCTCCTTCACACTTGGCACATGCTTCCCTCACTCCGGGGAAAAACCCTTGCAGAGTGCTTTATGCTCCTTTTTGGAAACACAGAACTTTCTAGATTTATTTTTTCTCTTATGTGGAGAAAGCGGAGTTAGGTTTCTCAGAGCCTGTTTCCGAGACGAGGGTGTTAACAGATGTTACACGGAAAAAGTCTCCACAGTTCAATGCATTTGGGAGAAGCTGGGTGCCTCAAGGCTCAGGGTTGCCGAGCCCGGGAAGGTCAGCGGGTGGGGGGCTGCCACAGGTGGCCAGATGCTCTGTAACCATCCCCCAAAGCATTCGGGCCCAAGACTGCTGTGTGGGGAGCTTTCTGGAAAACTCAGGTGTGCAGAGACATGGGGGCAATGCTGGTCTGTGTCGTTATACATAGATCCAGGTGTCTTGAGCTCTGTGATAATAAGGCAGACCATCATCCTGAAATCTTTTTATTTATTTTTTAATTTTTTGGTAGCTCAAACAACTGTGTGAGCCTAACTTTTATTTTTTGGAAAAGAAGTTTCTCTTTTCAAAACTTGAGAAGCAAACTTATGTTGGAGAAAATAAGCAGCTCAAAAATAGTTTTTCCACAGGCATCCTGCATTTCCCTGTTGATATTAAATAAAGTGGGTGCCACACGGAACTGGTCGGGTAAGAGCCCAAGAGTTCTGAAGCTATTTCAGCATGTGAGAACGAGAAGTCTGAAGGAACTCCTCCGTTCTGCATGCATTTCTCTAGCTCTGTAAAGAAACTGAAAGCACTTTTGATAAACGTTTTTAATGAGTCACCCAGTGTGTCATTTATGTGAGCTTTGAAAGGCTCTTGAATAATACTGACTGAACTCACGGTGTACTTCCGAAAGCCAAAAGCCCAGCCATAAAGGAAGCAGGCGAGAGGAAAGGTGGCACTTCTCTCGGTCCAGGAGTGAGCTAGTTCGTCAGCCCTCCTGCAGGCACGTGGGTGACCACAACCTGTGTGTGCGTGCGTGTCTGTGTGTGTGCACGCGTGTGTGTGTGGGGGTGTTCATTCTGGTCTCTGAGCATCTGGCCTTATTACGAGCAAATTCACTTCCAACAGCTCCAACGTTTCTCTTTGTCAGCCGGGTGAAGATACGTGAAGCGGTGATTTGCGTGGGAATGATGCTAGGAAAGTCACCCTCTCTAACATTTAGAAAGACCTGTGTTCAATATTGCACTTTCCTGAATTCACCATCACTTGTGATATTAGTTGATGCTTATTGAATATCTGTTGGTAAAGGCCCTGCATACCATTAGGCTTTGTTTTTGTAAATCTTCAATCGCAGAATGAAACCTTCCGTTTCCCCGGGGCTGGTCTGCAGTGAGCTATTTGAGTTTGGTTGGGTGGCCGCAGGGAGTGGCGATCAATGAGGTGACTTACGCACGTTCCCTTGGATCCCACCGCCCTGCCCTCGCCAGGCATCATGGCTCAGTGCATGTGGTCGGTGCAGGAAAGCCGTTCCCTCCAGCACAGAAGGAATGCTCAAGATCAGAGAGTGACTCACATCTGTGGAGACAGCACGGTGCCACCAGGAAGACCACCGACTCAGAACACACCATGGACGGGGGACTCCCAGCTCCACCGCCTGCCTGCTGGGAGCCTTAGCCCAATCAGGCACCCTGTGTCTCCCAGGGCGGCCAGGAAGAACGCATGAGCTAACATAGGGAGAGGAGCTAAACCACACCGGGCAAGCTGGAAAGCTACGGGTGTGTTGTCACTATTGTTTCCGCTTAAATTACACGTGAATTTCTCTCTAGGTATATTACTGCTGCTATAATACCTGCCCCATTACAGTAAGAAGTGAGTCTTCACTCCATTTTCTCCTTTCCCTAGTCCATAAATATGTCTTTATGCTGCATTGCTAGTGTGGTTCTTGGCTCAGGACGAAATGGCACTATATCAACAGATAACCATATTAAACTATATTTTGGGGGGCAAAAAAAGTGTTAAGTACTGGGGCACCTGGGAGGGGCTCAGTAAGTTAAGCGTCCAACTCTTGGTTTCAGCTCAGGTCGTGATCTCCGGGTTATGGGACTGGGCCCTGCATAAGGCTCTGCGCTGAGCTCAGAGTCTGATGGACAGTCCTTCTCTCCCTCCCCTGTGCCCCTCCCCTGCTCTCGCTCTCTCTCTCCCTCTCAAATAAATGTGTAAGTCCTTAAAAAAAATTTTTTTTAAAGTGCTATCAAGTTCAGGAAAGAAAGAACATCCTAACTATGGTAACAAACACTATCTTCTTTAGAATTAACCTTAAAAAAAATCTATTTAATTAAATCTATTTTCAAACCAAATAGGAATAGGGCCACACCTTGCACGTGCCCAGTCTGAGTGTGCAATCTCAAACACAAGCAAACCCTGTTTCTCTAGGACTGTGCGTGGGATCGTACTTAGGACAAAAGCTAGAGGGCTCTTCCCGAAATCCATCGTCGCAGCCCCCGTGCCCTCATCCCCTCGGCCCATCCACGGCGACTGCCCATGCACGTGGGGAACCGCACCGCGGAGAAGCGAAGTGAAGAAAACAAGGGCTCTCTGTCCCGCAGACCTTAGAACACGCGCGGCTTCGGTGCACTATGTTTGCACATGTCATGCGGGAGTGACCGCGGGGCCCTCGCGAAGGCAGCTCTGAATCCCCCAGGAAGCTGTAGAGCTCCGTCCTCTCACCGGCCACGGCCCCGCGTGGGCCTTTCCACGGCGCTCCGAGATGCGGCCTCGTCAGGTACGTGGCGCTTTTCGCCCGGGTTCGATGAAGTTACGTAAGAGCCATTCTGCTTCTTACTTCTGGTTTCAAAGAGCCTCCATATATTTCGACACTATGAATATACTACCAGGAGGACTGTAGTTTTCACATTTTGATTTTAAGAATCAAACAGGAGATTTCCAAACTCCCTGTGACTCTGGAACAGGCCCGCGTGGGGCGGCGCGCTGACGATGGAAGGCGAAGGCAGCTTCCCCTCCGGGCAGGGGTGCTCGGCGGGCGAAGCTGGCCTCTCTTCTGCGGGGCAGGCCAGTTGCTACATCGCCCCCACAGGCTGTATTTTGTATTTACCTTCTAGGAAGTTCTATGTTCTAAGTTCTGGAGCCCGGAGAACTGCAGAACACGACTGATTTCTGTCACCAGGGCCCAGGACATTCAGGGACCGGCCTGCCTTAGTGTTTGTCCCGTGCATACTGGTTTCTACTGAAGGGGTAGTATTTGCTAATTCCTTTTAACTTTGCTTTTTAAAAAATAAATATCACAGATCATATTGTTATGAATAAATTTCAAATGTGGCAAGATCAAAGGTGAAACCTGTCCCCAAAAATGTCAAGAAAGATTAGAAGGTCGGTATAATCCATTGAAACCAGTCTGCAGGACCGCAGAGTGAGCTGATGAGATCCACAAGCCGGAACGGAAGCCCTTAAGGTCAAAGTCAAAGGCAACATACTGGATGGGAACGGCTCAGGCTTTCTCTCAGCTGGGTAATCTGGTGTTGTTCCCTAAGGGCCGTTCTGGAAAATCTGAACAGCAAACCTACTGACTTATCAATGGATTTCAGGTTGGGTAAAGAAGACTGTTCATGAACACACTAAGAAGGTAAGGAAAGGGAGCCTTTCTACAAAAATTTAAAGCTTGGGGTTCTTAGGTTTAAAGCTTACAGGCTTTGTTATTTTGAAACATGTTTTCATCAGTGTCATCAGTTTATCTGCTATTTAAAGGCCTGTAAATGTGTGTGTGTCCTGGATAGGAATGATCCAAAGGAATTACTTATCAAAACTCATTAAGTGAAATAGAAAAGACTGACAAATTTTCTGTTCAGCTATTGAGCACAAGAGCCCTAAACAATGAATTATCACAGTAAATAAAATGCCACAAGGATCATGCTGAAGGTAAGCAGGACCGGCTCATCCATTAAAATCAGAGACACAAGAATGTCCACCCCATTAGTTAATACCTTCCCAGGAGTTTAAACTTCACTGAAACACACACACACACACACACACACACACACACACACACGAGATACAGATACTGAAATTGCAATATAATTACAAGTTATCATTAATCACAGACATGATCATCCACATGGAAAGAACAGAACAAAAAATAGGATGATTAAAAGTGTTTGGTTATAGTTAGCCTGTTAGAAGCTATGAATGTCAAAATTGAGAGTTTTCCCTCTATACTAGGAATAAGTCATTGAAAAGTATAATTACAAAAAATGAAAAACTTATTCATAGTTTTAAAGTGTATAAAAAAGCCAGAAATTAACGGGAAGTGTACAAGGCCCGTATAAACAAAATGACAGGATTTCACTCCTGTACAGGGAAAATAGGACACAGATGTATTGTTAAATGTGCAGCACAAAATTCTCGGGTATGAGGCCTGGCGTCGCAGAGAATGGAAATCAGCACAGACCTCATCAAAGCGGGCACTCTGGGAAGCTGCGTGCCTGAGTGCGGCTGGAGAAAGACAGCAAAGACGTAAGTGCGCTGTGAGGGGGATCAGGTCAGGGCAACAGTTCGCACAGTTTCCTCCAAAAGCAGAAGGAGTGCCCAGCACGGGGCCCGGTCTTGCTGGCTGTCGAACACAGAACACATGTCCTGGCTGGAACATGTGGCGGGTCCCCATTATGTGAGCGTTTCCACATGGAAAGATATAGAAGTCTGCACATTGGATTCTTAAGACACTCTAATACTTCTGCCAAGAGAGATACTTACTATTTGCCTTCACATCTGAAAAATTTATATTTTAACTTTGGGTGGGCCTGTTACAACTCATTCAGAAGGGGAAAGAGAATGAATACATAGTATCGAACATCAGAAGGAGCCCCAGCATGTGTTTTAAGGCCATGCTTAGTCTCAATTTTGACCTTTCCCTAGGAACTGTTAAAAATCAATGCGAACATATATAGAATCATGTCATCTGCAAAGAGAGAGAGTTTGACTTCTTCATTGCCAATTTGGATACCTTTTATTTCTCTTTGTTGTCTGATTGCTGTTGCTAGGACTTCTAATACTATGTTGAACAAGAGTGGTGAGAGTGAGCATCCTTGTCGTGTTCCTGATCTCAACGGGAAGGCTGTGAGCTTTTTCCCAATGAGGATGATATTTGCTGTGGGTCTTTCATAGATGGTTTTGATGAAGTTCAGGAATGTTTCCTCCATCCCTATACTTTGAAGCGTTTTAATCAGGAACGGATGCTGGATTTTGTCAAATACTTTTTCTGCATCGATTGAGAGGACCATGTGGTTCTTCTCTCTTCTCATATTAATTTGTTCTATCACATTGATTGATTTGTGAATGTTGAACCATCCTTGTAGCCCAGGGATGAATCCCACCTGGTCATGGTGGATAATCTTTTTAATGTGCTGTTGGATCCTGTTTGCTAGGATCTGAATGAGAATCTTAGCATCCATATTCATCATTGATACTGGTCTGAAATTCTCCTTTTTTGTAGGGTCTTTGCCTGGTTTGGGGATCAGGGTAATGCTGGCTTCATAGAAAGAGTCTGGAAGCCACCCCCAAACTACTAGAACTCATTCAGCAATTCAGCAACGTGGCAGGATACAAAGTCAATGTGCAGAAATCAGTGGCTTTCTTATACACTAACAATGAAAATACAGAAAGGGAAATTAGAGAATCGATTCCATTTACTATAACACCAAGAACCATAAGATACCTGAGAATAAACCTAACCAAAGAGGAAAAGGATCTGTATTCAAGGAACTACAGAACACTCATGAAAGAAATTGCAGAAGACACAAAAAGATGGAAGACCATTCCATGCTCTTGGATCAGAAGAATAAACATTGTTAAAATGTCTATACTGCCTAGAGCAATATAAACTTTTAATGCCATTCCGATCAAAATTCCACTGGTATTTTTCAAAGAGCTGGAGCAAATAATCCAAAAATTTGTATGGAATCAGAAGAGACCCTGAATCGCTAAGGAAATGTTGAAAAACAAAAATAAAACAGGGAGAATCACACTACCTGATTTCAAGCTTTACTCAAAGCTGTGATCACCAAGACAGCATGGCACTGGCATAAAAACAGACACACAGACCAGTGGAACAGAGTAGAGAGCCCAGATATGGACCCTCAACTCTATGGGCAAATAATCTTCGAAAAAATGGGAAAAAATATACAGTGTAAAAAAGTCTCTTCAATAAATGTTGCTGGGAAAACTGGACAGCTATATGTAGAAGAACGAAACTCGACCATTCTCTTACACCGTACACAAAGATAAACTCAAAATGGATAAAAGGCCTCAACGTGAGACAGGAATCCATCAGAATCCTAGAGGAGAACATAGGCAGTAATCTCTTCGATATCAGCCACAGCAACTTCTTTCAAGATATGTCTCCAAAGGCAAAGGAAACAAAAGCCAAAATAAACTTTTGGGACTTCATCAAAATCAAAAGCTTCTTCACAGCAAAGAAAAGTCAAGAAAACAAAGAGGCAACCCACGGAATGGGAGAAGATATTTGCAAATGACAGTACAGACAAAAGGTTGATATCCAGGCTCTATAATGAACTCCTCAAACTCAATACACACAAAACAGACAATCATATCAAAAAATGGGCAGAATATATGGACAGACACTTCTCCAATCAAGAAATACAAATGGCTATCAGACACATGAAAAAATGTTCATCATCACTAGCCCTCAGGGAGATTCAAATTAAAACCACATTGAGATATCACCTTACACCAGTCAGAATGGCCAAAATTAGCAAGACAGGAAACAACATGTGTTGGAGAGGATGTGGAGAAAGGGGAACCCTCTTCCACTGTTGGTGGGAATGCAAATTGGTGCAGCCTCTTTGAAGAACAGTGTGGAGATTCCTCAAGAAATTAAAAATAGAGCTTCCCTATGACCCTGCCATTGCACTCCTTGGTATTTACCCCAAAGATACAGATGTAGTGAAAAGAAGGGCCATCTGTACCCCAATGTTTATAGCAGCAATGGCCACGGTCGCCAAACTGTGGAAAGAACTAAGATGCCCTTCAATGGATGAATGGATAAGGAAGATGTGGTCCATATACACTATGGAGTATGATGCCTCCATCAGAAAGGATGAATACCCAACTTTTGTAGCAACATGGATGGGACTGGAAGAGATTATGCTGAGTGAAATAAGTCAAGCAGAGGGAGTCAATTATCGAATGGTTTCACTTATTTGTGGAGCATAACAAATAGCATGGAGGACATGGGGAGATGGAGAGGAGAAGGGAGTTGGGGTAAATTGGAAGGGGAGGTGAACCATGAGAGACTATGGACTCTGAAAAACAATCTGAGGGGTTTGAAGGGGCAGGAGGTGGGAAGTTGGGGGTACCAGGTGGTGGGTATTATAAAGGGCACGGATTGCATGGAGCACTGGGTGTGGTGCAAAAATAATGATTACGCTGAAAATAAAAAATAAATTAAAAAAAATCAATGCGAACAAAAAATGGTAATAGGAACAAAATGCTAATGTATTTTTAAAAATAAAGAACAAATGATAAAGTTCAATATCAGAAAAACATTAGTGAATCCAAACTTTTTCCTGTCACTGTTCTGCATAAGAAACATATCTGAATGCTTTCATTCAAGCGCTTTGCGAAGAACTGGCAACATACATTTCAAAAGGTAAGGTTAAGGGGCGCCTGGGTGGCTCAGTCCCTTAAGCATCTGCCTTCAGCTCAGGGTCCAGGGTCCATGATCGAGCCCCAATGTGGGCTCCTTGCTCAGCAGGGAGTCTGCTTCTCACTCTGCCGCTGTCTCTGTCTGCCACTCCCCCTGCTTGTGCTCCCTTTCTCTCTGTGTCAAATAAATAAACAAAATCTTTTTTAAAAAAGGATAATATTAAAATGACATCGGAGGGGCACCTGGGTGGCTCAGTCCATTAAGCATCTCCCCTCAGCTCAGGTCAGATCCCAGGGGCCTGGAATTGAGCCCCGCATCAGGCTCCTTGCTCAGCGGGGACCCTGCTTCTCCCTCTGCCCCTCCCCCTAGCTTGTGCTCGCTCTCTCTCTCTCTCTCTCTCTCTCATTCTCTCTCAAAATGAAAAAATAAAATCTTTTTTTAAGAACTGACTTCTGAACATCTACACGTAAACCTGAAGAATGAACACCCCGAGAACCCCAGACAGCTCCTTCGGTATGGTTGGGGAGATAAAGACTTTTGTAAAAACACATTTTCCCCTTACACTATCAATTGTTGTTACTCGTTTTTTTTTTTTTTTAAAGATTTTATTTATTTATTTGACAGACAGAGATCACAAGTAGGCAGAGAGGCAGGCAGAGAGAGAGAGAGAGAAAGAGGGAAGCAGGCTTCCTGCAGAGCAGAGAGCCCGATGCGGGGCTCGATCCCAGGACCCTGAGATCATGACCCGAGCCGAAGGCAGCGGCCCAAACCACTGAGCCACCCAGGCGCCCCTGTTGTTACTCGTTTTTAACTGCTTTAAAAAAACAAAAACATTTAGAAGGCAGAGAAGTACGGAAAAATAATATAATCAACCCCGCAAGCTGCCATCCACAGCGATCCCCAGCGGCCAACGATCCCGAGAAGCGCGCCCCTCCCCTCTTCACACAGGCGCTGGCTTCCGGCCCTTCTCTGTCCTCTGACCTGTCGGAGGGACACCACGGCCAAAGCGCAGTGTTGTTCGGTGTGTTTTCATCACACAAAATGGCATCTTGCACACATCCAGGAGTCCTCAATGTGCTACTTTTCACTGTTTGATGTTTTGGATGTCCGCTTCTGTGAGGACACCGAGACCCAGTTCACTTTATTAATTTCTGACTAATATTCTTCTCTCTGATGATACCACAAACTAAATATTCATTTTTCTCCCCACAGATGCTTACTAGTCACTTCCCATTGCTTATGATTGTAAATGATGCTGAAGTGAATATTCTGCAGCCCGTCTCCTTGGGAACACTCCCCAAAGTCTCTCTAGGTAGAATAAGCAAGTGACATTTCTGCTTCAAAGGTCTGCATGATTATAACTTCCTGAGGTAATTATTCTAATTGTTATTCCCAACGGCAGAGTCCCAGCCCTCACTCCTTCCGCAACACTGCTCCAGGCGTGCCCACCGCGAAGTGCCCAGTCCCGTGGTTGTGCACCTGCAACCCCGCAGTCACGCACATCCTTCCCCGGACGAGGGAGCTGGAGCATCACTTCTTTTGTCACTTAGATGCACGCATGGTACTGTGCTTCCTGCCCCGTCCACGCATTCGCAGGGGCTCTGTGCACTCCGGGTTCCAGAAGAGTCGAAATTTCTACGAGTGACACTCATTGCACACGTCTTCTTCTGGACCTGTCTCTTCATTTGCTTCAAGTTGTCTTTGTGCAACTGAAATTTTAAATTCGAATGTTCTAAAATGATCACTCTTCTCTTTTAGGGTTAGTGCTTTTTGGGTCTAAAGTTCTCATAAAAGCATGAGCCACAAAGGAAAAGATTTAAAACTGAAGCACTGTTGTTCATGGGAATGTTGAGTTGCTGCAGCCACAATGGGAAACAGGTTCCTCCAAAAAAAGGAAAACCCAGAACTAGCGCAGGATCCAGCAGTCCCGCCGCTGCGGAGACATCAGAAGGAAACGGAAACACGACATCAGAGTGTCTGCGTCCCCTTTGTCACCGCGGCGGTGTTCCAGCAGCCAAGACACGGATTCGACCTCCGTGCCCATCAATGGGTGAATGGAGTAAATAAATATTACACACAGACACACACACAGAGAAATATTAGTCACCCATAAAAAAGAAGAACATCCTGCCACTTGTGACAGCACGGATGGATGTGGAGGGTGTTATGCTAAGTGAAATAAATCAGACAGAGAAAGACAAATATTGTATGATCTTACCCCCATGTGGACCCTAAAAAATAAAAAAAATAATAATAATAAACCAAAGCCAAGCTCACAGAAAAAGAGAGTAGATTTGGGGCTACCCGAGGCAGGAGGTAGGGGCAGGGGAAACAGAAGGAAGGCGGTCAAAGGGTACAGGTTTCCAGTAGAAGACGGGCAAGTATGGAGAACATTGTGTGCAGGACTACCGCTGGGTGGTGCGCAGAAACGTTAAGACGGCACGTCCTGGGGCGACGGGGTCGGGGGCTCAGTCAGGTAAGCACCCGACTCTCGACTGCAGCTCAGGTCACCATCTCGACTCAAGAGATCGAGCCCCAGGTCAGGCTCCGCGCTCTGTCCAGAGTCTGCTTAAGATTCTCTCCCTCTGCTTCTCCCCTGCTCACATCTGTGCGCGCGCTCTCTCCAATAAAAATAAATAAAATCTTTTTAAAAGGGGAGAGAGAATAGATCCTAAGAGTTCTCTAACTAACTAACAAGAACTAAGAGTTCTCATCATAAGAGGAAAAATATTTTTCCTTTTTTTTTGGGGGGGGGGTCCATGTTAGATGTTGGATGTTAACTAAACTTCCTGTGGTAATCATTTCACGATATATTACACATCGTTACGCCGTGCAACTTAAAATTATATGGTGCTGTATGTCAACTACATCGACATACAGCTGAAGAAACACCCTGAAACACGGAATGTTTAAACCTTTATGACAGAAGTTATCATTAGCTAAAAGTCAGGCTTGACACACTGGCGCACACGTTTATTAAAAACTGTTTTGATGCAGATGGATTCTTATGTTATTTACTCATTCATTCATACAACCATTCATTCATTTCTATTCTGTCAGTTGTTTGTTTTCTAGCATGTAAGCTCCGGGATGCTGAGAATCTAACGGATTTATTTATTTTCATCAGAACAGCTCTAGACACATAGCTCGTCGCTAAGTATTCACTGAATGCTGAGGGAACTGCTGCATTTGAAGGAGATAGGACACACATGTGCAAAAATTTTTATGTGAAATTGTTCATTAGATCATTATACATAATATTGGAATATTGAAAATTACCTAATAGTGTCAGGAAGCCAGTTAAATACATCGTGTCCTCTGAGCTGTCCAGTATGGTGGCCCCCAGGCACAAAGGGCCATTAAGCACATGAAACGTGGCATATTTATTATATTTATTATATTTAACGTACACTTAATTGTGAATAGCCACATGTGGCTTGTGGCTACTGTGTTAGTATAGTTTTGAATCACTAGACCAACAAAATCCTGGGAACTGGTTCCATTCATTTGAATTTTGTTGCTGATTTCATCGTCCAAGAACTGTGTGTGTGTGTGTGTGTGTGTGTGTGTGTGTAAAAGCAGGGAGATCATGGCTTTCCTGAATTGAATTAAAATTTAAAACTCAGTCTCATATGAAAATTGTACAACCACATATTTTTAGAAGATACAAATGCTGGCTATGGGATAGGAATGAAGTACTACTGAACTAAATTACTCATGCTTGGAAAGTAACCCTCTTATTTTAAGAACATCTTTTCAATTAACTTCCTATATATTTAAATTTAAAATGCCTTTTTGTCCACACATAACTACAATAACATTTCAGTAAATACCCACGACATACAAACAGGTATGCATGCTGTATATTTTCTATTTGAATGTAAGCGAATGAAACTACATAATGAACTGACTTTTATCAATTCAAAAGTGAAATGTCTGAACAATTTCCCAGAAAATCGCTCTTTCCCCAAAACACAAACAGGCCGAATATCAAGTACTACTTAAATTTTCATAACTTTAAATAGAAGAGGAATTTGAAGGCTACAAATATGTAGCAGGCATTCAAAGAATATTTCTTTTATTTTCTTTTCTTCCTTTTTTTTTTTTTTTTTTACAGAGAGTGAGTAAGAGAGCATGAGTTGGGGAGGAGCAGAGGGCAAGGGAGAAGCAAGCCTGACTTGGGGCTTGATCCCAGCACCCTGGGATCATGACCTGAGCTGAAGGAAGAGGCTTCACGCACTGAGCCCCCCAGGCGCCCCACCAATGAACATTTCTTGACTGAAAGGTTCTGACTTCGAGACCCATCACCGTCCCCTGAACAACAAACATTTAAGAGACCCCTACAGACCACAGGATGATTCAACAGGCCCATCACACTGCAACGAGATGGACAGAAGCTGGAAAGATGTATTTTTTAAAACAGTGCAAGTGCAGAAAGGCAAAAGGTGTGCACAGGCACCCCTAGTACCTCCAAAAAGGCCTGATTTTCCGCCTGACGGTGAATGCATTACGAAAGGCCACTTCCTTCGGTCACAGCTGCTTGGTGGCCCTTATTAGGATGATGCCTGGGAGGCAGGAAAGAAACAGCTGGGTGGATAGAAACAGCAGGGTGGAGATTTGGGCTCTGGGCCTTTGGGCAACTCCTGGAATATCTAATGGAAATGGCTGAAACGTTTCAATATAAACTAAAATATTTCACAGAATTCGAGAAGATTGCTGAGATCGTCTCCCCGTGAAATCTGTCAGCCGCCCACTCCGGGTGTGAATGTCCAGCCAGAGTCTGACGGCTGACGGGAGCCTTGACGGGCAACACGAAGGTGGGTTTGACCCAGCACCCTCTTTTCGGGTGTTTTCAAAAACTCAGTGATGAAAGAAGCCGGTCTGGCTCTCCAGCTGACGCGGCTGAAGGGATCAAATGGGACGTCTCTGTGGGTTTGTGTAGAGCTTCGCACATATACTTGTTCAAAGGGACCACAATACAGAAAGGCACATGTGCTAACAAACCACACCCAGATCCTTATTTACAGAAAGTAAACATTTGGTGATTATAATTATAATCAAATATGTACTTCCCATCCCCAAACAACCACTTCTTTATTAAGAATAGCATATTGCCTTCATTACAGTTAAAATGCAAAAATATGTTCACTCTTCACAATGCCATTGGAACACTTTCATGTTCTCTCATGCAGAGCAAAAGGGCTCAGATGAATTCACGCTTTTGCTAAGAAAAAAAAAATCAAGGAAAATCCCTTCATTTATATTTAAAACTGAAAGAGAAAAATGTAAATTTAAGCATATAGAAATTTGACTAATCATTTTCTTTCCTAAATAGACCCTCGGCGTACTTAGTCCCAGGACTGAAGAACTCATGAGCAAATTCATTGTTCAGTCTCCCTCCCTTCCTTCCAGCCTGACCTGTTAAATCTGGTCATTTTCTTACAGATACATGATGCAGGATGGCATGTTTTTACTTGCCAATTTCCAGGCCCTCCACGGTTCCAAAACAGTTTATGTCACAGGGTATGTTCATGGTCCCACTGGGAAGAAGACATCGTTCATCACGCCTTCATCATTTTTATTATCCCCCACACTTTCCTTCCATTGTGAGAAAGAAATGGAGGGTCACACTGCTGTTCCCATGTCTCACACGGCAAGTTAATACTCTCCAGCAACAGGGCTCTGAAGCGCCACACTGGGTCCGTGGGGCCAGCCGCGCGCTGGCTGGGGAAGCGCACCCATGGGTCCTTCTAAACAGAGGTGCCCCTGTGCGGTGGGGCGCCAGGCTCGCCCGGCCCTGCCCGAGGCCCAGCTGACCTGTGCGCTGCACTCTGCAGTGCTCTCGGGCTCCCCTCAGCTGTCTGGAAGCACAGAACATATTGCTTGTCCTCAGTCTCTCGGAGGGATGTGATGCGTCCAGGCTCAACTGAGTTAAGTTTCATTTTTAGGGCAGGGAGATGTGAGGGGTCGGATGCGCTGCTGTTTTGTAGCCTGGCCCCTTTTTCCTTCCTTCTCTTTCTCTTTCCTTGCCGGAAAGCCTGAGAGGAAGACCTCGGGAGCACAAGTGGCGCCTTCTCAATGGATGCTGTGGCCAAGGAGTGCACCATCAAGAGAAGGCAGCGAGAGCCTATTGCATTTTGGCGACAACCCACTGTCTTGGAAGCTCATTAAGGGTAAGTGTTGTGTGTCTTAACCGTTGTGGGTGTCTACACAGGACCCAAGATTTGTCAAAAGTCTCTGAAATGTGTACACTGGAAATGGTGTATCTTACTGTACGGGAGCTTTTCCCTCACTAAAGCTCATGTGAAGTCTGCGGGAGCGCAGGTGAAGAAGGCTCCTTTGGAGTGCTCTGGTCTTCCCACGAGGTTCCAAGAAAGCGGAGTGATCGAGTGGCCAAAGGCTTAAGGCTTGACCAACACCACCCTGGCCCTTTCCTTCAGGAGTAGGATGAAGCGGGGCCACAGAATTTCATCCCATTAAAAAATAATAGGAAGAAATAATCTATTTTAAGGAAAGTACTTACAAATACTGTGTATTGGCTCTAAATCTTTATTTTATTTCATTTCATTTATTTATTTGACAGAGACACAGCAAGAGAGGGAACACAAGCAAGGGGAGCAGCAGAAGGAAAGGGAGAAGCAGGCCTCCTGCTGAGCAGGGTGCCCGATGCGGGACTCGATCCCAGCACTCTGAGATCATGACCTGAGCAGAAGGCAGAGGCTTAACGACTGAGCCACCCAGGTGCCCCTGGTTCTAAATCTTTAAGTGGGCTACTGAAAGGAAAAATGTGCCACTTCTTTTTAAAATGTCTTAACTTTTGGGGCACCTGGGTCGCTCAGTTGTTTGAGTGGCTGACTCTCGATTTTGGCTTGGGTCACGATCTTGGGGTCCTGAGATCAGGCCCCATGTGGGGCCCCGTGCTCAGTGGGGAGTCTGCCTCAGGATTCTCTCTCCTTTTGCCCTTCCCCAAGCATGCACATGCGCACTCTCTCTCTCTCTCAAATGAATAAATACATCTTTAAAAATAAAACAAACTTTCATAACCTCTGCAATCTCCAGCAGCTCAGCAGAAGGCCGATCTACCCTGGTGCATTTATGATTCAAAATAACAGACGAGAACGCATCATGAGAGAGGCCCTACGCAGGAACGCATCTCTCAGACATCTGATTTGAATGACCAGATCAAAGAGGGGTTTCTGGGCACTGGAAGGAGCCACGAGAGAACACTTCACAAAGTAAGTTCAACAAGCAGACTAAACTGTGTTCTACTCCAAGGCTTCCAAGCATGGGAGACAGCAGGTCCAACTTCTGCTCACAGAAGGTGATATTTGGGTGATTTTATTCCCTTTGAAAGAAAAAAGTGCAGGTCTGCCAGGAATACTGACGCAGGCTTGTTGGTCCCGGCGCGCGCCGAGATGTTGGAAGGGAGTCTGTCAACCATCAAAACTGTGCTTTTCGCTGATGAAAGGCTTGGAGTTCAGACTCTCATTTCCAGAAGAATTTTTAAAAACAATATAATTAAAATGTGGCTGAAGAAGAAAAGTTTATATTTCTCTGCCTTAGCAAGTCAGTTTATTTGAAGAGGTTTATAACCGCTTCAGTCGGTTTCTTGAGTAACAGCCTCCTCTCCGTCTTACAGGATGCTCTCCTTCTGGGAGCGATTACAACAAAAGTATTGCTTCTTCGAACCAACAGCTCTGTTCAATCTACCTCCACATGTTACAGGATTCTCATTAAGCCATTGATAATCACATTTTAATTAAATGGCACAACGCCACACTGATTTCATTCTTTCCGCTAACGTATTGTTCAGGTAATAGAGTTAAGCACAGAGAGCAGACATCGGTAATACATCGGTCACAGACCTAATCCGGGAAAGTCAGAAGTGGTAACAGGCATGATTGGAGACAAAGCATGCTCAGGGAGTGGCTTTCCCCAACTCTTTGTCCAATAGTTACTTAAAAGCTGAACCCTGGACACTCAAAAGTGCCTCGAGTGGTGAGCGATGGAACGTTTCCAGAGCCTTCAGCAGCTCTTGCAAGAAGCTTCCTCCAAAACCACGATGCTCCAGAGCTGCTCAGAGGACCGACCGCGGAGGTGCCTGGGGGGCTCGGTCGGGTACGCGTCTGACTCTCCATCTCAGCTCAGATTTTGATCTCAAGGTTATAAGTTCAAGCCCTGCATAGGACTCCGTGTTAGGCATGGAGCCTGCTTACAAAAAGAAGAAGAGGAAGGGGAGGAGGAGGAGGGGGAGGAGGAGGAGGGAGATGATGACGACGACGGTCGCAACAATTAAGGCGACCGACAGTGCTCACGTTCAGATACCAGCGCCGGGAACTCTCAGGGATCCCTGAACCTCTGCGGGTAGCAGCATCAGGTACACGGTGGACTTTCTTAGGTACTTTGAGCAGTAAAAGCATACCTGAAGCAGAATGCTTATTCATGTATTTTTCACACTTATTTATTTTATTTGAGAGAGAGAAGAGAGAGAGCATGAGAGGGGAGGGTCAGAGGGGGAAGCAGACTCCCCGCTGAGCAGGGAGCCCAATGTGGGACTCGATCCTGGAACTCCAGGATCATGACCTGGGCTGAAAGCAGAGGACTAACCAACTGAGCCACCCAGGCACCCCTATTCATGTATTCTTAAAGGGAAATCAGAAATTACCATCTTCAAACACTTGCTTTGTGCATCTTTATATGGAAACTGGGACCTGCCGAGAGAGAGCACAGCGATGCAAAACAAGAACATGGCTCTGATGCTTCCTGTCAAGGAAACTCAGTCAAGTCACTGCAACTCTTCTGTTCGCCAGGGTTGAAAATGTGCTAATAGTACTGACTTGCAAGGGAGCCTATAAGAACTGTGAGTGTTGGGTACGCCGTCCTGCTTCGTAACCAACCCTGAACTCAGAGCAGTTTTCTTTCCTGTGCTTCCCGCAGTCCCAGAGACTATTTTTAGAGCCACTGATAGAGGGAAATGTGCTACGGTGAAGGCTGGCCCTTAAGGACAAGCTCTGCAGAAGGTCTGGGAATTGAGGATGTCTTCCGCTTAAGAAAAAAATAAACACTGAACTCAACCTGGGAGGAGTCAAGAAATAGTTCTCCAAGGAGGTGGCTCTAGAGCTGGTTTTTCAAAGACAAATAGGGATTCTGTGGGCAGACAGAAAAGAGGGAGCAGAGAAAAGGGAGGACACGATGGAGTATGGACCATAACATTCCCCAAGTAAGGACCTTGGGGGAGGGGGCATTTCCGAGCAGATCGGGGTGGCGGAGGAGGGTCCTAGGAGTGAAAGTGCAGGTGGAAATCGTGGGTCTGGGATGGCACCGCGGCTTGTGCTATCTCAGGAAAGTGTTAAGGAGACACGAGGTGGGGCGCAGGGACAGGGGGTGCGAGGGTGACAGGTACGGAGCGAGGGCACCCCTCCAGCATGGCCATGAGCTCATGGGTACGACTGCTCCAGACACCTCCTGGGGTCTCATCCGTGAGCTGAGTCACCAACCAGTCGACAGAAGATGTCTAAAGAAGGAATGGTCATTCCAGGTGGTTCATTTAGTGCAATTTTCACTTCAGTGTCACAAGCATGGACTGGAATCAAGGCCACTGAGACCTTCCGCAGAACAAGGGTCAACGCCTAATGCTTCACCAGTGTCGTATTTCTTAGTGAATGAGACGCCTGCACCAGGGGTTTTTGGATCCAGCACCCCACGAATGGTTCACTTTCTCAATAACAAGGATGTTTCGTAAGAAAATTGGGATATATTATTTCTGAACTTAAAAAAAAATCACTTCTTGGTCAATTTCAGAAACAAAGAACCTTTGGGTTAGAGTTGTAATTGTCAGAAAATGCTTAGTTGCCCTTTAAGGAAAAGGGATCCGCTCGGTGTGATAGCGAGAATTCTGGGAAACATCTTCGTGGGTAGGGCTGGATCTGCATTCACGCTCTGGGAACTCTGGAATGTCAGTGCAGGAGTGCTAGCGTTCTAGCTGCAAAAAGCTGCCAGAGTCCAGAGAAACAAAGGAGCAGCTCATGACCTGACCACTGGCTGAGGCATTCCATGTCCCAGAGAGAGAAGCTGTGAAGAAGGAAGGAGAAGCGACGGAACCCCAGAAGGATGCACATGAAGCAGGAGCGGGTTGGACGTTCAGGCCCGTCCAGGACCCCACAGATGCCAGAGACGGGTCTGTGCACACCACAGGGCTCACACGCTCCCCGGCATCCTGCCAGGGACAACATCAAATGTTCCTGCGCCACGAGAAATGGGAAGGAAAAGCAGCTTTGCTGGGCCTGAAGTGGGAAATGAGTGTCCGTTACTTAACAATCAAACTACCCCCCAATTGGTCAAGAGTCACAGAGTCCTGACCACATGGAAAGAAGAGCTCCTCAGATTTCAGAGGTGACGTAGCAAAGATCCAGTAATAAATGAACGTTTGCTTCAGAATGGATTTGTCTGGGCAGCGCATGGTTAAGCATCTGACTCTGGATCTCAGCTCGGGTCTTGATCTGAGAGTCGTGAGCTCAAGTCCCACACTGGGCTCCAAGCTGGACATGGAGCTACTTTATTGTCTATTTTTATTTTTTATTAACATATATTGTATTATTAGCCCCAGGGGTACAGGTCTGTGAATCGCCAGATTTACACGCTCACAGCACTCACAAAGCACATACCCTCCCCAATGTCCATAACCCCACCCCCCTCTCCCAACCCCCCTCCCCCAAGCAACCCTCAGTTTGTTTTGTGAGATTAAGAGTCACTTATGGTTTGTCTCCCTCCCAATCCCATCTTGTTTCATTTATTCTTCTCCTACCCACTTAAGCCCCCATGTTGCATCTCCACTTTCTCATATCAGGGAGATCATATAATTGTCTTTTTCTGATTGACTTATTTCACTAAGCATGATACCCTCTAGTTCCATCCACGTCCTTGCAAATGGCAAGATTTCATTTCTTTTGATGGCTGCATAGTATTCCATTGGATATATATACCACATCTTCTTTATCTGTTCATCTGTTGATGGACATCTAGGTTCTTTCCATAGTCTGGCTATTGTGGACATTGCTGCTATGAACATTTGGATGCACATGCCCCTTTGGATCACTACATTTGTATCTTTAGGATAATACCCAGTAGTGTGATTGCTGGGCCGTAGGGAAGCTCAATTTTCAGCTTTCTGAAGAACCTCCATGCTGTTTTCCAGAGTGGCTGCACCAGCTTGCATTCCCACCAACAGTGTAAGAGGGGTCCCCTTTTGGAGCCTACTTTAAAAAAAATGGATTTGTGTTTGGAAAGCAAAGAATTGCAGACACCCCTGGGTATGAGCGCCCCTAGGCGTGATAGATCGTACTGTCCTTTGTAGAGATCCGCTGCACCATCTTGTGAGAAAATTCCTTTCCATTCTGTTTCATGGTCTTCAAACTCGGTGTTGTGATTGTGATGCCCCTTCTATGCGGGCGGGATTCCATTTCTCTTCTCAACTCACATAAAATCTGGTGATGCTCCTCAGAGAAAGTGACACGAACCACGTCCGAGCAGAAGCTTGAAGCCCCACCGTGGGACTCGGCCATCTTTCACTTCCATTTGCTGCGAGTACCAAAGTGTTTTGGCCGGGGAAGCTCCCTCAGCCGGGGATGTGGAAGAAGAGGGACCGGGAACTGCAGGCAGCTCCCAGGACAGAAATGCAATGGGGGCAGAGCAGCACCGCTCTGTTGGGAGTCGCAGGGGTTTGGGGATCATTCCTTGGGAAGGGTAACCTCACTGAGCCTGATTTACACTCGAGGTCCCAGTATTTAGGGTGCTTCGTAGGAATTACAAAACAATCCCAACAGAACAGATCCCAGAGCTGTTATATAACACCACTGGCTGCATGAATTCCTAACTTGTGTTTTCCGCACCATTATCCGCGCCTACAAAGCCACCACCTGTAATTACGCGCAGGGCCGCCTGCAGATGCCACGCACTGCTCAGCCCGCCAGGCTCCCGCCGCCCCCGCGTGCCGCCGGCCCTCCACCACCCCTCCCAGGGCAGGCGACAAAGGCGGACAAGTAAATATTATGGTCCCGTGTTTATTTTTAATTTCACAAAGCTCATTTATATGCAAATCGCAGATGGCTCTGGGGTTCTAGGCCAGTTGCCAAGAAGATTCTTGAGGGCCTGAAGTCTGGGCACAGTCCTGACTCGCCTGCACTTCCAGCGTGTTTCCAGGACGCAAGTGCCCGAGGCAGATCCGCTGCTCTTCGGAGGAGTCTTAAAGTTAAATGGCAAAAGCTGAGACTCTAACAGCTTCCTGGGGAAGGGGCAGGGTAATGAGGGGCCGCCGGTGCAAGACGGACACAGACACAGTTGACGCAAACAGACATTCGGCTCAAGTGGCTTCCAGGTTCCCGGTGTCACGCTCCACCAGCTGTCCTAAAACATGTGCACGGCGACGCTTTACTCTTGTAACTATTTCCACGTGGGATTTTATGAACGCACCCAAATTTCAACTGATGGCTTTTATATTTTCAGATATATGTATCTGTATAGTTTATAATATATAGACTATAAATATATTTTACAAAGTAGATTCATGGGGACCTGGGTGGCTCAGTGGTTTAAGCCTCTGCCTTCGGCTCAGGTCATGATCTCAGGGTCCTGGGATAGAGCCCCACATCGGGCTCTCTGCTCAGCAGGGAACCTGCTCCCCCGACCCCCAGCCTGCCTCTCTGCCTACTTGTGATGTCTGTCTGTCCAATAAATAAATAAAACCTTTAAAAAAACAAACAAAGTAGATTCGTTGTGATTGCTATGAGTAGATACTGATCTTTTTCCCTGTCTTTATCCTGGAGCAAAAAATTAATATATGAAGAAGTCATTCCTTTAGGCAAACTTGAGTTGTTAATATTTGAACCTTCCAGACAAAACTGTCTTCCTAACTTAGAAATATTATCTTGCCGCATGCCAAAGGTGATGTGTTTTTCAACCTGGCACTCTGCGAGAAAGCTAACACTTTCCATCAACGCTGCTCCTTGCACCCGGGAGACAGGCAGGTGTCAGTCAAACCTGGGTGGGTTTCATTTCAGCTGTGCAGGGTCCCAGAGGGAGGTTCCTCCACTTTAGGAAACCTCATTCCTGCGAATTTAGGAAAAGGGAGCAGCTAGGTGGTGCTACTCAGGTGACGGCTTAAGATGCAGCTGATCAGGCTGGGGGAAGCCAGGGGCACCCCCAGTGATGCAGGAACAAGAAGGCGGGTGAGCTCGGATGCCGTCTCGTTTTGGAGGCTGATCAGAAAGTCCTGGGGAATAGCTTTGTGCTTAAGGGTTAGAACCAGGGGCCCCCTGCAGGCTCTGGGTCTCCCCAGGAGCACGCACCTGCTGTCACCTGCCGTCACACAAGGGAGACAAGGAGGCACCACCTGAACCAGGGTCTGCTCCAGGAAACCTTCACAGCCGGGCTCCTGCACCCCCGCTCCTGTCTCTCAGCACCGCGCTCAGCTCCAGTAGCAGAGCACCACGTCCGTCACCCCAGCATCTGTCTGTCCTTCCCACTAGATCCAGAGCTCACCGAGGATGCAGAAGAGTCCCTAACCAGAATCTCTGTGAAAGGGACATTTGACAAGGAAACGAATACACAATCAGGAAGCCTGGGGGGCGGGGCTCAGCTCTGTGTCCTGTTTCCAGGCCTGCCAAGCTCAGCCTCCCCCATGGGGCGGAGGAAGGCGGGGGGCGGAGGGCGTCCTACCAGCACAGGCAGCTCCTTGCAGCAGAGCTCAAAGGCGGCAGCGGCCTGGGTGTGCACAGAGGTAGCCCCTTCCAAAAGCAAATCCCCATCTCGTGACCCCACAGAGCTCAAGGCTGGGCAGGTAGGAGACGATGAACAAATACAAGAGGAAGTGAGTATAGGAATTGGGGCGACCGCCCCGGGGTCAGGCGGCGGAATCAGACTCCTGGGCTTGCAGAGTCAGGCTCCTGCCAACGGGAGCCATCGTGAGGACCCGAGGGAGCTGAGGACGGGGTGGGTCCCGCCAACGTGTTTACTCCCTAGAAACTTCTGCGAGCCTCCAGAACTGCATGGGAGTTGGTCCCTCTGCTCCGTGGGCAGGAGCATCCCCCACGGCCCGTGCTCTCCCTGACGGAGGGGAGGCTTCCCACCTCTCAGCTACTTTTTGTTCCCGTGTAGACATGAGAAAGGCAGGAAGGCCTCGCGTTCGCGGACGGCGAACTTGGTAGCCAAATCAGTGTGGCTCACGGAACACAGGACATGTGGGGGCAGGGCACGTGTCTTCGGGAGCCCGCTGCTCGGGTGGGCCCTCGTGCTCCCCTCCGCTGGTGCTCACACCCCTGTGCTACCCCTTTTCCCCGGGTGTGGGCCGGACCCGGTGACCTGCTGCAGTGACCAGCGTGGGCAAAAGTGACAGGTCAGATGTCACTTCCAAGAGGGGGTTACAAAGATGGTGGCTTTGCCTGGCTCTTACTCTCTTGCTGGTGCTTTTCTGCCCTGTCCTCTGCTTGCTCCAAAGAAGCTAGTGGCCATATTGTGAGCTGCCCTGGGGAGAGGGCCACGTAGCAAGGAACTGCGTGAGGTCACCAGCCAAGAGCTCAGGAGAAACTGGGGCTGTCAGACCCACAGCTGACAAGGAACTGAAGCTTGCCAATGGCCACCAGGTGGGCTTGGGTCCGTCGCCAGCAAAGCCTGAAGATGCGTTCAGGCCACGTCCTACAGGAACTGTGAGACAGGTGAGAAATGTTGCTTTGAGGCCCTAGGTTTGAGGAGAATTTTCTGTGTAGCTACAGGTAACTACTATGCCAGCAGAGAGAGAAAACTGAGGCCAAGGTAGAGAAGCAAAGGTAAGGCGACCCAGAGGAAGCCCCCGACCCCTGGCCCTGTCCCCAGGCTGGAGAGAAAGGGACGGAGGTGAAGGTAGCAGAGCCCCAGGTTACTGTGCAGAACCACACTGGGCCTGACCACCAGAGGCTGGTACCACGGGGGAGAAGCAACGTTGAGGTCACCAGGAAGGGAAGAAGTATGACTGGCTTCCCTTTCCCATGTCACCCAAACTTCCGCCAGTGCTGGGTGGTCTGAACCCAGCTGGAGCCAGCGGACCCCGGAGCCGGGGGCACCTCCAGCAGCCAGACCCTGTGATGCGGCGCATCAGGTGCTCAGGGAGCGCGTGTCTCTCTCTGTGGGAATCCGTCCCAGCTCAGGGCACCTGGGATTCACCTGGATGTCATTTCTTTCTCATTTCTGTGTGATGAGCCCTTCTCTTGTCTTCACGTGGAGGGGCGTCCCTGGATGCTCCCGGACTCTCTGCCCTCACCCTACTTACCCCTCCTTGCAGAGCAGAGCAGTGGTGTAGCAGGCGATAGTGGAGAAGGGACAGCCTCCGCGGTGGGCGGGGCGGGGCCCCACCCAAGACATCTGAACCCACAAATACAAGCCCACAGGGTAGAGGGGCTTGGCAGGTTGATTCAGTTACTGATCTGGGCATGGGAAGTCATCCTGGATGGCCTGGGTGGGTCCACTAAATGGGGCATTGTGCAAGGTGGAAAGGGGAGATCAGAGAGGTGATTGAACACACACGTTTGGAAGGAAAAGGCTGGAATGACAGGAACACGAAAAGCAGGAGATGGAGTCTCCTACAGACCCTTCCACAGGATCCGCCCTGCCCACACCTTGATCTAACGCCCAGTGAGACCAATTTCTTACTTTTGACCTCCAGCACTATAAGAACAAATCTGTGTTGTCCTAAGCCACAAACGCTGTGGTAATTCTTACAGCAGCCATAGGAAACCAGTGCTGCCTGCTCACCATAGCTAGTCCCTGCTGGTTCTGTAGGACCTTCCTGTAACAGCAAACACGAGTGTTGGGGGCTGCTCCTTGTCACAGGGAAGGGACCCACACTGCCGGGGCACGGGAAAGCGTGAGTGAAGCACCAGCAGTCACTTGCTCTCAGGTCTAATGGAGAGACTTGTTTCTCTGTCTCTGAATCACAAGTGGACTTTCAGATGGTTCTGGGAGAAGAAGCAGCTAATACAAGAAGAGCTCCTGAAACCTCTGAGTGTGTGTAGGGCCATCGGTAACTGTGTTGGGATAAACACAATATAAATAAATATATTCACTACTAGTTCTGTCTCCATGGAGAAAGCGGACTCAAACACCTATTAAGACCCAAAAATGGCTGTCATAACCATATTAATTTTGATAAAGCAGACTTCAGAACAGGAAAATTATCAAAGATCAAGACTGGCATTACGTAATGGAAAAAGATCAGTTCTCCAAGAACACATAATAATCCTAAATGTGTATGCTCCTCACAACAGAGAGTCAAAATACATAAGATTAAAAACTGACAGAACTGAAAGAACAGACAAATCCATGAATATAGTCAAACTTCGTGTCCCTCTCTCAGGAGCTAAGAAATGAAGCAGGCAGAACAGACATAAGGGTATAAAGGACCTGCAGGGCACGATCCATCGACCTGACCCCGAAGCGGCACGCCACCTCACGATATCAGAGTACATCCTTCTCAAGAATGCATGGAAAATTCACCACAATGGATCACACATTCTGGACCTAAAGCTAACCTTAACAAATGTGGAAGAGTGGAAATCATACAATGTGTGTTCCCAGGCCACAAAAGAATTAAACCAGAAACCAGTAGCAGGAAAATAGCCAGAAGATCCTCCGAATATTTGGAAATTAAACAATATACTTAGAGATAATCTTTCAGTCCACGAAGAAATCTCAAAGGAAATTTTAAAATACCCTGAACAAAAGGAAGATGAAAAACCCATCCGTCAAAATTTGTGAGATGCAACCAAAGCAGCGTTTAGAGGAAAACTGGTTGCACTGAATTTGCATGTTTTAGAAAAATAGATCTAATATTAGTAACATACGCTTTCCTTTGGGAAAGTAGAGAAAAAAGAGCAAATTGAACATAAAGCAAGCAGAGGCAAAGAGATAAAATTAGAAGAGAAATTAATGAAATTAAAATGAGGAAAATGATAGAGAAAAACCAAGAAACATGAAATCTGGTTCTTTGCAAAGATAAGCAAGTTGGCAATCTTGGGGAAACAATCTCAGGACAGCTGAGGGATTTATGCCGTATTTGTTTTGCGTGGAATCTGCATTTTAAAGAATTGTGTTATTTCTGCTTCCCACTTACATAACTGAATCAGTTAAGATCTAAACCAATAAACTGTGAAATGGCATGTGGCCATGAAGCCTACAGTCTGGCAACGGCCACTGGACGAAAACCTCAGGACAGCCTCATGGAGAGATCCAAGCGGTGGCCCCTGGGACGAGGCCCTGGGAGCCATGTGTCTGCTTCTTGTGCCCTGCTTCTTTGCTTTCTCTCACCACACTCACTTCACATAAAGTTTTCCAGATTTTCCAAGGGTCACGCAGGTAAACGGATTATAGTTCTTCTTGAGCTGTTTTTATTCCTTTTCATTAAAAAGCAAATGCCGAAAACAAGAAGAGAGAGAACTCCCGAGTGATTTTGCCTGCATCTGGAAGCACAACGAGAGTCCATGTCTGGTCGGTTGGGGCCACACGGTCCATACTTCTGACTGAATTTGCCCGGCACCTCTCCATCCCGAGTACCCCACTCTACCATTCCATTTCCGGAAACTTTCACCTCTCCACGGGCCATGATCCTTTTTCCTTTCAGTGTTTCCCACAGCAGTTTTTACAGCGGTGCTCTGCACTTTGTCACGAAGGGACGGAGAAGGGAAAGACCTCGGGATCATTCTCTCCAAACCCCTCATTTGACAGATGAGGGCATTCACACGGGGACGGCAGCAGGGCCACAGGGCTCCTGGCTCACGGTGAGCTGGCCCAGAGCCCATGTCCCCAGCTTCCTCGGTCGTGCCCCCTCCTTTGTTCTTGCTCCTGTCCTATTTTTTTATTGCCTTCCCAGGAAAGGAGACTCTGGACCGATATTCCTGCTTCACACCTGTAACCGATCACCAGCAGTGGGAATGATTCCACCAGCGACCTTGGAAACCCCATTCTTGCTGTAAGTCTCCCCCAACTTGGCTTTAAATTATAATCCAGCACATCTCGCTACTGACCCTGTGCCAAACGTTTAATTCCTTCTCAGTCTGCCATTAAAGTCAAGAAAATCATCTAAATTTGACTTTTATTATGTGACTCTGGGATACCTCTGTCTCACATTGAATGAATGGCCACCGTGAGAGGGAGGGAGGGTACCCATGGCCTCCCACTGCGGTTAGGGGTGTGGGCTCTGCAGTCAGGCTGCCCGGACCTGAGTCCTACACCCGCTGTCACAGGCTGAACAACCCAAAACACCCGCCGCCTCTCCCGGCCTCAGGGGCCTCTCCACTGTAGCCAGAGGTCACCCCGAGTTGAGGTACAGAATATGCCTGGGAAAAGAGACGTTAGTTAACTCAATGTCAATTCATGAGTAAACGCTCATGCATTAGCCATGATCAACCTGTTTTCTGGAAATGCATGTCGTCATAAAAGATACAGACCAAGGGGTCACTGTGAACGCCATCACTTCCTTTTGTTTTACGCGGCTCTGCATCACTCCGTCTTCCTGGAGACAGGATAATTCTGCTCTTGGGACGCACTCACCCAGCAATCTGAAGCCAACTAAAATCCCTAAACAGGCTTCTTCTTCAGGAGACTCTGTCACATCCTGCTGCTCCCTTTGCTGCGGACAGTGGCTCACCTTCTGCCTTCCATGCGTTCAAACCGAATCTGACCGCCCGCAATCTGTCCCACTTTCTAACTGGACAAAACTGCACTTGGCTTTCAGGCTACTTCCGTCCCGCTCGCTATCTGCTGCAGACTCACGTCTCCGACCTTGCTGCGGCGGCTGCTCTCAGCACCATCTCGGCCCCAAGCAAGCCTCTGATTTAAAACATGGGGCAGGGAGAGCGGGATGACCCTGCAAAGGGCGTCTGAAGACTTCCTGGCACAGGGACACGGGGTCGCTGGGTGTGGTGGCTCTCCCTGCTCCGTCGGGGACGCCCCCCAGGGGGCGCCGCCGTCCTGGCCACAGGCCACAGTTCTCTCTCCTGCCCTGAAGACCGGGGGCAGGACCTCCAGTGCCTCTCAGAGACAGACACCCTCTGCTTCCAGAATGCCCCAAACTCACACTCCCCTGCGCCTTCCAAGAGCCTGTGTTCCCACCAGACCTTTAATACATGGGAAGCATTTTGTATTTTCCTGAATATATTTTCATTTTACAACTGCATTTCGCACCATCTGCTGATCTGGGCACTTCTCATGCTGCCAGTCAGCTAAAATTTTATTTTTAGCTGCCAGCTTTGGGCCGACCATGAAAACCCTGTAGGCTACATTTTCAGAGAGTTTGAAACAAAATATCCCAACGGTTTATGAAGACCCCAGGGGAGTGGGCTGGGGCAGAAGCTGAAATTGCTGAGAAGCGCTTGCTGGTTGGTTCACGGGAGAGAAATGAGAATAGCAGCAAATGGAAAGGATCAAGCGGCCGCGGGTGATGCAATGGTGTCGTGCGCTCCGGTACGGTATCGTGCGCTCCGGTACGGTATCCTGCACACCGGTACGGTGTCGCGCACACCAGTACAGTACTGTGTGCTCTGGTACAGTATCGTGCACCCCGGTCCCGAGAGCGGACTACAAACATGCACCCATGGGCATAAGGCAGCCCTGGCGGGGTGAGGGGATTCTCAGCAAAGACAGAGAAGCCAGAGCGCTGAATTGGTAGATCGCTGGCAAGGCGCCAGTGGACGGGCTGAGCATCCTTAAGGGCCTTTTCTCCCGAGAAGGCTCTCATCTCCCTTCATCCCTCCCTCCATTTGGACTACACAGAAGGAGAAGCTGTCCTGGGAGCACAGGAGGCAGGTTAGGAATCAACCATCTTTTAGTAAAGTGTTCGGGCTTATCGCACCGACGCTGTCTGTCTTTTTAAAACAGACCCAGCCGTGGCACAAGTAGTGCGAAGTGCTGACCAGCATATCCTGGGAATTGTTCATTCTGCTCCTTCATTTGCTCTTTGGGGAATTGTTAGGCAGTACCCCCACCCCCGGGCTGAAGAATGGATGGCACGTGGGCCTCAACCTCCCAGCCAGTTCCACGGTGTTGACAAATGTGACTGTGTTACGGGAAATCCGAAGCATCCGCTTAATTAAAATCCAGCAAAGACATCAAGACACGCTCAGGGCACAAGAGAAACCGGAGGTGGGAAGGGGAGGAACCCTGAGTCCTATGGCCAGAGTGGAGGCATTGAGACCAATTAAATACAAACCAACCTCACATTCACCAGGGATGTGACACAGGAAGCCATTGTCTGAGGCCCCCCGAATAAGATGGAGATCTATTTCTAGAAGAAAATGAGTGCTTTGGAAGTTGCCTAAATTTCAGAGAGAAGTTATATTTCACTTAAAGAATTTTAAAGGCTATTGTGGGGTGTAAATTATTCGATGAAAGACAATATTTCTAGTTGTTATTGTAGGACAGGCCAGTAGGTCCAGTCTGGCCAATGTCTGATTCTGCCAATAAAGTTTTATTGGCACCTGGCCAGCCACATGCATGTGCTTGTGTGTTGCTCACAGGAGTTCGTGCGCTACGGCGAGCAGAGCTGAGCACTTGCCTCAGAGACCAGATGGCCCAAAAATCCAAAACTATTTCCTCTGTGGTTCTTCCCAGCAAAAGACCGTGAACCCCTGTTCAAGATCACAGCCAAGTCTTTCTTCCTGGCTCACGGACTCCCCCGAAGCCCCACTGGCAATCTCACACTTGAGTGACCAGCGAGCTGTGCTATCATTCGCAAGCCCGCCCGCCTTCTCGCTGCAGAGTCTGGCTGTGGACAGCGCTGGACTAACTCGACTGCAGAGGGAACAATCATCTCCCTTTGTAAACTGTTACGCGTTCTGTGTTCCTGAAAGTTCCCCAGCAGACTCTACAGTGCTTGAAGTCTTTGTTACTACCATTGTAAGGCGAGTCTTTTTGGTCGCCCTTAGAAAGGACTGGAATGTAGCAGTTACTCAAAGTACGTCTCTAGACAGATTCATGAACGTGCAACTGACATTAATTTGGTAAGCTATCTAAATTTACGAGAACAGATTTATTAAAACTGTAATGTGATCTGCAAAAATAATAGAATTAAAGTTATTATTACCGTTAAAGAAATGGGTTTTGAGAACTACTTCCTACGTGCCCCTCCCACGCCCCCTCATGAGTCTCCACAGTCGTACACATTTAACTGTTGATCTGCCTGATGCGATATGCCGCGGTTTCCCTTAAGGGTCACACGACTCGCCCACTTGCTGCTCCAAGAAATCTTGACGGCATACTTCACTGGATGTGCAGTGTTTTCACCCGTTTTACTTGCCTCAGGATGCGCTCTCCTAAGTTTAAAAGTTATGTGCGTGTTACTGAAAAATAACAACAACAACAAAAAATATGCTACAGAAAGAAAAACCCCAGAAAGCCACAAGCTCTTGAGTGGCTGCCACTTACTGGACACTTGATGTGGGCCAAGCGCTCAGCTGGGAATTACGGACGCCCAAGCCCTAATCCTCTGTCCACTTCTGCCACTGGCCCTCTTTTACAGATAAGTCCACAGATGGTGGGAGAAGTGAATCACTCACTCAAATTCCTACAACCAATTCATGCACAACGAGGATTTGAGCTCCAGTCTTTGTGACTCGAAAATTAAAGCTCTTTCCATGACGCATCACAGTGACTTTGACAAGGGAAAGCATGCCTTTTAGTTCTGGGGGATTCGGCAGAAAATATTTCACCGAAGTATTTAACTTCTGTCTTTGCTCCTGCAGCACCCCCATAGGCTTTCCGAGAGCCACGGCACGAGGTTCACCGGGGTAGACAGACCCGTACCTCACACACGCAGAGAGCACCTATGCGCCCACCGTGGCCCAGAGAGCAAAGACAAGGCCGTTTCTACGAGGGGCGCCCAGGCAGCGCAGGAGCCGGGGAGAGCGGCGGGCTCCAGGGGAGAAGAGCACTGCGGCTCCACTCCCAGAGCTCGCACGTGGGCTCCTGGGGCAGGTTCACGTGCCAGAGGGCGAGACACCTAGGCTGGCTCGCAAGCAGTGTCCAGGTGACAATGGTGGGAAGCTCCACAGGGAGGACACGACAGAGGCAAAGCAGAGTCAGGCGCCGGCTTGTGGTTCAGCATCTGCTAAGCTCAGAGTCCCCGGAGGGAAGGGTGTGGATAAGGGGCACATCGTAGGGGCCTCCCGTGCCGCCCCAAGACAGCTGGGTGACTCGTTCCGCAGGGAATAAAGGATGACGAAGGCAGACCTGAGCTTCAGGATGGCCCTGGGAGAGCCGAGCATCCGGCCTCGAGCCAGGCCTGGCATCCCTGCAGCTCCCCAAGCAGCAAGGAATGCATCCATCCCACCCCAGCCAGGGGCAGCAGGGTGAAGGGCAGGAAGGAGACTAGGCCTTGAAGGAAGGACAACGAACAGAAGCTGGTCTCTAGCAGGGCGAGAGGAGGGGGGCAAGACGGGTCCCAACCTACAGGCCGGGAAGCCAGCCGATGGTGGAGCCATTCATTCACAAGGTTGCAGAACAAGAAGGAGCTGAGTTTGGGGGATGCTTTGTTTGAACTGGCCGTGGGGGCCGAAGTGGAGGCAACGAGTGAAATTCTATTTCAGAGAAGTAATTCCAGGGATCTGGAGCCAGAGATCGTCAAAATGGACCGTACATTGTGCACAGGCCAAGAGGCCTGCGATAAAATGGAAATATCTTTGAGTCTGTGGACATTAGAAATATTAGATTTTAAAACATGCTAAGTAAGAAATGAGAAACTTAAGTGGTCCAAAAGGTAAGCTTGAAATAATCTATAGAGTTTGAGGCAAGAATGTACTCTACCCCCAAGACAGAAACCTAGCCTTGGGGTGCCTGGGTGGCTCAGTGGGTTAGGCCTCTGCCTTAGGCTCAGGTCATGATCCCAGAGTCCTGGGATCGAGCCCCGCATCAGGCTCTCTGCTTGGCAGGGAGCCTGCTTCCTCCTCTCTCTCTCTGCCTGCCTCTCTGCCTAGTTGTGATTTCTGTCAAATAAATAAAATGTTAAAAAAAAAAAAAGAAACCTAGCCTTTTTATAGAAACCCACAAGATTCCTTAAATTCTGTAAGAGACAGAGTTAAGGGAAGGAAATGAAGGAACCATGGACTTCCTATGCTTACTTTTATTTAGTTATTGTAAAGATTTTATTTATTTTGGAGAGAGAGAGAAGAGAGAGTGCTCATGTGCAAGCATGACCTGCGGCGGGGGGAGTGTGCAGAGGGAGAAGCAGGCTCCCCGCCAGGGAGGGAGTCTGATGCAAGGCTTGATCCCAGGACTCTGGGATCATGACCTGAGCCGAAGGCAGACGCTTAACCAGCGAGACACTCAGGTGCCCGATATGTTTGCTTTTAAAAGTTTTGTTTAGAAGTGACAGTTCTTGCTCTAAAATATTTAGATCAGCATGAAACCTTCCTTCTAATAAAAACCTGACCAAATTCCTCAAAAGGCCGCCAGACTGTTAGATGGGTTGGTAAAGGCTAACTCCGGTTGAGGGAAGTATCCCGAAAGGCTCGACACACAGCAGGCTGTGCAACATAAAGAACTGAGAACGCCAGGCAATGACCAGCAAGGAGGCACTGCAGGGTTCCTGCCTCGATGTCCCGGGCCCTAGGGCCGTCTGAGAAGGTTCTTCAAGGGAGGTAAGTCGAAGGGTAATCAACTGCACCAGTTACTGCTGAACCAACTCTGCAGGGCTTGTGCGGGCCGGCAGGAGGAGGCAGCACCCCCACTGCCCAGGGGAGGCTTCTGCTGGGACTCGTCCACATCCACCCATCACCTCCGTTCCACAACCGCCAGGTGTGCCCGGAAGTGATGAGGCTGAGAGTGGAAATGTGTTTCGCTACGTCGGGGATTTGCAGTTCCTGATGAGTAGAACTGCCCAAATCTGGGTTCTCTTCGGCAGGGAAAGCCAGGAAGGCCTTCCAAAGGGGAGCCCAGCTCTGCTGCAGAGAGGCCACTATGCACTCCATCAAGGACAGCCGTCTTCGACCTGTTCATCGTCTTAAGCCAGAGGTTTACGTCGAAGCATAACCCAGAGCAGCACTAGGTTCTTTGTGGACAAAACCTTCTGAGCCATGTGTAAGGCAGCTCATCTCTGTGTCTTCAGGACTTTTGAAAATGTCTTCATTTCTGTATGAATAGGAAAGGAATTTGGTGACCTCCTCTGCCTAAACATCCAAAATAAGATGATCGCTAGATGCAGAGACTAAGCTCACAGGGGCTGCGGGACTCTTCTACGTATCATGTTATTATCACTGGAGCCCGTGAATTCTGTCTCCTTTTTCTGTCCACCCCAAGTCATTCCACGTCCTTGAACTTCTCTTTCTATATTCGGTTTCCAGTTCTTCAACCATCTTTGTATCTTTCTTCTGATTCTTCTATAACACTGTAGGTGGGAAGAGCTCAGGAAGGAATTCGAACTCCATGTGAAGATCTAACCGATCTTGAGAACGAGAGTGCAGAGGGTGGAGGCTATTGGGGCTGCGGTCACTCCCCTGCTTCCCTCAAATGGATGCCACCAATGCACCGACGTCACATTCAGCATCGTGACTGTAGACGGTGCAACAAGGAGGAACCGCCTGTTATTCTCCTCACTTGGTGATATCAAAGGCACTGAGAGGCAGGCTGCGCCTCCACATGTGGGTATGCGTGTTCGCGCCCATTCATTCCGTCCCTCTCATGCTTTCTCACGTACGCATCCAGTTAATGCCATGTACCCTTGGTGCCGGGTCAGATAAACATATTGAAAAGCTTTAGTTCTTGCCACCAACATCAGAAACTCATCTCAAAAACCCCGGCAACGTGCAACAGAAGGAGACGCAGACAAATCAGCCTACTGAAGTGCAGCACAATGTTTCCTGGGGGAGGGAGCAAGAGCAAAACGTGGGGTGCTTAGGGGGCACGGGAATCAGGGAGGAGCCTCCCACAGTCACAGCCCCTGCCTCCAGGCCAGGGATGCCCACTGGTCACACTGTGGCCCAGGACAGGGACCGCTTTGCCACATGGACTGCCCCTCTGATCTGCATCAGTCTTCCTGCCTCCTGGCAGAGCAATTTAAAAAGAGAAACAGAGAACAGGAGTGCTCAGGGGCTAGAGCTTAAGACTTGCAGCTGAGTCCTTCACACTGTGCTGAGACTCAGACCTGCAAACCTAGTAAACCAGGCAAGGCAGCTGCTGGACTGCACGGTAGCCCCCCAAATCCATACATGGAAATGACTGTGTTTGGAGTAAAGGAAGGAATTCAGGTTAATGACATTATAAGGGTGGAGCCCTGATCTGCTTCAATTTTAGTGTCCTTATAAGAAGAGATGCGAGAGCACAGACACTCGTTCTCATCCTGTCTCCTCTCCCGTTCGCCCTGCACCTTCCCTCCCTCCCACGCGAGAGCACAGCAGAAAGGTGGCTCTTTCTTGAGCCCAAACATACTGATTCCCTGATCTCAGACTCCCAACCTCCAGAATCAATATCTGCTGTTTAAACCACTCCGTCTGTGGTGTTTTGTTATAGCAGCCTAAGCTGACTGATACAACTTGTGGCTAGGAATCTTAGAAATATATTCCATATGGTAATAAACTTTAGTTAGTCTCTATTCTTTTCTTCCCCTTCCCGTCTTTGGTTACCATCCTGATCTAGTGTTTCAGGCTCAGACATGACACAGAAGGTGACATTTTAAAGAAACCAAAGAAAAGGTTAAAAACTGGGGCACCCAGGTGGCTCAGTGGGTTAAAGCCTCTTCCTTTGGCTTGGGTCATGATCCCAGGGTCCTGGGATCGAGCCCCACATTGGGCTCTCTGCTCAGCAGGGAGCCTGCTTCCTCCTCTCTCTCTCTCTCTCTCTCTGCCTGCCTCTCTGCCTACATGTGATCTCTGTAAAATAAATAAATAAAATCTTAAAAAAAAAGTTAAAAACTAAATACTTCCATTTTGACCCACAAAGATAACATTTCATCTTTTCCTAGAAACTATTCATAACACCAAAGAGCATGGGAAATATACATGTAATTTATATTTTCAACAAAATTAGAAAATCAATAGAACCTCCAAACTCCAAGCAGGTGTGAGGGCTATGTAAAAGCATACAGGGCTCAGCGGTAGGAAGCCAAGGAAAGACACCATAAGAGGGCCCTCATGGAGGAGCATGCAGATGTCAGAAAGGAAGTAGAGAGGTACCTATCCAGGGTGAGGGACCCACCATAATGTGTGAAGGCCAAGTCCCTGGTTTGCAATTGTAGGAACGTCAGTGGGAGCCTCCTGCATTCAGTATGTTCAGGAGGTTAGTCTCCAGAAGGGATGATCTCACTGGACACACTGTGGGAAGCTCCCCTGCTTCGAGGTGTGGGGGTTCTGCCAGTTGGCATCTCCAGCGGCTACAGCAAGTGTGTTCTCTGGGGTGTCACATAGTGCAGCGACCCACCTCCACCTGTGCTCAGTGTGCTCTTGTGTTGACGCTGAGAGCAATCAGCACTCATTTCTTTAAGATTTTATTTTTAAGTCATCTCTACACCCAATTTGGGGCTCAAACCTACAATCCCAAGATTGAGAGATGCATGCTCTACTGACTGAGCCAGCCAGGCACCCCAAGAACAATTAGCATTCACAGTAACAGTGTTCAGATTAAAAGGATTCTGGAAAATGGAGACTGAAGCCAAAAATATCAATAAAACTTCAAATCACAGTAAACTTGCTAGACTTCAAAAAAAAAAAAGGGGGTCCAGTGAGCATCAAGGTAGAACGATCAATTCTGTTGTAAAGGAAAATAAAACTTCAGGCTGGCCATAGACTACCAAATGATGGCTTCAAGACAATCCACAAAGTAGAAATAACATAGAAAATTGTCTGATCTTAATGCAAAAACAAACTAACAAACAAAACCCCAAACCAAACCAAACCTAAAATTACTAATAAAAACAGAAAAGAAAAATCCTCCATCCCTAGGGATTCAGTTTGGGGGGGCAATAAAGTTTCTCTATGTTGAAAAATAGACTGAATCTGCAAAATATCTAGAAAATAATGATGATAGGTACATATAAAGATATAAGGCATAGAGCTAAAGCAGATTTTAGAGGAAAATTTATAGCTGGTCCATACTTATATAAAATATAAAGGAACAAGACAGGGGCACCTGGGGGGCTTAGTTAGCCTTCGGCTCAGGTAATGGTCTCAGAGTCTTGGAATGGAGCCCCACATTGGGCTCTCTGCTCAGCAGGGAGCCTGCCTCCTCCTCTGCCTGCAGCTCCCCCTACTAGTGCTCTCTTGCTCATTCGCTGTCTTTCTGATAAATAAAGTAAATAAAATTAAAAAAAAAAAAAGAAAAAAGACAGAGAAAAAATGGCTCAAGGATCTAACATAAGAAATTAGAAGTTAAAAAAAAAAAAACTGGAAGAAATCAACAAAGAAAAAAACTGAACTAAAAAAACACCCCAAATTAATAAAAATAATAAATATATCCACATTACATTCCTTGTAGAAATAAAAACAAAATAAACAAAATATTAGAGAGATGAATCTGGAATTAACAGAGAAAGGGAAAATCTCAACAATAAGAAAGTAACCGGGGAGAAGGAGAAGCAAACACAGATACAGAAGTAATTGAAACCATGACCAGAGATTACTCTGGCCATGAAAATCACTGAAAGCTTGTGTGAAAGAGACTGTATTTATAAGAAAATATATTTGACAGAAACAAACTATAGAAGAGAAAGTAAATCTAAACAGAACAATTTTCACAGGAAAGAAAAGGAACAGCATCTGATCTAATCTAGTGTTATCTACAGGAACCTTTGAGACGAAATGCACTGATACATGAGTAGAGCACACAGAACCATCCCTAGCCCAAGGCAAGCGCTGTCCATTTGCTCTTATTACAGTCAAAATAAATGTAAAATCTTTCATAAGTTGTTGGCCAAAGGAAATAAGCATCGGATAGATAAATAATATGACCTACTGAGTTAATCAAAAAAAGTCAAGAATGTTCAATATTATACAATGGGAGAAATCATACAATCCTGTCCAACAGTGACAAAACTATCTTTTAATACATTCAAGATCCACTCCTTAAAGAAAAACAAAATGGAAAAGGAGAAAATAAGACCTCTCTAGTAGGAACAGATGGTTACTTCCTTCAAATTGTAAAACTTACTTAACCCAAATGCCAACATACTACTTAAAAGACAAAAACATCAATCCTACTAGATAAAAAGCAAACAAACAAAACACAGGTAACTGTGTCTCTTACCACCATTTTAATGTTCATTTTTTTCTGGAGGTACTAGACAAAGCAATTGGAAAATAAATTAAACCTCAAAAATTGGAAATTCACTTGAAAATGATGTGATTATATATCTGGAAAATGTAAGAAGATCAAATGAAAAGTCACTATAAGTAATGAAAGAATTCACAAGTTGTTGGAAGAAGTGTATTCACTGAAAACCTTTTGAAACCTTTCCTTCTACTTTTTTTAAAAACTGTGACCATATCACCTATTTCTAAATGGGACAGTGGATGACAGCTTTGTTTAAACAAGGGTGGAATTTCCTGATATTTCCTCACTCTAAATTCTCCTAGTTTTGTTTTGCTTTCATATGTTACCAAGAATAGCTTCCAATGAGGTATCTTGCTATGCCGTGCACCACAGAGCTTGTATCTGAGGAGGCAAGAGAAGGGGAACCCCATGGACACTGGCTCAGAGACTACCTACAGGGAAGGTCTGCACCAGTCTGTGCAGGAGTGGAGTGGAGCTGCAGTCTAGTTGTGGATGCTGGTATCTCTAGTGGGCTGGACAAAAGCCCCCAAGTCTCCCCCACTGGGAACCTCAGAATATGACTTGAAATAAGGGTCTTAGCAGATGTAATCACTCTAAGAATGTTGTGTGAGCTCATCCTAGGGCTCTAAAGACAATGACCAGTGTCTCTGTAAAAGACATAAGGAGAGGAGATGCAGAGACAAAAAGGGAAGAAGGCCATTTGAAGACGGACACACAGAGTGGAATTCCGAAGGCACACACCATGCCAAGGAAGGCTAGCAACAGCCAGAAGCTAGAGAAAGGCATGAACGCATTCTTCCTCAGAGCCTCTAGAGGGAAGCAACTCTGCCAAAGCCTTGATTTTGACTTCTGTGAGAGAATACATTTCATAGTTTAGAAAATGCTGTTGTTTTTAGCACCCAAGTTGGTGGTAATTTGTTACAGCTGCCCTGGGAAACCAATATAGTATCTCAGCTGGACAGGGCACAAGGGAAACGAAGATGCAGAGCTGTATGAGTACATGTTCCTCTGACCACAGACACACGGGATGGCCAGATCCACCCTATACCACCCTATACCCCACAGCTGGTCTGAGTGGGACAAAGTGCAATCCCCAGGGTTGCCTGGGGAACAAGTGCAGGCTTCTCCAGAGAACAAGACATTCCAGAGAAACGATGGCACAGACGTCCACGATGTCCTGTTCAAAGTGACCCTATAAATGCCTCCTCTTGTACTTCTCCCTCTCACTCTTGACAAGGGATGAGCTCTGCTTCAGTGGTTTCCAAAACCAGGTATTCCATTAATCTACAGGAGCTGAGATCATCCAGCATTAGCAAAACTTCAAACTCCACTCGTTAGTGGAGGGGCTTCTAGTTCCTCTTGAACTAGAGCTGCTGGAGCAAGATGACACTCACTGCCTTGAGTCTGAGTGGGCAGAGGATGGGATGGTCAACCAGGCCAGACCTGTGTTCTGATGGGTTTGCTCATGTACAATCCAACTCTTGCCTGACTCAACTCTACAGGCCATTTGGGACTTTGCTTATTGACACATTTCCCAAAATATTTTTATGTCCCATCACTCTTAGTTTCTGTAAAAGTCATTTAAACTTATCAAAATACATCACTGTGGCTGTTCTTGTCTACCATTTATTGACAGGTAAGTACCAGCCCTGCTTGACGACGGGCTCTCCAGACCTGCTAGCTCACTAAATCAGCACCAAGGCCAGCAACTGTCCAGGGAAATCTGTGTTACTGCTGCCATTTTACAATAGAGAAAACAGTAAACTGAAGAATCAGCCCAAGTTCATGCAGTGTTGCAGGCTGGTCTGGAGCACATTCTGAGACAGAGCTCAGTGTTTACTAGGGAGTGGCCTTTGGATCAATGGCTGCAGGGAAGGAAGAAATCTGGAAACTAAGCAGAGGCAGAAACTGAACTGTGATGCAGGCCTGACAACGTTAGAGAAACCCACAGCAACTCCAGAGTAGACGTGGCCACCAGCAATGCCCTGTGGTGGTCCAGACTGGATAGAGTCCATGTGCCCACCTCAAACAGTCATGGATGGAGGCCACCCTTGAAAAGACATAACCTTGAGCTGGAGGCTCTGTGCAGCTGAGACAGCCTTAAAGAGTCTAAGGACTGAAAGTCAGGGTTGCCCACAATGCTCCTAGGAGGTGGACACAAGTCTTTTTCTTGAGGGGTCTCTGGTGAACCTCCATGTTCACCACACACAGCTATGAAGTGGGAGCAATAGAATTCTGAGTCCATCTGAGGCCAAAGCTCTTGCTCTGTCCACCACCCTGCACATCTGCCATGTCAAAACACTCGTGAGCTGCTTGAAAAGGATCAAAAGAAGAAACAAAAATGATGAACCCAGTGTCTGTTGAGCAAGATCCCACATCTCCGAGGAGAGGCAAAAATCGATGCATGTTATTCTCCCAGACGGCATCTGTGACTACTGTCGTAAAAACAGACAGTATGTCTCCTCTCTCTGTTCCCAGCCTGCCCAGTCTGATGCACTCCACAAACATACTCAAAAGGCTGTAGGTGTATCACCAAGCCATCGTTATTAGTACTACCTGACCATTCTGACCACTAGCCATGCACCTGGCCCAGGTAACTCCTTTTCATTTATTACTCATTTCATCACGTTTGCTGCCCTAACAAAGAACTAAAACATCTCCAGCCCTGTCTCCCAGTGACTATGTGTACATCCTCTCGCCACTCCACCAAATCATTGGGATTCTGTCTACTTTTTAAAGAGATCCCTTAGAACCATGATGAAATTCTTGCTCAAGTCAAGCTGTAGATATATTTTCCTCTCAAGTTCATGTAAGTCAGCAGATCCACCATTCATCCTGAAAATAAAAGGAGTCCTGTGTGACTTACCCTAAGGGTGCTGATGTTTTTATTGTCTTCTAGGGGTTTTAAAGAGCAATTACCAATGGATTAATAAATAATTACAATCAGTACCTTTCACAAATTATCTTCAACAGTAAACATTTGGAATGCACAGAGCCTCCAATCTTTGTATACAGTGGAACCCGGCAGCCTGGGTTGGAAAACACATGAGGAAAACCCCCCACCAAGATAACAATCAGTGAGTGTGTTACTCAATCACCCTCTATGCTGATCTGTGATGTATCATATTTGATATGAATCCAGTGCTGTGAATGAACAGAGTGCACAGAGCTCCAATGACGGAACCCAGGAGAGGATACAGATAGCTAAAGTGGGGGAAAACCAGCATTTGTTCCTTTTTCAAGAAATCCTTCTGTTTTTCTGCTCTTGTAATCAAATATCCAAGACAAAACTCATGGTATAATAGGGCTTCCCTTTACCTCTTTTCCTTCTATACCCTCCTCAAAACAGCCTAATGTTGAAAAACAAACCTAGGTCTCATTCCACCATCACAGTACAATGATTAATTTTAACAGGAAGTTCTCTGTTGAGCATTCTTGCAGTTTCATTCTAGAAAGTGCCAGAGTGTTTCTAAAGTGATAGGATGGCCTGCAGGAAAGTGTGAATTGTGTTGTTGTCGTCCACCCGTTCCACCAGACTCTCTGGTGGGACGATGGTGTGAAACTCCTGCCACTTAAAGGAGAGGCAGGGGTTTCTGTGGGGCTGGCGGAAGGACAAGGAAGGAACAAGGAGAGAAGAATGCGGGGTGCTTCATATTCACTTCAGGATTCAGTCCCGTCAGACACTTTCCTATTTTTACCTCCTTTCCTTGCTTACCCTGACTCCTTCCAAATCACAGTGCCTGTAGGACCCATAAGCGATAGCTTGCTAAAACGAGATATGGATCTACTCAATGGATAGCGAGATGCACACGAAATGAAGAGTGATACAGTCTCCTTTCTTCCCTTTTGTGGAAAATATTAACATCCTCCACTTCTCCAGAGACAGAACGGTAGCAAGGGAGATCCGAATTCTCCACTGTTAGTCTCCTCCAGAGCGGGAGCCTGGGCAGCTGGTAACCTGCTGTTTTCCTTTTGAGCTTCTCAGATTAGATCCTAAATGCAATTTAATTCCAGACTCTAATATACAGCTCCTGAATTATGCTGAAGAGGAACTGGTTACGTAACAAAGCGGCATGAATACTGATTACACTCTTGCCATAGATGACAGGTTTTGTTTTCCACTTTAGGTCCAAACTAAAATTGTTTTTCAAATTGTATCATAAATATACCAAAGTATCCACTGCATAAAAGAATTCTGTAACCTTTATCAGAAATATGAGTAACCTCGCTAGAAAATCCATAAGCGCTCCTTAGCTTATCTCCTTTGATGAATATGGATTCCCATGTAACTGGCTTGTGTCCGTCAGTCCACATTCAAGGTCCTCCTTGTTTCATGGGAAAATAAGAGACAGGACATGAAAAGCCAGAATGTGGTATGAGAACCAGGGAAATGAAAATATAAGGAAAGTAAGTAAGCTTCAAGTAGACAACATAATCGTGATATATAAGCAGGGCCATCTGCCAACTCCTTGAGGGCGGTTCAGCACCCTACTGGCAGGGGGGCTGTCAGGTAAAAAGCGAGCAGACCACAGGTGCATCTAGGACGTACGGCTTGCACGCTGGACCACGTCTCCTGAGCAATGGACCAGCTGCCCTCATCTGGGAGGCGAGGTTCCTGGTCAGCCTCCCAGTCGTGGGTCAGAACTGAGTGTCACCCTCACCCCGGGCTCAGGCAGGAGGCAACACCACAGCACAAGTGGGGAGGTTTCAGGCTCTTTCCCTAACCTCAGTCTCCCTCTGCCTCGATACAGCCATAAACAAAAAGGACTCCTTGCTGCTCTCAGAGTCACATGCATGCTAGCCTACTGATGCGAGGAAACTTATTTTCTAGTTAACCACGAATTGCTAAGGACTTTCGGTGCTCACACGAAATTCAGGATTGGTCAATAAGGATACATTCTTCTCAGGCAGGTGACTGGGTGGCTCAGTCGGTTAAGCGTCCAACTCTAAATTTCTGCTCAGGTCACGATCTCAGGGCTGTGAGATGTAGCCCTGTGTCGGGCTCCTCGCTCAGCAGCAAGCCTTCTTGAGATTTTCTCCCTCTCCCTCTGCCCCTCTGTTCTCTCTAGAGTAAATAAATCTTTAAAAAATAAAAATACATTCTTCTTACACAGAACACATAAAATGGCTCTTCTTTAAGTTTCCTGATATTTAAGGATTATCCCAGATTCCAGAAAAACTGTCCTTTGGAACCCAGTTAAGAAAACAAAGATGAGGAGAAGGGAGTTGAGGGAGATTGGAAGGGGAGGTGAACCATGAGAGACTGTGGACTCTGAAAAACAACCTGAGGGTTTTTGGAGGAGCGGGGGTGGGAGGTTGAGGGAGCCTGGTGGTGGGTATTAGGGCACGGATTGCACGGAGCACTGGATGTGGTGCAAAAACAGTGAATACTGTTACGCTGAAAATAAATGAAAAAAATAATAAAACGAGGGGAAAAAAAAGAGAAAACAACGATGAAGGCATTATAAGAAACGCTGAGGGACTAGGACAAGAGATCACAGCAAGCCGCTCAGAAGGATGTCTTCCTCCTCGACCAGTAAACGCGGCTCAAAACCTGCTCCTTCGCGCCCACTGCCTTGCCCTGGCCTCTCCTCCTGCGCTTCTTGTCCTTTTCCTTCTCTCCCGAATGGAACATTTTCATTTTATTTAGTTATTTATTTCTCTTTTTTTCTTAAGATTTTATTTATTTATTTGAGAGAGAACGAGAGAGCGTGAGAAGGGAGAGGGTCAGAGGAAGAAGCAGGAAGCAGACTCCCCACTCAGCAGGCAGCCCAAGGTGGGATTTGATCCCAGGACTCCAGGACTGTGACCTGAGACAAAGGCAGTTGCTTAACCAACTGAGCCAGCCAGACGCCCCAATATTTAATCTCCGTGGGTGGGGGGAGAGAGACTGCAAGTGCGTGAGCAGCGGGGGAGGGGCAGAGGGCGAGGGGCCGAGAGAAGCTTAAGCAGACGCTCCATGCAGCATGAAGCCTGAACGGGGCTTGATGTTACCACCCTGAGATCATGACTGAACCAAAGCGTCAGACACCAACCGCCTGACCCACCCAGACACCCGTCCTTCTCTCCTGAATAACTCAGTCCTCAGCCGTTGGGCAGAGCGAGAGATACCTGCACCTACAGGGGACCAGGGAAGCTAAACTCATCCACAGTGATAAAGCCGGGCTCGGTCCCAGGAGGGTCTGCCATGGGGAGAACATAGGGGACAGAGCCCCAGCTCGGGGAGGGGACCTCACACGGATGGAGCGTCAGAGTCTGAACCAGGGAAGGGGGCATGTGTAAGCGGAAGGGAATTTGGGCTACGCGAGAAGACACCTGTGTGGCGGTAGGGGTGGGAACTGAGAGAGGAGACTGGATCATACTGGGATTGATCCAGTAAGTTAACACATTAAGGATCATGGGAGCTACGTTGTTTTAACTATTAGCCAAAGAGTCACAGTGGAAAAGGAGAAAGTTGGCATGGAATCCACAGTGGGTTAGAAACAGCAGTGTGAGGTCATGGTATTTAATATGGAATGACAGATAAAAGTAGATGTAGGTGCAGACGCATGCGCTCCTTGCTTGGAGTACTGACACCCCAGTGGGAATAGAAAGACCTGAAGCCCAGATCTTGCTCCGAAGTGCCATTCTTCATGAAAGAGACCCAGGGCTCCCTGGAGAGATGACGGACTTCAGGGCCAGGACAGGGAAAGCAGGAGATGAACCTGGAACATCTTATTGTGTCAGACAGCAAGGAAGTGTTCCAAGAGTGAGGGGGACACATCACAAAAGGTAGAGAGCCCAGCCTGAAGGAGTATCCACAGAACAAGTCAGAGCCCAGACAGGCATCAAAAGAAACAGGGACGGCCACGGCTGATAAGCCACTGTATGGAACAGACAAACAGACGGTGGAGATACCAGCAAGTAAATAAAATGGGATATTGCCTGGCATCCAAGTACCTAGTAACAAAGAGAAATCCCCAAGTGGGAAAGTCTGGCAGACCGCACGCCACACTGATACCAGCATAAATAATGCGGCCCTGACAGAACATGACGGGAACAGCGTCACTTCCGCGACTCCTGCCGGAGAGGCACAGCCCGAATCTATTTGTGAGGAAATGTCAGACTCAGATTGGAGGACATCTGACAAAATAACGTCTGTAACCTTCAAGAGCGTTAAGACCTTGAAAGCCAAGGGAAGATTAAGGAGTCGCTCCAGACTGAAGGAGACCCAAGAGGCTTGAGAACCCGCCGCGACATTGCAGGATTCTGATCCGGGTTCTTTTCTGTAAAGGACGTTACTGGGAAACCTGGAGGAGTCTGAATGGCAGAGCAAAGTGATGTGGATTTCCCCGTTTTGTCAGCTGCATTACGGTTAGGTAGAACGGTGTGTAGGAAATGCAGCCTGGAGCATTAAAGAGTGAGGGGACATCAGATTGGCAACCCATCTTCCAACAGATTAGGGAAAGAACATTATACTAGATTTGGAGCTTATTGGTAGGTCTGTGATTGTCTATCAAAGTACAAGTTTAAAAAGCTGGTAGGGATTATACTTTATGTTTAAATGCATTAGAAATTACCATTCACGATTTTCAGTTTTTAACTAAATTTCCTCAGTTCAGTGATATAGCACAGCCTGAGGCTGAATTCCACTTCAAGTCAATGCTGGGAAAATAAGTTTTCTGAGAATAATGAACTCTGTTAATCCACATGGAAGGGAAGAGGGTGTTCTGTGATGTCAGCGCTTTGGTTAACAGAGAAACATTACAAGCTATGGATGGATTGCCAATGTTCAGGAAATAAAGGGAAACAAATATTCTTAATACGGATCCATGCTAAATAAAATGCATTCCTTCATGGATGGCTTGGAAGGCAGGCTAATACCGACCATCACCCACAGGAAAACCTCTTCACAGGAAACCAGTCTTTCATTTGTTGTAACTTTGCTTTAAACATTCATACTGCAGAAATACAACCACTTAGTCTACAGTATTCTAATTTAGGCACAAGGTTCATAGACAGAACTCAGTGGGGGTCTGGGTAGTTCGGTCTGTTAAGCATCTGATTCTTCATTTCAGCTCCGGTCATGGTCTCAGGGCTGTGAGAGGAAGCCCTGTACTTAGCTCCGTCCTGGTATGAAGCCTGCTTAAGATTCTCTCTCTCCCTCTCCCTCTGTCCCTCCTCCCCCGCTCGGGCTCTCAATCCCTCTCTCTCTCTTTATAAAATAAAATGAAATAAAACAAAGCAGAACTCAAGGAAGTGTTCTTCTCACATTATAAGCCAGTGCTACTTGTAGGCTGTATGTCCTACACCTGACCACGTATTAGAGAGCTTTTCCTCATGACTCTGACATTTACCACTGGACCTTCCATTTTAAATCTATCAGCAACTCCTGCCTTTCCTGAATCTCGGAATCACTGTGAAATTACTTCTGAAGCAAAGAAACACTGACATTCCATTGTTCTGCTCCTTTCGTGTTGTTCTTCTATGAAATAATTTGGAATGAAAAACTTGTCTTCTTTCGGCCATTCCAGAATTATCCCGTCTCTGGCTGACCACTGATAAGAATTATTTTCCTTTGTGTGTTTTGAAAATTGAGTAATTAAATATTTAAGACTGCATTCTTTCCCAATTTTTTCTAACTAATGGAAGAAACTAAAAATGCCTTTAAAAAAAAAAACTCACTACAGTATGTTATGACCTAGAAAAAAACCAGCGTCTTTACAAAGCACTTATCCCCCCCCCCCCCACTTTTTTTAAACCCCATTTAATCCTCACAGGCATGTATCTTAATCCTCATTTCCCAGAATATTTTTTCTATTGCACCTGCCCCGCAGACACTAGTTATTCATGAAGGGGCAGAAGAGACAAGTACAAGTTCAAGGGATGTCTTCCAGGAGAGCCTAAAACCAGGAAGGTGTCCAAGCCCGGAAAATGTGCTCGAGCGCCCCTGCACCCGCGAGCGAGGGCTTCCCCTGCGATCTTCCCAGCTGGCGGAGCAGCTCACCCGCTCCTGCCTCCCGCAAATACAGACCCAGCCCCAGGCCCGTCACCACGAGAGTGGCAAAGTGAATTTACTAGAGAAAGGAGAAATGGCCCCGCCTTCCAGGATGAGCTTCAAGGGGAGCTCTACCATCCTGCAGACAAAGCCGACACGGGGCTCTTGCAGGAAGGAACACGTTCCCCACCAGCCCCCAGGCACAGCTGCACTGTTTCTTCTCTTCAGAAACCACCACCCTCCGACTTCCATTTGATTTGCTCCTGACCAGTCTCCCTCTGAGTCCCCGAGGCTACAGGCTGCTCTGCTGGGCCGCAGGGAAGGCCACGGGAAATGCACGCAAGGACGCGGCTGGCCTCCCCATCCGAGCCCACCCCGGTGCCCCCCACGGTGCTCCGCATAGAAGTGCGTGACCCGCACTGCACGGCGCCATCGGGGCCAGGGCGCTCGGGATCCCGCGGAGCCAGCAAAGGGCGTCTCACAAACACCGGGCTTCCTGAAAGCTGCCTTAGGAGATCCAGGAGAGGAATGTTGAGAAAAGGGATCCCTAGAAAGCTTTCCAACTCGGGGGGATTGTTAAACACCCAAGGAGAAGCCTCCGGCTCCACTTCAAGACTCCAAATAAGACATTCCCTCAACTGAACCACAAACTGCGTTCTCAGACCACACCCCGGGCTCACCTGACCCAGGTCTGAGATTCCCCTTCCAATGGCAGGGCTGTTCGTTCACCAATTCTGTCAGCGCCTGCGGCGTTTTTACACCGCCGCTGAGTTTCTTCAATGTCTGAGTCTAATCGAGCAAAATTAAATATACCTGTTCCGGGTGAAAAAAAGGAACTCGGGAATAACTTCAAACCAGTGACCCCCGCATACAGATGAGGGTACGGGTGTCCACAGCAGGAAATCAAATCGCTTTCTAAATGACTTAGACTAATTAAGTACAATGGCTTCTTTGAAATGCCATTTATTAGCAAAGCTAAATTCGCTGTCTTGGCATTTTAAAGACCTTTATCATGCCCATGGACCTGCCAGAAAATTAGGAAATGGAGCAGTCGTTTCTCCTCTGTAAAGAAGGGGTTTCACATAGGAAGGTAGAGAGAAGTGGGGGGAGACTTATGATTTTAATTGTGTAAGTTATTTTCACTCTAAAAATAAAAGTGCTAAAATAGTCAGAATAGCTTGTAAGCCTCACAATCACACCACCGGCTCAGCAATCAGCAAAATGGAAGCACCATTCCTCATTTTCACTGACGCTGATTGCTAAGTGCTGGGGCCGCGGATGCATGCGGTGTGGCCGGCTGCCCACGAGAAACACGAGAGTCCACACCAGAAAGCAGAGCGAAAGCCCCTGCCAGGTACGGACAGTCGCACCCTGAACCAGCACACAGCCCCCCGGCACGCAGGGTGGGGTGGTGAGGGCCAGCAGAGGTGAGGCGCACCCACCTGCCAGACCAGGTGCTCCTTGGCCCCCGGGGTCGCAGAGAGGCAGACGCTCAGCACGATGGTGTGGGAGGAGGAGGTGAGCACGCTGGCGATGATGGCATCTCGCATGTTGAAGGGGAGCATGGTGTACACCACGAAGATGATGAAGAGGAAGAATGACACCTATGGGAAAAGAACAGCGAGAGTCACCGAGAGTCCCCATTCCCCGGGGCTTCCCTCTCCTTCCCATTAAAGGCTGCAGCAGACACCGTGAACTATACCCATTTAGAAAGCAGGATGACGATAAAACAAGACAACATGTTAAACCCAAGGGATAACAAGGAAGGACTAACACGGTGATGGAGAAAAATCGTTCTTTTTCAAAATGGGGGGATTTCCAGGTTTGAGACCCAAATCACGGCAGACATTAGGTAACTGCACACTTTTGGGATCTGGATGCAAGGAGCGTCCGAAACACCCCAGATTTAGTCTCCTCGCTGCAGCACACACGTCTGGATTCCTGAGTTCTGTCTCCAGCTGTTTCCAGAGACCCGTGGAAGATGGGCAGGGGCTGTCCAGGGGAGCTGGGGAAAGTAGAGACCCAGAGGGCATGTAACAAACAAAATGAAACAGCTTAGGGATGGTTCAGCTGTTAGGAAACTGAACAGTTTGACAGTTTCTCAAAAAGTGAAACACACAATTACTATAGGACCCAGCGACTCCTTTCTCAAGTCTCTGCCCCAATGAAATGAAATCAGGTGCTCAAACAATGCATGCGCACACATGTTCCTAAGAGCAGTATTCGCAGTAAGTAAAAGGTGTTAACAACATGAATGTCCACCCGTGGAGGAAGGGATAAGCAGCCTGGGGCACACGCAGGCAGGGGAGTAGCCGTCAGCTGGAGAAAGGAAGTACGGATACATGTTTTCACCCAGAGGAACCTCAGAAACATTATGCTAAGTGAATGCAGCTAGGGCAGAAGGCCCCCTACCACAAAGTTGCATTTCTGTGAGCTTTCGAGAATAAATAAATCTACAGAGACAGAAAGCAAAGTGGAGGTTGGCAGAGGCTATAAAGGGGAACTGGGAAGTAACTACTGATAGGGCCAGAGTTCCCTCTTGGGTGATGACAAGCTTTCTGGAGCTAGATGCAAGTGTTGGTAGCACATCACCATGAATGTACTAAATGCCACCCAGTACTTTAAAATGGCTAATTTATGTTACCTGAATATCACTGCGATTAAAGAAAAAAATCAATATGAAAACCCAGAGAAAGTTTTGGAATGGAAAATAAAATGGTTTAGTAGGTAATAAAACAGGCCATTTTCATCACAAAAGCAGCAGAGATGGAAGAACGTGGAGAAGGATGAAAAGGTGATAAACCAAGTGGGAAAAGAGCCGAGGTCAGGGGAATAGAAGAGCAGCATCGGGCGAGCTCTGCCGCACGGCTCTTCACTCAAGAAGAGAAGTGAAGGGAAGAGCTCATCCCGCAGTAGAGTGATCCGTGCTTCCCAAGGAACCCCAAATCCTAGCACAGCTGGAAGGACTTGGAGACACCATGCCAGGTGTTCTGTGGTGAGCCAAGATATGTGTTCACAAGGAGGACATGGGCTCTGCTCCTGGTGGATCTGAAGAGTGTGAGGTCTGGAAGGACACCAGGCTCACGCTCATTCCCCCTCTTGCATAGACATGGGGGTCCGCACCATGTATTACAAGAAAAAGTTACAGTCATCATTTCACTGTACAAGCTCTATGCATACAACCATCACAGACAAAAGAGCGTATGAAAGATCAGGGGGCATGACCTAAAAGGAAATTTGGATCTCCCAAACATGCTTCTTCCTTTACTCTAGGGGACTCTGCTCATCAGAGGAGCATGTATGGAACTTCTTGGAGGAATCAGTGAGGCCCTGGAGGCGGAGGATGAAGGCAGGATCCTGGATCTCAGGCACTTGACAGCTTGGAGAAGGGACGGTCACGTGGCTCAGCCATTGCTTCACAGCTGATGTTGCCTGAGAGAAAGGGTACCCAGCCCCACTCTAGCAAGACAATGGGGTGTGGTCTCCACATCCTCTTCTCTTAGATCCTGCAAGTTCAGGGGTCTCAGAATGACAGCCGAAGAGAATCCCGCCAGGAGTGGGGAAATGCGTCTAGGAATCCTCTCTGGGGAGCCTAGGCTGGGCATGGACCAACCGTTTCACGCCCATCTCCTCCCAATTCAGCCTAGTCCTGAGGGACCTCAGGTCAAAACACACGGGCAAAAGGATCACCATGGCCACACTATTTTTCTGGTAAATATGTTTTTTGTTTAAAATTTTACCTCTTTAAAAAGATTATAAAGATGTTTTTTTAGTCAAGTCTTGTTATTTAGCATTCTATTTCTATTCTATAGATGGGATGGGAAAAAATTATGTTAGACGGTTTTTGTGCCAAAACACCTAGATAGATGGAAAGAAACTGGGCAGCTCTCGGGAGGAAGTTTTCTGAGGCAGGTGCCAAGCTACATGGGCAGATGGGGGAGGTCCTCTCCCCCCATCTTCCCAAGAAGAGGATATACAGAATGAGTTCTTAGACCCCTAAATCAGATTTAAAAACTGGTAAGAACTAGGACATACATTTATGGGGGCCCTCTGTATACAGGCTCCTTCCCTGCTCTCGGATGCGTGATCTCATCTAGTCTTGACAAGAGCTCTAAGAGGGGGCTGTTCACTGCCTCCTGTTCTCTAAAAGTGCTATCGCTGACCCAGAGAAATGGGGAACTTGGCCAAAGTTCCCAAGTAGTCAGTGTCAAAGCCCAAACAGGAATCCATGGGTTTAATTCTTCACATGTTCTCAGTAACGAGTTGGCAATATTTCTCTCCCTTGATGGAAATTTCACAAAGCTGAAGGCCTAACAGAAGACACAAGTGCCCACGAACCACTTCTACAAGACTGACACAGAAAGACAGCAAGCATCTTCCCTCCTGCCAAGACAACCACAGAAAGTGCCCCATGTCTTGGCTCCAATACTGGATTCTTTGAGCAAGCAGGACCAGTTATTTTTAAAAGATTTTATTTATTTATTTGACAGAGACAGAGAACACAAGTAGGCAGAGAGACAGGAAGAGAGAGGGGGAAAGCAGGCTCTCCGCTGAGCAGGGAGCCCGATGCGGGGCTTGACCCCAGGACCCTGAGATCATGACCTGAGCCAAAGCAGATGCTTAACCCACTGAGCCACCCAGGCAGCCCAGGACCAGTTTTTAATCATCATTACAAAACTACTCACATTTCAAAGATAGGCTCATATTCCCTTTATTTCTGTACATTTAACTTTTGGTTTATGTTTACAGTGTGGGTTTTGGTAAAAAATAACATACAATGAACATTTAGCAAAATCATCAGAGAAGACAGTTACATTAAATACTGGCCCATCAGGAGCTAAAACATGTTTAATTTCTTGAATTCTTTCAGGGGTACAGATTCTGGGAAGCAGGGTTTCTCCAACTCAACCCTGTTGACACTGGGGGCTAGACAGTTCTTTGGAATGGACACTGCCCTGTGTAGTGTAGGAGGTGTGGAAACATCTCTAACCTTTCCCCAATAGACACCATTGGCATCCCCCTCTTCAAAGTTGTGCCAACTGCTGAAAATATCTCCAGACATTGTCACACCTTTCCCAGGGGGTAAGATCACCTTGATTGACAGCCATGAAACTAGAGAAAAAGTTGCTTTTAGGAATGAGAAAAACAACCATTACATTGTCATGGTTTACTGAGAAAAATAAATTGACTCTGAAATCCCTAAGAGCCACCAAATATTTTCAATTAAGATACTAATTTCTAGACACAACATTAATGCAAGATCCTATATCCTTCAAGAGGCATTAAAGGAATATTTTCAGGTATCAGAATTTACAATTACAACAAAGAGTCTCTCTTTTACAACTACACATTTTTCTTCCAATGCAAAACCTGTAGCAGTTCTTTGAAAATTATCATAACTTCTGAACAGCTTAATTTTGGACAGCTCTAAAGCTCTCACATTACTTCAATTAATATACACTTCCGCAGACATTTTGAGCTTTGAAAAGGAAGCACGTGGAGGGCTTATCTGCAGTAACCAAATGGAGAACAGACATTCTGTTTTCCAAATACAGTTGCTCCTGCTAAATGTTCATTTTTAGATGACAAAATGAATTTTTTAAAGGTCAATTAAGCAAGTTGTATTAAATCAAGTTTTGAATTTTACTGGTAGTATTTCAGGAGCTGAGCTCGGGGCACCTGGGCAGCCCAGAGCCTGGACAGGAAAGAAGAAAGTCAAGTGTGGTTTCAAGTCCCACAGGGGAATAGTCTTCACTTCTTATGATTCCCAGAGGGCTCTACTTATTTATTTTTTTTTAGCCTTCTTTCCAAAGCAACCTCAAATAGGGCCATATGTAAAACCAAAATGGATTTGGCACGTCTAAAGAATGTGTGGGTTAAAAGCTCCAAAAAGGCGAATGCAGGCACTTGGGTTTCCATGTTACCATGGGGACATTCCCATGACTGATTCCCCTTGAAGGTACCTCTGTCCAGAGGCTGAAGAAAGAGGAACCACTGATCTGATGATGGAGACCCTGTCCAGAAACGTGGATTGGCACAGTATCTGAAGCGGCAGTACTCCTCCCAATAAAACCAACTGAAGGGTTTCTCTTAACTTAGCCCACCATTTGCCTTTTGCAAGACCTACACATCTTCCCACCAGTCTACTTGAACCTCAAGCCCATAATTTTTTTCAAAGATTTTTACTTATTTTAGAGACAGAAAGAGCACATATGAGTGTGGGGTGCGGAAGGGACAGAGAGAAGGAGAAAGAATCTCAAGCAGGCTCCCCACTGAGTGAAGAGCCTGATGTGGGACTTGAACTCACGACCTTGAGCTCATGACCTGAGCTGAAATAGAGTCAGACAGACGCCCAGCCAACTGAGCCACCTAGGGGCCCCTGCTCCATAACTTTCAAACAAAAGAAGAGCTTCTATGTTCTTAAACCCACTCCTCTGACAGGCTAAGGCAATTCTACCCATGAGGTCTTCATGCCCCAACAACCCAGGTGCAAAGCTTTATGCGTCACCTTTGACAATTCTTCCCATCCACACTCAAAAACAGCGTCTTCTTACTTTAGGACTCCAGCGAACTGCATCTGTTTGTCTGCTCCTCTCCACACTTACTTCCACTGGGCTGGCTTCTTACTTTTCCATATGTTAAGAAATATGCTTCCCTATTTTTCTGTCACTTTTTCTTCTCCCCGTCTCCCAAAAAGGGAACCAGAGTGTATAGCCTTCTTTGTTCTTGCCTACTCTGCCCCATTCTCATTACCAAATATTTCCAACTTTCTTCCTTCTAGAAAGCATTGAGCATTTTCTTCCAAATCAGATGAGGACATCTGACTGGCTTTGCCAAATGCAGTGTGGAAAGAGGTCATAGGTGTCTTATGGGTGGAAATTAGTGCACAACTTACCAAATCCCCCTCCCCCTCTCTGGCAATCATGGAAACATGACACAGGGGATTCTCCCAGACATGGTCTCGTGTGAGAGGTAGATTCCTGCAGCTGACCCACATGGACCTGTGTTCATTTGAATGAGTCATAATCCTTTGTGGCAGTAAGCCCCTAGGACCTCAAGCACAGCTTATGTGGTCCTGACTGATACCAAGCTCGCTTGCTCTCTCTCTCTCTCTCTTACGCACGCACACACACGGTTTTACTGATGGATAAATTAGATGCCTTTATATGCATTACTCTGCAATTTGCTTTTTATCACTGAATTATACATGATGGGCATCCTTCCAAGTCTGTAGATATGAATATATATGATTTACTTTTTTACAAATGACAAAATATTCCATTAGTAATGGAGGCACCAGATTACTTACCATTTCCTTACTGGTGACCGTTCAGGGCAAGGCAGGAGCCCCTTACCCAGCCGCGGCGATGTTCTGGCGGATCTCCCTTCCTGCGACATCCCCTTTCCCTAACCCAGCCGACACACAGCTGCTAGAGTCAGGATTCTGAGTGCACAGGTTCAATTAGTTCCTTCCTTGGACAAACATTTCCTCTGGCTTACCCCGTGGCTCAGAACTCTTCTCTTCAAGGGTTTTCATGGTCACAGAATAAAGTCGAAACCGCACAGGCTGGAGGTCGGGACGTTTCCCTGACCAGACTCTCCACGCACACCCACACCCTACCCTGCTCGGGAGCCACGTCTATGAGCCTGGGGTGCATCCCCGGGAGTGTGGCGCCTTCCACTCCACATCTGCCACTCCCCGTTCTCAAGATGTCCTCCTTCCTCTTCTTGGCCTCTTGAATTCTCACCTCTTTCTAGACCCACTTCAGATACAAATTCGTATCATTTCTCCAACAACGTTTTCCAGCTGCCCCCCCATTTCATTCACTCCCAGGTCCTGGCAATAGCCCCCTGTCCTAGGATGTGGCCTCCCGAGGCCACCTCCCCTATACTGCATCCACTCACTTCTTCTCCATGATCCAGGCTTCATGGTTGTTTCTGGAGTCCTGGAAGAGATGCTTGTTCCTGGGCGCTCTGCCCACAGGCCCCCTGCCTGGCTCCCTCTCTGAAAACATCTGCTCATGGTCAAACTTTGAAGCAATTCTGCTCTTCTAGGGGGCACAAATCAAAATGCAGTGTCGAGACTACACTGTAAGACCAGAATTTAGATCTCAAGCACTTTCCATGCACTATCCATTTCATGCTCCATTCCCACATGCGGGACAGAGACTAAGCATCTGCAACATCAAATTGTTTAGTTTATGAATCAGAAATATGTCATAAACATGACTTTTTCCCCTTTTTTTAAATAGAAAAGTACTGCAAACGTGGAGAAGACTTACTTACGCAAGGATAGGATAGACAGAAATGGCCCTAACCAGACTCCATGTAAATCTGATCTCTCACGGCCCAGGTCCCTGGTGTGAAGTCTGTGGCTTCACTGTGTGATTCCTGTTTGTTTCAGAGTTCAATGGCAAACGGAATGTCCCCAGACATGCCAACAGTAGCTGAAAGATGGAGCGCGTAGTTTTTCCTTCCAAATTGTACCCCAGCTCTAATGTCACCATGAAGCTCTGTTGTCTATTCCAATCTCCCCGAGAAGGCATAAGCAAGCATAATCAGCAAGATAATCAGGATTACTCATGTAAATCACCATGGTTCTGTTGAAAATACATCATCTGAGAAATATCTTCTATTTTTTATGCTAATAATGTTAAGAGAAATAACATTCCAGTGAATGTAAGTATTTTATAATCAGAAGCTGAGCTCCTCAAATCACCCTTCTTTCCAACAAATCTCTGAGACATCAAAAATAGCAGGGTTTAAAGTAGTAGCTCAATTTTCAAAGAAAGATTTCACTAAAACCAGAGAAATTATACCTTCTTGAATAAAGCATGAATTGTAGTTCCTTTAACATTGTATCTTGGCGTTTCAGAACTAGAAATGCCAAATTTTAGTAAAAATTGCCAAAGGAAAAGAGAGAATTCTTGAATATAGTGATTGAGCATTCTGTAAGTAAATCCTACATTTGAATAAAAATTTTCTTTCTGAATGCTACTTCCATCTCAAAGGATTGCTGGCTTTGAGAACATCTATACCACTTACTAATTAAAAGCATTTACTTTTTTTTCTGGAAACAACTAGAAAGATATTTAGCCAGAAATATGCCTTAACATTTTTTAAGTTTTGATTCAAATTCCAGTAGAGTTAACAGATAGGGTAATATTAGTTTCGGGTGCACAAGGTAGTGACTTGGCACTTCTATCCATCCTCACCACGACAGGTGCACGCCTTCATCCCCATCACCTGTCTTACCCATCCCGTGTGTTCTCTCTAGTTGAGAATTTGTTCTTGGTTTGCCTCTCTCTCTTTCCTTTTGTTGATTTGTTGATGTACAAAATGATACTTAGCTTTTCATTGAGATTAGCATTTTCTTATCTTGTTCATTGATCATACTTTCTATAAGGATTACTTTGTCACTGTTACATTTCTTAGTACAAATATCGCAACTGTGTAAACAGTTTTTTCTTTAATTGGGGACTGTCAGTCATACCGATGTTTAGTGAAGCCATCCGTGTACATCCAGCCTTCTATGGCTAAGATTACCTTCTTTCTCAGGTGTGTCTTCCTTCCCTTTCCCCTCTTTCTTTCTCTCCCAGGTCCCCCCAGTGGGGAGGGGTGTGCACCTGCACATCTGTATCTATATTTACATGTGTATGTGTATACACATATAGAGAAACATATACACATACACATACACACACATACATGTGTATAATTCCTGTGTAAGTGCCATGTATACGTGCCTGGACAAAAGCACTAAAATCCCATCACACCTCAGCTCTTGTATCAGTTAAGAAGCCACCTCTCCCCAGCTCAAAGAGAGAGGATTTTCCACCAGAACTAATCAAGGGAAGGACAGCCCGAGTCTGCTTCGCAAGGAGGTCTAGATGTCTGACCCAGGTAGAATTCAGCCCAGCTCATGTCATGGATGCTTCCAGATGCTTCTGGAACTTTCTCATATTCCATTCTCTTTTTAATCACTCTGGCTTCAAGCCTCACAAGACTTCACATGGGGCTGCAGATTGAGTCCACTGGCTCAGTTCTAAGATTTTATCCTGAATTTCATGCTTGTGCACCACAGTGGATTACACAAACAGGAGAGCCAAACTGTCACTAGTACTATTTATGGGAAAGCATAACAGAGACTCTGGCTTATCAGAACAGGACTCAAGTATGCAATTCTCAATTACACATATTTGATCTTCCCAACCTCCAACCCTTGTCCTCCTATTCTTTCCCATCCCATTTAATTAACTCTAGTCTCCATACCTAAAAGTTATTCTTACTAGTTTTCTCTTCCTCATTCTCTTGATGCCCAGAAGACATCCTGAATCCACCTGTCCCTTTCCATCTGTGGCTGCAACTCTAGTCCAATTCATATGATCATCTTGGATTCCCGCACCATCATCCTGAATGCTCTCTCTCCCTACACCAGTGTCCCCTAGCATGAGTTTTCCATGCAAAAGTCAAAGTGATTCTTTTACAATTAAGAAATAATTTGCACATAACATCGTGTGAGCTTAAGGTGTACAACATGTAGATGGCATACTTTTACATATAATAATATAGTTATACTTCTGGGTACATAAACACAGGAAAGGAAAACAGGATACTGAAAACCTCCAAGTTATTTGCAGTATTATTCATAATATCAAGATATAGAAACAATCTAAGTGTCCATCAATGGATGAATGGATAAAGATAAGATGTGTATATATACATACCCCAAAAGTGGAATATTATTCAGCCACGAGAAAGAAAGAAATCCTGCCCTTTGCAAAAACATGAATGGACCATGAAGGCATTATGCAAAATTAGAGAAGTCCAAAAGAGAAGACACTGATGATGTACTTATACGTATGACATCACTTAGATGGGGAATCTAAAAACGCCAAACTTGTACAAACAGTAGAATGGTAGGTAAGATGGTGGTAAATGGGGGAGATCTTTGTCAAAGGGTACAGACTTGCGGTTGGAAGAAGTTCTGGGTATCCAAGGCATGGCAGGCACTGTCACTGAGTAGCAATACTGTATTACAGATATCAAAGTTGCAACAAAATCAGACCTTTAATGTTTGTCCCACAAAACATGATTATCAAAATGATAATCATGAAACATGATGGAGCTGTTTGCTAACAAGTCATGCAAACCAAAGTGATCTTCTAACATGTCCAAAATGACCATGTCACTCCCCCTCTATGTATATCCTACCATTGGCTTACTCTAACACTGAAGAAATATGCAAAGTCCCCATCATGTTCCCTTAGTAAGAGTTCCTCATATCTGGTCTGGCTGGTGCCTCCAATCTTCTATCTCAGCAACTCCATCACCGACATCCACAGTCCCTCCATACTGGCCCTCTCACTGGTCCTTGAACCTCAGGGCCTTTGCACTTTCTGTTCTGCCCCAAGTGTTCTTCCATTACCTTCCCTTGGCTGGCTTTTTCCTGCCATTTAGGGTTCAAAACTCAAACACTACCTCCCTGGAGAGAATCCACTGATCCCCTATCTAAAATATACCCCATTCATTCTCTAGCTAATCACCTTGCTTTAAATTCTTCATAACATTATTGGAATTGGAATGCTTACTTTTATGTTTTTCTAATCCTTATTTTCTGTCTTCTCCCATATAAATGTAGACTCCATGGGGACAAAGGCTCTGCATGGATGGTTCCCTACAACCAAGAACAGTACCTGTCCCATAAAAGCCCTCAACAAATATTTGCAGAAGGAAGGAATGAAACCTTTCAGGTGCAATGACACATGCAATCTGCTCCGTAAGGTGTAAATCAAGGGCGCTCTGCAGACACACGACTCCCACCACCACATGGCGGCATGCAGGACGACCCCCATTTCCATTCCAGCTAGCTCAAGCCCTGACTAGTAACAAAGATAACAGGGGAGCACAGCATCACAGCTATAGACTCTTCATTAAAAGACACACAATGCTGTCGATAATTAAAACCATTTTTTAAAATTTAATTTTATTTTTTCAGTGTTCCAAGATTGTTTATGCACCACAGCCAGTGCTCCATGCAATCCGTGCCCTCCTTAATACCCAATGCCAGGCTCACCCATATCCCACCCCGCTCCCCTCCCAAACCCTCAGTTTGCTTCTCAGAGTCCACAGTCTCTCATAGGTCATCTCCCCCTCTGATTCCTTCAATTCACTTTTCCTTTCCTTTTGCTAATGACCTCCACATAATTCCTTATGCTCCACAAATAAGTGAAACCATATGATAATTGACTCTCTCTGCTTGACTTATTTCACTCAGCATAATCTCCTCCAGTCTCATCTATGCTGATACACAAGTTGGGTATTCATCCTTTCTGATGGAGGCACAACACTCCATAGTATATATGAACCACATCATCTTTATCCATTCATCTGTTGAAGGGCATCTTGGCTCTTACTACCATTTTGCAATTGTAGCCATTGCTGCTATGAACATTTGGGTACAGATGGCCCTTCTTTTCACTACATCTGTATCTTTGGGGTAAATACCCAGTAGTGCAATTGCAGAGTCATAGGGAGGCTCTATTTTTAATTTCTTAAGGAATCTCCACAGTTTCCCAAAGTAGCTACACCAACATGCATTCCCACCAACAATTTAAGAGGGTTCCCCTTTCTCCACATCCTCTCCAACACACGTTGTTTCCTGTCTTGTTAATTTTGGCCATTCTAACTGGTGTAAGGTCGTATCTCAATGTGGTTTTGATTTGAATCTCCCTGATGGCTAATGATGATGAACATTTTTTCATGTGTCTGTTAGCTATTTGCATGTCTTATTTGGAAAAGTGTCTGTTCATGTCTTCTGCCCATTTTTTAACATGGGTTTTTGAGTGTTGAGTTTGAGGAGTTCTTTGTAAATCTTGGAGATCAGCCCTTTGTCTGTAGTGTTATTTGTGAATATCTTCTCCCATTCCGTGGGTGACTTCTTTGTTTTGTTGACTATTTCCTTTGCTGTGCAGAAGTTGTTTATCTTAATGAAACCCCAAACCATTTTAGAGCAAGGAATGAAAATTAAACCCACTTCTTAGCATCGGCAGTGTGCTCTGCATTCACTAACCTGTAAGTGTCTGATGTCCCCTGCCTGGGTGTATGCACCATCTTCCCTGTTCCCTCCAGTTCATTACTTGTCTTGGCTGACCTGTCATGTGGTGTCAGAGACTCAGGCCTCTTCTATGCTTCCTGGTATCCCTGGATCAACAATATCCCTGAATTGTCCTTTGCTGGGCAGAGCACAGATGTCTGCTACCCTAAGTGTGGGCCCCACCTCACCTGAAAACTCATTAGAAATACACACTCTTGGGCCATGCCTTGCATTTAGATATGACTCTCTACTGTAGTCCTGTTCCCAGGTCATATGCATGGGGCCTACATGGATCTGAAGGGCCATCCATGAGTTCAAGGGTCGGTCACTCTCCATGGGGTGGTGGTCATTGCAGGGAATTTCCAACACTCCAACCAGATAGATCACGAGATGAAGGAACTGTATTCGTCTCTGCCTCTTTCAAGTCTGGTGCTAAGTAGTTACTGAATTCATCAATTAGACAGTGAACTGTGACAAATAATTACTCATCTTTGACCTGGTTACCACATCTTATTTCTTGAGGCCTCCGGACCAATTTGATTTTAAAATAAGGACTAGGTTTAAAAAATATATATTTATTTCCAGCATCATTTCTACTAAGTAAGCAAAAAGGACCAGGTCCACAATTACTGACAGCCTGGAGCATGTCTCACACCTTCCTCTGTGTGGTCGTTACCCCATTCTGCCATGTGCTCTCTCGTGTCCCAGGCAAAATCTGAATTATCCAATCGAGTCATCAATTAGTATCTCTTGTTTAATACAAGAGATATTATAATGAAAAAATTCTTTCTTATAATGAAAAAATTCTTAGAAATTCTTGGAAATTAACTTCATACTATTCCCAAAACATCCTTTACGACCATCATTTAGAATAAAACTCAGGACACCTTGAGGACTTGATAATAGAAAAGAGTTTACATTTCTTCTACAGTCACCTTCAGCTAAGACGATTTCCCAAGTATCAACGCCCTCAGTACAGAATATGAAAACATTTCTTTAAATGTTATGTTTTGAAGTGAGAGGCTACATATAATGCTCTTTGATGGAAAGCCTGGGCTGCAGAGAGTACTGATGAAATCATGAATCACCACGTACTGCTCATTCTTCTTCGGAAATGTTATTCAGACTTAGGGAGACTGATGGAATCAGAGGAGAAACAATGACTCTCACTGTGCCTTTTTTCATTTAAAATAAGTAGGAGGTAGAGCATAAATTTTAAAAAGCTTGGGGAAAAAAAAAGAATAGTAGGATGTAAAAACCTGATATCCTAAGGGAACAAAGGCAGCTTGTTCTCTCCCTAGCCCTCTGTCTGTTCTGAGCCCTGAGCAGTACTTAGTGGTGGGTAGTGACTGATGTGGTTCCTTCCCTCGGTCCCTTCTTTTCCTCCTGACTCCCTGTTTGGTTTTGGGTCCTCATCTACCTAAGTGTGTCATCTACCTTTCTTCACTCATCATTCATATGCATGTATCCCCCAGGAGTTACTTTCACTGTACAAGGTAATTTATTACCTATTATGGAGAAGACACAGACAAGCCCTGTTCTTAAGACATTGAAATTACTTGGATCTAAGGCCAATTCTCAAACGTGCTCATTTATTTCCCATACCTCCTTCCCTGCTCTCCTCATAGTCACATGATGATGGCAGAGTCCATCTGCAAGTCTGGTATGTTTAGAGTTAAAAATTGGAAAACTTTCCACCAGTAATTATCCAAACACTATGTCTGAATGTGGGCTACTCTCTGCATTGTGAAAGTGTCTCTTGGGCCTGAAAAAATAGTATCGTGTTCCCCCTTCCTTTCCTGTTTCCCAGAGCATCTATCACATTCTGTAAAGAGTTGTTTTGGATAGGGATTTCTTGGCCAAGACAAAAATGAGAACACAAAGCATTCCTAATGTCCCTCACTTAGGCACAGTCTCCTAATGTGTCAGAAAGTGTACAATATGGTTATCTACCTGCAATTCTTCCTTGTCTCTAGCTCTCGCCATGGAGAAGAGCAGGTGGAGATACCTCCCTAGCTTACTGACTTTGAGCATGGCCACATGACTTCCTTCGAGCAATGGAGTATAGGCTGACAGCAAACCAGTTCAGAACTGAGGCTTTAAGAGGCCTCAATTCACATTTCTGCCAGCCTCCTTGGAGTTCTGGTCTTCCACAACGAGATGGCCACGGTCCAGAAAAACACATGTCTTTCAAACAGGTCTGACCGAAGACACGCGTAGCAGGCCTGGACGGAACCCACAGTCTACAGTCTACCTACCTGTTTAGTCCAGGAGGGTTGTGAGACCAGACAAATTCAGCAACTGGCAGACTGATGAGTGTGACACAGGAAATATGTCATTACTCCAGAAGCCACTTGGATCTATGGCTTACTTGCTATTCATCATTCAGAGCGGAAACCCAAGTAAGGTAAAAATTCTTATCAGAAATGATTTGCTACTGTAATGAAGACCTAAAATATAGGTCATTTCCTTTGGGACTCCTGGAAGTTGTTGCAGGCTCCAGCAGAATGTTAACTCACGGCAATATAATTGTTAAGTATCACTTCTAAGACAATTACCAGAATGTCCAGGCTTCCCAACGTCTACAAATTGCATGACAAGGTCTTTAGAAACACCAGAAGAAATGGGAAAGAGTGGGTGTGTTGCCAGAAATGTCCCTGAGTATACAGAAAGAGCATTATCTAACCTAAAACTGACATTTTCTCTAGCTCAATACCCATTACGAACAAGATTTACTGGCAAGTAGTTTCTTATTTTACAACTGGAAAAATCAAGGTGCTGAAGGGCTAAGTATTTTGCCAAAGTCCTAAGAAAAAAAAAAGAGTAACAACATTATTTTGCCATAATCCTTGAAGGTTAACAAAGCAGGTGAGCGCCCCCTCAGTGCATGGGGCTCCATGTTATTCAAAATAAAAAGAACCTTCAGAATCCATCTGTCTTATCCAAACAGCTTTTTTCAACACCAGGAGCCCTTTTTCTTAAAAATGATTTTTCTCATCAAATGCAAAGGAAAAAAAAGAGCAAGCTCATTTGGAAGCAATCATGCAAAATAATGTTTATTATTTATTAGACTATGTCTACTTATTTTCTCTACTCACATGATTAGGAGAAAATAAAATACTCTTTGATGATTTTCTTAAATTATTTTTTTCTGAAGGTGATAAACAGCTTTCTCCTTTCTGAACTCAGACTTTCACAAGTGACTCCATGGACATTTTCACGTCTCAGGGGCCCCGGTTTGAAGGGGACCCGAATGGTCAACCCCACGCATTGACTGCATGGATGCAGTCACTAACAGTGCATCCCAGATTTAAGTTTCCTGCTGCGGCTGGAGTAACTTCGCTCTCATTGCCATTCAGATTTAAATTACACCGTATACTGCAACTAAATTAGCATGTACTATGTGGTCATGTTCAAAGACAAACAATTACAACCTGGGGTAGCCAGTGCTTATCAAACAGACAGCAACACTCAGGGATAACTTAAATAAGATACCCCAACAACTCCAAAACAGAGTTAATCAATCAAATACAACAGCACTGGCTCCTTCTAAACCATAACCACAGGCTGAATTTGTGATTATCTTTTTCCTTCTGTTCTTCTACTCTTTCCTCCATCCCCAAAGGAAGCAGGAAAAGTGGATCTTCATTATTTGTGTTCCCAGCAGTTGGCATGTATGTTCTTAACCTTTAAATCCCTGGCACATATATAAAGACACCTACAAATACCCTGGCATACTTAATGTGTATGAAGGAGCTATGTTTCTCAGGGTACGTAACCGTGTTTTATTTTGTTTTATTTACTTTTCTCTTGTCATTCCTCCAGTTTTTTAGACACAATATTGAGAGCCTGATACCTTACGAGGTAGCCTCTACGGCTCGTGGACTGCGCCACAAGCAAGTACTACCTTATTTCTATTTATGGAAAGGGGACTATTGAACAGAGGAAGCTGAAGACAAGTATTGGCACCTCAGGGACGGGTAGGCTGTGGAAGAAACGGTGTCCTGGAAAATCACTTGGACTATCATTTCAGAAGTACAGAAGAAAAAAAAAACACACACACACACACAAAACAAAAATCTACAAAGTAAGGTCCTTATAAAAAAAAAAAAGTAAATGTTATATAAAAGTGCTTTTATTTATGTTCACTGTTTTGGTCTTGATGAATATTCATGCCTCCAGTCTTTTGAAACATTTTATTTATTTAATCTGAAAGGCCAGTGGCTCCGACGAGAAAAACTCAAGCAAGGAAACGAGTGAATTATTCATCTAAAAACCAACACGGTCTGGGGACTCCGCTGTATACTTGCATCGTCAACACCCGCCAAAATGAGCCCCAGGGGAGCGGCATGTGTCCCACGGGCCCGAGATCCACAGAGACCCGGCAAGTTCTAAATGCCTTTGTTCGCTCTCTCTCCTTCTGAAAGGGGAAAGTCTCGACGGAAGAGCGCATGTCCCTGAGCTGCAGAAATGAACTATTTCAGTGTTTGCGTTGGCTCAGCGGGGCGTCGGGTTCCTGCGTTACACAACTTCCCTCCAGCCCCGCACGCGGCCCGCAGCCCGCGGTCACCCGGGCTCCTCCAGCCCCGCGCGGTACCGCGCCAACAGCTCTCTCCCATGTCCGTGGGGCACTGGGGCTTGCCAAGGATGTGGTCCGGCTAAGTGTTACATTAAAGCCTCGGGATTATGAAGTCTGGGGCTTAGGTCACCCTTTCATGATATGTACCATGTTATTTAAAGGAACACGATTCCATCTCCAGTATCGTAAAAACCAGTAGCAACGTACATACACGTCTTACCAGGCTCTGCATTCCTCTGTAGTCCCCCCCAAAGATAAGCAAGTCTTGCATTTTTTTCTGATGTACACTGATTATTCCCGAAGTGATCACTGCACTGTGACCACCTAATATTAATAAGGATATGGCATTCCCGTCCACATAGGCTGTATATTCTAGAGAGCCAGGCGAAGTGAACAAAAATGGGCAAGTTCCTACTCTGGAAGTTTCAACAGTTCAATGTCTATGTTAAAAGGGTCACAATAGGTTTAACTTCAAGAAGTATCTGCTTCTTGAGTCTGTAACATTTCGTCTTTGAGTTTCGTGTTCGGGCCCGTTTAGATGTGTTTTCCTGGTGTTGATGCATGACTGACTTCAACTCTGTCGTGTCACGATTGGGTTCCTTGAACCCACAGATGCAGGTCCCGCACGCTTGGAATAGCACAGGGACGCAGCGAGGTGAGGGGCCCCGAGTCACCATGCCCAGGCCCGGCGTGCCTCCAGAAGCTTCCCAAGGGTGGCTGTCAGCCCAGAAGCTGAGGGAACTGAGGCAGAGCTCCACACAGAAGCAGAGCTCCAACATGGGCACAGCCCACACTTGGGCTAAACTTGCCTGTTATTTTCTCATGGTTTAGTCCGTCCAGGGCACACACAGGCAAGGTCCATGTGTGCGCTTCCATAACACCCCGTTTTCCTCATGCTGTTCTCACCCGCTTAAGTTACAGTTGTTTTCAAGGTCAGTCTTTATTCCACGGCTCAGCCAGGTACGCACCTGTCACGCTGCCCTCATGCACGCCTCTCACCGTGCCCATGTGCACACCTGTCGCTGTGTCCTACTGAACACTTGTCACCGTGCCCATGTGCACACCTGTCGCTGTGTCCTACTGAACACCTGTCACAGTGCCTTCATGCACACCCGTCACAGTGCCCCGATGCACACCTGTCACAGTGTCCAGATGCACACCTGTCACAGTGCCCTCATGCACACCCGTCACAGTGCCCAGATGCACACCTGTCACAGTGCCCTCATGCACACCTGTCACAGTGCCCAGATGCACACCTGTCAGTGCCCAGATGCACACCTGTCACAGTGCCCTCATGCACACCTGTCACAGTGCCCTCATGCACACCTGTCACAGTGCCCAGATGCACACCTGTCACAGTGCCTTCATGCACACCCGTCACAGTGCCCCGATGCACACCTGTCACAGTGCCCAGATGCACACCTGTCACAGTGCCTTCATGCACACCCGTCACAGTGCCCCGATGCACACCTGTCACAATGTCCAGATGCACACCTGTCACAGTGCCCTCATGTGGGGCGCAAAGCCAGTGTGTCTGGCTTTGCACCCCACACAGGATTCAGCAGAGAGCAAAAAGAATGGAGTCTGGCTCCACGGGGCCCAGACAGCAGGCTGTTCTGAGAGGTGGGGACTAATGCTTCTAGGTGATACTCAGGGAGTGCTACCAAAACCCAGAAAGGGGACAGCTTTTTCCTAGTGAAGGATCCTCCAGGGAGAGGGGACAATGAGGGCCAAGCCGGAACAGAACAGACCTTTCATGGAAAATGACTCTGGTTTCTTGACTCCCAAGTGCTCGGGACCATTCTCACGTCGTCAAGCATGAAATATATCACCATGTATGGGGAAAAGCCAGTTGAGAACCAGCAGCACTGACTCTATCTGAAAAGCCTCTCAGAAGCCGCTAGGGAAATGAATGGGCGAATCCCAAAAGAAAAGGACCTGTCGACTATGGGTCCCATGAGCGTGACCACCGAACAGTCTGTGACCAGCTGGCATGGGAACGGCCTCCACACTCAGTTTCCTGTATCGTCAGCCTCTCCAGTAGCTTTCTGGGAACCACATCGGTGATGGAGGCCAAAGGATCAGGCTGGAGTCAGAAGGGGAGATGAGAAGGCCCACGGCAGGGGCTTCTGCCCAGCCTCACCCTTGGGGCTGTGGCGGGGAACAAGCTCCAACGCTGCCCAGCCTTCATCTGGGGCCTGCCACAAAGTAAACAGCAGAGTGTGTGGCTGGGCAGAAGGAGGGAAGATCGACTCCAAGTGCGGTGGGTGGTCTTGAGCAAGGATGACATGGTTAATTTGTTGTTGTTGTTATTTCTAGTGGTTATGGATGGCTATCAAGAAATGTAAATTCATCCTCTGTTCTGTAATCTTAATGTAAACACCAGAAATGGGGAGGGGCTTCTCATTCATCCAACACCCTGGTCCTGTCTCCTGGTCCAGTTACAAGTGTGGCTGTGGCTGGCTTCCTCCCTGGGGGGCCCCTCCATGGTGGAGCATGTTGCACCCACTGAGGGGTGACCCCCAATTTAGGAAGGGACTGTCTGTGTCTGGGTAAGGCTATCATTCAGTGTGAAGTCCAAGTGTTACAACATTATGACTAATGCCCCACACCTGTCCCCTTCAAGCTAGAGGACCAATCCTGAGAGCGGGGGGGCAATCCAAGACTGTTGAAGAGACTGGACCCTCTCTGCTTGGAGCCAGCATTTAACCCTGCTTGGCCTCGAGGACTAGAGCTGGCAAGGCCCACGGTCTCTTGGACTGCACCATTTTGTTTTCTTCTGGAAGAGAATATCAAGTTGTTTGGCTACTGGATGAAAGGAAAATAGACCTCACCCTCTCTGGGTGAGGAGGTATAGATATTTGTCCTTGATGTCACCATCACCCCCCAATGTCTCTCAGCATCTACTGGATTTCCTAACAATTATTCTTAACTTCTAATCTACCTCAAAATTCTCAATTTCTTCTCAAACCAGATCACATTATTGAAAAGCATACAATTTTAGTTGACATTTAAAAAGAATCCATCATTCTGACCCACAAGCACTGATATCTTAATGAAGTAATTTCTTTTGCTGAATAATAACATCATTTTATGGCTCACAATTGCTAATTTTTTTTGAAAATTTTCTCCATACTTTCATGTTTCCCCTGAACTTGTATTGTGTGTGTATGGATGGTCGGGACCACCAAGGAACCCCCCAACTGTGATACCAGCAAGTACATTCATTTCTCCACATGGAAACAGATAAAAGCATTAAAACAAAATATCACATCAAGATCCTCAGCAGGAAGTCCCATAAGGGAAGAAAATGGAGATGCTCACTTAAAAAAAAAAAAAAAAATTCAAATGTAGCTAGTACTTGTGAATCAAAAATAAAAATGTTCAAAGTTTTCTAAAAGAGCATGCATACAAGTAAAATTTCTTAAAAGTCAATTTCTTAAATTCATAATTTCAACTAAGTCTCTCAACTAACTCAGACTATATCCTTGAAGAAAAGCTTGCAGCCTTCTCTTTGAAATCAGGAACACGACAAGGATGCCCACTCTCACCACTCTTGTTCAACATAATATTAGAAGTCCTAGCAACAGCAATCAGACAACAAAGAGAAATAAAAGGTATTCAAATTGACAATGAAGAAGTCAAACTCTCTCTCTTTGCATAAGATATGGTACTTTATATGGAAGACCCAAAAGACTCTACCCCCAAACTACTGAAACTCATACAATAATTCAGTAATGTGACAGGATAAAAAATCAATGTACAGAAATCAGTTCCTTTCTTATGTACTAACAAAGAAAATACCAAAAGGGAAATTAGAGAACTGATTCCATTTACTAAGAACCAAGAACCAAGAACCATAAGATATCTGGGAATAAACCTAACCAAAAAAGTAAAGGATCTGTACATGAGGAACTACACAACACTCATGAAAGAAATTGAAGAAGACACAAAAAGATGGAAGACCATTCCATGCTCATGGATCGGAAGAATAAATATTGGTAAAATTCCTATACTGTCTAGAGCAATCTATACTTTCAATGCCATTCCGATCAAAATTCCACCAGCATTTTTCAAAGAGCTGGAGCAAACAATCCTAAAATTTGTATGGAATCAGAAGAGACCCCAAATAGCTAAGGAAATGTTAAAAAAGAAAAACAAAATTGGGGGCATCATGTTGCCTGATTTCAAGCTTTACTACAAAGCTGTGATCACCAAGACAGCATGGTACTGGCACAAAAACAGACACACAGACGAGTGCAATAGAGTAGAGAGCCTAGATAAGGACCCTCAACCTTATGGTCAACTAATCTTCAACAAAGCAGGAAAAAATATACAGTGGAAAAAAGATGGTCTCTTCAATAAATGGTGCTGGGGAAAATGGACGGCTATCTATAGAAGAATGAAACTCGACCATTCCCCTACACAATACACAAAGATAAACTTGAAATGGATAAAAGATCTCAACATGAGACAGGAATCTGTCAGAATCCTAGCAGAGAACATAGGCACTAACCTCTTCAACATCAGCCACAGCAACTTCTTTCAAGATGTGTCTCCAAAAGCAAAGAAAACAAAAGCGAAAATCAACTTTTGGGACTTCATCAAGATCAAAAGCTTCTGCACAGCAAAGGAAACAGTCAACAAAACAAAGAGGCACCCCACAGAATGGGAGAAGATATTCACAAATGACACCACAAAGAGCTGATATCCATGATCTATAAAGAACTCCTCAGACTCAACACTCAAAAAAACCGACAGTCATGTCAAAAAATAGGCAGAAGACATGAACAGACACTTCTCCAAACAAGACATACAAATGGCTAACAGACACATGAGGACAACGTTCATCATCACTAGCCATTAGGGGGATTCAAATCAAAACCACATTGAGATACCACCTTATACCAATTAGAATGGCCAAAATTAGCAAGACAGTAAGCAGCATGTGTTAGAGAGGATGTGGAGAAAGGAGAACCTTCTTATACTGTTGGTGGGAATGCAAGTTGGTACCACCACTTTGAAAAACAGAGTGGAGATTCCTTAAGAAATTAAAAATAGAGCCTCCCTATGACCCTGCAATTGCACTACTGGGTATTTACCCTAAAGATACAGATGTAGTGAAAAGAAGGGCCATCTGTACCTCAATGTTCATAGAAGCAATGACCACAGTTGCCAAACTGAGGAAAGAATCAAAATGCCCTTTAACAGATGAATGGATAAGGAAGATGTGGACCATATACACTATGAAGTACCATGCCTCCATCAGGAAGGATGAATACCCAACTTTTGTAGCAACATGGACGGGACTGGAAGAGATTATGCTGAGTGAATTAAGTCAAGCAGAGAGAGTCAATTATCATATGGTTTCACTTATTTGTGGAGCATAAGGAATAACACGGAGGACATGGGGAGATGGAGAGGAGAAGGGAGTTGAGGGAAATTGGAGGGGGACATGAACCATGAGAGACTGTGGACTCTGAGAAACAGACTGAGGGTTTTGGAGGGGAGAGGGGTAGGAGGTTGGGTGAGCCGGGTGCTGGGTATTAAGGAGGGCACGAATTGCATGGAGCACTGGGTGTGGTGCATAAACAATGAATTCCGGAACACTGAAAAGAAATTAAAAAAGAAAAGAAAAGAAAGAAAACATATTTACTTATTAACTAAGCACATGTTGGTAATTTTCAAACAATACCATTCCAGCTCAGACCTAGGATCAAGAATTTCTCCATGGATCCTGAGCTCTTGAAGGCAAACATGCCTTACGAACCAGAAGTGCGTACCAGGTGTGATCATTAGTCCATTTATTTCTGGTCACTTTCTGAAAGCACAGCTAAGAGATGCATCTATAAATACAGAGTACAAATCATGTGTTCATAGAAACTCTTCCAGTTTGGATCCACTAACATACTGTTTTTCCTCACTTTGTTCTATGTATATATGTATCTCCCTTCTCTAGCAGTAACTTTGGTTCCTAACATATCAATATATTTATTCCCTCCCTCAATACACACTCTTTAAAAGAAAAAATTTATTTCCTTATTTGAGAGAGAGAGAGAGAGGAGAGAGTGGGAGGGAGAGGGAGAAAGAATCTCAAGCAGACTCCTCCCTGGGCACAGAGCCCCATGCAGGGCTTGATCCCACGACCAGGAGATCATGGCCTGAGCCTAAACCATGAGCCAGACGCTTAACCAACTGAGCCACCCAGGCGCCCCTCAGGAGTTGGGGGAAATTGGAAGGGGAGGTGAACCATGAGAGACTATGGACTCTGAAAAACAATCTGAGGGGTTTGAAGTGGTGGGAGGGTGGGAGGTTGGGGTACCAGGTGGTGGGTATTATAGAGGGCACGGATTGTATGGAGCACTGGGTGTGGTGAAAAAATAATGAATACTGTTATGCTGAAAATAAATTAATTTATATTTCTTAATGGTATTTTCAGAATTATTATATCAATACAATTACCAGAAACAGGCAAAGGGTGTTCCAGGATGTGTTTCTTATCTTTCCATTCTTGGAGTTTTACATAAAGATCATACACCCATTGAGCTATTTATAAGTTACTTGTATTAATTTGCCTTTTTGTGTTGTTACCAATATGACATGTATTTTGGTTCATTTGAGGGTTTGATTTTTATCTGCCTTTCCAATTTAAGTTTACTTTTGCAACTGTACTTCTAGGAATAATATTCAAAACAACAGAAAAAGGAATATCCAGGGATTTTCACTGATGACACACTTCAGATGAAAATACGTTCTCTATAATAGGGTGTCGCATTTAATTCAGAACTCTAAGATCTACTTCACTGACTACCTGGATTGGATCTTATTTTATGTCTGTCTGTGTCTGTTTCCTTGCATCCCCTCTTCATCAATGAAGAGTTTTTGCTTCATAAGAGGGTTCCTTTGCTATCCTACCTGGACTCCTATCTTGATAATATCCTCTCCTTATTCACTATCTGCCTTTAACTGGTTTTACCTTTGCCTCCTCCCCTTTGTACAATTTTTAATCAACTATTTTCTTAGGACAGTTTTTTATCTATGGAAAAATAGTAGAGATATTACAGAGTTCCCACATAGCTCACACACAGGTTCACCTACTATTAGCATCTTTTAACAGATTGGCATATTTGTTATGCTTAATAGGCCAATATTTTATAATATTGTTCATTAACATCCAGAGTTCACTCAACTTGTCTTAGTCTTCACCTAATGCCCCTTCCTGTTCCAGGAGCCCAACCATGATATCATATTATGTTCTCATGTCCCCTTACAGTGACAGTTACGCAGACATTTTCCTGTTTCTGATGAACTTGAGGGATTTGAAGACTACTGATAAGGCATTTTATAGACTATCTCTTGGCTGAAATTCGTCTGGTGTTTTCTCATGATTTTCCTGGGGTTATGTGTGTTGGCAGGAAGACCAGAGGTGAAGTGCCATTCCCATCACAACATATCATGGGTAGGTTCCATCCACAAGGCTTATCTGTTGATGTTGACCTTGATCATTTGGTCAAGGTCATGTCTGTCAGTTTTCTCCATTGCAAAACTACTCTATTCCCAAACCTCTCCATATTGCCCTCTGGCAGGAAGTTACTTTGTACAGCCCACACCTGAGGGGTGAGAATATGCTCTTCCTCCCTGAAGGCAGTGTATCTAAATAAATGCTGCAGAAATCATCTGCATGGGAGATGTGACTATCCTTCCCCACTTATTAAATAAGTGGGGATTTATAAATGTATTTCATACTGTTTATTTATTTTCGTTGTCAAATTGTTCCAGCTTGGAGAAATGGCTGATTCTAGCACAGGGGCAGGAAATATACACAATAAGCTTTGAACCTCAGGGCAAGTAAGTGCCTAACAACATATCCCACAGTGATAGGCACATCAAGGGGACACAGCAGGAGACAGTGGAGGAGCTCCCACCCTTCCGCCTTCTGAGCTGTTGGAAGTACATCTCTCATAACAAGAGAGGAGTTGTGTTTTATTTTGTGAGCCAATACGTTTTTCAAAAATGTAAGTAGGTTAAGCCCATTTGTATTCACTGATATGACTGCAAGGTTATAACTTGGTCAAACAGTTTATATTAATCTTACTGTGTATAACACATTATATTTACTGTGCTTCTCTCTATGGATGTTTTTGTTTTTTCATGATTTTCTTTGTTATTTATAAAGGTTTGTATTTTTGTTGCAGTGCTCACTGCTACAAATCACACACACACACACACACACACACACACACACACACACACAGAGCCCTAGTCCTTCTTTTCCTTACTGGTTTAGGTGCTTTAAATTTTACTCTTGACTATCGTTGATTAACCTAAGCAACAATCAAGGATTAATTTTATTTTTTCTCTTTTCTCTTTCTTCCCAATAGCGAACCTTTCAAAAGTTAAAGAGTGATGCCCACACAAAAGTACAAAATTGCTAACTGCACCACATCAAGGACTATAAGAAGCAAACAATGTTATACAACCATAACCCAGAACAAGAAAGAGAATAATTCGTGCATCTCAGAAAGTATCCTTGTGCCCCTCCTCCCCCAACCAGCAACTGTATCGACAGAAGTAACCACCCCCCTGACTCCAAAGGCCAGAAATCAATTTTGGCTCCTTTTAATCTTCATCTGAAAGGCCTCCTACCACATACATCCTTTAATGTTTGGTTCCTTCTGATCAGCATTACAGTGGTAGGACTGATCTGTATTGTTGAGTGTAATCACTATGGCGCCAGAATTCTCCAGGCTGTCAATCACCCCACTGTATAAATATACCACAACTGGCTTAATCATCTTCCTATAAGTAGACATGTGGGTCAGTTCCAGATTTAGGATATTACCACCAAGGGTTGCTACAATCATTTTTATGCATATCTTTTGATGAATATACTTTTGAGATAAACCGAGTGGAACTGCTGAGTAGTAGGCTACACAGGTGGATCTGTATTAGACTCACTTGGAAGTTTCCAAGCAGTAAGTTACTGCAAGTTACACCACCCAAAGGAGTTCGTGAAAGTTTCACCTGCTCAGTATCTGTCAAAATCCAATCCACTTTTAAGCCATACTACTTGAATCTTTTCAAAAATATGACATTTCCACATACCGCGGCCCCCTATTTGTCTTCATGTTCTGGTTACTCTTAGATCTACAGAGTATCCATAAAGTTTGGAAACAGATGATGTCTCTATTATTGTGGTTGTTTTCTAGAACACATATATCTTAGAAAACACCTGTGTATGTTCACCTGTGCTTCCAGAGGTCATGGCTACTCAGCAAACTTCAACATATTTAGTACATATCATCAGTTCTGTTGCCTACATGTCCCAGTCATAATCTCCTGGGTGAATCTCATCCTTTAACACAGTGCCATGAACAGTGTGCTCTACTGACTGGCAACTAGTACAATGTAAAATAAGAATTTGTGCCAGAATTAAATGAATTATTTCACTGGGGACATTGTTTAGTTCAGTCAACATTTTGTTGTTTTGTAAGCATGTTCGGTTCGCAAAAGTAAGTGGTGCAGCAGGTTACTTTCTGAACAAGCTCCATATGTCATCATGAAACAACCCACTGAGGAATACTGCTTCCTCAGGAAGGATTCCTAAGTACCGCATGACTTGGGCCTTTCAAAGACAGTTTGGCTGGGTATAAAACTACAAGCTCATATAAAAACACATCCTTAAATTTCATAAATGTTTGCTCCACTGCAGTCTTGCATGGTATGTCAACATAGAGAATTCTAATGTCAATCTGATTTTTCTTCTTAAAAGTGATGGATCTTTTAGTATGGACACCGTGAGGGTATGTTCTGATCTTTAGAATCTAGTAGATTACTCTAGCAGTATTGACCAATTTAGATGATCCTTCTCAGGTTCATGGTCAACCATCTAATGTCTAGATTCAGGATTTCATTAATTTCCAAAAAATTCTTATATTTTAGTTTTTAAATATTGGGTCTATATCATCACACTGCTTTTGGCTTCAGGGACTGCTGTTATATGCATGTTAAAACTTCTCTGCCTATCTTTTATGCCTAGTCTTTCTCCCTAATCCTTTTCACTTCTTCTTTCATCATGGTCTCTTGGCTAATGCCCATGTATAGATATTATACAGATATCGATATTACCCGCCATGTTCTTATTTAGCTGAGCAAACAATATTATATCTGGAGCACCTGGGTGGCTCAGTCTTAAGCATTCATCTTCGGCTCAGTTGATGATCTCAGAGTCCTAGGATCGAGCCCCACATTGGGCTCCTTGCTCAGCTGGGAATCTGCTTCTTCCTCTCCCTCTGCCACTCCCCACCACTCATGCTCTCTCTGTCTCAAATAAATAAAGCCTTTTAAAAAAATTAAAAAAAAAACTACTACATATGTATATAGGCAAGAATGAAGGGTACTTCTTTATTTTGATATAGTAAAATATAATTTCCTTAATCATTGGCTCCTTGGGAAAGAATACAGTGGGTTCTGATTTTTTTAATTCATATTTTATTTTTTTCTAGCTCTATTGAGATATAATTGTCATATAACACTATACAAGCTTAAGACGTACAATGTGTTACTTTGACTTACTTATATATTGCAAAATGATTACCACCATAGTGTCAGTTAACACCCCCAACCCTTGGGCACTGTTGGTGAGAACGTAAACTGGTGTAGCCATTATGCTCTACATTTGTCTCCACTATGGAAAACATAACAAAGGTTCACCAAAAAGAATTTAAAATGTAAGTACTCCATGATACATCAAGCCCACTTCTGGGTGTATATATCCAAAAGAAATGAAAACAGGATTTTGAAGAGATATCTGCACTCCCATGTTCATTGCAGCATTATTCACAAGATGTGGAAACAACCTACGTGTTCATCAACAAAGATGAAATATATATAATGGAATATTATTCAGCCATGAGAAACAAGTAAATTCTGCTGTTTGCAACAACATGAGGGCATTATGCTAAAGAAAGAAATCATACTCTAAGACATACAAGACATATATAACACATAAGACAAATACTATATGATCTCACTTTTATGAAGAAGCTAAAAAAAAAAAAAAAAGCCAAACTCATTGAAACAGAAACTACAATGCTGGTTACCTAGAGGCAGAGGGTTAGGAGTGCAGAGACGGAGAGATGGAGGTCAAAGGTTACAGACTTCCAGTTAAAAGACAAGTAAGATCTGGGGTATATTGTACAGCATGGTGACTATAGTTAATAGTTATATAGTTATATAACTACAGTTAATAGTTAATAATACTACCTTGTATTTTATGTTTGGAAGTTCCTAAGAAAATGTATCTTAAGTATTCTCACTACCAGAATAAAACGGTTCTGATTTCTCATTCCCTGGTTTCTTCAAGCCTTTAATTTCTACATTCATTTTTCATTTCCATCACTTTGCATCCAAGGAATACCCTTTCCCTCTCCCCAATAAAGCCACCCTGCTCTTGTGAACTTTCAAGTCATCTCTTTAAATTCTGCATAAGTCAGTGTTTTGACGCATCAAAGTTCAGACCAGTTATGAAAGGGTGTTTCTCTCTGAGGATGATGATACGTACTCCCGCCCCCCCACCCCATCCGCCCCACCGGGCACTGCCACCATCCTCTCCTGCCCTCTTCCTGGTTACCACATCTGGCACCAATGATAGTTGGTATATGAGAGTCCCAACAAACAAATTACATAGGCATTTGTGAATTTCTGTTTGCAGGAGATACTTACATTTTGGGGATAGGTTATAGATGTGAATATTTTGGGAGGGACATGTGGAGAAATTTATATTATGTGATATCTAAATGAGAACACTGACACCAGAAATTGTAATTTCCTGTTTTTATCCCCAAATGATTAGCTAACACTTTTTCTGAAGACTCAATTCATTTACCACTGATGTGAAATGACACATGTATGCTTGTGACTATCTATTTCTGTTCTATCCATTTGTCTATTTTTATTCCAGTAGCCTAATCTTTTAATTATTACAACTTTCACACATTCCACTATCAGAAAAACACAAGTCACCATCTCTGGATCTTCTTTATATAATTTTCCTGGTTATTCTCTTTTAAGTGTGGAAGACCATATTAAAGTTAGTGACACACCATTAATTTTTCCATGCTTAGTGGTAATTTTGGGTGAGAGTCAAGATTATGAGTACTTGACTTTTTTTTCTTTTAGAATTCTGTGTCTTTATATATGAGAACATGCTACCTCTTGATGAATCAATATCTTCTCTTACCATACTCCCTTAAGTGTTATAGTTTTCTTCCAAGAGATTTCTCCTTATGTTTATCCTTAGGCATATTATTGTATTAATAGGATAGCATATTCCTGGGTATACTAGTATTATTATAAATAGTGTTACTGTCTCATTATATGTGATAACTATTTTTACTTGTATATTAGAAAGCACTCAAGCTTTACATATGAAACCATAACACACTGACTCATGGAGTCTTTCCATTAATGCTACTGGGTTTCAACTGTGTGTCTTTGGTTTCTCAGGAGGTAATAGTAAAAATGAGTAGCATTTAGTGAGTGTTTAGTCTTTGTCAACTATTGCAAAGGAGACTCCTTCCATGCACTATCTCACTTACTTTAACAACAAATTTGTGAAGGCTATTAGTACTAATAGCCTAAACAGAGAGATTAGATGTTAAAGCTTAGAGAATAACCTGTCTGCAGTCACCAACCTATTGTCTATCAAGGTCAATGTATAAAAGCCACAATTAATAATCATTCTTCCTTATCCTTTCCTATATGTATACTTCAATTTCTCCCCCTGTTCAACTAATGTTTGGTTAAGTACAATGTTACCCGACACAACTGACAGCATAAATCTTTCCCTGGTGTCTGTCTTGATGGGAATCCCTCTAATGTTACACCTGTAAGAATCTGGAGGCTGAGCTTCAGTTATTTTTGTAAAATGTTAAGGAAATTTTTCCTTTTGCTTTTTATTTTAGAGTACCTCCCCCTATGAGTTGCAATTGACTTGCTTTTAAACAAATATCAAAAATTTTATTTTCAATAGATTAAAATGTTAAATAAAATTATTAGATTTTATAATGACAAACCTTCCCTACACGCAAAGCAAACAAACAAAAAACTACATTGCTGGGCACGGTATGTGTGACCCTGGCAAATTCCTTCATCTCTATGGGCCCATTATATCCTTTTATGTAAAATGGGAATATTAATAGGGTCAATCTCCTATTGTCATTGTGAAAATTATTAATTGATTTATTCAACAAATTTAATGAGTGTCTGTTTTGTGCAAGGCACAGTTCTAGGTTCTGTGGTTATACCAATTAGCAAAATAGAAAAAGACATTATAAATTTATGTTCTAGTTAATAAAATAACATAAGAACTTAAAATAGGGGCACCTTGGTGGCTCAGTGGGTTAAGCCTCTGCCTTCAGCTTAGGCCATGATCTCAGGGTCCTGGGATCGAGTCCCACATCGGGCTCTCTGCTCAGCAGGGAGCCTGCTTCCCCTCTCTCTCTCTCTGCCTACTTGTGATCTCTCTCTGCCAAATAAATAAATAAAATCTTAAAAAAAAAAAAAGAACTTAAAATAGCACCTGGAACATAGTGCCATCTACATAAGTGTTAGCCACTATTAATATAACAGTTTCAATACACTATTGGATTAAATTTGCCAGTATTTACCATAAGATTTTTCTTTGACAGCCATGAGATTTTTCAATAGCTCTATTTTTTGTATTATCTTTAAGGTTAGAATGTTATGATGATGTCAAATCATGGAAATGAATTGGAAAACTTTTCTTTTCCTATTATACAATATGTTAAACATTATAGAAACCATTTTGGCACCTCAGTGACTCAGTCAGTAAGCATTCGACTCTTGACTTCAGCTCAGGTCATGATTTCAGGGTCCTGGGATCGAGCCCTCTGTCAGGCTACACACTAAGCATGGAAGCTGCTTAAGATTCTCCTTCTCCCTCTTGCCCTGCTCCTCCCCAACCCCTGCTCACATGTGCACACTCTCTCTAAATTTAAAAAAATATATAGAAGAAGAAAAAAACCCCATTCAACCCTAGACAATAGAGCCTTGACACTAGAGCCTTCTTAAAAATATTTCCTGCTTTTCTAAATTTCTCAAATGACTATCTGATCATCCTTTAATTCTGCTGAGGCAACATATATTTTATTAATGTCTATTTCATTTCGATTTTAATATTTATTAGCACAGATCAGTACATCGGACTACTCTGAGTTTCCTAATATTTGTAGATTGCTAAGCAATCTACAAAAGGTGGTATTAAAAGGGTTACAAAGAGGGCAAGTAGGGAAAATAAAGAATTTTTCTATCTCCTCCCTCATCATCTCTGATGGGAGTTTTGAAACCGAGGATATTAAATGAATCATCAGCAGGAATTATCATACATTACTCACCATTTTAAATAGGCTATCTCAAAAGTTCAAGTCAAATTATACTCTTGAAACACACAAGTATGGAAAGAAAACCAGCAAAGCATGAAGGGTGTGCATATCTGCTGTCCATGTCCACTCGTCCATCCTCTATGTGCCTTGACGGTTTGGGGTGGGGATTACGGTTGTGTGCTACCTGCAGTGTTGTAACATCAGCCCACTAAACTATCGATCACCCATCTATTACCTATCATCTACCTACCTACATATCCATCTATCACTTATCTACCTACTTACCCATCACCTCATCTGTCTACCTCAGTCACCTATTTCTTTCTTTCTTTCTTTCTGTCTGTCTGTCTATCTATCTTTCAGAGTTAATGTATGAATGCACTGGAAAAGTAACTTTTAAGTCATCACCTATATCTTAGTGACTTCATTTCTCCTTTTTTGAAAGCATGAACTTTTGCATTTTCTTTTTGCATTCAGAATCACACATTTGATGAAAACTCATAAAAGTCTACTGATTCAACCTCGATTGTTCTAATCTTTCATTTTAAAATTTCAAAGATCCCATCTATGTTTTAACCTTGGATCCTGTCTGTGGGCAACAAGGATGACAGTCCTTTACCGTCTCACAGTGCGCCTGGCATCTCCCATGGGTTACCCCACAGAGAATGAATACACATTTTGGTAGTTGGGAGAGAAAACTGTTTTGATTAATTCAGTCTACCTTTTACATAATTTTTCTTTTTTCTGAAATGAATGAAAACTTTTCACAGACTGGCTAAAATAATTCCTTGAAACAGCTTCCAAATATATTCTTAAGATGAAGAAATAATAACTATTTCAAGAACTATTTTTAAATAAGAATGTCAAAATCTTCACATTCCAGAAATATTTAAAAGGTACAGTATGACTTTTCCAGGTTTAATCAAAATGGGACTGACTGAACTCAAAACAAAATTCTATTTAAGAACCTTTTTATTACCAACAGATATTATCCTACTCAGAAATTTTTTAAAAATCATAAACATATTCAGTTTAGGTCATTTCATTTAAAAGTGACTATCCTCTTTTGCCAATGTGTTTAGTTAAATTCCTAGGAACATAATAGATTTTCAGGTATTAAGGGCTGTTATAGTGTTCATTTCTAAAATAATTAACTTACCCTATCTTAAGAGTTCATGGAAACACATTTAATAAATAAAACACATTTATTTATTCTTCCAAATAAATAAATGTGAGATTCCTGTAACAGAACTATATGAGCTTCCCAGTGCCAATGAATGAGAAGTAGAAGTTCCCACAAAGTCGATGTAACTCCTTTTATTTATTTATTCTTAAAGATTTTATTTATTTGAGAGAGAGGGAGAGAGAGCACGAGCAGGGCAGAGGCAGAGAGAGAAGCAGGCTCTCTACCAAGCAGGGAGCCCGATGGGGGGCTCCATCCCAGGACCCTGGGATCCTGACCTGAGCTAAAGGCAGACATTTAACTGGCTGAGCCCCCAGGTGCCGGATATAACTCCTTTTAATAAGAGCATATTCATTTAACATTATACAGGGGTAATGCCTGGGCTACTGGAAGCACATATACGTGTGGGCCTAAACACAGCTTACAAACTAGATCAAACTAAAACACGGATTTGTCTAAGTTTTGTTTGGGGGTATGAAGGTTTATTTATTTTAGGGGTAGGAAGGTTTGAGTGAGAAGCAGTATAAAGGAAGTGACAGCAGAGAAACAGGGAACGTTTCCCCCAAGAGAGAGCAGGGAAGCCTGAGGTGGGACAGATGGCATAGAAGCAGTTAATGGCAGACTAGGTTTTGATGCAGGTTAGCTCAGGCACATCAACAAGAGAGCCTCAGGCCCAGTGTTCTCCCAGAAAAGCATGGTTTAGAAGGACAGAATCAACATTTCCATCCACTGTCTTCTCTCACTGTCTAAAATTTAGTCAAAGCTACCAATACAACTGATCAAAATGAAGTCTGTTTCTTTCTTCTTTGTATTCTTAACACTGCTGAGCTCTGTTACTTGACACCTTGGTAGCTTTCCAAGTAATTCACATTTCAATGGAAACCTATACAACTGGTTCCCATGTGCTTAATTTTGACTTCATTAAGGAGAGCACGTAATGTGATGAGCACTGGGTGTTATATGCAACTGATAAATTATTGAATACTACATCTGAAACTAATGATGTTCTACTGTAAGTTGGCTAATTGGATTTAAATTAAAAATAAAATAAAATAAAATGGGACCTCATACCATCTCTGTGCTTGGGTAATTCCCAAAATGAAATCAAGAGTGTCTGCCCCACTTTTGCCTTCTGAACCCACACCATCTGCCAGGCAAGGAGGCGTCCCCAGATGCTGGATCCAGGCCTTGCTCCCTAGGACGGGTTTGCAACATGACACCTGAGCTTATGTGAGGGACAGCTGTCTCAGTTCTGAGCAGCAGGAAGAATACTGCAAGAAGAGCCGTATCAAAGAGGGGTGTGGAGGGGGTGGAAGGTGTGGGGTTGGAGTGGAGAGTTAAGGAGAGGCATAAGCTTTGGACAGAAGTCTAGACTAGATGAGGGCCTCCCAGTAGGAGGGGAATACAATGGCACATGGGCTTTAGAAAGAATACCCCACACCAGTGACCTGGATGGCAGGAGCCAAGGGGAAGCAGCTGGAAGCCGGGGTAATATTTCAGTTTGAGAAATAAAGAGAACCTGAGTTAAGAGAGTCACAGAAGAGAAAGAGACAAGGGTACAGACTTGAGGACCTTGGGCCTCCATCTTGAGCAAGAAGGCAGAAGGCAGGATCACAGAAAAAACTGTGACTTGCTAGTAGAGAGCCTAATCCCAACTGTAGTGGCCGCTGTGCGCTGGGAATCCAAATCCCCCTCAGGACTGAGGACTCATCACTTGTCCTGGACCACACCCCCTGAGCAGAACCACCTGCCCTGGGCTGCCGGGATGCAACTGATCAACTCTGTGGCTGGCTGTCATGGGTATCAAGACAGTCTTCTCACCCAGCTTGGGGGACCACTCGAGCCTCTGGGATCCCTTCAGGGCACCTGGGTTCTCGCTGGGCCCTCAATACAGTCCACCCCCTGCGGCCCAGTCCGCTTCCTTCCCTTGGCGACAGGTGTCAATCTCAGGAGGCACCCCACTACGCTTCTTGCACCGTGACCCATGGAAATTGGCCCCTGGAGCCCCACTGGCAGCAGCCTCAGTAACAAGGGGGATCCTGCTTATACTACACCATGAGCACTAGAGAAGCACAGGGCTGAAGGCACGGCTGGGGCACAGGTTAACGCATAGGAACGGTTCTCCACAGAAGCGCTACATGGATAAGGGAAGAAAACAAAATAACTTGTTCAATTATTTTTGTGCCTCTAGAATGCATGTTCTAAAATTATCCCAAATGGAAATTAGTGATCATTAAAGAGAGATGAAAATTAATAATACAGAAAGTTAATTTAAAGTAGGAGGCCAACAACACCATTAGGGGCTATACAGCTTCTTTGTTACATAAAGCAATGATTTTAATATGTATTTTAGTCCTAGATGTCATTGGCCTATTTTATAAACTATATACCAAAATTAGTGAGACATTTTTCTGTATATGATGCAGAAAAAGAAAAAGAGCCAATCAATAAGGTGAAAATAATATTGAGGTAATCTGCTCCCTTAGGAGATTCACCAAAAATCAGCTTTATGTAATTGCTGTTTTTATTAGTTTCTGACTCATCTTACAAAAACAAGCTAAATGGAAGATACAGAATATCTTTTCAAATTGTATTATCTTCATAGCCAACATGGATCTTTAAGAATCCATCTTGAACATCCTATAGTTCTAGTTATTAAAGATAATTTTTGTTGATAAACTGAGGAAAACGCTCAGCTGCCCTCTGTTAATCTATATCCAGGCATTTCCCTTTATTTAATTTTGTACTTCCTGGGCTCCCACTTGACATAATTAATCTCATTTTGTAACAGTCTCACCAGCCTTCCAATTACAAAGAAAACCCCAATAGCGTCATCCATTCCCTCCAATCATATCCTCAACTGTGTACATTTCATTTGAAAACTTTCCATCTCTTACCTGTATCTTATTTAATGGTCTTATTATTTAATGCAGACAGACTTCAGGTGACTGTGATGAGTAACCAGATTAATGTGCCTTCTCTAAACACCTGTGGAGGTGACACACCTGTTCAGGTCAGCCTTTGGAATAGTTACCTAATGCATCTGCGTTCACACAGGTTTAAGACACTGGGTCATTTGCCATGCAATCCCACCCACAAAGGGACGCTTTATACATGCATGCACATATATATGCACAGATACATATATGTACACAGACCATCAGCAAGAGCCCCTCAAATGTAGGCGACAATCCCCTATAAGGACATTTCTCTTCTTTCCATTTGTTTTTTTCTTTCAGCTTGAGACAATCACGTCAGCAGAAAACCGTACCATATCTGTGTATATGCCTCATTGTTCCTGTTGTCTAATCTGAAACTCCCTTCAACACGGCTACTTTACTTCTGGGCAGCCAGCAGAGCCCCGCACCTACAGTTTCCGATTCAACCCACGGGTGTGGCGTGGATAGGGCAGACCAAAGTCCGCTGGAAGTGAACTGCGAGCAGTTAAATATTCCCATTTGAAAATAATGCCATGTAATGCCAGAGAAAGGAACTTGTGAAAGATATAAACAATGGCATCCACAGAATAAAAGGACAGCTCTCAGAGAAGCAATTCAAATTACACAACTCCCACCAGTTGTAAGGGGAAGAAAGCTCATATCAGTTATGTGTATTTTAGTCTATGAAAACGCCTACTTATTCTTAAAGTAATAATGAACCTCCAATCACGCATCAGATTCCCTTCTCTCGGAAGTAATATCTCTTCCCATTAAGAATGATAAATTTTAGCACTTCCATCCTTAAAGTATTTACCCTGATTAAATGAAATGTCAAGCCTGTCTTCAAAATTCAATCAAAAAGCACAGAAATCAAGAAAATCAGAAGGGCATCGTAAGCCTCCAGCTCTACACCTGTCAAGTGTCCGTCTTAGGTTACCAGGCGAGAGTCTGGGTTTGCTACACTGGGTCCCAAAGTGTGAACATTATTCCCCTAGACACCCTTGGGTAGGAAGAGCCAAGGCAATTCAAGAAAGCACCACATTTAGGATAGCCTAAGTTTTCTATCCTGGGAGAATCCTGAGTATTTATAATCTACATGTCCCTCCGCAGGCTGGCACTGGGAACCCATGAGATCACACAAATGTGTGCATATTCGTGTGTGCACATGTGTGTGCACATATATAAACTTGGGTTATTACAGCATTTCTTTAAAATTTTTTTAAATTTTAAAATCTTTAAAATTTATAAAAGCACCACTATGAACGGATACAGTCCAGGGGAACATACCCTGAACACCCAACGTACCCCTGGTAATTCACCAGCTTCCTCTCAGTCCTGTGTGCTCTTCATGAAAAAAGGAGTCACAGACATTTTCACCTTAAGTTAAATTTCTTATTTAAACTCAATGTAATTAACGTCTACCATATTATTAGTTTCAGAGGTAGAACGTAGTGATTCATCAGTTGGATACAACACCCAGTGCTCATTATCACTTCAGATTTCAACCGAAAACTAGAACTCTTAGTTACATAACTCCCTTCACAAATAAAATGTTATATTTTTATAATTTTATTATTTTTATTCATACTAATAGATACGCACTAAAGAAAACAGGGATGATTCAGACGAGCAAATAAATCAATATAAGATCTCTAACGCTCACAGGTCACTCCTTGTATTGTCTGGATACGTATCCTTCCATTTTTTTTCCCCAAGATAAATTAAAGAACAGAATTGGGATTATGCTATAATTTTGTGATGACATATCATAATTAGGATAATAATAAAGCCTCATTTCATGATTTTTACTGAGGTACCAATAGACATTTTTGAACCCAGCATTTCTCTATGCTCTTATGAAGGCTCAGTTACATCTTTTGCCCATTTGCAGACAGTTTATATGTCGAAGAAGATGCACATTTTAAGACTTAGAGAGAAATCCCACCCATGGTTGAGTGGCCACCTACGCCCCACGGAGGGTACATAAACATGCCGGCTTTGCTTCTGCATCACTATTCTTTCTGTTTTGAAAATGTCCTATTCCGTACATGTTAGTTTGAATTTGTTCGTTACTGGTGAGGCAGAGCTTAATTTTTTTCATTTACATTTATGCTATGTATTTTAAATTCTTGTCTTTGTCTCTTCCTCTTTGGGGGTTTTGGTCTCTTTTTATTGATGCGGCAGCCTCTTTGGAGAACAGTGTGGAGATTCCTCAAGAAATTAAAAATAGAGCTTCCCTATGACCCTGCAATTGCACTACTGGGTATTTACCCCAAAGATACAGATGTAGTGAAAAGAAGGGCCACCTGTACCCCAATGTTTATAGCAGCAATGGCCACGGTCGCCAAACTGTGGAAAGAACCAAGATGCCCTTCAACGGACGAATGGATAAGGAAGATGTGGTCCATATACACTATGGAGTATTATGCCTCCATCAGAAAGGACGAATACCCAACTTGTGTAGCAACATGGACGGGACTGGAAGAGATTATGCTGAGTGAAATAAGTGAAGCAGAGAGAGCCAATTATCATATGGTTTCATTTATTTGTGGTGCATAACAAATAGCTCCATCTCCCCATGTTGGACATGGGGAGATGGAGAGGAGAAGGAAATTGAGGGAAATCAGAGGGGGAGATGAACCAGGAGAGACTATGGACTCTGAAAAACAATCTGAGGGTTTTGAAAGGGCAGGGGGTGGGAGGGTGGGGGAGTCTGGTGGTGGGTATTAAGGAGGGCATGGATTGCATGGAGCACTGGGTGTGGTGCATAAACAATGAATTCTGGTACACTGAAAAGAAATTAAAAAAAAAAAAGAAAGAAATGGCCTCTATATTTCAAAACCATTAATCTTTCAATGCTCCAGTGTTTCTAGCATTTCCCCAGCCAACTAGTTTGTTCGTAGAACTATTTATCATGGGTCTGCATTACTTTTAAGACTTATGAAGTTCTGAATGTGTGTGTAGCCAAGTCTACCAAGTTTCAGAGGGAGAAAGGGACACGCTAACATGCAGGTAAAACAGAGACTGACAACTAGCCGCTGGGTTTAGCAACATGGAGATTACTGTGACCTTGACAAGGTGACCGTATCAAGAGCAGTTCTCCCAAATGGGCTGACCCTGGGACCTCTGTTCTCCTCTGGCTACTCTTACTTAGTCCTGGTGTCGTCTGCTCTGGAAGAATGCGGGGTACAGGGAAAATCGTGACCAGAGAGCACAGACAATGCTTTCAAGGAGAGTTCTTACAAATAGAGAGGGAGAGGATGCTAGTCCACGGGAAACAAGGTCCAGAGTGTTGCTTTGTAAGATGTAGAAATGGCACGTCGGCATCCCGCAGGAGATCCAGTAGAGAGGGAGATTCTGGGAGGCGGGAAAGTAAGCAGAAAGTCCTATCACTGGACAGCTGAGAAGTCTGAAAGCTGACCAGGAGTTAGAGTCAGCCCAAGATAAGAGACTCACCGTAGGTTCAAAGGTCATGATGGGCAGGAAGGCTCAGGATGGGGGACAGAGAGGTGGAGATGGTGGGTGAGCTCTCCGGCAGCCTAGAACTTTCCAGGGAAATAAGACACATTTATCTGCTGAGAGTGACTGTTAGGAGGAAGAGGAGGAAAGTCTTGTTCTCTGAAGCAGTTACCTTTCAGGAAGTGCAAGGGAGGGCATAGGGCCTGAGTCGCTCCCCAGAAGGATGCTACAGTTCTTCCTTTACTCAACGGATTTGCTGCCCATGACTTCTTTAGGTCAATCATACATTGAAACATTGCGTGATTTTCTTTCCAAAGGTTGTGGATGACAAAGGTTGTCATGGAGTTTCTTCCTCTAAAAACTCTGTAGTTTTGTAGACTTGCAAACTGGCTTACTTCTTCCCAGTACATTTTCTAATTGGGGGTGTTCATGGATCATAAATAAACCTTGAAAGCAGCAGATTTATTTTTTTACTGGTCACTTGGAAGACTTCTCAATGCGTTATTACCTGCCATGTTTTCAATTCAGTAGCATACATGTGGACCACAAGTTTAGGAAATCACTGTTGATTTAAAACCATGTTTTGTCAAGTGGAGGAATATTTCATCCAAGAACAGATGGCCGAAAAGTGGCTTACAGGAATATCATTCAACTTCTTAGAACCTGGGTCTCCTCACTGATGACAGATAAAATCTGCCCTACCAACGTTTAAGTGATCCATGAGTTCTGTGTAAAACTACTTATAAATTGCTTAGTTACGTACTAATAGCAATAGCGATTATTAGCCAACAGTAGGACACTTCAGATCAGTAAGGCTAAACGGACTAAAAGACAACTGAATGGTACCTTGCATGTGACCCAGATTCTGAGCAGAAAAGATGAGCAGGAGGGCTCCCACAGGAGGGAGGGAAGGAAGGAAGAAGTGTGTCTTTGGTGTTGGCACATGAGGTAGTGGGCGGGGCCAGAAGTCTGCAGCACCTGCTAGCTGCCACCTTCCCCTTCTGCCCGGCACCCACATCCTGGGCCGCCTCCTTGGGCTCCGTGTACATCAGCACTGCAGCCATGTAGGGAGCAGCTCAGAATGTCTCTACTGCAAAGGAACTTTCAAACCCCATTACCTTAAAGAGTGAAGACCCTATTACATTCTTGCATGACATTCTTGAAATGTTTCCTGTATTTCAAATAATAACTGAAAATGCAATTGGTCTTTCTAAGATGGATGGCACTCTTCCTTGAGATGTATTACAGTCCTCAATCCCTGAAATGCTGGCATGTTCTCTGGGGAACTGCATAAGCAATACATTCTTCAAGCACAGCCTTCCAGCAGCTCAGTACCTTTTAGAATTTCGCGTCTTCTACCATTTCTAAATCCCAGGGGAAAATACACATATTGACAGCTTAAGAACTGATTCAACGTAAGCTGTGACTCTTTGAACTTCATTTAAAACTACTTTCTTATCCGAAAACAAACAAACAAACAAAAACAAAACAAAAACCAACTAGCTTCCTATAGTAACTGTACCATCTTAGAAATATAGAAGTTGAACCTCACTGATGGAACAGATTCACTGAACCGTGAGATTGTGGCTCGAATCGTGGATGTGATGTATGAGCCAATCCAGTGTCTCTGAGACACCAGGTTTTCTTTACAAATCTTGTCGCTCTCTCAAATGTACCCCTTTACAGAAAGTTGTCCTTTTGTCCTGAATGTCCTTGTGCTGAAGATGGACCCCTGGAAGTATCAGCACATGGGACATCTTCAGGAACAAAGTGTATAATGTCATAAAACTCCTTCAGACTCCAAGTACGTTACCAAGGACGCCTCGCACATCCAGCTGTGGTTTCTGCTACGTTTTAATCATCCAAACCCTGACACTTCTATAGTATTTCTTAGAAATGAATTTATAAAATAAAAGATAAATATTTAATTCCATAAGCCCACGTAATTATTAAATCTAGTGGCATCTTATTTATTACATAAATGACACCCTAGAATATCAAATGAAAATGAAAAGCATCTGCCCCCTTGAAGGAGACGCAGAATGCGGCCGAATGTCCTGTGTGTGGCCTCGCTCCTACAGAGAGCTGAGTGTTTCCTTACAACCCCCAAGATGTCATATGAGATCTGCTATCCCTAGAGTTGATTCCAGTGTGTCATCAGCGAAAAACAAACATACTTTTGGAAGGACACGTATTTCAGGCTGGGGATTCTCCCTTTAAAATAACATTATCAGAGTGAATTATGTTTAATAATGCTGTACAAACAGAGATGCTTTTGTTTACCTTGAAGATTAGCCTTACCCTAAAATATTAGATGATGAAATAATTATGCTGTACCAAACGTTTCCATTTCTTTGAAACAGTTCAATAAATATTTATTAAGCAATAAAGACATACCATTCATTCAACAACTATCTAAGTGCCTAGTATGTTCCAATACACTCTGTGGTTATTAAGATTACGCATACACACTCAGACAGATATAAACACAGTGCACAGGGAGGAAAGTGAAGGGAAAACCAGCAGCGCATGTATGTGGATTCCTACTTCCTTGATGCCACTCAAATTGTATGTGCTGGCTAAGAGCCATGCCGAAGTTAGTTACATGACTGTTTGCAGCTTTCTACTTTGGGAGACACAGGATCTTTGTTAATCATCCTAGTATCACTCAAATAGGCTTGCAAGAGTCCAGCCCCTCAGACAGCGAGCCCACCCACAGGACAGCCCTCCTCACCTGGAGAGGAGACACAGGCTCTCACAGATGACTTACAACTCCATAGCGTCCTACCGCCCAGGTGGGTGGCGCAGATCCTGGGCTCGTCAGGCTGATAAGGCCAAGGCATAAAATCACCGAAACACCACCACACCGCCCCAGCAAGCCGCCCGTACCAGCTAGCATTTTATTTTTATTCACTAAGTTGATCAGTCACGAAATTCCTTCTGGTTATTTTTAATGGAGCCCTGTAGGGTAAAAGGCTGAATAAGGTGGGCTGAAAGCCCTGGAATTAACATCAGGTCCATTCACAAAAAGCAACCGCTGCTCCCTGGCATGTATGCACATAATGGACGCAACCGTTTCAGTGCTTTGCGAAATCACTAGGTTTTGAGGGATCAGCAACACGGGAAACAAGACAGGTTCTGGGCACGACCACACAGGTCGGTTCGCTCCACACGGAGACTGGCTTCAGCGCTGCAGACTGCAGCCCTGACTTCTCATTAGACCTCAAACAGTGCTTTCGGCAAAGGCATTTTATCTAAAAAGCAAGAACTGTAAACGGAAGATAAGATCAAATCTCTAAAAGCTCTATAAAGAAAAACTACCTGCGCCTTTGCAAACAGCCCATGCTGTCTCTGGCACGAGGCTGACATGCTGGGTTAGAGCAGGAGCCACGTTCCTGTCTGGAAGGTGACAAATGGCCATCAGGAGGAGGGCTTGCCGCACCTGCGCCGGGTCACCTACCGCCTGCAGGGAGAGAACCACGGAAGAGAGCCTCTCCTTCCAGAACACCCCTCCTTCCACACCGAAAATTCAGCAGGTGCAGTATAAACAAACACATCCTCCCATATACCATTTCTTTCAAACTGAAAGTTCCAGAATCATACAGATAATGTGCTAAAGCATATAATGAAAGCACGGCATATGAGAATTTAGGCTGGGATTAAGGATATCAAATCACTTCAATTTTCTGAAAAATAATTCAATATCCACTGCCTCCTGACTCAGCTGTCTCTTTTCACCGGGACTTCTTTGAGAGAAACACAGCCTTCACTGTGAACAGGTCCCACTGCTTTTATGACCCATCGTCTTTCTCGAGGAAACATAGAAGGACGTGGGCGAAATGCCGGAAAGCGAGACGAGATGTTAAATCTACAATGAGTTTTGCCAGAGAAATCGCATCTGGAGAAATGATCTGCAGAGCTAAAGTTTTATGGTTTTCAGAAAGTATTTTTTAACTTTCCTGGTCTCGTAGTGATCAGTATAAGCTGTGTAAGCTGTGGTGGTTCTTCTTTTCCAGCTTTGTTGAGACACACTTGACATACACCGGCGTGTGCCTTTAAGGCATGTGTGGATGTGGCCGCAGAATGACGGCCCCAGTGGTGCCAGCTGCCCCCTCTTACCTCTCATACCTATCATGGCTCTTCCATGCTGAGAGCATTTAAGATCCACTCTTTTTTCTCCTTTAAGGCATGTGATCCTTATGTTTATGGCAGCGTCATTTACAATAGACAAAATGCAGAATAAGATCCGTTCTCTTACCAACCTTTGAATATACAGGACTATTAACTATAATCACCATGTGTCCATTAGCTCTTCACAATTTACTCACCTTATCGCTAGAAGTTGGGACGCTTTGACCAACATCTCCCCATTTTCCCCACCCCCGCCCACAGCAGCTGCCAATCTAGGCTCTGTGTCTAAGAGTTGGTTTTTTTCAGCTTCCACGTGTGAGATCCTATGGTATTTGGCTTCCTGTGTATGACTTATGTCACTTTCACAATGCCCTCAAGGTCCATCCATGGTGTCGCAAATGACAGGACTTCCTCTTTCTCCTGGCTGAATTAAATTCCATTTTATCTTTATCCACCTATCCACAGAGCGACATTTAGGTTGTTGCCATATCATGACTACTGTGAATAATGCTGCAATGAACACAGGAGTGCAGATATCTCTTCAAGATTGTGATAGCTAAGATCTATAAAGAACTCCTCAAACATAACATTCAAAAAACAGACAATCATGTCAAAAAATGGGCAGAAGACAGGAACAGACAGACACTCCTCCAATGAAGACATACTAATGGCTAACAGACACATGAAAAAATGTTCATCATCATTAGCCAACAGAGAAATTCAAATCATAACCACATTGAGATACCACCTTACACCAGTTAGAATGGCCAAAAATTAACAGGACAGGAAATAGCAAGTATTGGCGAGGATGTGGAGAAAGGGGAACCCTCTTACACTGTTGGTGGGAATGTAAGTTGGTACAGCCACTTTGGAAAACAGTGTGGAGATTGCTTAAGAAATGAAAAGTAGAGCTTCCCTATGACTCTGCAATTACACTACTGGATACTTACCCCAAAGATACAGATGTGGTGAAAAGAAGGGCCATCTGTACCCCAGTGTTCATAGCAGCAATGGCCACGGTTGCCAAACTGTGGAAAGAGCCAAGATGCCCTTCACTGACAAAAGGATAAAGAAGATGTGGTCCATATATACTATGGAGTATGATGCCTCCATCAGAAAGGATGAACACTCAACTTTTGTATCAGCATAGATGAGACTGGAGATTATGCTGCATAAAATAAGTCAAGCAGAGAGAGTCAATTATCATATGGTTTCACTTACTTGTAGAGCATAAGGAATAACATGGAGGACATTCGGAGAAGGAAAGGAAAAGTGAGCAGGGGGATATCAGAGCGGGAGATGAACCATGAGAGACTGTGGGCTCTGAGAAACAAACTGAGGGTTTTAGAAGGGAGGGGGTGGGATATGGGTGAGCCTGGTGGTGGGTATTAGGGAGGGCACGGATTGCATGGAGCACTGGGTGTGGTGCATAAACAATGAATCTTGGAACACTGAAAAAATAAAATAAAATTTAAATAAATAAATAAACGGGGTGGGGAAGATTGTGATTTCCTTTGGATATAGGCCCAGAAGTCGTACTTCCAGATCAGATGGTATTTCCATTTCTAATTTCTAAGGAAACTCCCTACCATTGTCCACAGTGGCTGCATCAGTTCACATTCCCACCAACAGGGCACAAGGGCTCCGTTTCTCCACATCCTCCCCAACACTGGTTATTTCTTACCTTTTTGATGAGAGCCTTTCTAACAGGCATGAGATGATATGTCATTGTGTGTGTGTGTGTTTTTTAATGACGTATAGTTGTCACACAGTGTTACATTAGTTTCAGGCATACAGTCTAGTTGTGCCAAGTCTGTATGCTGTGCTCACCACAAGAGTGGCTACCATCTGTCACCGTACAATGCTATTGCTATGCTACTGACTGTCTTCCCTATGTTATGCCTTTTAATGCTGTGACCGATTCAGTCCATGACCAGAAGCCTGCATCACCCACTCCTGTTTGCCCATCTTACCCGTCTCCCCCCTATGGCAACCATCAGTTTGTTCTCTGTACTTATGGGTCTTTTACTATTTTTTGTTTGTTTGCTCTTTTGTTGTTGTTGTTGCTTGGATTCTACACATAAGTGAAATCATATGGTATTTGTCTTTCTCTATCTTATTTCACTTAGCATGATACTCTCCAGATTTTTATTTGCATTTGCCTAATAATGGGTGATCCTGAGCATTTTCCCTGTGTGTGTTTTGGCCCTCTATATGTCTTCTCTGCAGAATGTCTATTCAGTTTCCCGACCCACCTTCTTTAAATGGGATTGTTTCTGGGTTTTGGCCACTGAGGTCCACGAGTCCTTGTATAATCCAGGATCCATCCTTCATCACATGTACAATCGGCAAGCATCTCTATTCCCTCCATGCTTGCTCCTCTCTGGTGTTACCACTGGGTTGTGAAGAGTGAAGACAATGAACTTCAAAGATAGGTTCTCATGAGACACGTTATCTACCTATCAGAAGGCTGAATATTAGAAGAATGTATCTATCAGGAGATGTAGGATGTCAACTAACACTACTGTCTGTTGTTGTCTCAACACTTCCTCAGACCCAAGATCTCCAGGATGCTAAGGTTTTACCACACACCTGGTCCCACCACAGTCTCCCCCACTTCAGGAAAGTGCTGGCTTCCACCCTGTTACATAAGCCTGCAGGATGCTCTGAACCAGCCTCACCCTGCGGGAGCGGCTCACTCCACCCTCAACACACAGCTCAGCTCCACCGGCCTTTTCTGCCACCACTACCCACAGACCCACATCTCTCCTCCATGTGCTGGGAGGGACCTCACCGCGCTCATCCCTCAACGTCGCATCTGCCCCTTCCTGCCACCAGTGACGTGACCTCTGGAAAAGGCAATTCCACCCCCATCCCTCTCAGCGCAGCACACCTGATCTCTCTCCACAACCATGCTCTGTCCTTCCCTATTTTCCCATGTGTCCAAAAGGCTGGTGTCTGGGGAACTGGGTCTATTTTGGCTTCTTGTCATGTTGACCACATGGAAGCACAGACAGGAGGTGGGAGAGCTCACCCTGCCAGGTCAGCACAGGACAGCCCCCTCCAGTAAAAGCCAGCGCTCCCTAGGAGACTCTCCTGGAACACATGTGACCTGGGTCTGGGGCTGCTGGGCCCACCTTCCCATTTCAGGCTCAGGTGGTAACAGTTCCTGGTCATGTCCGCCCTCAGTGTTTTACCACCACAGTTGGTTTCTCTTGCCTAAACTGGCAAATACCACCTTCCTTAATGGCTTCTCAGTCAGCCCGTGTGAGTGTGCCACACGTGTCCCGTGGGGACTGTGGTTGGCACAGTCTACTTTTACAACAAACCAGCCACTTCCCAATGCACTGAGAGGACAGTCAGCTTCTTCCGGTGGCGACCTGCAGGGTCTGTCCTGCTTGTGCCTCCTGCCTGGCTCAGCAGGCCTCCCTGTCCAGACTCCTAGTCCCGATTCCTGGGTTCTTTGATATGTTCTCTACCTGGGATGTTTTCTCCCAAACTCCTGCCCCAAACTGCCACAACCAAACTCTTAATGTGTCTGGCTCCTTTTCAGCCTTTGGGTTTCAGCTCCTTTTTCATCCCTTCAAGGAGGTCCTGGTCCTCCATGTCTAATACTGCTCCAGGACCCCCACCATAGCACCTGCTAATATTGTTCACAGCAAGCACTGTCAATGTTCTCCTTCATTCCACTATTTCTTTGTTTTCTTCTATGTATCGTCTGCCTTGTTACTGGGTTGTGAGAACCATGGAGACAGCTAAGTCTGACCTTTTCCTCTATGATGCAGAAGCCTCAAGCCACTGAGATAAGGCGGCATTCCTTGTCGCCCCCAGAATACTTCTTTAAAGATTCTTTGGTGGGCGTGGGAGAGGCAGGAAAGCATTCTGGGTCCAGATCACAAGAACTCTGCTAATGCTAGTGCCATGCAGGACCATGCACACAGAGCCTGCCTACTCCTGAGGCAGGTCCAGTACAGCAGAGGACTCCTCTCCTCGGATCCCATTACCAGGTTTGCAAGCACCGAGTAATAAGTAAGAGTGAAAAGAGAAGTGAAAAGAGAAAAGAGAATAAGTAAGAGTGAAAAGCAGAGTAAATAGAATGAGAAGTTTCCCTGGGGTACTGGGAGCATGGGAAAGGCCTAAAGCTGAGGGTAGAGCAAAAACACTGGAAAAAGCTCTCTGCCAATCAGAACACAGACTAAGGACAAGGTAAAGACTTAAAAACCAGTGATGCAATGAAGTCACAAGACAAAACCCAAACCCAGCACAACTCCTGACAAGAACAAGTCGACTGCCCATATTAGTGGCATACCCCATTTCTAGACATAAGTTCTAACTATCTCCATATCTATTGTCCTACTTGGGAAGTCTAACATTTGGTCAAAAATGATGGGACAAGAATCAATGAAACAAGATGGGATTGGGAGGAAGACAAACCATAAGAGACTCTTAATCTCACAAAACAAACTGAGGGTTGCTGGGGGGAGGGGGTTTGGGAGAAGGGGGTGGGATTATGGACATTGGGGAGGGTATGTGCTTGGGTGAGTGCTGTGAAGTGTGTAAACCTGGTGATTCACAGACCTGTACCCCTGGGGATAAAAATATATGTTTATAAAAAATAAAAAATTAATAAAAAAAAATGATGGGACACACAAAAATCCAAAGGAAAATGCATCAAAAAGAGACAAAGCAAGCCAAAAATCCAAATATATACATGATCCAGAAAAGGAACGTAAAATACCTACAATTAATGTATTAAATACCCTAGAGGGTAGGCAATGCACATGAACATAGACAGGATTTCAGCAGTGTGGGAGCTGTCATAAGGAGGAGTAAAATGGGAATCCTAGAAATTAAAATATGAAGACAGAGATAAAGGAAGTCTTCAGTAGATAAAGAAGTCTTCAGTGGACTCAAAACAGCTTCGGTAGGTATCTGTGAAACTGATGAGAGGTTGACAGAAATTAATTAGACATGAATACAAGCAGAAAGAGGGGACAGAACAGAGCTGTGCATCGCAGGCTGTGAAGGAAGAGCAGACAGCCACTAACATGTATGTGGTAAGAATCCCAAAGGAGAAGAGAGAATGCAACATAAGAAACTATGGCAGCAAATTTCTCCACAACTAGTGAAACACATCAAACCAGAGATCCACAGACCTCAGGACAAATGCAAAACAAAACAAAAAAATCTTGACATACTATTTTCAAACTCCTGAAATCCCAAAACAAAGAAAAAATCTTGAAGCTCTCCAGGGAAAGTGAAAAAATATTACAAAGGAAAGAACAAAAAAAGGAATTACAGCCAACTTTTCCTTAGAAACTACGTAAGATAGAAAACAATGGATTGGGGTGCCTGGGTGGCAGGCTCCGCCTCTCTCTCTGCCTGCCTCTCTGCATACTGTGATCTCTGTCTGTCAAATAAATAAATAAAAGAAAAAAAGAAAACAACGGATTGACATTTTAGAATGCTGAAAGAAAAGTGTCACACCAGAATCTATACTCAGAGAAGATGTTTCTAAAAGTGAAGAAAAAAAAAAGGACTTTTTTTTCAAACAAATTAAAATTAGAAGGTTCATTACCTACAGTACAGAAACCTGGATCCACACAAAGAAAGGAAAATCTCCAGAAATGATTAAAATAAAAGTAAATGTTAAAAAAAAAAACCCCGCATTTTTCCTTTGTTAAAAGAATCATTCTAAAATATAATATCAAGGAAAAAAGTAGCAAAAAACTGAATTTGTAGCTAAAAATAAATGAAAACTAGCACAAGAAATGGGAGGGAGTTTAGGAATATACTCTTATAGGCACCTTAATACTTGTGAAGTGGTATAATGTTACTTAAAGGTAAAATGTAAGTAAGGACATCCAGTAAAAATTTATAAGATATAAATAAGAAGGATATAAAAACAGAATAAAATAATATTCAATCACAAAAGCAGGCAGATAAAGATTTTAATAACAAAAGAACAGATGGAGCAAATAGTAAGCACCTTGTAAGATTATAGTCTTTAACTTTATCGATAATTACATAAAAGGTAAATAAACACATCAATTAAAAGACAGATAGTCCTGCTGGATTAAAAAGCAACAGCCAACATCCTCTGTCTACAGGAAACCCAACTTAAATACAAAGACAGAGACAAAATGAGGAAAATGGAAGCAGAAGTACAACATGAACCCTAAGGGGAAAAATCTAGAGTAGCTGCATTTTACCAGACAACGTCTACTTCACAATAAGGAACATCACCAAGAACAGAGAAGGACATCACGTAATGATAATGGATCAATTCATAATGAAGGCATAAGAAACTGTAATATGCATGTACCTAGCAACACAGCATCAAAATACGTAAAGCAAAAATATATTTACCTTTATCAAAGTAGATGAACCCAAACTACGTAGGTAAAAACCCTTAACACTTCCCTCTTAATAATTCGTATAAGTAGAGAGAAATCAGTAATGAGGAAAAGACCGAAAAAAACCCCAATCAATGTATTCTAATTTTTTATAAGGCATTCTATTCAGCAAAGGTGGAATATACATTATTTTAATAACTTGTGGAGTGTCCATCAAAACAGAACATGTTCTTTAAAACATACCTCAGAAACTTAAATGAATCTAAATCATATAAAATATGTAAAGTGTGTTCTCTGGCCATAAAAGCACTAAAAGAGAAGTCATTAACAAAGACATAGAAGCTATAGAAATATATAAAATAATCATGCAACTTATAAAAATTATCCAGAAGATAATGAGCGAGAAATGGGACACTGACAAATAGAAAACCTACTGTTGAAAAAATGCCATATTCCCTCCCTTTCTTTTCTCTCTCTCTCTCTCACACACACACACACACAGACACCTTTTTAAAAAAATTTAATACCCTCAACGTGGGGCTCCAACTCATGACCCCAAGATCAAGAGTCGCATACTCCAGCGACTGAGCCAGCCAGGCGCCCCCACACCATGTTTGTTACCATGAGCATAAACGGCAAATGTCTAAGGACTAAATCCATTTATATCCTCAAATTACTTTTGGTTCTTGGTAACGCAACAAGTCAATGGGCCTAACTCATTCCAAACACAACGTTAAAGGTGTAACTAAGAGAATAACTTTAATTAGCAAACTGACCCACCAGGGCCTTTAGACTATGGGTATTAAAGGTAGTTGCCGTGAAATGTGAGACAAAGCTGCTCTACACAATGGACACCGAAATACAGCTAACAACAGCGGTGCCCCTCCCAGAGAATCACCTCCTCCTTGAGAACACTGCTACAGTAAAGCTGAGATGGCCACTTATTAAAAGAAGGAAGGAAGAAAGGAAGGGGCCATATTATCACGTAAACACAATAGACTATATCTGCTTTGTGCTTTCGGGACCATTCATGAAAATACACAGTCTATGAAACTGCGGATAAAAATGTTAAAAAGCAGCAAAACACAAACTAGAAAGTAAGAGACTGAGAGGCAGAAACCAGAAGTGAGCCCTCAGGGAGAAAATAATGCACCAAAGGATCCGCACACTGAACTGCGCTCACCACACGTCCTCGTGACATTCAGTGAAATTCGAGAGGCGCATGTATTACTGTCACCACAAGCTGTTGTGTTATTTATATGGTTCTCCGAGATCCAGCCAAACTGCGAGGTGACAAAATTATGAGATACAACTATCAGAAAGTAGATGAAGAATTATCTCTGTTTATAAAAGACCAACAAAGTTATTGAACAAGTATTAAAGTCAGTAGCATTAAATTGGCCAATCACAAACACACACACACACACACACACACACAAGCCTGTGTGTGTGTCTGTATATAATGATAAAGAAAACTCGAGTAAAACTTCCTCATGCAAATTTTAAGGCTAAGATGTATCTGGAAATACACAGAATGCAAATATTCAGGAAGTATTGGTAGAATACTGTGAAGCCTTATCTAGGGTCAGAATAAAAATGAACTTAAAAATTAATAAAAAGCCACATTATGGGAAGGCCTGGGTGGCTGAGCTGGTGCAGCATCTGACTCTTGATCTCATGGTTGTGAGTTCAAGTCCTACATTGGCTCAGAGCTGGGTGTGGAGTCTATTCAAAAAATAAAAAACAAAACAAAACAAAAAAATCCACATCGTGTTCTTATGCAACTAATTACTGTGAACCTGTTGTTATTCCCAAATTAATGGGTAGATGTTATATAGTGTCATTAAGACTTATGAAGGAATTTAGGAAAAAATATTCCTCAAGTGATTCAGGAAGAATAAACTGAAATGAACAGGAAAAGAAACATATATAAATAGAATAATAATTAAGGATTTGAATTGTCAAAAGTCATAATAGGGAAAATGAAATGAAAGTCAAAGCTTAAAATATGAAATATTTTAAATATGAAATAAAAAATATGGGGCGCCTGGGTGGCTCAGTGGGTTAAGACTCTGCCTTCGGCTCGGGTCATGATCCCAGGGTCCTAGAATCAAGCCCCGCATCGGGCTCTCTACTCGGCAGGGAGCCTGCTTCCTCCTCTCTCTCTCTCTCTGCCTGCCTCTCTGCCTACTTGTGATCTCTGTCAAATAAATAAATAAAATCTTAAAAAAAAAATAGGAATAGCGCTTAGAGGAAGGGAAGACGGAAGATACGGCACGTGGGATGGTACAGTGTGCGGCCTCGCTGTTGGGATATCCTTGAGAGGCTCACTATTACAAACAGAACGAAGATCAGAAGAAGCTGATGATCACATTTTTGTATATGTGTAATAAATGGGCAAGCACACAAATTTATTGTACAGCAGAAGCACAGAATCTGGGTCTCAAAAGCTAATAGCAGTTATGAATGGATGGTTGGCTCCTTGGTCCTTTTTTTTAAATCTCTGCCTTCTGGTGGGCTTCTAATATTTCTTCAAAAAGAATACATTACGGGGCTCCCAGGTGGCTTGCTCAGTGGGGGGCCTGACTCTTGGCTTCAGCTCAGGTCATAATCTTCAGGATTGTGGGATGGGGCCCTGTGCGGAGCTGCCCTGAGATTCCCTCTCTCCCTCTGCCCCTCCTCCCGCAGCCCACTCACACATGCCCTCTCTCTCTTAAATAAATAAAATCTTTTTAAAACAAAGCATACATTACTCTTGAAATAATCAAGATATAAATTAATGCTACAAAATTCCCAGATAATGCAAAAGAAGTCATGAAAATGACCATTCGGTCATTTCTTACTTGTATAGGGGAAGCCAAGAAGAAGGGACGTCTGCCCCTCTTGCTGCCTTTCCCTGGTAGGGACAACATGACATATTCAAATACTGTGGGCTGACTCAGCCCTGCGCTGAATTACAAGGCTGTGTAAAATTTATGTACCCTTTCCTGGACATGAAATATCCAGACATTCTTTGAAAGGTGTTATTTATTTAAGCAGTCAGTTTAGCATTTGGTTTCAAATGAATTTGTTTAAGGCATGAGAAGTTTAAATGGCTGGCCTCAAGTCACAAAGTAATTTAGTTTCTGCAACAGACTCTGAATTCATGGCTTCTGGGTCCTTGATTTTTATGCTAACGTCCAGATTCACAGATAAATAGGAGGTTTTTAGTTCAGCAACCAGATATAAATTCAGACCCACAGCTTTCCACTTACTGTCCTGTTAACTCCTTCCTTTTTCAATTAACAATCTTTTGTTATTGGTGTTTTCCAAAAGAGGCAAATTTTATAACAGGAAAGCGGAAAAATAGCACCGCATCCAATCTGAAAAGCAATTGCAAAATCATACTTGCAAAGGCCATAAGAATGAATATATTTGATCTACCATTTGGTAGTCAAATTGGTGTGAAATCTGGCAAAATTATTTAAGGATGCTTTCCTTCTCCTACGGAGCGTCTCCCCGCTAGGTGTGCTCTGACCCAGCAAGGGACGCTCTGTCCATGGTGTCCCTTCCTCAGACAGAGCCTCACCAGGACTTACTCATGAAGATCCTCATATACCATTTCCTATCAGTCTCTCATGTCCTGCCCTGTCCCCCTTCCAACGCTGCTGTCTTCCTACTCCTTCAGAAGCTGGTCTTTCTCTAGCACCCTCTTCAGAAGCCTGTTGGCTGATTTGTTTGTATGTAGGTTCAGGCGTATTTCTGACCAAACTGAGATGGCATCTCCATCGTGACCGTCACAGTCCTCACCACCACCCCCAGATCGCTCACGGATATTTCCATAATATTGCAAGAAAATGGGAAGTTCACCCAACTGTTCATGTTATGGAACTGTGGTTTACAAGCAGTAGTATGGTTTTTTAAAATATTACTCTCAAAAAGAAGCAATATTTTTGCTAATGCACAGCTTCTCTATTAGTAATTAGCACTGTCATTTCACCACTGTAATATTGAGAAAAACTTTTAGAAAAGCCGCTTTCAGATGCTGAAGCAAACATCAGTAAAGAGCCATCCAGAGAGTCATGATTTATTCAATCACATGCTCTCCGAGCGGCTGAAGAAAGATGAATAAGATGCTTGTCTCAAGGAGTTTTTAATGTAATGGGATGGAACGATGGAACGCTCTTGCAGAAAGTCAACATATTTTTGTTAGAAAGAGCCCATCAATGATTTCTTTCTTCCCCAGTGGAAACAGAATTTGTTTATCCGGAAACATTGCTGAATCACAGAATTCTTTCCTGAGGGCAGAGATCTGAGTTGTCAAACCCCGATCAACTCACAGCCAAGCCTCTGCAGATGGGTTAGTGGGACCTTCCCTTCCAAAACGGCCCCCATCGGCGGCGTGAGGGCGCTTCTCCATGGCCATCCCTGGCAGGTGTGATGACCAAAGTTCCCTGAACATTCTGTGACACAGGGAAACGGTGACTGTGAGGGGTCTAAGCTCAAATAAAATCTGGCTGACAGTTCAGGGGTTACCTGCATCCAAGCGTTCTGCTCCCTGGAAAGCACGTTGTCTTGTTTTGTCTTATGAGACAATACAGCCCAGTAGTTGAGAGCGTAAGTCCAAAGTCACTCTCCAGTTAGCAGCCTGGTGTCCCTGCGCACTAGCGGGCCTTTGAGTGACTTCCCTCAGCTCCCTGTGCCCGAGGGTCCTCATCTCCACACCAGTCCCTGCCCCACAGGGTGCCCGCGGGGAGTCATGGAAGGAAGATGCTTCACCGGAATGGGGTGGGCCCACAGCAGGGACCCCCACAGGTGCCACCCGTCATTATGACTTTCCATTCCTCAAACACAGCTGGCCCTGATTCAACTCCGAAGGATGCGGACGCGACCACGTACATCTCTGCCAAGGAAACAGGACTCGAGAGACACTCGAGCTGAATTCATCGGCCCCCTTAAAGGCTGGGTTCTTGCAGCCAGTGTGCAAATGTCCCCATTGCTGGTGACGTCCTTGTGCGAGGAGAGGTGGTGGGACAGAGGTGAGGGCCCAGCTCTGGTACCTCTAGGCCGGCTCTAATACGGGCTCTGCCACAAGGCCGTGTGACCTTGGCGAGCCGGGACCACCCCACGACCCAGGTTCAGCTGTAAAGAGAGAGCGCCGACACAAGCTGTCTCGTTAGAGCTGCTGAGCTGAGGGAGGTCACGGGCGTGAGGTTTTAGAATGCTCTGGGCGGCAGGAAGTGCTCCGTAGCGATGAGTCGCTCCGTACTAACACGACCAACACTGTCCTGAGGGAAAGAAAATGATCTCACACAGGACACCACCTGGAGTCACCTCTGAAGAGAAAACGTAAAGGCATAGCTTGATGATTTTACCCAGAAAAAAATAAAATAAAGTCGGGCTAAAATGAGCATTCAAAGCACTGGCAGCTACACATCTGTCCCATACCACTAATAATAAAGAATTTCATTGTAAAATGTTCTATTCCTATTCATTATACATAACCAGGCTTCTTAGCTCACAGAGGCAGAAAAAATTATTTTTCAAAGGCAGAAACTCATCTACTGGGGGCAGATCCAGAGCTAGAATGCAGTTGTTTCGGTGCAGAGACTTTCTGCAGTGAGGACTGCCCAGGTGCCCAGGACCTCCTCAGCCGGAACCCGGTGTCCCTCCGACAAGCAGGAGCTGGAAGCCCTTTCTGGGATGGGGGGCCTCTCTCTCCACGGACACTCCAGTGGGCCAGCCAGAGGGCAGCCAGGCCCCTCCTGCCCATCCCAAGCCAAGAGGAAGAGAACGGTCCCTACAATCATTCGGAACCGGCACGTGTCTCTAGGTCAGGATCCACGCCTGCACGCGCATGCCGTCACACGAAGCCGTTGAGCCGCCTCCTGACCTTGGCAGCATGTGAGTTACACCTCAATAGAAAAGAAAAACGTGCTAATAAGAAGGGGATCGAGGTAGCTTCCATCGGAAAACCCCAAGTGTCTGCATTCGCATGGACTCTCCCAGTCATAATGTGTGCCCTTTCGGCTGTGCCTGTCCCAGTAGCTGGTCCTGAGGCAGCACACACTTAGCGACTGGCCAAGGGGAGGCGTCTGGGGACAGGAGAAAGGAAGCCAGTGGTCCAAGGGCGGCAGCCTGTCCGTGGGACTGTGAGAGACAAAGACCCAGCGAGCAGGACCCCAAGGTGCCCGACCTGTGCCGCTGGCGACAGGAAAGACACGGAAGGGGAAACCTGTACCAGGAAGGGGCTCTGCGGGAAAAGGTTGCAAACCTGGGGCTACTTTTTTGACATCCGAAGGGAGACCCAGGATCCTGGATGTAGTCAGTCCTGTCGACTCCATACGCCTTCAAGCTCTTACATCCGGCACTATCCTGTTCACACCACCTATGCTGGTCACTTGGCCATTACGGCTGCTGGGACCCACTTACATCCAGTGTAAGGTCAGCAGCTTCTCTGACAACACATTTAGGCATGACGAAGAGCACCTCAGAGGCCCTCCGATCAGTGTCCCTGCCCAAGGGAGCTGGCCCTCTCTGTCCCCGTCTCCTACCGCTGCAGAGGAAAGCAAGCCTTGGTAACCCAACCAAGGGACCCTAAGAGCTTGCCTTGCACGGGGGGAGGCAGACAGCAACCACACAATACGGAGGACATTGTCAGGAAGTAATCAGTACCAGGTATAAAACTAAAACACAGTGAAGGGAGACTTTGTAGAATTTCCTAAAAAACCACCCAAACATGTCATTTCTCTACTTAAAATCTCCAGTGGCTTTTCTGTGTCTCCTGAATAAAATACAGGTCTTTCTCCGCTTCCTCTAAGACGCACTAGAGTAGAGCAGCCTAAATGCAGACTGAAGGGCCCCCCGCCCCATTCCATGTTCCTCTGTGGCTTGGCTCTTGCTGTCACTCCCTCTGTGAGTCCTTCCTCCTGGTAACCCTGTCCTGCCTTTGAGCGCACGGTCTCCACAGAATAGCCGTAATCCTTCAACCCAATACGGTCGCTTCCACCTTTGAATCCCCATAGGTTTGGGGGCGGGTGAGGGGGAGGGAGGTGTAAAGAATTTTCCTCTACCTACCATGCTAAAATAGAGAGAGTTACATGCTTGGCTCACTCCCTTTGTGGGCAGCGCCCATTTGCTCTGTGCCGGGCTCCCAGCTCCCGGCCATCCACGTGATGGATAGAGTGCGAAGGCACAGCTTCATGCTGAAATGCCAGAGCTCCGGAACTGGGCTCAGAAGTAGCTCTGGCTCTATATTTGGGACCCATCAAGAAAGAGCAGTGGATACCGGGAAGGTTATGCAACCTTTCTTTGGGCCTCGGTCCCCCCAACTGTAAAATGGGGGCGAGATGGGAGACATGGTAATAAACACTTCCTGGGACCACGGCACACAGAGTAGTGTTAGTGAGGATGTGAGGACAGCATCCAGATTTAAAAAGATTTTGATAGTCCAGAAGATAGGGGAAAACCAAAACAGTGGCATGCAGTAGGCATCAACAGAAGTGTGGGGTTGCAAAGACAAATTATAGAAGCATGTTTATTTGGATAATTTTTTTTTGATTAAAACACACTGCTTTTACTGACTCTAAGGTAAACACCAGCCAACTCAAAAGAAAACTGAGCTGTGACTGCAATTTCATGGGCATCCCAACTCTGTATGGCTATCACGAAGCCCGGGGTTACACACTGCCCCCTGACAAACCTGGGCAAACCCCCTTCCCTCCCGGACCTACTGCCCACTGCTGCGCAGTCCCCATCTGCCCCGTCCCCCCATCCCCTGGACGGCTGCAGCCCCCCTCAGCTGGTTCCACGCCGCCAGGAGCCGGGTTGCAGGTACAGAAACATGCACTGAAAGTTCTTACCTCGGGGTGCCTGGGTGGCTCAATAGTTAAAAGTCTGCCTTTTAAAAGTCTGACCCTGGCTCCGGTTGTGATCCCAGGGTCCTGGGTTCAAGCCCCGCATCAGGTTCTCCACTCAGCAGGGAGCCTGCTTCTCCCTCTCCCACTCCCCCTGCTTGTGTTCCCTCTCTCACTGTCTCTGTCAAATAAATAAAATCTTTAAAAAAAAAAAAGTAAATAAAGTTCTTTTCTAATCCACCCCATACATGGAATTCAAATAGAGAGTGCCGCTTCACAGACAATGGCCATTTATACCACAGTCACCTGCCTGATGCTAAAAACTGAAATGAGAGCAAAGCAAATATTTAAAACACACGGAATTATATTCACCAACTTCACCAATTTGATGATGCAAAAGGCAAGTCAAAATTTTTTAGGTATTCTTGGGAAGAACTTCCACCAGTTATTATCAGAGTCATAAGCTGTCATTAAAATAGAATGTCCAATAACTTGGGGGGTTTGTAGCTATGTTTGACCATCTGTATTATTTTTAATATTGAGGGAAAATATTTCCTATGAGAGATCTGAAACATTGGATACATTCGTTATTAACTTCAGTAAATGTGACTAAAACTGCAATACGGGGCATGCCATTTAATCGAGAAATTAAAACTTGGCGACTGATCTAGTATTATCAATCAGTAGCTGGAAAACACAATTTGGGGATGACATGTTTGTTACTTTCATCTGCCAGTACTTTTTAAACATTTCCATTAATTAGCCCGAGAGATTCATGACTCTCTTCCAAGTGTTACTCAACTGCTACTTGAAAATAATAACGTTAGATGCACTAAGATGCACTGTTTGGTTCTTAGGCTGCTGGTAATTAAAACACATTAGCCCTAATCGAACACGCAGGCGGCGTCTTGTGCACAGTCCCATGCTGCTCCGTCTAGTAGGCGACGCACTCTATTTACAAGAGAAACCGTGAAGAGCAGCAAACTACCATCAGATGCGTGGAAGCCATAATCGACCAAGAGGATCTTCACCCAACTACCCATCCTTACTTCCCATCTGCGGTCCAGATCTTACATAAGCCAGTGACCTCGCCTGTCACTGCCTTTCCTTCTCTGAGAGATCTTGACGATGTGGCAATTATGGATGTTGAATGTGCCTTCGTATCATAGGTGCTAAAACAGGAGACCTTAATAGAAACCATTTTTCATTAGCAACCCAATAATGTTTCCAATGTGAATTTAAACACAACACTGGAAACATTTTTTTGAGTTGCTTCTGGAAAGCATAACTAGCATCCATTACTTAAAAAAATTCACAACACAGAGAACCTTAAAGATTTAGCTCACCAATCCCCAGTCCAAAAGGGCGAGGGAATTTTTCAGAAACCCCAGTTATATTTTCCCATACAGAGCTACACACTAAGGAATCCCTCAAACTTAATCCCTAGCTCTTTTTAAAAACAAGATTTGATTAGTTTGGAAGCTCTATCTTACCTTAAGAGGTGCCAAAGGCACATATGTGGAAACACAATCAAGCTTCAAGGCATCTTATAAGATTAAAAATAAAAAAAGCTACAGAAAGGCAAAATATTACACTGAGTTATTATGCTACAGTGAATACAATTAAAAGGTTGCTATTTGGTGTATCAGAGTGCAGGATCATAACAACATTCTCAGAAAGTCCTCTGAGGACAAACTGAACACACAGCTTTTGCCAGCTGCCCCCAGTAGGGGTAATGAAAGCCCACTTCTTTGCTAAACCAGCCAAAGGACTCCATTATCCACTTCCGTTTTAGATGGATGCGGTCATTGAGCCAGTGAGAGGCGCGTGGGAATGCATGGTTTCCCCCGGTAAGAGTCCTCGTTGTGGTTTTGTTTTGCAGGCTTGTTAAGGTCTAACTGATATATTAAATAGAAGATACTGAAAGTGTCTATTGTGACCACCTGATATACATACACACGACACAAGGGCTCCCCCAACTAGTTCATAACATACCTAACACTTCAGCTGCTTATCTTTATTTTTAATGAGAAAATTTAAATTCTACTCTCTCAGGAAATCTCGGGTATGCCATACTGTTACCACCTACAGTCACCATGTTCTACATGAGATACTCGATCGTGTGCATCTTATAGCTGAAAGTTTGTACTTTTTTTTTTTTTTAAAGATTTTATTTATTTCACAGACAGAGATCACAAGTAGGCAGAGAGAAGGAAGCAGGCTCCCCGCTGAGCAGAGAGCCCAGTGCGGGACTCGATCCCAGGACCCTGGGATCGTGACCTGAGCTGAAGGCAGAGGCTTTAACCCACTGAGCCACCCGGGTGCCCCTGTACTTTTTTTTTTTTTTTAAGATTTTATTTATTTACTTGTCAGAGAGAAGAGAGAGAGAGAGCAAGTGAGCACAAGCAGGGAACAGCCAGCAGAGGCAGAAACAGACTCCCCACTGAGCAGGGAGCCCCATGTGGGACTTGATCTCAGGACCCTGGGATCATGACCTGAGCCGAAATCAGAGGTTTAACCGAATGAGCCACTCAGGCCTCCCAAAGTTTGTACTCTTCAGTCAACTTGTCCCTATGTCCTCACCACCTCCCAGACCCTGGCAACCAGTCTTCTACTTTGCTTCTATGAATTTGACTTTTTTAATCAAATTCTTTGACAAAAAAGAGTCAAGACTATTTTTTTTTTAGATCTAGATAAAAATGATATGCAGTATTTGTCCTTTCCTGGCTGACTTATCTTACTTAGAAGAATGCCCTCAAGGTCTATCCATGTTGCAAAGGGTAACATTTCCTCCTTTCTCATGGCTGATAAAACTCCATTGTGTGTCTACAAATACACACGCACTTTGTACATATAATCCCGTGTTCTTTATCCATTCATCCACAGATGGACTCTTCCTTTGCCTCCAAATGCTGACCGCCGTGACTAATGCTGTAGTGAGTACAGACATCCTCTCTGAGATCCTCATTTTGTTTTCATTTTCTTTGGCTATATTCTCAGAGGTGAAGTTACCGGATCATATGGTGGTTCTATTTTTAATTTTGTGAGGGGCCTCTGTGCTGTTTTCCACAGCGGCTGCCCCAGCTTGCATTCCGCCAGCAGCGTACAAGGGTTCTAAACGTTCCTTCCCATCCTCGCCAACACTTGTCATCTCTTGTCTTTTGGAGGAGGCCGTTCTAACAGGCAGGAGGGGCTCTTTCCTTGAGGCCCCGATGGCTCAGGGGCGTTGGGCAGTTTTGGCTATCAAGTGGTCGTCTGGATACTAAGCCCCTATCTCCAGTAAGACGCTCCGCACAGGAGGAAGACCTTCTGCCAGCCGGGAGCACTGTCATGGCCCAGAGAGCAGCTGCCGGCCGAGAACGCGTGGGCAGTCAGGAGCCACGTCTCCGGGGACCTCGCGATCCCCCTTTCCAACCCTGGACTCCTAACTCGGGACTTCTCTGAGGTGTGACCAAGACAAACGCCCCTCCTGTATGAGCAACTGCTGTTTGGGATGGTTTCTCCTCCTGAATGCAGTGGAACCTAATTTTCACAGATGGGGCAATGCAGAAGACAACGCTTCAAATGCCTGTCGCCTTTCCAGACCATCCCCCGACCCATCTCCTTTCTGGCTGGGACCTCCTCTTCATGCCCTTCTAAGGAGAAAGACACGAGGGACGTTATGAGAATGACTACCTCGTGCTATCAGAAGTTCACAGGCATGGATACGACGCCATGTCCGCAACAAAAAAATTAAAATTTAATCTGAGCAAGAGTAACACATTTAATGTACAAAAAGGAAAACCACCACCCCACGAGAATCTCTGGTTAAATCGCCCTTCTTGATACTTCCGTTTTGAAGGTGCTCTTAAGGAACATGCCAATCATTACCTTATTACTTAATTAATATCGTGCTTCTGGGACACTGATAAGTATCAACATCTAAAGACTAACTCAAGGGTCTTAATTTTGTTAAAGCTAATTACTTATATTTTTAAGCTAAAAGAACAAAATTCTTACAGCTCTATAGTCCATATATATATATATATATATATATATATATATATATATATTATATTTTATAGTAGAAGAGCCAAGTAGGTGCTTCTAAGTTTCTTAGCACTATATATAAAGGGTCCCTGCTTATCAATTGTGCTAATTATAATTTTAGCCCAGCAGGTGAATGGAATTATACTACCATTTTTGCAAATACATAATTACCTCTTAAATGGCTAAGGACAATACATTTAGGTTATTTCAGTTGTTACTGCTACATGCCATGTTTCAAATTTATCTATTCCCAAATAAACGCAACAGTAACTGTAGCCCATCCTATTTTGAGGTCAAATCAAGAACACAGGCTAATCTCAACTAGAATGTTGCCAATACTATTCTTAGAAAAAAATGTAGCCATTTCAAAATTGCTGCTACTAAGAAAGACCACCTGCTTGGAGGCTAATTATGCTAGGGGGGGAAAAAAACACAGACACACACATAAATCTCACAGTCTCCAAACCATGAGCTAAGAGTTTGGGGTAAACATTTAGAATGAGAAACGGCAATAAATTTTGCATAAACATGTGTACGTTTACCCCCGATTCTTCCTGCCCCGCTTGGAATGGTGTGGACTGCGGGTCTGCAAATGGTGACTCTGCTCCATGTTCCCCGTGGGCAGCGGACACCTGCGGCCCCGGTGGTGCTGGGCTTGGCCACACGACTCATTTGGCCGATCGACCTTTAGTAGACATGACGGCAGCAGTGGCTTCAAGAGTGCTTAAATATTAAGCTTGGTCCCTGTGCTCTGAGGACCCGCCGTGAGCAAATGCTACGAAGCTCCTGATCCATGAAGATGTACATGTGTGTGGGGCAGGTCTGAAGGCACCTGCGGCCTGGAGTGGGGACCAGCTGACAGGAGCCAAAAGCCAGCCAATCCACAGGCCTGAGTGAAAAACACAATCTCCATAATTTAAGCCACCCAGCTTGGGATAAATTTGCTTCAGCATCACTGCGGCGATGGCTGACTGACGCACCACTCAAAGCGATCTGGGCCAGCCCCCCGCAGTGGGGCTTCAGCCACAGCCCGGTCATCTCGGCCTGGCTCTCGATCCACAGCTCGGGCATCAGGTCTAATTCCTTTGACCTGAACAGCTCATGTTGGGCTCTCTGCACATCACTCTGCCTAACTCTTTCCAAAATGACCTATATTTGCTCTGCTTTGTGTACTGGCAAGCGTTAGACGGCCATTCTTTGCCATAACATCTAGCCTTCTGAGATCGCTCTATAATTATTGGACAATCGGATTATCCGCACTGAATCTTACCCAGCTCCCTGTGGGCACAGATTTTTTCTTACACAAATCTTAGAGATGGACGATCCAGACAGAAGAGTCATTTAATGTGTGCAGGTGCAATCAGGGAGAAGCTGTGAGCCAGAAAGCTCCTAAGTGAGGAGACAATACCAAAGAATATGTGTCTCATTTTCCATAAACATATACAGGAAAAGAATGAGTGTCTCTGCACATAGAAATTATGTCCTAAATACATCTGATCATTGTTTGTTAATCACTGCTTTAGCTGTGTATTAGCAAATGATCTGGAAATGCAAGGCAAACACTTCTTTCTGGTTATATAACACTAATATACACAACAGTTTATTACTGCCATGAATAAAGTGTAACATGAGCTATTCAAAACCAGCCCACTTACTGGAAGTATGATAAAGGGCCATATTATATTTTGGTCCAAGACTATTAATCACCACATACTTCTTTTTTTCTTTTCTCCTACTCTTTTTCTACTCTTTTCCTTACCACAAACACTCTTGAAATGTGCAGGAGGAGACCAAGAGTGAGTACTCTGCGTTCCCCACGTCTATCCACGACTATCCACGTCTATCCACGTCTATCCACGACTATCCACGTCTATCCACGTCTATCCACGACTATCCATGACTATCCATGGCTGCTCTCAGCCTCTGGAGGACGTCATCAGTCTTGTGTGAAGCCAGTGGACTCTGAGAGCATGCAGGCTGTTATTAAGCAAAGTCCATTCTAGAAATCACATCGGCTATCCAGGAAATTTGCTTGTTTTTACTTACCTGTTTAAAAAATTTTTTTCTCTGTTTTTGAGGTTTATTTGGCCTTTGCAAGCATGGTATTCTCACCGATCACTGCTCACAGGCGTGACCAGTGCCTTTGAACAGCTCTGTTCTCTATAACCCACTGTGCCCTACTTCTCAACCTCAGAGAACATTCAGAAGGCTTTGATGTGAAGGAAGCAGAGCTGGCCTTGAGTCTGGGTGGTCAAGAGCAAATGGCAGAAGGGGTCCTGGGCTGACTCTGAGGTCCTGCTCCTGCCCCTTCTCTAGGCTCTCCAAGAATGAGCTCAGAGCAGCTTACTGAAGGAAGGAAGACGGTGAAGAGGACAGACCAGGCACCACAGCTGAAGGCGTTCCAAACCAGCCAGCCCCCAGATGACCGGCAGCCGGTCACAGACGCGTAAGGGAAGCCAGCCAAGAGCAGAAGAACTGTCCCACTGAGACCACAGGGCTGTTTTAAACCACTCAAGTCTGGGATGGTTGGTCACACTACCAAATTAGCTGATATGCCAGGTCTTTGTCCAAAACTCCAAGGACAACCTATTTCCTAGCATTAGGAAACCTCACTGTACGAGAGGAGTCAAGTCAATTTCAAGCAGGGCTGTTGCACGAAAACAATCCACCGTCCAGGGTAAGGTTCGCCAGCCGTCCAGGGCCTCAGAACCACCTGGAGAGCTTGGCAAAGCCGCACGGCCTGCTGGGCCCCCCCAGGGCTCCTGATTCCCTTGCTCTGGGGTGGGGCCTGAGAATCTCCAGCAAGTCCCGGGACTGGTTAATGTTTTCAGTGCGGGTACCGTACGTGGAGATCACCGTTTCACATGCCTGAGTATACTGCAATTAAAAGGTTCCCTCACAGAACACACATATTACTAAATTAAAAGAATAAACTCATCCCTTTTAGAAATCTGATTAGACTATGGAGTCGCATCAGATTTCAGCATAAAGGGAAAAGAAATTAAATTTATTATTCAGATGTGCTGGGCAAAATGCAGATTATCACAGAAAACAGCCGATTACTGCACCCGGGACCATGGACATCTCATCGATTACCCACAGTGCAACAACTTATGGTTGTACTGAGAACTAAGACTTTTTTCCTACAGTGAAGAGAATGTGAGTCACGGGGCACCAGGGTCGCTCAGTTGGTTAGACATCAGACTTGATTTCAGCTCAAGTCATGGTCTCAGGACTGTGAGATCGAGCCCCTTGTCAGCTTCTGTCCTGACTGTGGAGCCTACTGAAGATTCTCTTTCCCTCTCCCTCTGCTCCCAACCTCCTCTCTCCTCTCTCTTCCTCTCTCTCTCCCCCTCTTAAAAAAAAAAAAAAAGAGTCATATCTAAAATTATAGCAGGAATAGACAATGGTTCCATATACTATTAATATTTAAATTTTGAAAATCACAGCAAGCAGACTATTTCTTTGAGCCTAATTACAATAATATTTCATATATTATTCATGTTGCTGATGCCATCCATGGTTTATGGAGTGTATACGCTTTCATTTTGAATGGCTCACTTCGGTAAGTTAAACATATTTGCATTCTCCGGAGCAAAAACTCCCGATTTTTCCAGGCACATTAAACCATTTCTATTCAGTCTCCTCCAATCTGTGCATGGAAGAGATCATTAGTATACAATGAAACCCTAAAGACATACAACTCTTCAAGGGAAATTCATTTCATTCAAATCAGTATCAGAATTGATAACTTAGAAAACTGACTTGCTTAAAAAATAAACATCTTTGAGTTCTGTTTTCAATTTAAGCTAATGATTAATGTTCCAATTAAGATGAGTGTGAATTTCATTATTTTATACACTTTAAATAGTAAGTTCCCAGCAAATGCTATTACAAGGGGATTCCTCTCTTTCCCACAGAAACTATAAAATATTTCATCTCAAGCACTTATCAACTCTGGATGAAAGTAGTAGACAGAACTGTTATTTATCTTAAATGTAACTTTTAATAAAATTGTCTTAATCATTTATATAACTTAAATATTAAATGTAACTTGCGTATACTATTATAAAATATACTTATGTAACAATATAAGTATAATATTAGTGTAATTATAAATGTTTGTAAGCATTACATGTAAACATTATAAACATATATTCCTAAGTTATATATAACACACATTATCCAATACAATACATAAGATAGATGTTTTAAGTTATATTACATTAATTTAGAAAATGTGTTTTATACATTTATATGAAACATAAGTTTTATAAATTATGTTATTTGTAAAACACACTCCATATTACATAGAATATTAAGTATGATAACTCTTTTTAGCTTTTAAATTCTGTTTATTATAAATCTTTTTTTCCTTTGCAAAAACAAACATTTGTAATCAGTTATACAGATGGGGAAAAGTGATGACGATTTATAAGACATTCAACAAATTCCAATACTTTACAAGTTCAAGCTTAAATTAACGACTGTTTTTCTTTTTCTCATAAACTCAAAAAAACTCAGGTTCAGTTCAAGAACAATCTAACAGATCAGAGCCTCAGGGCAGCCAAGAAAGGGGAACGCTGATAGTAACAGCTGTGATCACGCCAATATCAAACCTGCCAGAACCTTCAGGAATTCTGTCTGGATAGACTTGATTCTGGGCGTTTACAATGCAAAGAAATTATACAAGCCTTTGTTGACTCAACCCAGGGTATAAATGACCCTGTTGCTCAAGGTAGCAGCTGCTCTTAAATGATATTTTTGGGGAGACACTTTGAAACGGTTAACAAACACAAAGAAAAGCTTTTTTTTTTTTTCATTAATTTTTTTTTTCATTTATTTATTTGAGAGAGCAAGCGAGCCAGAGAGAGAACAGGAACAGGGGGGAGGGCAGAAGCAGAAGCAGACTCCCCGCTGAGCAGGGAGCCGAATGCTGGACTCAGTCCCAGGACCCGAAGATCATGCCTGAGCCAAAGGCAGACGCTTCATGGACTGAGCCACCCAGGCACCCCCTGAAGAAAAGCTTTAAAATATAAACCAGTATTTTCCTGGTTCCCCTCAACACTGCCTTGCGTATGACACAAGGTAGGAATAGAAAGGACAAATGACAGAGTGGGTGAAGGACATGCCATTGGAGTTGTATAGAAATAAACAGAAACAGATACATACAGGAGTGCCTGGGTGGCTCAGTCGCTAAAGCGTCAGACTCTTGATTTCGGCTCAGCTCATGATCTCAGAGTCCTGGGATGGATCCCTGTGTAGGGCACTGTGCTCAGCGGCGAGTCTGACATTCATTCTCTCTCTCCCTCGGCCCCTCCCCCAGTTCTATCTCACTCTCTCTCTAAAATAAATAAATCTTTAAAATATATATATTTTATGTTTGTATGTATATACATATACATAGATATATACGCACACACACAAATACAAAATCTTGGATGGTTTTTAAACTGAAGATCCTGAGTGCAGAAAGCCTCTTCCCCCTCCCTCCCGGGGGCTGTCACCAGCTTTCCAGTAAGAAGGTCAGTCTATCAGCAAGGGCACCCCATACAACCTGGGCTTGTGGCTGCTGGAACAGCCATCCTGATTTCCGTAATGCAATGACTCATAAAATGTATATATCAAATAGATTCATGATTATGCTTAATTGAATAGGCACTTCTATGATTTTAATCCCACATAACGAATGGTATCATGGCATTTCCTAGAGGCCGCTCTCTGAGTGTGCGGAGAAGCGCCACTCCGCCAGCTGAGTGACCAGCGCCAGCAGAACAGCATCGAATCGTGGCCCGCCCATTTCAGGGGGACCTTTGGGTCTCAGTCTGCCTTACTGAGGCAGGAGAGGTGGGGCCTCTCTCTGCTAACAGGACACCACCAGAACGTCCGCAGGGACAACAGTGGAAGTCACAGCTGTAATCACTAACTTTATTCATCTGCCTTAGCCTCAAATGACTACTCATTACATTATTTGTCACACAAACAGGACCTAGGAAAGATGGCAGGTAAGATTAAAGACTTTGTGGATACAAAAAAAAAAAAAAAAGCGAGTGAGAGAGGGAGAAGAAAAACAGATTAAATTGTCCTTGCAAAGCTGTTTGGAAGTGTACTCTGGAACTCATAAATTCTCATTTGGACCAGCAATTTCACTTTTTGCAATCCATACCAAGAGATGACTATAAAAAGCACAGAAACTGCTTCTTATGGGGTAGGAGAGTATCAGAGCATAATAATAATGGGAAAATTCTGAGTAACCTAAATATCTAACAAGAAGAGGCCATCTGTGCAGGGAATTAAGTTAACGAACAATTTTAAATACACGTGGAAAGGCAAGCTACCAAACTAAAGACAGAATATGAGCTCAAGGACATGTCCGTGCAGAGGTAAACGTCCAGCAATTTCACTTTTTGCAATCCATACCAAGAGATGACTATAAAAAGCACAGAAACTGCTTCTTATGGGGTAGGAGAGTATCAGAGCATAATAATAATGGGAAAATTCTGAGTAACCTAAATATCTAACAAGAAGAGGCCATCTGTGCAGGGAATTAAGTTAACGAACAATTTTAAATACACGTGGAAAGGCAAGCTACCAAACTAAAGACAGAATATGAGCTCAAGGACATGTCCGTGCAGAGGTAAACGTCCAACAGAAACTTCCAAAACAGGCGTAGGGTCAGCTCTGCAAGGCAATGTACCCGTGAATTTCATTTTCTGCGCTGCGTGGGAATGCACGTGTCCTCTATTACAGCTTCTGTAACAAAACACCGTCTCGGAGCACAGCATGACTGGCGAGCTCTCCTGCAGAAGCTTCTGCCAGATGATGTGAGAACAGAAACGCTGAGCCAGGTCTGGAAGCGATAGTTGGAGACCTGCTCGGACAAGGCAGCAAAGTAGGAACTGATGGGAAATTCATTCTGCACATTTTGAAATACACGCAAACCGCCTTCTTGAACAGGAATGGGCCCGTAAAGACGGTACATCCAGCTGGTTGTTTTCGAAAGGTGACTTTGTGGGGCAGCATTTTAACACGAACGCGTTTCAGTGTTTCTGGTTAGAAAGTGTGCCTTCCATTTGTTCGGTGAGTTTCTGAACTTGAAAAGATCATCAGTAATGAATGGATGTGCTCAACCCGCAGCCCCAGACTGGCCCGGGTTGTGGATCCAACCAGACACGGCGACATGCGAGAAAGCCCGCCCAGGAGGCCCTGGGGTGAGGCGCTCCTCGTCAGTCACCCCAAACGAGGAAAGAGAACAGACAGCACCGCCTGATTTGGGCCTGGCCGCGGCATTCTCCTGCACCTCTAATGTATTCTCATGACAAGGCCAGTGAGGCGGGTAGGACAGAATTTGCAATCCCCGTGGAAACTGAAATCCGCAGCGAGCAGAAGGCCTTGTCCTTGTCTCCGGGTCCGGAGGCCTCCGGGTAAAGCAAAGCTCCAGATGCTCCCCGGCCGGACACAGGGTGCATGGGTGAGTGGGGACTTCAGGAGGAAACGTCACCCCCAGCAGGGGACAGGCCTCCGGAGGGATCCCTCTCAGGAAAGCTCTCCAGCCTCCCACCTCCCTTCTGTGGGAGCCCCAGGCCCTCCGGAAAAGCTTCCGAAGGCCCAGGCCGTCTGCCCCGACTCGTCTCCCCACCAGGCTCTGCAGCTCTGCTCTGGCCTTCTGGGCACTTCACTCCCGATTTTGCCTCCAGCCACCCCTTTTGGCCAGACGCAGGACATTTTGTTCCAGGTCTGGTTCCGTGACAGCACCTTACACCCTGGCCACGGGGTGCCCCTTTCCCACAGGCTCCGCACAGCTTGCGCGCCCCCTCCGGCAGGTAGCCTGGCTGTTGCCGCTTCACAGAATGGTGACATCGCCCCCCCTTCCCCCAGCTGCAGGCCTGCTGGAGTGGAAGATTCTACCAGCAGAAAAACAGGCCAAGAAAAGAAAGCAAAACATAACAATCAGTGGAGACTGGTAGTGGGTCTGGAGATGGCAGACCCAGAAACCACCCTGGAGCAGCACAGCATTGGCGACCGCTTAGACGGGCATCTCCCTCTTTGTCCCCGCAGGGGCCCTGAGAACCGAGGGGTCCCTACTTTAGCAATTACTCTACAAGCCCCCTCCTCTCTGGAGGCAGAAACAGCCACAGCCAATGGCTGGAACTTTCGCGGAAAGGACAAACCAGGCCAGAGACACTGGGGGCCGGAATGAGGGTGATGGAACAACAGGGGTGACGGGGGGGCGGGCGAGAGCGGGAGATGCAGCGGGGCCCCGCGCTTTTGTTCCCACGAGCGCTTCTGGAGGAGTCTCCCCAAGAACAAGCCTGGGGGCCTGGGGAGCCTCTGACTAGGGGCTGGCAGTGGGCACCGAGCACGGTTCCTGTCAGCGCAGGGACTGGAAGGCAGAGGGACTGCGGCAGGGAAGTGAGGTGTGCTCTCAAGGTGAAGACATCCATCCGTCACCTGAGCACAAGTAAACAGGTGGCAGAAACAGCATCCTTAAGAGCTCAGTAGGTTAAGCGTCTGCCTTCCGCTCTGGTTGTGATCCCGGAGTCCTGGGATCGAGCCCCAAGTCAGGATCACTGCTCAGCAGGGAGTCTGCTTCTCTCCCTCTCTCTCTCCAAAATAAATAAATGCATCTTTAAAAGAAAAAAAAAAAAAAAGAATTCAATGAGGAGCCTTAAAGTCCAGAGGCTGTGGTTGCTTTTCAGGGTGGGAAACCCAGAGACAGAAGAAAGAGGGAACTGAGGTGTTGAAATTGAGTACGCACATAAGGGAACAAGACAAACTAGGGTCATTCTGACGGCCCCCGAAAGCCATCTCCCCTCCAAAGAGAAAGAAAGTTGAGAGAGAAAGAAGGAAAGAAAACACAAAGAGACCACATGGGAAACTGGGTGCTTGTGCCGTGTACACATGTACGGACCTGGGTTTACTCATGTGCGTCTATAGGGCAGAACCGAGACCCAAACTGCCAAACATAATAATGCCAACGGCTCTGAGCTCAGTGCGGAGTCTGCTCGAGATTCTCCCTCCCTCTGCCCCTCCTGCTCGTGCTCTCTCTCTCGCTTTCTCTGAAATAAATCTTTAAAACATAATAGAAATGGCTCTAACCTATTAAAAAATACTTCATGCTCGAAAACAATGATTCAATTCTATATAAAAGAAACTCATAAAATATCCCAGAGAGATTAAAAATAAAAGGATATGAAAGGGTATGCCTGGCAAAGGCAATAGCATGCATTTAACCTGGGGTTACGATTTTGGTACCAGATGTGCTGGAATCCGGGACAAAGGTTTATGGAGAAGCAGATGAACGCGGCACTGTATGATGCAAGAGACGACAATGGGCAATCAAAATCCTTAAATATAAGTAATTATATTAAAGGATTATAGAATCCATTTCTAAAAATGTCAAAAAGGCATTTAACATAATTCAATGACAATTTTTTATAAAAACACTGGGTCAAAGAGGAATCGATAGATACTTACTTAACATTAAATGTAATTATGTAAATAAAAGTGTTAGTCCTCATGCCTAGACCTCACTCAGTGAGGAATGTCTGGAGAGAGTCCTACGGAAGTGAGGAACACGACACAGGTGCCACCGCAACTACGAAGTATGGTCACGAACAGGGTAGACAACGCAACAAGGGAAAGCAGTTAGAGGCAGGAGAATGGGCCCAAAATAAATAAAGCAATATTTATATGCAGATAAAATTAGTATTAATCCTGACACTGTAAAAAAAATCCATATATATCCAGGTATATGTATGTATCTGTACAAAGAAATAATTACCGGAGGTAGTTTAGAAAGTTCAGCCGTTCGAAAAGTAGGTAGCAAGCATGCCCAGTGACGCAATTCCACTTCCCTGTCTCCTGTGCCCCAGACATGAAATGGCTCTTGGGGACAGCGCTGGAAGCCTCACCTCCAAACCCCAGAGCCTCGTGCTATCAAGGTGGGTGTGAGCCTCAGTCCCTTGACTCTGTTGAGGACATCTGAAACCCCTCTCCTAATAGAACCTGTGCCTCCAGAAACGTCCTGTCCTCCACACCCTCACTCAGATTCGACGGGCTCATAACCTCCAGAAGCAAACAGCTTTTGGCTGAGTCTAGGGGTTTTACTGCCGCCTGGGCAGGCAGCCTGAGCGGGTCCCTGTGATCTGGTCCCTCACCAGTCCCGTGATAGCAAGGGCAATGGAGCCTCACAGGAAGAGACTGGACTGGAGAGATGTGTGGTCACTCCAGGGGGCTCTATGCCCTCCCCAGCCCTGAGAGGGCCTGTCTCTTCTTCCCAGGCTTCTGGGGTAACACTTCTGTTTTTCTGGCTCATCTGACAGATTTCAGTTAATATGCATTGATTTTTTTTTTAATCCGAAATTCTGTTTTGTTTTGGTTTGACATTTGGAATCACATCTCTAACTTCCCATATTCCTCTCTATCTCTGATTAAGAAATTTCTCACAGGCAAGGGCTGCGGGCACATCTGATCCGCCCTGATGGAGCTGGGACTATATTCCCCCATTTAACCCAACAGCAGTGTTTGGGGCAACTCTGGAGGACACGCTGAATAGGACACAGGAGGACAAGAAGAATGTGATTTGCATGCACAGTGGGAAAGGATTAACTCCGAGATGTCCAAGTTAAAATAGGCTCCGATAATGACTCCTCTTTTAAAATCCATGCTTCAACTCAGAAAAGCTAAATGAAAAGATTTTAAAAGTAGCTTAGAAAAAAAGTACTTAAAAAGCTCCCGTAATTAAACATTTTGGAGCATAATCATAAGAACTGCGCCCACAAAGTACATTTCTTCAATGAATCATCTATCTTCCTGTGAAAGAAAACCAAGAACATCCTTTACTGAATGATTCTAATGCCATCTCTACATGGGGCTTGTTTTCAAGTAAACAAAAAAGCCAAGCACAATGGGAATCTCATCTCGACAGGATAGATGTTCTTTCTGTTTCATTTCAAATTTTGCACAGCCTAGACTAAGTAAGTGAACTTATTATTTATATTTCTTTTCTCTCTTAAAAAAATGGCTTTATTTATACAAAAACCAGAGTATTTAATGTGTAGAACCAATGTGTTGAGAGATACACATCCACCTGTGAAAGCTGCATCATGATCAAGATAACGTATTTGTCACCTCCAAGTGTCCTCTTGCAACACCTTTCTTGCGGTACTGCCACTCAACATGATACTTTCCCCCTTTTTTAAAAAAAGATTTTATTTACTTATTTGAGGGGGGAAGGGCAGAGGGAGAAGAAGAGAGAGAGGGAGAAGCAGATGCCTCGCTGAGCAGGGAGCCTGAAGCGGGGCTCGGTCTCATGACCCTGGGATCATGACCTGAGCTGAAATTAGAAGCTTAACCCACTGAGCCACCCAGGCGACCCAGCCTGATACTCAGCCTCTTCACCAGAGTTTCCGAGGGCTGCATTCAGTACTGTCACCTACAAGTGCTACCTTTGTAGAGCTGGTCTCTAGAATGGATTCGCTGTGTGTACCTGGGAAGTTGGTCCCTGGCAGAAAGCTTCAGTCCTACTTTCTGACACCTGTGCACGGTCTCTGGTTGCAAAGTTTCTCGACCTGTGGCCAGGGCATTCCACATGCTCACAGCAGGCTGAGACCTCGCCTACCTCTCCCGCCCTTCCTGGGGGTCTCCCCATCCTGTCCGTCAGCCCTGGATTCCACCATGATGACGCTCACATCCCCTACCTTGACACTAGCCTTTCTCGTGAGCGCCACACCATCGCCTGCCTCCCGGACACCTGGACGGCACGACACTCCTTCGTGCCCACCTGAGCGCCTCCTGCTTCTCGTCTTCCCCAGATGCAAAGCCTGTAGCCCGAGCGCACGTGTGCACGGACGGGCGTTTGCTTACTCGCCTCTCCCTCACCCTCCTCAGGACAGGAAGTGCTGTGCCTTCTTCCTCCACTGTGTCTCTCACAATCAGACTGACATCTCTGCCCAGGAACTTCTCCCTCAGTGACACCTTCTCGTTCATAGCAGACAGAATTATTTCATTTAATTCCGTGGGAACCTAATGGTTTATGAGTCTTTTCATGAAGAAAATGTGACATCGCTGAGGCTTCAATACAAACAATATACGTATATTCTATGTGTTCAGAAGCATTTTAAGTCAGTACCTACAGTTCTTTCTAAGAGGCTAATAATGAGACTATATAAAAGAAACTACCAAGAGACCAGGATCTCTCCACAATTCTGCTTTCCCTGTGTGGTCAGGCCAGCAACAAATGTGCTCACGGTATCCAGGCATTAGTACGTTTTATAGCATTGATGGAGATGAAAGAGGGGAAACGGAGACCCGACCCCCTCCAGGGCTCCTGGCTGAGCTGGCAGAGGGAACTGCTAAGCCCAGGGGCCCTGCAGCACCTCCCCCACCGGGAGCTCCCCGTGGTGCTGAACGGGGGGGGGGGGGGGACCCCGCAGAGCCCCAGAGCCCAGCACAGCAGCACTTCCTTCAAAATCCTCACTGCTGCTCCTACCAGAACCCCCGATCGCTGCAGCAGACACTTTATCACTCATCATCTCTGGAAACTGACCCGTGAAGTGTACTGTACCTATTTTACAGAAGAAGAAACCGAGGTTCAAAGAAACTAAAGCAGTCACAGCGAGTGAGCGGTAAAGCCAGACTTGGAGTCGGGTGTTCCTGGCTCTCGTTCTAGCACGTGTGCCGGCTGCTGTCCCCAAACCACCAGGTGACCCCTCAGGTCTTCTCCTTGGCAGCTCTCCGGGAGACAGCCCCTCGCCATCCCGCTGACGACTGCAAGCCCACTGGCACTCACCCTCCGTCATCTCATTCCCCTCCCTTCCCAGTTAATACTTGCTATGCCCCAAACTGCCTGTCACTGAGTGATGTGATGCATGTTACGTCTGCTCTTTGCCAGGCTGGACTGTAAGCTCCACGAGAGACCAGAGGGTTTCCCGCTTCTCCTCCCTATGCCCTAACAGCACGGCCTAGAAGCGGCACCTACAACGACAGACACAAGTTAACTACAAATAACTACTAGTTGAACTGAAGTGAGAAACAGCGAGAAGCAGAGAGATTTCCAAGAGCTCCTAAAATTTCAACAGCGGCCTTCATCTACAGAAATTTACCTTTACTAAGTCACTTTATTTCTTGTGCAGAAAAAAAATACCTGTCAACCTAAGGATACGGTTCATATCGAACAGGTGTGGGTGCCCACACTCTCCATTTAGTTGTGTTGGGCTCCAGCCCCTCAGGGTTAGGAGTGAGGCCGGAGCTTCCGCAGGCACCGTCCCCGCCGCTGACCACACACGCACGACCTCCTGTCCTGAAAATCTGAAAGAAATCTTAGCTGTTCCATTAGCAGCGGACACATTCTCCAAACAGTCCTATGGTCTTTTTTTTTTTTTTTTCCCCAACTGGAATCAGTTAGAAATCTTTTTTAGACTCTTAAGGAAAAGTTATTCATTTAATGAATTAACAGCTTATCTGCAATGGGAGTGTTTCCAGCGCTTAGAAATGAGCGTCCTTCCGCGCTCCGCCGTCCTGCTGGCCAGACTCCAGGTCTGCGGGCAATTCCAGTGACACCATCTGACAAAGGGACAGGTTCTCACTCTGGGACACGTCTGGATAATGAGTGAAGGGCCATCCGGAAAAGAAGATGCCGGCTGAAGCAAGCCTAGGTTCTCCTCCAGCGGAGGGAAAATGCTCTCGTCGCAAAAGCTTTCATCCTCTCCCCCAAACCACTTTTAAATTGGTTGACCTTAAGCTGGTTGACTTGAGTATTAGCCAGATGCTGACAGTGATCCCCCAAGATCTCCAAGTGGCAGAGCCCGACTCTTGCCCAACATAACCTGCCAAAAACAGTGACCTCGCTGTGCAACTCTCTTGAGGCCTGAAATAAATACCCAAGGAGAGCCATAACCCACCCGGTTCTGGTCTGACCTCCGACACACACGCAAGTGCACAGGGTTCCCAGGTAACCTAGCCCCCTCAGAAAGGTATTTGGTTAGCAGACAGGAGCATTCTCTGAGTAGCAATAAAATCATTAATTGGCATTTTGGGTGAAAATAAATTCCCCACAATCAGATCATCCTAGAAAGCAATAAAAGAAGATTCTGGACCCATGCAGACCTCCCACAAGACAGACACCCAAGAGACCCTAGCTGAAACCATTTGCTCCCGATAATCATGATACTGGAGTATACCTTTATAGGACCCTACTCCTGCCCCATAAGGTCTAGGGACTCTGTGCTCTACTCCCCCCACTGTGACACTCCCAAGTAACCAGAGGCCACACCAGAGACCAGCAGATAGATGTCCTCCAAATGATAAAGGCAAGTTTCCACTTTGAGTTCATAAGACAGCCCTGGGAGTCTGTGCTCATTCTCAAAGCCTGCGACACCCATCTGTCTCCTCCTCAGTCTTGGTGACTTCGCACTTCCAACAAGCCAAGGAGTTAAGCAGTGATTATCCCATCTAGATTCTGAGCTTCGTCCTCCTCAGAGATGCATGCGGCAGGAAGCTGCCATGGCACTCCAAGCAGGAGATGCTGGCTCAGTCCCTTCAACGTGCCGCACGGCGTCCCTGCACTCAGACTGCACCGGGTGCTTTCAGAGAAGATGTGCAGAAGGCAACGGGAGGAAGAGAGTGGCAGGATTTTGATCAGTCTATTTTATTGGATGTCTGTACACTCATGATATCACTGCCATCAACGTGGGTCAGCAGGAAAAACTGTTAGAAGATACAAGCAGGCCACACTCAGGAGAATGCATATTCCAAGGCCCAGATGCCTTCCTTTTAATCATTCCCATTATATATTTTTCAATAGTGTGGTTTGTGTGGTTTTGGGTTGTTGTTTATTTTTTTAGAATAGCTGGGAACCAACAGAAACAATAAATATTTAACGACAATAAAAACCGCTTTATAGGATTTAAGGATTATGGCCACTAATCCTCCAAGTATTTATTCCAAGTAAATGTAATGATGTCACCTTTTAGTTATTTATTATAAGTGAGCATAATCTTTGAGCATTTGACTGGATTTTCATTCATTGTTAAATGCAGATCCCAGGGACCAAACCCCATCATCATTCAGTCTTAAATTCCCTGCCACGGGTAGAGCGCTGGAAGATGTTTTTCTAGGTTTCAAAAATAGAATACGTCTTATTAAAACTAGGAACACTAACACACATTTGGGGAGCTCGGGGAAAGGAGGGTTGATTTTTCGTGACGGTGAACATCACAACAGAGGCTGTGCAGGGGGAGTGGTGGCGGGGCAGGGAGGGGTGGCCCTCCTCTGCAAGGCACATAACAGGGCTGGATTCTCAAAGCCAGCCAGCAAAGGCAGAGTTATATTCAGTACCCCTGATTTCCTTTTAATATAAAAAATTTGACTCTAACAGTTTAGAAAAAAAAAACACTAAAAACAGGGAAATCAGAGTTTTTAAAAGTACAACAGATAACCGGACAGCCACCCACAAATTCCCTTGTGCACTGCGCAGGATGCCGAACTGGCCTGCGATTCTAGACTTTCACAGGTATGATGCATCTCTAGGAAACACACAGGCGCTGGGGAAGTCAGGGCTAAAATCTCCCTTTCACATCCTCTTTCCTCCTTCCCCAGGAAAACACTAGGAGGCGAAGATCAGCAGGTTACCCTTTCTCATCCATGTTTTCATCTAATTGTGCTCCAAAGTATTCAAAATCTAGACAGATACATTATCAGCATAATTTTGAAACTTCCTGATTTACTCAACACTGTGCTTTTAAGATTTATGGGTGTTGACTTATGTAGATGTGCTTTTGTCCATTTGATTCTTACTTAACCTTCCATTCAGAGAAGACAGCGTAACTGATTTACCTGCTCCCCGCTGATCTGTCCTCGTGCCTCCTCGGGCACACGAGCAAGACCGTCTCCTGTGTGTATACAGAGCAGTCCCGGCAACGGGGACGGGTCCTCCCTTCTACGGCTCTTCATCACGTTCCTTTCACACAGTGCTCTGGATTTTTTGTTGTCTGTTTTCTGCTTCCCGTGGCTTATTTCACAGGTTCTCTGTAACACGGTTATGAAGAGCTTTCCCTCTACATTTTTATGAAAACCCTAATCATGTGCCTTCTTCAGATTTTAATCCACCTAGAATTTATCTGGAATGGAGGAGGCATCTGATTTTTTTTTCTGTAAGGTAATCAATTTTTTTTTTTGTTCACTTATATTACTGCGTATATTCATTTTCCACCTGCCGAACAGTCTACCCCCGCTGACCCCACGCTGACTCCCCTCTACCGCACACGACAGGGTCTCCCTCTGACACCTTGGTCTGCTGACCCACGTCTGGGCTAAAAGGACAAAGTGAAACTTGATTATTTTTTTATTTTATAATATACTCCCATTTATTTCCCTCCTATGAGAAAATAACTCTGTCTCTCTCTCAGAAGGGAATGTCACTTCATTGTTTCACAACTTACAGAGTGATGCATCTGTGTTTTTATGCCTCTCGGTATATTTAGTTCTTCAGCAATATCCCCAGTCGGGGGGGGGGGGGCAGGAAGTAATAAAAGTGATGTTGGCATAGCAAGAGCGTGACAGAAAATACAGATGATGACCTAGGCATTTTGTATGTGTATATCACGTTCAGTGGGGAACATTCTTGGGGGACCTGGGTGGCTCAGTTAAGCATCTGCCTTCAGCTCAGGTTCCACTTCCAGAGTCCTGGGACCAAGCCCCAGGGTGGACTCCCTGCTCAGCGGGGGTCCTGCTCCTCCCTCCCCTCCCTGCTCCTGCTCTCTTGGTTGCGATCTCTGTCTCCAATAAATAAATAAAATCTTTCCAAAAAGTGGAAAATATTTTTTTAAAAAACAGGATGAACAGAAATTGAATTTCAAATGATTCAGCAATTGATCTGCCCATCTTTTAAAAAGTTTAACACGTAATCGGTCTTTACTCAAGGAATTGTCTCCTCCTCAGACTTGATAAAAATGGAAATGCTGCCAATCTCTTAGAATGACTTTTATCTCCTTAAGTATCCCCCCTCTCCCTTAACCATTATAAAGGCAAGGAGGGGACATGGCCAAGACCTGGCAAACCAACACGTGTGAATGCAAGGAAAGAGGGAAGAAGCAGTGGGTTCTCCCCTTAGACCTGCCACATGTTTTTGACAAATCATAAAATCTCTGTATCAACAATGTGAAATGGACTATGTGAAAATTCTTTGCATGCTGCAAACCCACACACACCATTTTCACACCTTTATTGAGGTATAATGAGTGAGGGCGCCTGGCGGAATCGGTTGATGGGGCATGTAACTCTTGATCTCAGGGTTATGAGTTTGAGCCCCACATTGGCTGTGAGATTACTTCAAAAAATAAAAATAAAGTCTTTTAAAAAGTAGGTAAAATTGGGTTGTAAGGATCTGTTTATACACCGGAAGTACAAGTCCTGTCAGGTAGGACGCGTGTTTTGTCCCTGGTCACTTTCTTCACAGTGCCTTTGAGTAATAAAAGCTTTTAATAAAAAAAAATTAATTTTTTAAAAGCTTTTTAATTTTGATCAAATCATACCAATTTTTTTCCCTTTAATAGGTCACAATTTAATTCAAGGGTACCAAGATCTCCTTTCATGTTTTTTTCTACAAATGTCACAGTTTAGAACTATATTTTAAGTCTACAATCCATTTTCAGTTCATTTTTATGCACTGCATGAGCTCTGGGTGAAAGTTCACTTTTTTTTGCACACAGATAGGCAAAGTTTTCAGCAGCTACTGTTGAAAAGTTTACACTTTCCCCACTGAACTGGCCTGAACACAGTCAAAAATATAAACTGACCATGTCTACGTGTGGGACTATTTCTGGACAAGTTACTGAATCCCACTGGCCTAAGCGTGTGTGGTTACACTATGCAGATTACTGTAGTTTGATCAGATGTCCCGAATCCAGTAGGGTAACCTCTCCACACTCTGCTTTCTCAAATCTGTTTTGACTATCCTAGGGGTTTCACATGTCCATCTACATGCTAGAATCTGCTCGTGACTCCCTATAAACAAGCTTGCTGGAATTTTCACTGGGATCCCACCAGAGCTACAGCGGATGACTTGGGCAGGGCTGGCAACAAGAACATCAAGTCTTTGGGCCCATGAACAGACTGTACCTCTCTCTACGTATTCTTTAATTTCTGTCAACAATGTTTCAGTTTTCTACGTAGAACAGTTATACACATTTATGCAAATTTATTCCTAAGTATTTTATATTTTTGATGCTGTGCTGAATGGCATTTTTTTAAAATTTTCTGATTGGACAGTTCTAATATACAGGAATACAATGTATTTCTGTATCTCAGCCCTGTAAACTGTAACCTCACTAAAGCCACTTACTAGCTCCAGTAGTGTTTTCAGGTTCCACAGGATTTTCAATACACATCAATATTCCATGCACACAGAATGCAGGCCACGTGTATAATATTAAGGTTTTTAGCAATCACATTAAAAGTAGGTAATTCGATTTTAACAACATATATTTTTCTTTTTCTTTCTTTTTTTTTAAGATTTTATTTATTTATTTGACAGAGAGAAATCACAAGTAGACGGAGAGGCAGGCAGAGAGGGAGAGAGAGAAGCAGGCTCCCTGCCGAGCAGAGAGCCCGATGCAGGACTCGATCCCAGGACCCTGAGATCATGACCTGAGCCGAAGGCAGCGGCTTAACCCACTGAGCCACCCAGGCACCCAACAACATATATTTTTCATATTTAACCTCCTTTTCCCCAAATATTATCATTTTATCATGGAATGAGTTTTAAAAACTATTAATAAAATAGTTTACATTCCTGTTTTCATAGTAGGTGTTTAAAAGTAAGTGTTTACACTTGGGAGCATCTTTCAACCCCCAAAATGGAAGCGCTCGTGTCCACATGTGGCTTCAGGCTACCGTAAGGGACAGTGACACATGTGCACGCACATATGCAGACACAGTCACCCGAAGTCTTATCTTCTAGTCTGCAAGTCTTTTGTGCTTCTTCTCACTGTCTACACTAGCAAGGATGTCTGTACAGTGTTGAGGAGACCACCATAGTGGGAGGGATCGACCCTGATCTTACTCGGGATCGCAGGGGGATGGCGCTGAATCTTTCATGATCAGGAACAATGCTACACTTTTTCACAGTTGCCCTGAATCAGTTTGAGGTGGTTCCTTATATCCTAGCCTGCTGAGAGACCAAGAACAGGTGTCGAAGTGTGGCAAATGCCCCTTCTGCATCTCCAGATATGAGAGCACCAATGTTGACGGAAATCACATTCATGTGACAAATCACACCACTGATTTTGTTAATGTTAAGCCAACTTTGAATTCTTGAGATAAACTTCATTTTGTCATACTATATTTTACCTATAAAATATATGCATATATATATATATATACACATATATATAATATATACTTTATTTTCTTTTTCATGACCGTTTTAGTCTTAGTTTTCTTTCCTCGTAAGGTCTTTGGTTTGGGTATCAGAGTAACGGTGACTTCATAACATGACACAGGAAATGTTCCCTCTTCTATTTTGTGGAAGAATCAGTGTGGTATTGGATTTATTTTATCCTAAAATTTTGGTAAGAACTCACCAGGAGAGACATACGAACCCAAGTTTTCTTTGTGGAAAGGTATTAACTACATACTCAAATTATTTAGACACAAAGGGCTCTTCAGGCTGTCCATTCCTTCTTCAACGTACTCTGTTAGTTTGCTTTTCAAGGAATTTTTCCCCTTTATCTAGATTGTGGGATTTGTTGGCAAAAAAGCTGTTCATAACATTTCTTTACCTTTTAAACACTGTAGGACTTAGAGTGACTATCCCTCTCATATTCCTAAAGTTGGAAATTTCATCTTATTTCATTATTTCTTATCAGTCTGGTTAGTTTTATCACTTTTATTGACCATCTTAAAGAACCAGTTTAGGGGCCACCTGGGTGGCTCAGTGGGTTAAAGCCTCTGCGTAAGGCTCAGGTCATGATCTCAGGGTCCTGGGATCGAGCCCCGCATCGGACTCTCTGCTCAGCAGGGAGCCTGCTTCCTCCTCTCTCTCTGCCTGCTTCTCTGACTACTTGTGATCTCTCTCTGTCAAATAAATTTAAGGAAAAAAAAAAAACAGTTTAGTCTCATTGACTTTGACTTTTCTCTATTGTCTTTCTGTCTACAACTTCATTGTTTTCTGCTCCTTTAATTCCATTTCTTCTAATTTCTACTACCTCTTCTAGTTTCTGAAGGTGAAAGCCTAAGTAACTGATTTGAGCCCTTCATCTTTTGTAGTATAAATAGTCAATACGATAAGTTCCCTCCAGCCCCATTTAGGGCACATCCCCCAAGTTGGGAGGTATCCCATTTTCATGTCATTCTGTCCAACATACTCTCTGATCCCCTTGTAATTTCTTCTCAGAGTCATGGGCTATTTAGAAATGTGTTGTTTGGTTTCCAATTACTGGCAGAGCTTCCAAATTCCCTTGCGTTACTGACTTCTATCGAAGCCCATCATGGTGAAAGGACAGACTTTGTACGATAGCAATCCGCTCGCACTCCAAGGGGATTTCACAGTCAAGAATGTGGTCTATCTCGAAAAATGCTCAGTGTGTGTTTGTTAGAGGGAACATCAGGTCTGCCTTGTTCAATGGAGTATTCTAGGAACATCAATCAGACCCCCCTGTTTGAAGGAACCTGCAAAATCTCCTCTATCTTTATTGACTTTCTTTTTTTAGTATATGTGCTGCCGAAGCGAGCACCTTTATTGACTTTCTTACTGTCCCCCCAGCTTTGAAGAGTGGTGCAAACTTGGAGTAAGGCTGTGGATCTTCATGTCACCTATTTTGAATCTCCTACGAGGTACACAGCATTTGAAACTGCTCGGTCTTGATCAACAGATTCCCTTTACATTAGGAAATGTTCCTCTGTCACTGGTACCTTGCTCTCCCCAGCCCGGGACCAAGAATCATTCCTCGGTATGGAGTGATACCTGGTACGGAGGGCCCCCTCCTTCTTGGAGGCTCTGGGACACTGTAGGTTCCTTTCACTGCATGGGCTAACTGGTGCTTAATGGAGACTTCACAGGACTGCCCACAAGTCTCCAGAGCTTTCTCTCTCTCTGTGTCACTCTCTCATCTTTCCTCTTTGGTTTCCCAACCTGAGAATTCCCATGCATTTACCTCCCCAAACTCTGAACTCCGTTTCTTCAACTTCATGAAACCACTGAGCTCTGCTTGGGTCCTGCCTCCCTGTGCTGGGGCTGGAGGCGCTTTTGAGGCAGGACGCTGGGGCAATCATACAACCCCCGCTTTTATTTCCCTTCCTTTGGGGTCACTTCCGTGGAGTATCCCTTAGCCCGTGTCTCAAAAGCATCATTTACTGTATTTGTCAGTTAAGGTAGGAGGGTAAACTAGTCCCAATTACTTCACTGGTGTTTAGAACGGGGCATTCGAAACGCCATCCTCCTTGGAGTAGAATTATCACACGGATGATTTTACAAGTATGCTTATTAATCTCAGCTCTGAATTTACTAGACAGCAAAATTATTAAACCAGCTTATGACAAAATAAATGTAACACAATCTGTACTCAGAGAGACTGGTATATATTAACAGAACCACAAGAACGAACGCTGCTCTTTAAAACAAAAGCTGAATTTGAACAACCGAATGAAAGCAGTCATCAATCATGTGTGGCAGAGCGAAAACATTTATTTGGCCAAAAGACTCCACCTTTGGCTTAGAACAGTTTTCTGTTCTGTTCTGGGGTTTTGGTGTTTTTTTTTTTTTTTTCCTCCCTGGGTTTTTGGGCCTCCCCTGCCCCCAGCAGTGATAAGTGACCCTTCCAAAATCTCTCCTAATTTCTCCCAACTTCTTTTCTCACTGACTTCCTCAGAGGTGTGGACCACTCCCCACACCGGAAGGATGCCTGAGTCTCACCGGCATCACCCCTCCCTGCAGCAAAGCCGGGGGCAGGAAGAGCTCGCAGTCTCCCACCACCAACCTCCCACCCACAGCTGCACCTCTGAGCCTTCAAAACGGAGACCACCTCGCAGCCCCCCCAGCCCCAGGTGCCAGCACGTGCACCTGTGTGGACACACAGGACCCTCACTTAGAGGGAACTGCAGTGGGTCTGACAACCCTGGAGAGACCGTCTTGAAGTCCCTAACATTGAACCTTGAACCAGGGGCCCCGCATGTGCATTTTGCACAGGGTCCATGTCTCACGCCGCAGCTGTGAGCACGGACGAGGTAATGTATGTTTTACGTCCACCATGAGCAAGCAGAGATAAGACCCACAGCTTCTCTCATCTGAGTTCCCTCGCACTTTGGATGAGTTAAATCGTGCACCCATGCCGAGAGAGAGAGAGAGAGAGAGAAAAAAAAAGGAAAAAAAAAAAGTTATGTTGAAGTCCTAACCCCAGTACCCCAGAATGTGGGCTTATCTGGAAACGGGGTCACTGCAGATGTAACTGGTGAAGCTGAGGTCATACAGGAGTAGGCTAGCCCCCAGGATGACCAACGTCCCTACAGCAAAACAGCAGCATGAAGACAGACGGCCCCGGGGGGGACCAGGTGAGGACAGAGGCAGAGGCTGGCTATGTAACGGCAATCAGAGGGATGACCCTGATGGCCAGCCTACCACGAGAAGCTGGCAAGACGCGAGGAAGAGCTCTCCTCTGATGTCAGAGCGAGCGTGGCCCTGCCACATCTTGATTTCAGACCTGTGGCCTCTAGAACTAAAGGGCGAGACAGGTGTACTATCCCAAGCCACTCAGTCCGTGGTACCTGAGACACTGATACGGCACCGAACTCTGCAAATTGCCCCAAGCTGCACGTTCCCCTGGGACCGAAGTCAGCTCACCCTTCCTGGCGAATGTCCTCTCCTTAATGCTCTGGAGAGTTCCCGGGGACACCCTTGCACGTGGGCTACAAGCTTTACAGCAGCCACAAGGAGCCATGACTCCCAAGTGCATTCTGGAGGGTGATAGCCAGTCCTGGCAGCTGTGGCTCTCACGGAGGGAAGGGCATCTGGGCACACCCCAGAAGCAGAGAGAAATGCCCCTATTTTATGGTGGTGAAGCTGAGATGTGGAAATGATTAGAAACTCCATTCTGAGGTCATAACACCTAAAAAGAAAATGATGTGAATCTCGGGGAAATGTTTTATTCTTGTTATCATCCCCAGCAGGGAACACAAACCTTTGGACAGAAAAACCTAGAAGAAATACTCCATTGGGCCAGAGCAGGGCTTGAAAATACTAAATAGATCATCTTTAGGCAGAAATGGATCCTTCCTCGTCTCTCCTCCCCCCGCCTCCTCCCCTTTGCTCCTCAGCCAGCACATCATCAACCTTTCCCAGCACGACTGGTACCCTGCCTGCCCCTGTGCGTCCACCACCCTGGCTGCTGGGCTGGGGGTTAGAAGCAGAGAGATCCACAAAGCCCCAGGCGGAGGGGACCGGTGACCCAGTGGACAAGACACACAGTCCATCAGTACCTGGAGGACCTGAAAATACTTCAGTCCCCTCTACAAATAAGAAAATTACATTCAGAAGATAAACACACACACACACACACACACACACATACACACACAGTCATAAAGCACTAGAAATATGGAATGAAAGGAAAAATCTCACGCTGAAGATGGAAAATACAGTATTCACCTGTTTGCCCCAATTATTTGTTCATCCCGAATCTAAAAGTTTACTGTAGAGTCTCCATGCAGACCTCTTACTTGGTCTGGGGGTACACACCTCGCTCCCCTCCTTGAGTCGGGTGAGGACAGGATTACTGGCTGAGAAGAGGAAATCTGACATACTGCATGCTGGGGAAGCTAAGTGAGGTGTTGCTAAGCAACTCTTAATAGGAAATAATTTAAACTCTGGATTTATTTTCTCCTGAGAACTTGCTGCTCCGGCCTGGAGTCCAGGATTCACTCCCCGCCGTGCTGGCAGCGCCCCAGCAGGCACGCATGGGCCCGCACACGGCCCCCACCTGACACGGACAGGTTGCGTGACGCACAGGTCCCCGCGTTCCTCTGGATCTAACAATCACGTCCCACTTGATTACAAGTGCAAGGTAGCTGGCATTCCATTACAAACACAACCTCTCCCGAAGTCATTCACAAACACTGAACGCGGCAAGCTCTCACACAGCCAACAGCCAAGGTGTCTCCATTTAAACCGAGTCAGTAGCAGATGTTCTGGAAGTCCACAGAACATTCTTCCTGCCTCCTAAAATTCCAGCTCTTTCACGAAAACACGACAAATTCCAGATTGCAGTCATGACTTCTTTCAACGTCACGATGACTTCTCCAGGTGGTGCTTCCAGATGCCCTGAGCTCTACACACAGCGCCGGCCTCCTCGTGACGGTGGCCACCCCCCACCCCGCCAACCAGGAGCACGAGAGCCATCCTACGCAGACTTCAAATAAGGTCACAGATGGAACCCAGAGCCCGTGCAGCTCAGGGGGAAACTGTCCCAGGCTGGACGGGCCTCTGAGCCCTGAGCTGGCATCCTGGCAAATGCCCTCCCAGGGCCCTTGGAGTCGGAGGGTTTTTCATAAAAGGAGGAAAGGGCCTCTGTGCAGGTACACAGGGACTAAGAATGGACCAGAAGAGAAAACCAGCAGAAAGAAGTGAAATTACAAGGAATCTATAAGGAAGCAATGTTAACCTCGGCATAAAAGCAGTCACTAATTCCCAGACAATAACACTGGCTCATATATGCACATGGACATTTACTCCTCGAGTCAAGTATGTCCCGTTTCTCTTGTTGATTCCTCTGAGGAATGAGACACCTACGCTCTTCAACGGGGAGTGTCTGCTGACAACTTGAAACAATGATCTGATCAACTTTCTGGCATTTCTAAGTACTGACTTCCTCTCTATGAAGTTTTTCCAAATAACATTTAACCCCAAAAGGGGCTCAGACAGAACAAATCAGAATTTCCAAATATGTCCCTTCCTCATCACAATCATCCTGTGATTTGCCGAGGCAGGACAGGAAACACCCCACCTTCCCAATAGCAAGGAGCACAGAACCATGACACACGGTGATCCTGGTGCCAGAATGGTACGTTCAGATTCTGTCTGTCTGTCTGTCTGCTGTGTGACTTTGGGCAAGATGCTTAACCTCTCTGGGTGCTCATGTTCTCACCTGCAAATTGCAAGCAATAACGGTACTTACTTCAGAGCGGGGTAGAGATCACATAAGTTATGGATAAAGTCACTGACTGCTGCCCGGCACAGGGAAGAAGTATTTTCTATCACTATGAAAGCGGAGGAGGCGAGCCGACAGGCCGGGGACGTGTATGTGCGTTCAGTATCTGCACGACTCTCTGCAATGGGACCGCCACGCAGGCGACCCGGCTGCATGCTGGGAACGGAGCCCTGAACAAACATGTTCCCAAGACCGCTCGGTCTGTGAAATGTACAGTGATGTGGCGCGAGTGGGGGAGATATTCCAGAAATGCAGAAATGAGAAGGGCGGTGCGTGCTTCATCTCCAGACACGAGTCTAATTAAAATGCCCATCTTCAGGACCCAGGTCTGTGCTCCTCAAAGCAAAGCACAGGAGGAGAGAGAGAGGACGAGGCAGAGAGATTGTTGTGCAACCCCGGCAGAAGGGTCTATTCGGGCAAGATCGGGGCTCTGGCTGGGGACACCCAGAGAGGTTGCGGTAAGTTCCCAGAGCACGGCACAGCCCGGGTGATGGTCCCCTCACTCCGGCTGGGAACTAACAGTAGGGAGAAGACAGAAACACCACCTCCGCACACCCGCCAGAAATGTGCAGGATCTGAAAACACCTACACTTCAGGCTAGGTCCAGTGACGATGTGCTTCCTTAAAATTCCCATTTTGTCAGTACATCCTCTGCCATTAAAACAATACATCGTTAGAAAAACCCTCATCTTTTGCTGCTATACGGAGACAGTTATTGGCGTAACGTTTTCATTCTTCTCAGGTGTGTCCTTTTCCATAGTGAGTGTCCAATGCCCCTAAGAAGCCTCACTGGTGCCCAAAAGCTTAGAGATGGGAGCTTCGTTCGGGTCCTGAGGTGCCATCTCCCCGAGCTGGATCTCTCTTTCCGATCACATGCTACCGGGCCTCCCGATGGTAAAGAAATTCTTTAGCAGCATTCCAAGGGACTGCACTGGAGGAAAAGCAGACCAATTCTCGCAGCCTACGAGAAGCCGTTCTTTCTGATCATTTGTCCTGCTTTCAGTAAAAATAAAAAAAAACAGATGTTTGCACACGGATGTCCTACTTTTGTAAGCAAACACGCGGGCACGCGCTGAATGTCTGGTGTCCTTTTAAGTAATGCGACCAAGGAGCGGTCTTCTTCCTGGAGCAAATTACTAGCCTTTCAAGTTGGTGGCAATTTAACAAATCTATACAATGACTTCAGCATGGTCCCTGTGCCAAGGCTGCCATGGGGCTGTCAGGAATGGAAGCCCTCATTTAACTCTATTCAGTGAGCTGTTAGGATGGGGGGGGCAGGAAACAGGAGACAAATGCAAATGCGACTCAGCTGTCTTGTCCTCGCTTAGCCAAGCCGGGCGTCTGTCTGCCTAGGAGCCAGCCATGTGGGGGACCGCCCTCCTGCCACCTTCTCAACGATATTCTCGTCCAGGAGGGAGGCTCCTAAGTCAGGGCTGTCAGCGGAGGTGAAATGCATTCATTCTTGCCAGAAATTCATTACATAAAACATCTAAAAGCTTGGGTTTCACCAAGCAAACCAAAGCACTAGGAAAACACATCAGGCAAAACCTCTTGATGTCATTAATGCCGGAGCCCAAAAGAAGCACTTCCGTGATTCCGACGGGCAGAGGTGTTCCTAGCTAAGGCCCGAACAGTCGTTCGTGATGCTGTTTACACGGCTACGCGATCGTCGGATTAAGTTCTCTTTGTGTTCGTGAGTGGGTTTGTTTTAACAGGATATTCACACACTGGAAAGTACCTAATTCCCGACATGCTGGGTTCCAGCGCATCCGTTTGAGTCCGTGGTGGATGTGCAGCCTGTGTCGGCTGACATCAAAGCGGTTAGGGGACTCCAAGAAGGGTGAGCAGACACCGGAGCACCAGGCCACGTAGGACGGAGGTGGCTTCTTGCAACCCACAGAGGGAACAGTGCATCTTCCCGTGAAATCAGAGCCGTCATGAGTTGAGCTGCATCCCCCAGAAAGGGTATTTTCAAGTCCTATCCTCCAGCTCTGTACCTGTGAGTATGATCATACTTGGAAACAGGGTCTTAGCAGATGCCAGCAGTTGAGGACAGCATCACCATGAGAAGCCCTACGTCCAGTACAATGGATGGGTGTCCTTACAAGAAGAGAAGGGACACGCGGACAAGAATGGAGTGTGACTGAGCGGTATGTCTACACGCCCAGGAACGCCAAGGACTGCCAGAAGCCGCATGTGGCTGGAAGAGGCAGGAAGCGTCCTCCCCTAGAACCTGCAGAGGGAGAATGGTTTTGCCCATACCTCGATGTCAGACTTCCGGCCCTAAAGCCCGGAGACACTCTCTGTGAACCTCACTAAGCCTCTTCGTCTGGGGCTGACCTCTCAGGAAGGCCCGTGTCCCAGAGGCTCTGGCACAGGGACAGAGGGACCACAGCTACGCTACGAAACTGCACAGGCATGTGCTGAAGAGGGAGCGATCCGCCCCGTACTCATGGCCACTGGTTTCTTAAAAAAAAAAAGAAAGGATCCCACTTTGCCTAACAGAACAGAGAAAACAAATCTCTTATATAAGCCTCCACGAACATTCGGTTCAACACTGCTCCAGTATTTTTAAACCACTCAGGAAAATAAAACGGGAAATAAGACGGGAAACAGCAACAGCACTGTCCTTCTCGCCTACCCGCTTACCAATGGGAAAGCCGGAGCCCGGCGCAGGGCGTGCTGGCAAACCAGCCCGGGCCCGAGGCGTGCGCACGGGTCTTCCATCTAAAACACATGAAGCAACCAGAGCCACAGACCCAGCGATGTCCCGCCGATTTCCCTCGGAGTTGCTGGAACCACCAAGAACAGACCGTCTTTCAGCTGCGTGGGACGAACGTCCATGGGCGGGCAGCCAGCAGCACGGGTGGAAGGGGACATGGAGAGAGGCCTGACCGGGTGGAAGACCACGTCAAAGAAGGTGGGCAGGGAGACTCGGGCCCCGTCGGGGCTGGAGGGCACACTGCCGCAGGCCTCCTCTCTTCCCTTCTGCGGGATTCCCCACGCCTCCGTCCACACCGCGCCACTGACCCTCCTGGGTGCCCGCCACCCTCTGCCCCCCGGACCTCCTCAGGCCGGATGCTGCCCAATCAGCCCTCGTGCCTGATCAAGACAGACCAGCCGTGGCACGACTCCTCCTCCTCAGGCTGGCTGAAAGGCATCACTGAGGCAGGGCACTGGACCACGCCAGGGTGTCTCCGACCTGGCGCCCCTGGCATGGGGCCGGAGGAGGACGTGCGGTGGGAGCCGCCCTGCTCCTGCAGCGGGACGTCCAGCAACCACGCTGGCTGCTCCCCACTGATGACAGCAGGACGGCCCCAGCAGGTGGGACCGTCGGGTTTGTTTCTAGACGTGGGCTACCGTCCCATCTAGACGTGACATGGCTCCCAGCAGAGGAGCCCTGGGTCCCGGGAGGGAGGCCTCTGGCGTCAGGTGAGGTGCTCCCCAGTGCGCCAGCCGCTCAGCTGTGAGCAAGGTCCTTGTCACCCTGCGTCTTTGTTTCTTGAAAGCAGGGGTGTGACAGTGCCCCCCAGGGAGCCACGCGGGGGTGGGTGAGGGTCTGGCAGGAAGGGCACACAGGGCAGGGCCTGGGCCCGTCCTCACAACTGCATGCGAGCCGGGGGTATTCTGAGCTCGACCCTGGAGACGCTGATGACGAGGCTCTCTGTTCGGATCATCTGGGCGGAGAAGGGACATCTCACCCGGAGGGAGGCGTGCCCTTTGCCCTGGGCTCCAGCACCTCTCCAGCCCCGGAAGGTCTCCGTGGCCCGCGGGCTTGGGCCAGCACAGTCTACACATGATCCGGGCAGGGGCGTCCTCGGGGCCACGCGGGGCCAGCGGTGTCTAGGAGGGCTGCAGGCTGGGGCTCTCGGATGCAGCGCCAGGCTGCAGGCTGAAGTCAGCCCTGCCAGGTGCAGGAGACCGAGTCCCAGCAAAACCCCCAGACACAGAGGCTCAGCCCGGATGCCCCAGTTGGTGATACTCGGTGTCTCATGGGACGCTGAGCAGCTGAGGGCAGTGCCATCCGTGACTCCGCAGGCAGAGGACACGAAGCTCCGGACGTGGTAGTTTTCCTGGACGCTTCCCTTGGCTGATGTCGGTCTGTCCTCGTTCCTTGACACGAACCACAACTATGACAGCCTGCCCTGAGTTCTGGGAGTCCCTCCAACAAGTCAGCAAACCCCAGGGCAGCGGGGGTCAGCAGGGAGTGGCCCCGTGGGGACTGTGCCTTCCGTCTATGCCGGCTCACTCCCGCACCTCCTCGAGGCAGGACGGTGAACTCACCCCTGCCCGTGGGAGCCCTCCCTTGAGCACTCCTCCTCCTTCGGCACAGGGAACCTCTCGCCGTGCTCCGTGAAGGCTAGTGCTCCCTGAGGGGCCGACATCGGTGGTGCTGGTATTGACAGAGGCGAGGCTTTGGGTAACGGGACCGAATAATTTCATTTTAAATCACTGCACTGAATGTTTGAGGCAGGATTTCAAATCCCAGAGAAGGCCCGAGTGTCCGTCTCCTGGCAAGGCGTGTGAGAGGGAGACACATGACCAAGACCCCAGCTTAGGCACAGTGGCCAAAAGAGAGCTGCGACCCCCGGACCTGGCTGGGGCCTTTCCCGAGCTTGGACCAGACACGGCTGTGCTGCAGGCCGCGAGCTGGGCCAGGCCGGCAGGGCCCAGGCTCCACATAGAAGCTAACTCTGCCCAGCGCCCGGGAGGCACAGGAAGGCAGCCAGAGCCCAGGGCCAGTGGGGCAGGTAGGGGGGAGGATCACGTGGGGAGGAGGAGGTGAGACCGTCCCGACTCAGCAGGAGCCTGGAAACAAGAACATCCGAGCACGAGAAGAACCAACCCTGAGACATGTAACCCGCGAACTGGGCGCCTGGGGGAGATGGATCACTGAGGAAACAGAGGGAAGATACTCCAAGAGATTTGTTTTTAAAGCAGGTGGACAGCAGCAGTAAAACCAAATGAAGGCCAAAAAGCCAAAAGGTAAAAATCAGAACAAGTGGACCCGAAAACAAAAAAAGAAGAAGAAAATCCGACAACAAATCTGGAGAAGAACTAGAGCCGCACATTTACGGAAACACGGAGCGAGCCCGCTCTCGGCAGAGCGCTCGAAGACAGGCACGCCACCCCCGGACGTGTCCGTCCTAGAACGGGGGACGGTCACTCATCACACGTGCGATGGAACACCTGCAGCAGGGTCAGGGGTGTCGCCAGGTGGGGGGCACCAGGAGGCGGGGAAGGCTGCTCTGACAAGGTCTACAGGGTCACATGGGAGCCACAGAACACGTGGGAGCAGAACCTTCCAGAGCCGCTGCAGGTCCTCCTCGGTCCTCCTCCTGACGATCGGTTCTACTAAAATTGTAATCGCGAAAACAGAGGAAACCTGACGGGTGAAGTTACAGATGCTGCAGTTGGAAACTACGGTTCTGCATGACAAGTCCTGGGGGATACAATTAGAAAATACAATGCATGCAAATGGATGGACTCAAGGACTTGAAAGGGAGAAAAAGATTCTCTTGAATTATCTTAAGATGATAACAGTGTCTGTATAGATAAACTGAGACCCTCAGATTGATTAACAGAGCTAGTAAGAATTCCCTGAGATTGCTGAATACAGGTTATCATAAAAATCAACAGTATTCCTACGCGTCAACATTGACCAAATAGAAAAGGTAATTAGAAAAAAAAAATCCCTTTTATAAAACAACAACAAAAAAAGTTAGGTATCTAAGAACAAGTCCAAGTAAAATGACTACTGATTTGATGCAGGAAAAAAAAAAGTGTTCAGACATAAAAGAAAATCGTACTTATTGGACAGACATACCACATCATTCCATGGAAAGTCTCAATACAATAGGATAGCAAATTTCTGGGTGCTTTTATAGTATCCTTTTATTATTTTCTAGACACTTCATATCATTCAAAGCAAAAACTAAGAAATCCCATATTATTAACATATTATATAACTGTATATATATTATACAATTATATTATAATTTATATTATAAATATATCACATATTATAAAGGTATTACAATATATTTTATATGTTATATGATATAATATATTAAGATAAAACTCCAGATCTCAACAGGAGTTTTCACTGGACATGATGAGCTGATTCTGTGATTCATATGGAAAAACACGCTCAGAGAACTTGGAACAAAAGGAAAACTAAAGAACAAACAGAGGATCCTTCCCTTCCAGACAGTGAGGCCTCTCATAAAGTCACACTGTTAAAGGAGGTGGCGTTGGTGCACACCCAGGCCGCTGGGTGGGTCCCACTGTTGGCCAGCACCCCGGTTCTGTCCCATGTGCACGTGAGGCCAGAGCACGGCGTGCAGACAGAGGGGAGGTGGGGCCAGGAAGCTGCTGGGAGCCTGGGATGCATACCCAGCCCTGCCAGGGCCCTGAAGGGGACAGTGATGGAGACACTGGCCTGGGAGCCTCCCTGACCAGGGGAGCAGCAGAAAAAGACAGCAGCACCACCATCTCTTGCGTCCACAACAGTGTCCTTCGGAGCCAGAGAGACCAAGTTGACTTAAGCCAGGCCTCTCCCTTTGCAAGAGAAACTGAGGCCAGGCCTCTCCCTTTGCAAGAGAAACTGAGGCCAAAACGGGATGATGGCTTGGCTGAGGCCATGAGGCAGAACCCTGTCACACTTCCCAACAGAACCTGCTGGAAACCTCACCCAGGGCTCTCTCCAACAATGGCAGAGTGGCGACGCTCTCCCCCGGCCCTGGTATTTGAGCCCTTCTGTCCGCTGCCCTCTTGAATCTCTCCTCTCCTCTGGCCTCGACAGGAATTCTCCCTACTGGTGTCTTGGTCTCCTAATGCTTTCTCCTCTACCCACTTCTGGCCCCTGTTCCTTTCCTACTCACCCCTCACTCTGATGTCCGACCAACGCTGTGACAGCCCGCTCAGTGCCCAATGCACTCTCTTCCTGGATGGCTGCAGAACCTCGAGGCTTTGATTACAAGCTCGAAGCTGGCAGCTTGTATACCATGCCTGCAGCCCAGCCCTGCCCCGGAGACAACCCAGGGCTTCCTCAGGCAGTCCAGAGTGTGCATCCACATGGCAGCACACAGTGGCGAGTCCTAAAGAGCTAACAGCGTCCAGGTGTAGCGACTTCCTGAGCCAAGAACCTCCCAGGGTCAACATGAAGAACCATGGGTTTCCAGTAGGTGCCTGAAACCATCCTACTGATATGACAAAATCAGACTGATGGAAAAGCAGTGTCAGAGAAGTCTGTATGTAAGGAGGAAGATCTGGTAATGGACAAAGAGTCCAAGGCAAAAACCAGTGTCTGAGACTGACAGGTACGGCTCTGATCCCAGACGGATCCTGGAATAACAGAGAACTCAGAAACCAGGACACCATGCAGCCAAGTGCAGCACGAGGAGTACAGCTGGACCCGGTCATCTCAACCAAGTGACAAGGTAAGACCCGGGCCCGCACCCTGGCTGCTGGCAGATCTAAGAAGTCCAAGCAGGTGTGGACTGACTTCAGCCATAAAGCCACACTAACGCGGCTAATTCGAAAGACCTTCTTCTTGGCCACAGGTCTCCTGTTTCCAGTTTAGGGTCAGGTCTGCAGAACCAAGTATGTCATCAATCAAACCACATAAAGAAAACACAAAAAGCATTTTAACACCATACCTGGTCCCAGGGAGAGACGGTGCCTCCAAAGCACATGAACAGGTACCCCATGGCCACGAGACACAGCCATATCACCAAGGAAAAAAGACGGAGCAGCTTCTTAAACACGGACTCGATGCACACGAGGATGAATATCGCGAAGAAAATCGCCAGGGCTGTCGGGACCGTTATTAAAAATGCCACGTGGTCTTCGACTTCCTAAGAGGAAGGAAAATATTGCAAAGGCACAATTTAGCAACATGTGATACCCACAGTTCATGTCCTCAAATGTCATCAACATGAATCAATGTCAAATAGATCGAGATGTAAAAATTATTCCAGAAGTAGAAGGGTCTGAACGTCTGAAAATTTAAATTTCCCATTAAATCACTATGTTTCTCTATAGAAATAACTCAGTATTGTATATTTAAATTATGCAAAACAGCAACACCATCAAATTTAGATTTTCCCTGATAAATGGAGAAATGGATTTTATTCAAAAGTGGGTGTAAGAATATTTACTATCAGGGTAAAAATAAGACCAGCAACTTCACTGCCTGAATCAGAGGACCAGAAATGCCCTTGCCTTAGAAAATTAAGGCTTCCAAATGGGTTTGAAATGTTTTATTTAAAAATCTAAAAATGGTCTGAGTCTCTCAAGTGATGAGCTTTTATTTTAATGCATGACAATTAATGTTTTAACAGGATCGCAGGTTAAGAGAAAAGGGTCAGAAAGTACTAAGTATAGGCATGAGAGAGCAGGAAACACTTAGAAGAATGTGCCGTTTTGCTGGCAAACCTCCCCACTTGTCCGGTGCTCCAGCGGCAAAAAGAAAATGAGCAAGCAGCATTCGCCCCCGATGTATTTTCTGAGGTCCACTTCTGCACAGTAAGGCTCCTTCTCCCTCCATCCCTTTCTAGCCCCACACGCACAAAAGGAACACTATTTCCATTCTATACAATGTCCGCTCAGTGCGGCAGACGTGGTGCTTCCTTGCATTACCATGGCATGGATTCAGCCTCTCGCTTTGGCAAAGCATGAGGCCACGCACAGCACTCCCTATGGGCTGGAAGCCACCGAAGGTCTCCATCCCTCATCTGAACACGGGGAGCTACCGATGCACCTCAATCCAAGAACCCAGACGGGCAGAACCCTAAGAACTTCCCGGGGGGCTTCAGAAGAGCAGAGATGGTGAGATCCGGGATTTGTGGGGCTCTTCTTTCAGAGCCCGGCGAGCTCTTCCCCTGTGCCCGCGGGTACGGGGCTCACGCCATGCCATCGGCAGCTCCAGCTCCCGCCTCCCCCGATACCAAACCCCTAGCCCCGGGGACACGGGGAGGCACAGCAGATCCGCCAAATCGCTCCCAGACTCTGGATTAACATGGGGCAAGGAAAGGGCCCTGAGCCCGCCCGCAGGGCTCAGCTGACCGCGCTTCCCCTTCTCCGCCACCATCACACGCGCCTCCAGACGCCTGGGGAAGAGACGACCACCACGGCGACCGCAACACAGAACAACACACAACCACGTCATGTACTTACCACACCCCCGTGGGGGGCACGGTGTCTGCGCGATTCCACAGGTGAGGAAAAAGAAACCCCAAGAACGGAAATGAGTCTCCACGGCTGGTGCAGCTGGGGAGGGGGGCAGGGGGGCGGCTGGGGTCCCCGCAGCGGATGGCGAGCGAGACCCAGGGGCCGAAGGCATGTGCGTTTCCAGAGCCGGCGGGAGACAGGAGGAGCCGGTGGGGGGTTCTCACTCCCCCGCCACGGCTGTCTTCGCCCCTGATCAGGTGCCGAGTCGCACCCACACCCTCGGCCACACCGCAATGAGGGCAAAGGGTCTCGGCGGTGCCACAGCGGCGAGGGCTCCCCACGCTGCAACCCCACAAATACATGGGCTCGGGGTCGTGACCGCATGTCCTCTGGGGACATCCAGCCTGAGACCCCACCACCTGCTACACGAACGGAGCCGGGAAATCTCACTTAATGTTAAACTGCCCCGAAAGGACTGAACTGTAGACACGGAGCTCGCCCCTAGGTCGCCGGGACGGCCGTTGTCCTGCATGACCGGTCATTTACTCCATCAACCCTGGCCGGGGAGAAACAATCGTCGACTTCATTGGCCCTCATGTCTCCAGAGAGACCGAAAATGATGTGAAAACGGACATGACTGTGAAGCAAAACTTAGCACGTGAAGCCACGGAAACGATCGGAAAGTGGCGTCGGGAAGCGCATCGCCTGGCCTCTCCCTGCCCCTGTCTCGGAGCGGCTCTAACGGGAATAAGACAAAGACAGGACAAGGTCCTGTTATGCTGGCTCCAGGACAGATACACCTGATACTGTTTCGGGTCTTAAATACTGGAGTCTCTATCACATATACGTTTTTTTTTTTTCTTTAATTTTGGGGTCCCCATCACCAAGAAGTGCCTCGTCTGGGCTGAAGGTGACTTCCCCATGCAGCACAGCAGACACAGTGTCTGGGTCCCCTAGTACTTCTAAGAGTCCACAAATGTGTTTTAATGTCTTTTAAAATCAAAACAAAAAAACATAAGCTCTTGGGGTCAAAGGGCACACACATGTTGATGCTAACGCAGTTGTAAACTATAATTCTGAGTCCATCTTGAGGGAGGAAAGGGGCTTCCACGGCTCCTAAGTCACACGCCACGATCCCTGGGAGCCGGTGTGGTGTCCCAGGGGCAGGTGCGCAACCGGAAGAGCTGGACCCTGCACGGTGGAGGACCTCTCGCTTCACCCACATCCCCCCGCCTCCCAGGGGCAAGCCGGGCTCCCGGCTGGCCCGGGGCTTCGGCCCAGCCCGCTGCTGCTCCCGAGGCTGCCGGCCCCAAACACTGCCCAACCCGAGCCCACAGGAGAGTCCGGCTCTTCTGAAAGAGGGCAGCCAGCAGCTGAGTCTGCATTTGCCTTTGGAACTCAAACTCCAAACAAGTTTTAATAAAGACTTCTCCACAAAATAGCATCTTTTATAGGGCATCAAGAAAAAAAAACAGTAGAGCATTCATTAAAGAGTGTATAAGCTTACAAGCCACAATCCTTCCCAGTCTTGCTGCTGCATCATGTGTCCCCCTGACCAGGGGAAGTAAATGAAATGCGGGAAGGCCTACCGTGCCTGCACCACAAGCTTCCTTCCCTGCCCTGGTCCACTCCCAGTGGACAGGACCACGGACAAAGCCACAGAGGCACACCCCGTGGCTGTTTTCTTTCGGAGGTACTTCAGTTTCCAAAATTTGTAGCATAAAACAAACAGCATAGCTTAAAATAAAATGAACTAAAACATTAAAAACACTGTCAATCTCAATGAAATCTGTTTATGCAGCCCAACCCCACCTCCCTTGGTGGAAACAAAACTTCACCATACAACACAAACTACATGAAACATATGAAAATGCCTTTAGTAGTAGTACTCAAATGCCTTTAAAACATGCTTTAAATAGAAAAAAAAAAATTCTCCATATGACACAAACTAAGTGAAATGTAGAAAAATGCCCTTATTGCTACTAAAATGTATTCAAATGCCTTTAAAAATGTTTTTTAAAAATACCTTACAATGCAAACTAAATGAAATGTATGAAAATGCCTTTTCATCGCTTCTCGGCCTTTTGGCTAAGATCAAGTGACAATGCCTTTTCATAGGGAGATCGTGAGCATGGCATCATCTATGTAATGATAACGGGTCCCTCTTGCTTGTTCCCTGGGAACATCTTATCCTTTCCTTTTCAATGCATTTTCTAGTAATTTTGGAGGGCTTCTAATTGCGAGGCCTAGTAAGTACCCGTCGCTTTCATGTGTTCGGTGACAGCTCTTTGGTTTCTTAGAGGCTTTTCCATAGAGCAACCGATTATATTTTCATTCTTTTCTATGTGCATTTTTTTCTTTTTCTTTTCTTCCTTTCTTTTTTTTTTTTTTTTGTTAATCAGTACTACTTTTCATTTATATGGTAAAGGCCAGTCTCGTGCAAAACACTGCTTTTCTATTAAAAAATACTTTGAAGTCCAACGGACTGAAGGTAGGTCCCATCTCCACTTACTTCCGTGTGACTCGGGTTGAGCACTGAGCTTCCCTAAACCTGTCTCTTCATGTAAAAAGCAACACGGATACCACAAGGCTAGTGGGCACTGGGTACATACAGGTGTACCAAAAACAACAGAAATTATTACCATGAGGGCCATCATGGCCTTTTTTCCTTCAAATCTCAATACTTTCTCACCAAGGCTGGTCTGACCGTTCATTATTGGAATGGTGCCCATTTTGCACTCTAAATCATAATTGATCACCACAAATTATTTTGAAGGGTTGTCACAGGGTAAAAATAAATGAGCTTTTAGCTGTGATAAACATTTGACTAAAGATATATATTTTCATTCATTCATATATAATATATGTATGTGTGTGATATAATAGAAAATGTATTTTTCATTCTTTTCCACATATAGAGTCCTACTCCATTTTATCATGAGGTATGAAAGGAATAAACAAAAATTCTGATTAAATATTTCTATAAAATTGTGGTGAAATAAATCAAAGACCTCAATAAATGGAGAGATACTTCATGCTCATGGACAGGAAGATAGTATGGTCAAGATATAAATTCTTTCCAAATTAGTCTGTAGAGTCAATGCAATCCCAATTAAAACCTCAGCAAGTTATTTTGTAGATATCGACACATGGATTCTAAAGCTTACACGGGGAGACAAAGCACCCAGAACAGCAAACAATATGGAAGAACAAGAAAAAATTTGGAGCACTGACCCTACTGGACTTTGAATTTTGCTATAAAACTACAGTAATCAAGACAGGGATGGTCCTGGCAGAAGAACAGACCAATAGATCAACAGAATAAAACAGACCCACATAAATGCAGTCAAATGACATCTAGCAAAAGGAACCAGACCTTAGGCCATAATTCTGTCTGCACTTAACAAGTCCCTTATGCAGCTGTAAATAGTGGAAGATACATCTTTCTAAGCAGGTGCAGACTGGTTTTTCTTACACATATCTATAATTTTTTGTGTTTATTTTAAAAATATGGTCTTGACCATATTTATTTATTCTCAGTTCCTATTACACAGGCCAGCATTTTCACTCACATTTTAATATGGATAAAAACATGAAATAAGTGTGTTTTACATAAGAAATGGTTCCCATGGGGCATCAGACTTTAAAGAACTCTCCTTTCTACAACTAGACTCCAAATAATATTCCTAAAGGGACTGCTAGTTTCTACAAGTGGTAGACAAGATCTCCAACTCACTTCCCTACCCATCCCCATAAAAAAACAAAAAACAAAACAGAGAAACAGAAAATATGAGTGCTAAACCCTTAGCAGGGGTAGGTATGTAGACAGGAAGTCTATACCACAAAAGCCAGGGGCAGCTGGGAGGAATGAGAACCAGCCTTGCCCTGTAGACAACAGGTGCCCAGGATATGCCGAAGCTGAGAACCTCAGCAGTGTGTAGATCTACAGGACAGCGAGTGTGGACAAAGGGAGCCAGAGTAAACCTCAGCTGGGGTACATCCCAGCTATCTTGGAAAGAGCAGCTAACTATTCTTAGGCAAAAGCTTTCCCACTTAGAACCACAGTATTTCGGGGCGCCTGGGTGGCTCAGTGGGTTAAGCCGCTGCCTTCAGCTCGGGTCATGATCTCAGGGTTCTGGGATCGAGTCCCGCATGGGGCTCTCTGCTCAGCAGGGAGCCTGCTTCCTCCTTCCTCCTCTCTCTCTCTCTGCCTGCCTCTCTGCCTACTTGTGATCTCTCTCTGTCAAATAAATAAATAAAATCTTAAAAAAAAAAAAAAAAGAACCACAGTATTTCAAGCAATTAAAATCAGTCAACATCTTAAAAAAAATTCGCCAAAAATGATCAGTCACCAAGAACGAGTGTCCAAGGAAATAAAAAATGGTTTAGATTCTCAGGGACTGTAGACACTGAAAGTGACAGCCAGAGAATACCAAATAGCTGTATTTGACACATTTAAAGAAATAAAGGACGTACTTTCAAGGATGCTCATACAACAGAAATCGATCAGGTACAAACACATAGAAAATGGAACCTGTAAAGCTGATCAATATAATCATGTCAATAAAAGTTCAACCACTGAAAAAAATAGAGACAGAAAACAGAAAAAAGCAAGGGTTAAAAAGAAAATCAGTGAACTAGAAGATTCAACCGAAGAGTTTATTTACAATGCAACAAAAGAATATACATATTTCTTTATAATATGTAAGAGATAAAAATTATAAAAAGCCTAAGACACAGAGAATAGAATAAGATGAATAAGAAGGTATTAACATGTCTGATTGGAGTTCCCAAGTTACAAAATGAAGAGACTTGAAGACATAAAATATCTAAAGACAGATCACTTGAGGATGTCTAGTACTAATTAGCACTAGTACTAATGAAAAACCAACTCCAACCAGGTAAGCAAAAAGACATACATATATCTATGATGGTAAAAATGCAAAATATTAGAGATAAAAGAAATAATCCTAAGAGTGGATAAAGAGAAAGGAAGGACTGCCCACAAAGAAGAGCAGTTCGCATGAGAGCAGAAATTTCAACAGTGCAAGGCAGTGAAGACAAATTATTGAAGGAAAAAAACAGTCAACCTTATATCACCAAGAAAACGTGTGCTTTTTTTGGTAATAAGAGCAAAAATGCAAACATTTTTTAAAAACTATTTTTAAAACAGGATCTACCATTGAGAAACCTGCTTTAAAAGAACTTCTAAAAAATTATATAATCCTACAAGGACTGTATGAATTGGAAGAAGGCGGTGAACAAATATAATGGTAAATACATTGGCACAACCAAACATACACTGTCTATCTGAAATTATAATAATGAATGTCTAACTTCCAGGCTTAAAAAGACAAGTGAAATATGCATTAAGTAAAAACTAAAAACTTCAAGGGTAAATATAAAATGATAAAATGCTCAATTCTAAGGCAATGAAAATAACTTTAAGCATCTATGAACTCATAAAATGGCCTCAAAATATATAAAGCAAAAATGTACAGACCTAGGGGGAGAAGTAAATTAATTTACCGAGAGCAGAAGATTTCATCATCTCCATCCAGGTATTGATCGGTCAAGCAAACAAAAGTAAAAACAAACAAAATTAAGAAGATGCAAAATATTTGAATATAATAATTAATAAATGACCTATTGGTAAATAAGGAATTCCACACTCATCCTTAGGAAGAACAATATCTCATGTGCACATGGAATATTTATGAAAACTTGCAAAAAGTGTCAAAGAAGAGGTATTACAGAGACCCATGTTCCATGATCACAATTTTAAATTAGCAGTTTGTAACAAAAACAGAAGTTAAAAATAATCACATATTTGTAACACAAAAAGCATAACTCTAAACTGGGGGGGGGGGGGGGCGGGGGGGAGGAATGGAAGAGGAATCTGTACCAGAGCTAGAAGGTGGAAATGAAGCAAGTCCTCACCAAAAGTCTTCAAAGTCGGACAGGATGACGGGCAGCCACAGAGGGCCAGGCAAAGCTTCAGCTTGTCCTCACTGCCCCACCTCATAGCCTCCTGCTCCTCTGCCCAACTTCTAGCCACTGGGGAACAGTGGTCCAGCAGACACGCAGCCGCAGAAGCACAGTGGTAGCAGTTACACAGAAGTATTGGTTTCCCAGAAACATCTCCATCGAGTTGCTCCATCTTGGTCACCTACGGTGACTAGCCAAGTTTGGCTTCACAGATTTCCCTGAAAGAACCCGCTTCTCCATCCAAACCAGTCCTTTACTAAGAATTCTCTGTGATTCTACAGATACTCTCCTTTTGAGAAACAGTTGCTGACTCATTACCAACCTCAAAAGGGACTGAACACTGACCATGGACCATCACCAAGTCTCCCCGCAGTCCAACCTACTCATGTGTATGGAACTGTCTGGTGACCCCCTAGCCATGAAGTAGACGTGCACAGCAGCACCCCACCAGCAGACGGAGGGGGGCTGCATGAGCTAGGGCTCAGGTAGACTCTGAAGGCACAAGTAAGCTGTAGGAGCAAACGTCACCGGTACTCATAGGCACCGGTACGGCCACACCACCTGCCCTGTCCCCCTCAAGCTACATCTACATCCTCATGCAGAGTTCCTTATGACCTGCTGCCTGAGGAAATACAAATGCAGGTCTGGGTGATGCCTGATTCTGCAGAATACACTGAGGGCCACCCAAAAAAAGACAACGGAAGCACTGTAACTCCAAGCCCCTTAAGTGTGCCACCCTCTGGAGGACCAGCCAGCCAGCCATGGCGGGTCGATTACAACTGATGGATGGCACAGACATTTATTTTCACTTCAACTGAACCTACTTTGGACACGGGTTTGCTTTCCTGTCCGTAATGCTTCCACCCAAAGCACCATCTATGGACTTTCCCCATGAGCTCTCCACTCGCAAGGTATTTCACAGAGCATGGCTTCTGACAGAAACATTCATTTACAGCAAATGATGCATGACGATGAGCTTATGCTCTTGGAATTCACTGACCTAACCCTGCTCCTCATCGCCCTAAAGCAGCTTCCTTCATGGAAGGAGAGAATGAGCTTCTAAAGACTCAGTGAGGGTACCAGCCTAGGGGCGACACCAGGTAGGCTTGAAGGTACTCCCTGGGACAAAAGAGATGCTTGGGAACAGCCACCAAGGCAAGACACGGACTCTGCCACCGCCAGGATCCACACAGGTCTGGGAATCAGGGAGTGGAAGCAGGAGTGGCCGTCCACTCCTGTAAACTCCCATTCTCAATCCTATAATTGTAGGTTGTTCCAGTTTTGAGGGCTTAGTTGCCAAAGGAGGACAGCCTCCACCAGGGAACTCAATAATGTTTCCATTAAATTGGACACAGAGATTGCTATCTGGCTGCTCTAAGCGACTAATGTCACTGAACCAGTGGGTAGAGAAGAGCTTTTAGTACGGCCGGGTGACTGATGGACACTACCAAGAAAAACTGGGCTGCTCGTGCACAATGCGGGCAGGGAAGGCAAGAGGATGACAGAATGGAGATTGTGGTGTTTCTCGTTTGCTCCCGTATCCAGTGATAAAAGTTCTCGGACATGTCTAACAAGTACAATCTATATGCAAAGTACCAGGTGAAGCAACTGTTTACACCCCAACTGCCAAGGAAATGGAATTAGATAAGGTGCTTGCACAGGGCAAAAGGAATACGGAATGGGCAGCAGGAGGATGTTAGAATACGAGCCACATCCCTGTGATCAGCTGGAGAACGTGGCAGGAGCCATGACTATTTCTTCCTTGGGCTGGTATGAATGTATTTGCATGTGCATGTGTGTGTGCATATCATGCAATTATTCTTCTGCTGCTGCTTTTGCTATAACATGAGATACACGAGTACTGTATGAGTAGCTTCTATACTCAAGTCTGGAAGAAAAGGGATGTTTAAAAGACACAGTCCTTAGATGAGAAACGAACATCACTAGAGTGGACAAAGTGGCCCTCTGCATCCTCTTTTAGGGAGATGGCTGGCCTGTTTTCCATTGCACAGAGAAGAGTTGTATCACGTTAGGTGGAAGCGTGATCCTGCTGCTGCCTTCTCTATCCAGAAGTAAAACAGAGTTCACAGCGGTGTACACGGTGCCCAGGACACAAGCAGTCGACTGTGTTGGATCATTCTATCGTCACGTTGACTAAAGCTACTTCCCAGCATCCCCCTTCCCTGGATGCTCCGAGACGGGCGCTGGCACCGGGGGTGCTCGCCCGAGATGTGGGAGGTGGAAGCAAAGCGGCCCCCAGGAAGGGCAGCCTGCTGGTCACAGACGGTCGGAGATACACGAGGAAGAGCCTGGGGGACCCCAGCCTGCCCTGACTCTCCAGGGATCTGTGTGCAGCCCAGACCTGGGCCCTCACCAGGCACTGGGCTACGGGCTCGCACAGGTGGGTGCCACGCAAGGGTAACCGCTCTCGGGAACCCCCCCCCCAGGAGGCCTTCTCGGTTGGACGCAGGCGCTCAGGTCCTGCGCGACTCTGCTGGTTCCTAATGCTCCCTGCGGCGACCAGCTTTCCACTGAAACAAGCAGGCTGGAAGCAAGGAACTCTGCATCTCCGCCTTCAGAAGCTATAACAACAAAACAAGCACAAGGGACAACAACAAAAGCAGCCCAGAGAAAGCAAAGGAAAGTGGGATGGTCCGAGAGCTTCGGAAACACCCGCTACTGCCTCCTTGCAGGTTCCTCCTGGGAAGCGCTTTCTGACCTCCTTGGAAGTTTGAAGTAACCATGCTTTGGCCAATGAAACACCAGCAGAATTCCGGGGGTGCCCCCTGGCCGGGCCATGGAAATGCCCGTGTGAGGTCACACCGCATGGCCCTTTCTGTGGCGCAATGATTAACAAAAGTGCTTGTCGTGAGAAGGACGCCTGCAGCCCCAGTTCCCCGGGGAACTGAGTTGAGCAGAAGCTCCCTCCTGGCCAGGATGTGTGCACAAGAAATAATCCTCTGGTGTGTTGGGCCAAAGTTGGGGTTTGTAAGCCCATCAAAGCCTATAACATCTTCACTGACAACAAAAAAATTAGTGCATGACAAAACCTAATGTGGACGGCTTTGACTGCGGCCAGCCGGCGGGAGAGGCAAGGACACTGTCACCAGAGACTGAAAAATGGCAACCAAGTTAGCAAAGGCCCAACACGGGTTTCTCATTTCTCTTGGAAGGCAAGCAATGCCCTAAGAGAATTCTAAGTCTAGAGCAGGGCTCAGAGAACTGTCTTCGTAAGGAGCTAGGTCATCAGTACTTGAGGCTTAATTTTGGTCGCGTGGTCTCAGTCTCACCATTTAACTCTGTGGCTGGACCAGAGACATGGCCACAGAAAGGTGTTTCCACGGCCTGGAAATGATGGCCAGGCTATACTGAATAAAACGTCATTGGAAAAAAAATAGGCAGTGTGTCCGATCTCGTCCCTGGCCAATGTGTGTAGACCGCTACTCCGGACGAGGTCATTGAACAAAATGTGACCAGTGTGTGTTCGCTGCTGTTGGCCGCATGTGTTCACGCAGCACAGCACACACACGAGATCAGAAAAGGAGAAAAACCTCCTCCTGCTTAGAAGGAGGAATGAAGCGGAAGCAACACAGTCCAGAACTATACAGCTCTGCGAGGCCGTGAGAGGGAAGTGATTCAGCCTGGGTTCCAGGGTGAGAGAGGATGAAAACTCAGCCTTTTGGGGAGACCACGCCCACTGCTGAACAGCGGACGGACGGAGGGGTCTCCGAGTACAGCCCAGTGAAGAGTGCGGTGCCAGGAAATCTCCTCAACTAGACAGAACGCCACATGGAAGAGAGGACCAGACAGTGTGTCACTCAAGCAGGTGCCGGCTGAGAAAGGGCAAGGGTGTGGGAGGGAGAGAAATGGGTTGAGAAGGCAGAGGAACAGCAAATCTTGCAAGCGTGTCTTGGAACGAAGGACGATGGCCGCGGACAGACACCTGGATGCAGATGCCTGAAATGACACAGATGAGAAGCTGATACCCCTGGAGAGATGTGTGTTTCCAGAAGAAATACCAGCCTGCCCTACGACTGCTCTAGGCTTCCAGGAAGTTCTGGGTTCTCTGTCTCTGACAGGCAATGGGCAGAGGCAATTGCTCAGTCCCCAGTGGGGAAGATTCCCAGATGGGCTCAAGGGTGTGATCAACAGGGAAGGTTCAGAGGTCTGAGAAAACAGCACACAAGGGGACGATGTCCCGGACAAGAGTCTGGGTCTAATGAAGAATCAGTTCTCAGCCCCCGGGGTCAGGGACCCTGGAACCGCCTGTCTGGAGACTCAGTGTCCCCTGTGTCATCTTTCTTCGGCGGATCAGCAAGGACAAGGCACGGCTCTCGGAAAGGTTAAAACAGAACAGACATATGATGACATTAAGAAAGGTAAAAAAGAAAGCAACAATGTTATAAATCAAAACCAAAGACAGAATATATGTAAATGAGAACAGTATTATCAATGCATACCATTAAATTTGGCAATTTGGATGAAAAACAAAAATTCCTAGAAGTATCTTATTGAAACTGACTCAAGAAATAGAATTAGAAATACTGAACAATCCGTTTAATATCAACAATACCAAAATGAAAGTTTTTAACTCTCCTTACAGAGAAAGCAAGAAGCCCAAGTAGTTTCCCAGGCAAACTCTATCAACTCTTTCCAATGTGCCCAAAACTCTTAAACTCTTACAGAAAACTGAAAAAGAAGACATGGTTCCTGATTTATTTTATAAGGCTATCAAAACTTTTAAAAAAATGAAACAGTTTGGGGAGCCTGGGTGGCTCAGTGGGTTAAAGCCTCTGCCTTCGGCTCAGGTCATGATCTCAGGGTCCTGGGATCAAGCCCCACACCGGGCTCTCTGCTCAGCAGGGAGCCTGCTTCCTCCTCTTTCTCTGCCTGCCTCTCTGCCTACTTGTGATCTCTCTCTCTGTCAAATAAATAAATAAAATGTTTTTTAAAAAATGATAGTTTGATGAAGGAATATTCCAAACTCACTTCACAAAAAAATGTATTTGCAAAACCCTTAATTGAAATGTTAGCACATCCCATCCAAAATTTTATGAGATGTCATGAAAATGTGGTTTGCCTCAGGAACATAAAAATTGTTAAATATTAGAAAATCTATAACTATTATTCATTACATAGAAGGATTAAAAAACAACTTAAAAAGCATATACAATCACTTCAATTTAGTAAATTCAACACCCAATCACATTTAAACTTTTTGTGTAAAATGTATCAAAAGGAAATCTCAAAGGAGATCTACAAAACCAATATTATCCTAAATAAACTATGAAGAGACTCTCTTTACAATTAGGATGAAGGCAAGGAAACTCACGATCACCAATTCTGTCAATATAATTCTAGAGTTCTTAGCCCACAAAATAATATAAGAAATAGAAACTTATGGTCTTTGTACTAGGAAAAAGAAAATAAAACTCTCGTTACTTCAGGTGATATGATTATCTACACAGGAAACATGAATGCACGTTTCACTTATAAAAAGCATAAGATAGCAAGTTGCAGAATGACATATATAAACTGTAAAACTTCACTAAAACACACAGATGAATAGGGAGATGCTCCATTGTTCATGGGCAGAAAAATTTAACATCATAAAATATCGATTCTAATTAATGAATCAATAGATTCAATATGACCCTAACAAAATCCCAGTTGAGGTTTTCCCTCGGAGATTGACAAATGATGACTATAAAGTTTGTAGAGAAGAAAAAAGGTCAAGAGTAACCAAGAAATATTTGAGGGAGCTGAATGTTACTTGCCCTGCTTAATCTAAAGACGGGTTATAAAGCTTTAGTAATTATAGAGGGGTGTGTGTGTGTGTGTGTGTGTGTGTGTGTGTACACACGCAATACTCTGGGATAAAAACAAACAAAAATTAACCAATGGAACAAAAGAGAACACATAACAAATCACTCATATATGGAAATTTGATATATGACAAATGTGGGGAAATAGCTAAATGCAGTTAATAAAATTCATTTACCTTAAGGAGAAAAATGTAAATGATCCCATCACTACCTCACACCATACACATGCAGTAATATATATAATATGTATTTGTATGTACATATGCATGGATGTATATGATAAAATGAACCAAAAAACCCCAACAGAATGATGACAAAAAGTACAATATGAAGGCTGCTTCTGAGGCAGGCAAGGGACGGGACAGGAGGCAACATACGGACTAAACTATGTTACTGGACATATTTTAGTTTGGACTGGGTTCATGGGTGTTTATTTTAACATAAATAAATAAGGAATCCAGAGAGAGACTGATGAGAATCCTGCTTAAAAACCAAAGAACAGGGGCACCTGGGTGGCTCACTGGGTTAAAGTCTCTGCCTTCAGCTCGGGTCATGATCCCAGGGTCCTGGAATCGAGCCCCGCATCAGGCTCTCTGCTGAATGGGGAGCCTGCTTCCTCCTCTCTCTCTCTCTCTGCCTGCCTCTCTGCCTACTTGTCTGTCAAATAAATTAATAAAATCTAAAAAAAGAAAAAAAATCAAAGAACAATCAAATTGGTCAAATCCCGTTTTGTATACCTAACATTCAATTCTAATGAACATGGCTATTGTATGCTTGACTTAACTGCAAGCCACTGACGGGAAAGGATTAGACATCTGATCCACCAAACGTCTGAAACTCTTACCTCTTTTGTTAATATTCACCTGATTCCTTTATTCTCTGAATATGTAAGTAACATCATTATTGGTTCTAGTAGTGAACTAGTCTGAAATGTTTCCTTTATAATGTCCGCAGATCGTTAGCAGCTTGAAATCTCACTGTGCCCCTTATTTTTTATACAGCTTTACAAAATAATAATACAGACATTTAAAACACACACAAGGATAATTCGGTCTTGGGGGGTGGGAACGGAGAAATAAGAGACAGAGCCTTGGAGCTCTGGCTTTTTGTAGCTGCTGTAAAGGACATTATGGGAATGGGTAGGAGACCTCTGCGGTCAACAGCCGGTCCCAAAAGCGCTGATCCACGACCTCCCCACCAGCAACCTCCTGCAGGTGGTGACCACAGAGATTTGATTCATTCATAGGATTCTCTCAGGCAATGACCATCTTGAGAAATCCCAGGACTTTCACTGTTCTAAAAAGAAGCTATTGTACTTTATGTCTGCATGTTTCAAATACAGTAAATTATTCATCGAATATGTTTTAATTGTGTTAATAATTGACAATTCCCATTCCTAGCACCAAGTTTTTTAAAAGTGATGTGGTTCAATTCTAAGATACAAGGGGCCTTCCGTAACCGTAAGAGCATCGACCTAGGTCCATACTCTAATTCTATCTTGGACCATACCATTGTTCCAGAGACCTGGGCAAAGTCAGAAAACTAGTTGGCTTTTGCTCACAATGCCTTCTCAGGTCATGGTTCCCATTACTGCTTCCGTCACTCTCTCCCCTGAGTATGACTTCTAGGGTCAGAAGTGTAAGCCCAAGTAAAAGGTAGGAACAACAACAACAAAATTATTTACAGGGCTGCCAGCAATGGCTAGACTCAGGAAGTTTTTTTCAGAACGTCTCCTCTTTCCCTTCCTTGTGGTTTTTTTTTTTTTTTTAAATCATATCCTTATACAAAGAGGGCAGAGAAGCAACATTATCCACCCCTCAATTTAGTCAAAATACAAAACACCTGAGCTGACCCAACAATCCTTTTCTCTCCTCCTAAATGCACCTGGGGGTTGCAAGCCAGAATTCCTAGGGGTGTGTCAATTTCCTGGTTTAAAACCAAGAAATCACATTGTAAATATCTAATTACTCTTGGTAATTTTATATGCCATTACCCAAAGCTAACAAAATTGGGAGACATGAGGGCAGCAGGTGAATGTGGCATGAGTTTTAGCACTAGAAAATTCAAAAAAAAAAAAAAAACTTGTGTCAAATTGTGACTTTTAATTAAACTGTGCTTCTCCATCTATGGTTAGTAATTCAAAGTTTATGCACAACGTTTCTCAGATTGTTAGAAACACATGCCGTGCTCCTTCAAACCCAGATTGAAGAATCCTAGTCTTCATGTGGTTTTCAGCCAGAACTACATCTAAGGAGACCTCAACAAGGAAAACCATCTGTGGTACAAAGATACTGACAACAGTGACCTACACTGGCTTTGGGTGCATGTGCGCCTGGCAATGTGCTAAACGTTCAAAGGATCCAACCTTCTCAACCCTCTCAACGCCCCCAGAGCTCCCAAGCCTGCCTGTGCTCCTCGTACTGTCTCCTGGATAAAGCATCTGAGCCTGCAGCAGGTAAATTAATCTGTCAGGAACACACACTATGTGCCAGAGCAGACCCCAATCCAGGTCCATCAGCAGAGTTCTGCACTGGGAACCTGTAGGCTGCGTGATGGCAACAGCAGCTGCGAAGGAAACCAGACCCACCCCATAAATTCCACATCCACTCGCCACGCGCCTCGGCCACGGCTAGTGCCTCGTTAAGATGGGGGGCTCTCGGGGTCCGCCCGGAAAGAACTAACAGCGAGTGGAGGAGAGAAGTCAAGCTCACAAGACTATTCTGGACGTCCGATGACGGTAAAGCGGTGGTGAGATGACGTCACAGTGTTCTAGCACTTGCGGGCGTCAGAGGCAGAAACCCGCAGGGGTGGGAACGTGCAGCAAAGGCGAGACTGTTGAAGCTCAAGACGGAGAAGCTGAGTAAGCACTCAGGGAGGAAGAGGTCTCTGGGGGAGGGCCGCCACAGGGACACTGTGGAGCTGGAGGGGGTCAGGGGCAGGTGCTCTCAGCCCCTGACATCCAGGCTCAGAGGTTATCCTGGGGAGGGAGACAGGAATGGAAGGATGACATCAGTGCATCGGAAATGAGCCACTTCTGGCGGGAGCACTACCCAGGGGGCCACCAGTCCCAGAGCTGGCCCAGGAGGCGCTCGATAAATGGCAGTGAAGGAGCGGGAGGGAAGTCCAATGAACGGTGCCTGCTGATGCCGCTATCGAGTTCTAGAAAGGACGAGTGGATCATTCACAGACACCCAGTGTGAACTCTACCACCAGCCATTACTGATCAAACATATCAAAGTGATATAATCCCGCCATCAGATACCTTTAACAGAGTAGCTTTTACCTTAACAGAGTAACAGATGTGCTAACAGTATTATTACCTCTCAAATACAGTAACGTAAAAATATCAGGAAGAATCCGTAGATTTCACACATGGATCAATCGGGAATGATTTTACGCGCCACAGGATTTATGCCAGTGACTTCTCAGACATCAAAGCATGGCCACAGACAAATCCTCCGCTTAATGGGAAAGATGCTGGGAATATTCAGCATAATGAAAATAAATGACACCCACCTCCCACCTCACTGAGCTCCTCATCAGGAAGCATCTCTACCGAGATTTAACATGAAAGCAGAAAAGCGGTGACGTGTATGTAACGCCATCACACAGAATGATGGCTGAGGACACTCACCTCAGGATGATCTCCCAATGGGGAAACTGCTCTCGTGCCGGACGGGGGCTGGGAATTCCAGATCTGCACCCATGTCCAGTACAGCTCCCAATGAAAACCCAAGCGCCTTACATCCGGCCAGAGCACTGCACCTGGGAGACCTTGAAGAAAGGACCTCACTTCTCTGGGTCTCGCTCGGTGTCCTCATCTAGAATGAGCGCCCTCCCAGCTTGAAGGCTGTGTGACATGTTCCTTCACAGCAATGATAAAAATGCAAGAAAAAAAGACCCACTAGGGACAGCAGCTCCTGGGGGTACGTTCCGCGCCAGGCATAACCCTTAAGTGCTTCACATGGACTGATTTGGACCACTGCCTAAGAAGGCAGGTACCATTCTATTTTACATACAAGGAAACAGAGGCACAGAGAGTTAAACAATTTGCCAAAGATCACAGACAGGGAAAGGGACAAAGCTAAAGGGTCAATGGAGATAGATGCTCTCAACCATTACCCTCTCTGCCTTTTTAAAGGGAGAAGACTAGGTACCATGCAGATATTTAATTATGCATTTTAATACCCCAAGGAGGCTTCCAGAGCCTTTCTTGTTAGCCATCTAAATGGCAACCACCTTTCCTGCAGAAAATTACAGTTTTTCCCTTATCTTTTGTTTAAACAACAGTTAAATCATAACTAAAATGACTTGTGAATTACTGGTTGCAATTACAAACACCTGCCACGTAAGATTTTCCTGCATGCACAGAAATCCGCAAGAAGGTGTATCTTTAGCTACCTCTATTCCCATTCCTAAGAACAGGCACTACTTCCCATGCATCCCCAGAATTATGAGACTAGAGGAAGTATGCACAGAATTTCCTGCATCTCTCAAGGAGGATCCCAGAACATTCCGTTGCCTTCTCCAGCCCTAACCCTCCAAGGAAAGGGTGAAGAATTGAGTTTGTCCCTACAGATGTCCTTCCACCCACTGGGGGCGCTGAAATATTGTCTGGAAAGATAAAACCGATTTCCCTGTACAATGACTGGGTTTGTTTGTTTTGGAAGGATTAAAATTCTTTTTCCATGTATAGCTAAAAGAAACACTGATATATCTGTTCCTAGAAAAAACACCCAATGCTGGAAAATCGATTTGGAATGACAAGCACTTATGGTTATTGTTTGAAAGACCTACCTCACCAAATCATGTAAAAGCAAGAAAGGAGATCATATTCCCAGTTCAAATCATGCATTTACATATTTAATCAAAGTACATATGTTTCTATAGATTGCAATATCATACTCAAGCCAAAAAAAATCTATTTTATTGCAATATCTGACTATTTAAAATTTATGAGAGTAAAAGTTTTCCATTCCAGTTGAAATATTAACTATTTCTAATCATAAATTTTACCTAAAACAAATCTGGTCAGAGGCAGCTTGTATTTTGACAAACTGAAAAATTCATGTCAACTTCCTAACAATGGCAGGCTAATTTTGAGAAAAGCATGCTGATTTTGGACATAATAAATGAGACAGGACTTAATTCTGATGGATGGTTTCCATGCACTTAGCAATGAGAATCAGTCCTGAAAAATGAAGTGAGTTCCTAAGACTTAGAACTTAAAGTCTGGTCTCATTAGTTCCAAGTTTATGATGCCAGGTGTCAAGTCTTTTTTGCCCATCATGCCCTGTACTATCATTAAAATGCCCATGAAAAGCAAGAGAAAATATTTTTCATATTATTAAACAAAATGTTAAAATTCAAGACATCCTATCAGGTGTCCTGTTTATTTCACGTCTAGATATTTCCTGACAAATATGGGATTAAAGCTATTGAATAGCTTTAAAAAAAAACAACTAATTAATAGCTTTTTATGTAGAAAACACTTAAGTGAGATAAAGTTTCAATTCAGAATTTATTTTGATACTATAATAAAAATACTTCAAGAACTACTTTAACTTCAAGACTAACTGATAGAGATTCATGGACTCATCCTACATAGAAATGAAGGGAATGGGTTTGTGAATAATGTCAGTTAGGGAGACAGTAAGTCAAGACAAAACTTACTGCTTTCTTTTTGAACAGCTGTATCAAAGCACTTCATACAAAGGCAATTACATACAGCAGAACATCACTATGTACTTGGACGATGCCGAGACCATTTTGTGATCCAAATGTTCTAGGAGAGGACGGATGAGCGTTAAGATTGCCAGACTTTTTCTACTATAAGAACTGGTGGAAGTCTATTAGAAACCAAAATCAGGCAGATTCATGGGAAAGAAGAAATCTGTCCAAGATTTCTGGCAGCAAAAATAGATCCGCCGAGCTCCTGAATTACATCAGAGCCCAGCTATTCTAGTAAAGTGCTCGAAGGTGGAACCCTGGCCCGGCCCCAAGCGACTATTTCCATCTTCCAGAGGTAGCGCAGCTCTGGTCGGCCTGAGACATGAGCTCACCCCACTCAGTGAGAACACAGCTCTACCTGTGCACACCACCCCATCTTTCAATACTCCATCTTTGACTGTGTGAATGGAGAGTATTTTTCGGACAGTAGAACTGCTGTTTATGATATTACTAAAAGCAAGAGAGAAATGAGCTGTCCAGAGCTCAGAACTGTCCCAGTCCTTCCCAACATCCAGTATCCAAGGAAAGTGCCCATTGCTTCCAAGTGTTCTCAACCTCCCACTGGGCCCTGCAGTCCCAGGTCCCACCTGAAGGGAGACTCTACACCAGCCCCAGGCATACTCCCCGATTCTGGAACATTTCTGCATAGCTCTTCACCTCAAAAGATGGACCCAGCAGTCAGTCTGTGGACCAGGTACAGCAAGTAAGAGTCCATTCTGTGGCCTCTGGCCATCCTTCTGGGCTACAGCCACGCCTCGGGGAGTGCCTCCCCGGTGCTTGAAACAGTCTAGCTGGATGCCAAGACAGTGTGGGAAATTCTGATTTCTCAAGAAAAAGTAAAGAGATCTGGATAAACTTTTACAAGGATACCACTCAGTACTTGACACCCCGTGAAGCGGAACATAAAAGAATTGTATAAGGAAAGACAAATCCAAAGCTCGAAACAACTCAGAGAAGGGTGCTCTGGCTGGAGTACTGGGAACCCCAGACAGACCTCTTCGAGAACATCGCCATCAGCACAGCTGAAGAAGGTAGAGATCTGTATCACAGAAAATAAAGTGGTGTGTGTCCGGGAGATGGGAACTTCGCCCTTGTCTTTAAATATATTAATGGTGCTATAAATAGGCCGTCACCTGCTCCTCCTTTTCCATTTGGAAGAGAACAAGCTAGAACGGTTTGAATTACAGATTCAACAGAATCACAAGCAGCAATGTCCTGGGAGAACAGATTTCCAGGGGAAAACTGACATGTTTTCTTCCCTGCAAGCACAGAAATGAAAAGAAGATGCTTTTAGAGACCGAGTTTCCAGTCTTAAAAGTGGTGGAGATCAAGATGCCATTCCAAGGAGCATTCGAGGCTAATTACAAGGGTGTGAGGACTGCCTCGAAATCACACCCAGGAAACGGGATCGAGGGGTGCTCTCTGCTTTATAGGTAAAGCCTATAAACCACGTGTTAAGAACCAGTTCTCGGTCTGTGGCATCCTCATCTCCTACCTTCTACTCTTTATTCTCACTGAACGCCATCCGAAGACAGCACTTCTTGAGTAGTGTGTGGGGGGGGGGGACTTTTTTACTTTTTAAAGAACCCTATGATGATAACAAGTTTTCCCATGCATAATAATTGCGCACCATCTGGCTCAGGATATCAGAAACAAACTGCCAAACACGAAGGACAGCTATTTGCCAGACCCGGTGAAACACAAACCGACAACCACTTCTTTGCTCGGTGGACACGACTACAGGTGCATGCTTAGAGTCTAAGCTTAAAAACTATCACTCAGTAGAGACATCCCCAGATCAACCGATGTCCAAAAATACCTCACTGGAGAAGCGACGCCTGGCACAGGCAGCGCATACATAATCATCACCACAGGCGGTGCAAAAGTTTGCCCCGCACAACCAGAACGGTCGGTAACAGGAAGTTTACCGCCATCTACAGATTTTCCCTCTCCGCCCAAGGGAGCGAGCCAAGGATTCCTGCTCGAAAAATATCAATTGGCAAAACTGGCATCAGCTGTTGAGTTGCATTAGGCTCCCAGTGATGAAAGCCACTTTAATAGCCCGCACAAAACAGTAAACACGATTAACTACCCCTCTAGAAACGGGAAATCAGGGGTCCGTCAGTGCTTGCTACCTACAGATGGGGGCTCCCAACAGGTCAACACCCCATCTCCTTCGGTCTACGGCAAGAAAGACACACGAGCTGCAAGGCAAAGGTGTATAATAATATCCCTTTTTTTTCTTCTTCTTCTTCTTCTTCTTTTTTTTTTTTTTTTTTTTTTTTCCATTTCCCTCGCCATTAACCACCTTCCGAAGGCAGCTCCGGAGAGTTCCCGAACCATCTAAACTAAACCGCCCGCTCCGGGCCGTGCAGGGGCCTCGAGAAGCAGCCCGCTGGGCGCTCCGGGGGCAGATGCTGCGGGCAGCGGCGCCGGGAGGTCGGCGCGGCGGGCTCGGCCAGCGGGTGCGCGGGGCCGGGGCAGGCACACGCCCCGGCCGTCCACCTGGGGAGCACCCCGGCAACTTTATTTTGGGCAGAACCTTCCGGGGAAACTTTTCTCTCGCCCGCAGCCCAGGCGAGCCGGGCCGGCCGCGGGCGGGCAGGGAAGGCCGGGAGCCGCGGGCCGAGGGGCCAGCCCCCGGCGGGACGCGGCTCGCCGGGCTGGGTCCCTGCGGTGTCGGGACCCGGGAGGCGCGGGGCAGGTCGCGCGGGGAGGCCACTCACCAGCCGGAGCGCGAAGAAGACGGCGAGCAGGGCGAGGCAGGCGCCCATGACGATGAGCAGCAGGAAGACGATGAGCGGGTGCTGCTGGCTCATGCAGTAGTAGGACTCGTAGAGCCAGTCCCGGGACCGCTGCAGCCCGTCGCCGCCGCCCGCCGCCGCCGCCGCCGCCTCGGCGCGGTCCCGCAGGTAGCGGCGGCGCCGCATCGCCTCCCGCCACATCGGGCCGGCTCGCGGGGCGCCCGGCCGGGGCTGCGCCGCCCGCGTCCCACCCCCGCGACGCCTCGGCCGGCCGGGCTGCCGCGCTCGGAGCTGCGCGCAGGGGCCTCCGGCGCGGGCGGAGCTCGGCGCCCCGGGCTGGGCGCGCTGACGCGCGGGCGCGGGCCGGGCGGCGGCCTCAGGGGCTGCTCCCGGCGCCGCCGCTGCCGCCGGCGCGCGGGAGGGGGCGGGTGCGACCGGGGCCCTCGGCCCGCCTCTCCCCCACCGCGCGGCGCGCAGCCCGGCCTCCGCCCACCGCCGCCGCCCCCCGACGGCCCGGCCACGCGCTGGGGGGCGGCCCGCGGCCGCGGAGGGGAGGGGTGCGGGGAGCAGGGGGCGGGGGTGGGCGCCGGCCGCGCCCCAGCCCGGACGTCCCCTCCTTCCGCCCTCCCACGCTCAGCCTCGGCGTGGCCCACCTCCTCGCCACTGGCGGAGCGCGGCCTGGGGTTCCCGCTGCCTGCCCCCCCGCAACGCACACATGTCCCACCTCGCTCCGAGGCTGCGGGGGCGCCTAACCTCCTCTCCACGAGCTCGGAGCGCGGCGGGAGGGGGGCCGCGGCCTCCCAAGGGCTGCGGGAGGGGGTGCACCCGCACTCCCCGGCGCTAGCTCGGCGCGCGGCGGGAGGGACTTCCCCCGCTCTAGTCCCCCCTACCCAGAGGACAGCAGGAACTTCCTCCTTTTCACCATCTGGGAGCGCCGAGGAGGGGTTCTCCTCCCCTCCCCCCTGAGCGGGTCGGGGTTCCCCCCTTCCTGCTCTCGGCACAGCGCGGGTGGGGTGCCCACGCTCCTCCCACTCCCACTGAGGGCAGGGGACTTCTCGGGGGGGCCAAGAGGCGCTGGGGCGCCAGGAGTCCGCTTAGCCGAGAAGTGCCCCAAATGCGCAATGGAGGAGCGAGGCGGGGATGCCTGAGGGCTGTACCCCGCCACGTCCTTGGGTGGGCGGCTTCACTTGCAACCGACACAGTCAGCTTGTCACACTTTGGGATGTCCAGTGGGCCAAGGTGTTGCTTACTGGAGGTTCAGGGGGCGCCCTCTAGCCCGCACGGTCCCGCCGAGCCCCTTCTGCCTGGCGGGGATGGCAGCGAGGGCGCGCCCGGGTTGCTGGGTGCTGGCGCGGGCGGGGTCCGCTCGGAGATCGCACCCTCCTTGGGGACAACCACCTTGGCAGGCAGAGACAGCGCTGGAGCCACGTGGGGGCAGACGCGGGCAAGGACGGTGTCCCTTCCCCACACGCCTGAGAGTCACGACCTCTGTCCCTCGCCCTGAAGGATGGAGGAGCTCCTCGGCTTTCCCCAAAGGAGGGAAACCTCCGCCCTTCTGGAGGTTTCCTCCTATTCTAGTGTTGTCCCGCGCAAAGACCCGCATATCCCACTTCTCTCAAAGCCTAAGGATCCCGAGGCACGGCGACCCTCCTCTCTCACGCCGCCGGCACACAGCCCGGAGGCTCGTCCCTAAGCACTCGTGGTCCCCTCCAGTAGACCATACCTGGCACCGCCAACCTCAGAAACCTTCCCGAACTGCCCCGCTGCCCGCCCGGGCTCTCCTGTCCCCTGCGCCAGCGGGGGCGTGCGAGCTGGGTGAGACCCGGCACCGCAGTACCCAGACCCGCTGGAAGGGGGAGCAGGAGCCGCGGGAGGCGGGGGGCGGTTAGCAGCAGTTAATGCCTCCTCTGCCCCGGGGGCCAGCGAAAGGCTCAGCTCTCCACCGGCCGCGGGAGGGCTGGGCTGAGCTGGGAATGGGGGCCCGGGGAAGGGCGGCGAACAGAGGCTGGGCTCAGGGGCACGTCCCGAACGCCGCTCCTGAGCCTGGGGTCCTGCCCTACCACGCTTCACCTGGTCCCTGGCCTTTCCTCCTCCCGGAGACCCCGAGAAGACAAGTGAAGGAGACAATGGGTGGAGAAAGTCTCCCCTGAATGTCTCCTGTTTGCGTCACCAGCTGATGATATGCTCCTGCCCAGGGGGGGGGGGGGGGGGACGACGAAACTCTGTTCTAGGTCGGGTTAGTTGTCTATCTCCTGCACCTTGCCTTGTCAGCCCTCCGCTCTCAAACCACCCCTATCGTAGACTGCAACCCGGGGAATGCCAAGTTGAGCCTTTGGGGCGACCCCAAACCCGCCCACGGGGCTTGGTTCTTTCTTTTGGACCGGGAATGTTAGGTTTGCGGTGGTCCTGAGAGCAAGTTGCAGTGAGGGCATTGATGGACTAGACTTAAAATGGCCAGACCCTGATCTCTCCTAAGGACAGGCGGTCCAGGGGCAGGCTAGGCAGTTTGTTCCGTGGGGATCCTGTTTTCCTCTCTCTGGGCCCCAGGTCTTTCCCAGTTGGGCAGAGCTGTGCATTCCCAGTCTTTGGTGCTGAAGCAACATACTAATTAGCCCTCCTCCCTCCAATTCTTGCTGCTGCTTCTCCCCTTGTATTGATAAACATCTTCCTTCACCCACTCAAGGAAGTAGAAGTAAATAATCTGTCATTTAGATTTATGGGCAAAAAGAACTGAAAGACTGTGAGAGAAAAGTAAATGTTTAATTATTTTCTTTTTCTTTCTAGTGTGGGAGTGGGGTATTTTTAACTCCCAGTGTCTATACCACGTATATATGCTCCATATGGTAAAGGGGGTTGTTACAAGATTTTTAGGGGATTTTGTTAAATCCAATGGTAAAATATAATCAGAGAGACTGCAATGGACTGAATTTTGCACTTTGACCCTTCTGACATTTTTTATCATATTTTTTTCATTAATTTATTCAAGACACATTTATTTTTGTGCCTACCATGTGCCAGATGTCCAGAGAGGGGAATAAAAATAGTAAATTAATAAATTTTTAGAAAAACGGACTGGGCCCTCCTGGGACTCTTCTAGGAATTTCCAATGTGCCTTGAAAAGTAGGACTACAAAATACAAAACACGATTAAAAATCAACATGCATCCCCTGCTCCTCCGTCCAATTTAAATTTTATCATCATAGACAAAGGTCATGGAAGGAATTGAATGTGAAAACCGGGCTATGCCAGACTTCCCGGAGATTTTTTTGTTTTGTTTTAGTTTTGATGCACATTTTTATTGGGATCTCTGTCAGTACTTTATGTTTGAGACAAAATGAAATGTGAACCAATGAGTTATTATAGCTGTTCTCTAGGTGTTTTAGAATATACTGCACCAACTATGCTTTTTTAAAAGTCCACAACAGTTTGTACTTTGAAAGAAAAGAAGAAAACAAAGTAATAACGGAGGGATGACGTGGCATGAAAAATGCTCTTTAGCACAAAGCCTGAAGTATAGGTTTTTGCACCAAAGGGACCCCAGGGCGTCCGCAGGTTCATTTCCTATCTTTGGACAACAGGGCTGCTACACCAAGGGTAGGGTATGGTGAGGAAAGAGGTCCTCCCGTAATTTAACTCCATTTCAATGCATTTGTGACAAAACGCACAAAGAAACTACCGTGGAAGCTCTAACTGGGCCCCAGAAAGTGTATAAAAGAAAAGCATTAGGAAGGAGAAATTTGTTTTGACCGCTAGAGGGCAGCCCCCCATCCCCGGAACCCAGCAGGCCGGGCAGGCGGGAGGGTGTGAGACCCCTGTAGTTGCATAGGGTGGAGGGGGGGGCCACACTTGATGTAAGGTTCTGCTGTCACCATCTTGAAATTCTTGGTGATTTTTGAGGGAGGGGTCACGCCTTTCCATTTTTCCCTGGGCCCCGCGATCCGAGAGTCGGTCCTGGGGGCTGGTGACACTAAATGCCACTCCCTCTAGGCCTGAGTGCAGAGCCCTTGGGGCCCGGGCTTGAGGACAAGCAGGCAGGCTCCTCTGCCGGGGGCTGCCATCCACCTATCGCTTCCTGCGCTGACCGTCTTTCACCTACACACGGGCACACGGAGTCATAAATCTGGTAAACAGTCGTGCTGCTTGACAGGCGGTGGAACCAATGGCTTTGGCTTTAAAAATAACCCATCTTCCAGTCCCTATTCCAAATCCAGTCTGATTAGCTCAGTCAATAAGGACACTGCTGTCCTCCTCCCAATGTCACAGTGCTCTGATTGATTCAATAAAGGCAGGCGAGCAAACCGTGCCAAGGACAGACACAGACGTGTGCCAGCCCGGAGCATATTGTAGAGCTGAGCACAGAGAATCTCCCTGTGTATGCGTTCCTCTCTGGCAAATACATCGCTACAATTTATATAATAAAGTATGAACAGTATGTCAACAGATTCATTATCACCATGAAATATGTTTTGTGTACCCAGATAACATTTACATTTTTATTGAACTAGAGTCTGTGAGTACAGAAAGCACACAACCAAGCCAGCTTATGGCTCCTGGAAGGCTCCTAGACTCCTCCCGCTCACTAAGGAACTTTTTTTGCACTTCAGTGTCTAGAGCGTCAGGAAAGTACCTGAATGTGACATTAATATATTCATGTTCATTCCCATCTACTCAGGCATGATCTCTACCTGTCTTTGAAAGATCCTCCTTCCCTGACTTACTTGATAAAGCATTTCTCAAGTGACAAAATTATGATAAATATTTCACAAAATCATTCTTAAAATCTGGTTTCAGGTGATTTACTGGGATTTATGGTCCTGAATGTATGGGAAGGTGGCCTAAGTGTCTTCGGAACAGAGCCTTCACAAATTCCTGCTGCCGTTCCAAAGTTTGATTCTGGTACTTATTTTTCAAAATCCACTGAGACACTGGGACTCCTTTCATGGGGGGTGGGGGTGAGAACAGGTTAATGACTAATCAGTTTCTAGCACGTCTACAATCTTGTAACAAGATATCGATTTCTCCTCTCTTGCTCAGAGAATATGATCTAAAAAGCAATGATTCATTGTACAGGGATGTGTGCTCAGGATTTGTTGCCTAGGGAGGTACAGGAAAAGGAAGCTTACTTAGCAAGCATAAGTGGATCACTTCGATACCAGACTTTTATTTTTACATCCTTTAAGGTGTCCCTTAAAGTGGTCAATGAAAGAATAATAAATTAATAGTTGAGTCACTCTAAAACTGAGGAACAAGAAATGGTCTCTCTGAAAACGGTTGACATACTTTATGAATAGTTTTGCCCACTTCTGAATTCACTCAATTTAGATAACTTAGCTGAAGATTTTAAGCCACTGCCACTGCTTGATTCGTGCTTTTATATTTAAGTTTGAAAATAAATAAATTCACGGCTTGTGTTATGCCACACTGTTGTAATAATTGTCAATGTTCTTATAAGAACTTTCTTAAGGTGCTGGATTTTGCCTCATCCCTGAAATCAGCTGCGAAAGTTCAAAGAAGCCATAAACATCCCTGAGCCTCAGTTTGTGTATCTGTGAAGTAAGATGAGTGTGGCAGTTACCCTAAGGATCTTTCTGATATGTTCATAAAACCCTGGACTGGGTAACAGGATGGATTTTAATCTTTTTTTTAGATGGGGGGGGGCGGTGGGAATCACTTTTATTCAATAAGAACAAGTGACTATGCTCAAAAGAAGTTTGTTCAATTGTATGGAAGCACTTAATTACGAGTACTATTTCCTTAGGTTTCAAGGCAGAATGAGTGTTTCTGTGCTATGCTGTGGCAATTTACTGGGCACACACTAATCTTTTTGTGTTCATATGACCTGTCTTCCCTTGTGAGAAGGTAAATTCATTAAGGGCAGGGGACTTTGTTCTTTTGTTCGCTGTTATATCTACCTCTCTTACTTGAAATTTGCAAAACACATAGTAAGTACTTAATGAATACGTGCCAGATGAATGAATGATTGAATGGATGAGGACATAAGGTCACTTCATTCTTTGAGAAGAAGAGTACAATTGACAAATAATGCTAGTGGATTACTTTAATCAGAACTTGATTTGACAGAAATGTTGCCCAAGCCCTGAAGGGGTTACATGTACATAAATGTTTGCTATTAACACTATGTACTTTTTTCTTAACCTCACAGTGCTTCCAAATCCAAAAATGGTTAATATTTTCATGCAACATTGAGGACCTATCACTACCAGTCCCACTCACCTAGCAGAGCAAAGGTAAGAGCACATACGAGATAAGACACTGAAGAAAGAGCTGGAGAATGACTAGGTCCAGGAGAAGAGAGTGTCTGGGGGAAAGCACAATTTGGGGTTGGTTTTCTCAAGAGAAAATGGCATTCAGTATCATAGTTCCTAGTCCTACATCAGAGGCAAAACAACACCAGGCAATGAAGATTCTCCGGATTTATGAAGTCTTAAAGTCTTGAAATCTCGTCCTTTCTACATCTGAACCATGGATGAGAACTTGACAGTAAGAAAGCAGAGTAGGATAGAGGGGAATGGGTCAACTCTATGTGTGGTCACTCTAACAGCCAGGCATGCTTGGATACCAAACTTGAAGGAAGAAAGATGAAAAACAACAGCTTAAAAGAGGATTATTTTGGTAGTTGAAATTTGTTTGTTATAGCTAGCATTTTAAAAAAATAATAATACTTGTAAACGTCATTCCAAATATTACGAGCCTCATGTCTGTAAACTGTGTTAGAGATTCCCCATTACTAATGAAGGCAGTTCTGCTCTTAAATAGAATATCTCAAGAAGAACCCCAAGTAAATGTTTTAAATAGCACATAGGGTGTTGCGACATGTGATACATTTAAATATCTTCACCTCTAAATTACTAGGCACTTCCCTCCCAAATGGTGCTCCAGTTCCAGGTGGCAAGTGGAAAACTGAACTCGAAATCATGCCTACCACAGTTGGTGGCATCTCACCAAGCTAGAGGCTTGTCCTCTGCTCCCCACTCGGTCACGTGCCCCCATCCAAATAGCCATCATTCCTGCAACTGTATTTGGATTTTCCTCAAGCTTCCTCCTCCTCCACAGCCCATTCTATTGCCTCGGGGCTTTAGACTCTCTAGCCTGCCTTGTTGCCTGCTCAGATCCATCCCACAATTGTTCCACCCAGCACAGAAATCTGACCTGTTCTGCCCCACCATCTACATAAGAAAACCACCTCCTGACCCTCTTAGCCCCTTTATAACTTCTGATTTAGGTTCCAGATAGAGTAAGCTACAAGACTGCCTGGAGGGCCCCCCTACTTCTTCTCTGCCTCAGACAGCGCCCATCCCCTAAGCTCTGTTTGAGGTAGGAGGCCCTTAGACTGGGTTGGTTCTTTGGTAGCTGACCTAACCAGACCAAAACCAACATCAGAGTCACTGCACTCAAATCTGAGAAAGTGAAACTTCTGAACAGCCAACTGCAGTCAACCAGGCTTTCCCAAATAAGGCCCCCAATTAGGCTGTAGCCTATCAAATCATTGCTTTGCTTCTGTATCTTCTCTATAAAGAAGAAGCCCCTAGCACCTGTAGGTAGAGCCTCCTAACCACTTCTGGTTTGGCATTGCCTGATTAGAAATTATAGTTGCTCAATTATTTAAAAAAAATGTGCCTCAGTTTACCTTTTTCAACATATCCATGATCACCCAATCACCACCCACCACTTCCATTACCTGGAACACTGACACTCATCCTCTTACCTGGGAATCTTCTTGAAGTCCCTTCTCCACCCACAGCTACTTCCACCCCGAGGACCTTTATAAAATAGGAAGGCGCCGTTATCACAGAATACTTCAGGTGTTGGAGGGTTAAGTCAAAGACATTTTGAAAGGACAGCTTTTCAGTAATTCATCAGAATGAATGACCGGCCTCCAGGCTTCTTTTGTGGATCATTATTATAAATGTGACCTACATTTATAATATACGTTTATAATCTGTAAAAATGTGCTGATAGATTATAGAAAATACAGGATAGTGTATATCAATAAGGATAAAGATTTCCAAACACGGGTTGTTTTTCTTCTAAACAGAATGTATACATATACAGATAAGTGAGTACATTTTACTATAAAAACTAGTTAAAGAAAATACTGTCCCGGCAAGAAATGAAATTTCAAATGAAGAATCAATAAAACCTCGCTGAAGGACACAAAATCTGCTTTCTCTGGCACTAATGCCACCTGAAATGCACTTTTCTCGGCTCCCACTACAGTGCCAGGTGGTGCCTAGGTCCACGGGCGGGGGGAGACTGCTGGGTTCACGGGGCCAATTGCCTTAGATTAAATAACCCCCAAATGGCCAGCTACGGTTTACGTGCCAACCCTATCTAGACAGGCTATATTTACATTGTTACTGGGAAGCGCTGAAGACATTTTCATGCTCAGCAGGCTGCAGGAATAAAAAGGCAATCTTAAACCTAGACTCTCATTATTGCATTACAGTCTAATAACTAATACATGAAAGAAAAAAATCTGTCTTCCCTGCTGTGGTAGGCTGCTCTTCACTTCTAAATATATTTTCCTCCAGAGACAGCAAATGGAAGGCTCATCTTTAAAAGAAAATACTTTGAAATTTTAAAGATATTAATATTAAAATATCTGAACTAAAATATAAAAAATACTGATCAGGCTTGGAGGTTGCTCAGTGTGGATTCAAATTGTTTTATATTGTTTCATTACAGAACAAAGTGTCTATTCTTAAGATACAGAGTTTGCAATTAGCTCTCCAGTTACAATGATCTCTTTGGTTTTCTTACATGGAGGCAAAATATAATTATATTTAGTCCTTTCAAGTGTGCTGAGTTTTATCGGTCCTGGACGAAAGTTTATAAATCTAAGGATATCTCCCTTTTGCTAATTCTATGTTGATGGTGTCGGAAAAAATATCCATTAGTCTTCCTTACCCTCTCTTAATGGTATTTTGTAGGGAAATTTAAGAGATAAAGGAGTTGTGTAGTGTGACATTAGAAACCACAAATGTGAGCACATAACAGAACGAGATTATTCCAATGATTCACACATTGCCCATCAGACGTCTTCTTTCATTTGGATCCTTCTAGAATGTTTTTGCTTGCTGTAGGTGAAGTATTCTTTACCCAAACTATATTCAGCTCTTTGCTTCTTTGGGGGTCCATTCAGCCTTTGAGTGAATCACATCTAAACAAAAGTACAAAACGGAATTTATAAAATGATCTTTGTGCTTAGGCTGGTGCTTAGGCACCTTTCAGAGCCCAGAATGGGCTGCAGATACTAAAAAGCCAGCAACCATAGGGATTCACATGAAGACATGCTGAACCACTAGGAGGTTGTCGTTCTCATCAAATACAGGGACAGAAGCAAAGGCAGGCGTGAGGACTGGTTCCACTCAATCTTTTAGCATAGTCATTGTTGGATAATAAACTGTAGGGATGTTTAACATTTTTTATTAAACATTTATAGGATGATTACTTGTGCTTGTTTATCTTCTTTTTGATCATTAGCCCAGGACTCATAAACAAATTCTCATACAAGCCCACTTTATAATGCAAAAGTCTAGGGAAGGAACCACATTTTCTTAAGTTGTTCAGACAGCTGGAAGGTCCACAGTCATGATCTTGTTTACTCATTAATAATATTTTTTACTGTAACACACATGTAATCCTGTTATTCTTTGAGTTGCCCTGTTTCTCTTAACCAGTTGGAAGCTTTCCTGTTTCCTAATTGATTGATGATTGAGTGGAAACCCGTGCCCCCTCCCCAGAGGGACTGTTGGATCAGGGGCTGTTCTCAGATGGTTCTATTTCACACAGTGCTTAATGAAAAAGTGAATTCCAAAGATTTTGGAAACAGTGGGATTTTAGAAATGGCATCGAGTGAGTAAGATCAGTGAAGAGCGCACCTACAGAAGAGCCTGAGAGTCAGAATCTCAAAGCTCCACACTTGGCTGTGGGGAGCCAGCAGAGCCACACAATGGCTCCCCTGCACTCCACTGCGCAGAGAATCTCCCCTCTCTGTTTCCCTGCAAGTGTTCTGAGCTTCTTCACAGGCTCCCTCCCTGGTGGGCAGAGAGGAGAAAGCCCACTGAGTACAATGCAGCCATTAATTTAATTCCTTCCCTGAAGGGCCCCCTTATGTAATCCCAGCTCTGAGGTCCCAGGTGTTAGGTCACAGCCCCATTTTCAGGATCTGCCCTGTCCTTCCCCAAATTTGAAGTGGCCTGAGGGGAAGTAAATTAGGCAGGAGACAGGAGGGACTGCAGAGCCATGTAAATAAACACTTCTGTGAGCCTGCTCACTGGGCTAGTCACTTCTGGGATAGGCCCACCCCGGGCACTCCATCAGCATTTGCTGATGGAGGGTCTAACTTGCAGTCAGCCTGGTCAGGATTTGGTGGTATTCCAGAATGACCAGGACTTTCGATCATCTCTCCCTGACTTGTTTCCACGTCTCTGGTGGGATGACTTTCCCTGGTAGTCCCAGGCAAGATGGCTAGCTCTCACCTCAGCTGCCCCTAGGACCCCAGACTCTCAGAGGCATGCGGGGAATACTGAGTCCTACCCCTGCCCCATAACTTGGGGGCTGGGAGATTGTTCAAAAGTTGAATCTTCTCTCCCCTTGCTTACCTGCCCAGCACTGTTGATTTGGGCTTTCTACTTCCCAGACATCATATGATCCTTTTCTCTGTCCTTGGAATTAGATAAAAGTTTTAAGTCTGCACCCACACCAACCCTACTTCTAGGTGTGTCAAAAAGTATGGTAGTCGTTAGAATAGCTTTTGCCTTTAAGGAAGAGGATTCCTGATTCTCCATGACACAAAAATCAAGATCGTTAGTTACCTTACCCAACAGGAAGTCTGGAGTCAGGAGGTGGCTCCTTGATGTTCTCAAGCTTCCCAGGGATGCATAACCCTCTGCAGTATTGTCCTTGGCAACCTGACTATTCTTCCCTAAGACAGTCACCTCTACGGTACACCTTAACCACTGCAACTCTAGACGTCATATCCTCCTCATATGACAGAATGTGGACTGAGGAGGACATGGGCACAGAAGGATTTCCTCTTGGAACATTCTGTCTTTTATTAAGTTGCAAATCTGCTCCTCGCATGCACAGCAGAATTCTCCCTACGTACACTGGCAGAAACGGGGCCATCTACTCCTCTCCAAGCCAATCGCAGGAAGAGAACTGGGGTCACTGTAATGGCAAAATCCACTGTGACCCCCTCCTGGAGTCCACCTTCCCAGAGTGTGAGCTGACCACATGCCCAGATGAAATCGAAGTTTGTTGAGTTAGCAAGGAACAAGAACAAAGTGTTGGAGAAATTGGCAAGCTACAGCGTCCATCCCAAGGGACATAGGGAAATTCACAATACTCTCTTCTCTTTTGGCAAAGCCTGCCTCTTACAATTATTGACTTGCTAAAAAAAGTTAAGAAGATCAGCTTTGAGAGTAAAAACAATCAATGCTCTCCTTGTTCTTGTCCTCACCCCCTGGGACGACAGTGGCACAGGGTTTAAGGGGGAAATAAAAACATCTTGGTTTATTATTTATACAATTAAAGAACTATTTAAAAATATTTTCAGGCTTGTGATTTTACTATTCATTCAAATAATGAGCATCTATTAGGAACCGACCCTGAACTCTGGGCTAATGTGGGAAAGCAGCTTTATGAGAAGTTTTGATGGTATAAAACTAAAAACAATAAACTAACACTAATGGAAGATAAACTGTGGTTCACTGTAAGGCAGAACTTTTGTGTATGAGAGCCATTTTAAATGTAACATATTATCTAGTGAGTTGGTAATTTTGAAGCACAAGATATAGGATGGGTTGTTATGAATTGAACAAGATGACTTCTGATTAGGTTTTAATATTTCAATATGCTTGAAACACCCCCCAATAAGCATGAACACCACAAATAAGCAAATAATAAAAGAACCACACCATTTTATGAAAGTGCTATTTATATTAAAATTCTAAGTATGACACCATAAAATTAATGCACTGTTATCCTTTGAGTCCAGAACAGTCAACTGGCAACAGATCTAGTTTTATTACATTTATTCTTAGAAAATTCACATGTGATAAACATCCAGACCTTACCTTGTATTTTAGCCTACCAACTAAGCTTGACATATTTTCATGGTATCTTTCCATTATATAGATACAGGATTTATTGTGAAACTGTTTTCAAAAGTAAGCACTCTCCAAGTCTCATAAAGAATATTTTTAGAAAATATAAAGCATCTGTCTTAAACTTATCTGAGAATTTATAGAATCAGTACACAAATGATATTTAAAAAATAAATACTAGTGATCATACATATTTTGTACTATCATTTGCATCTTCTTTCACACACAAATCTGGGGTAAATTTCACAAAAGTCTGGGGTAAACTATCTGATTCAATTGTGAGCAAATCAATGATACTGTGAGTTGCTTACCAGTAGTTTGTTTTTATTTATGAATTAGATTTTCCCTATTGGCAGCCTTCCCAATCAGCATAAGGATTGCTTTTAGAATTCTTTTATTTTATTTCTAAAGATAAAAATAATATTGGCCAATATCATGATTGACAAGAATTATTACTTGTATACTAATTTTAGCATAAGGTTAATGAAAAACAGTTTTTTAGAAAAATAATCATTGTCATTGTGATTCAATCTATTTAATGATTTTAAGTTTTTATTTAAATTTCAGTTAGTTAACATACAGTCTAGTATTAGTTCCGGGGTTAAATACTGTGATTCAATGATTCCGTCATGACAAGCTCACTCATTCATCCCCATCACCTGTTTCCTCATCCCCTGCCCACTTCCCTTCTGAAACCATCAGTTTGTTCTCCGCCGCTGGGCTCTGCCGCTGGACTCTGTCTCTTTTTTCCCTATCCTCCTTTGTTTTGTTTCTTGGATTTCACCAGTGAGTGAAATTTTGTGGTATTTGTCTTTCTCTGACAAACTCAGTTCACTGAGTATCATATCCTATAGCTCCAGACACATGAGAAGATGCCCAACATCACTAAGCATCAGAGAAATACTTACTGACTTGAAAATATATCTGTGTACATTAAAATTACCTTTAAACCAGTTTTTGCTATCTGTTTGGTACATATTATATATGAGTTTAAGAAAAGATAAAAGTTAAATGGCTCTACCTTGAATGATGTCTTAAAATCATACCTAAAAGTTCCAATTTCTACAAGAAAGAATGGGTATGTTGGAATAAGCCTCTGCAGACCGTAGTGAGCAACACAGGAGATCTGTACACTCACATCCACGACTGTCTGAAATGCTAGAGAGGGGCCAGAATCACCAAGCACGAGCTAGGGGACAGACCTATCTCCTTAAAGAAGGAAACACACTGGGAAGGCCACCTGTATCCAATTTTTCACCCGAAGGCACTCCACAGCATGTGCTCTGGCAGCTAGAACCTAAAGAGGAAGCCACAGTCTTACTGTTGAGGTGTCAGAAAATGTTGAGTTTGGGACTGCTGAAACAGCTGACAGGTGAAAGAGATGCAATGGGAGAATCGCAGGAGAAGTCCCAACTCTGAGTATAAATATCGTCCAACGTTTGACTGAACCCTGGACTGCCCATGTGTGGAGATGGCATAAAGCAACATCTGAAAAACTAAAAGAGCAGAGCAAAAAATTTGGCTGCTGCTCATCTCTGGAAAAATAAGATTTAAAGTTTGAGTTCCACCATGCTAGAGGGAGTCTCCCAAAAAGGCCCCACCTTCAGGATAAAACTATATGCCAGGTCTAAAGGATTCTCCTTATGACTAAAAGAGAAACTGAAACTCATGCAAGCTAACATATAAAACCTGCTGAATGTGAAAGGGATTGGCCAGTAACCTCATTGCCTTCTGAAGTGAAAATCAACTCTTTTTAGAGAAAGATACACAGTCCACAATATCTACAATGTGTCATTTCCAAAGTCCAACATAAAATTTAAAAAGTGTTAGACATTCGAAGAAACAAGAAAACGTGACCCATAATTAAGAGAAAAAGCAGTCAATAGAAGTTGATAGTATCCAGATGTTACATGTAGAAGACTATGGCTCAAAAATAACTACTAGAAATAGTGTCAGATATATAAAGAAAAACATCATCAAGACAAGTAAACAGAGAGTTTGTACAAGAAATTGAAACTATGAAAAAAAATCAACTGGAAATTCCAGAACTAAGAAGTAAGGTATTTCAATAAAAATTAATGTAAAAATTAATGAACCTGGGTGGCTCAGTGAGTTAAGCCTCTGCCTTCGGCTCAGGTCATGATCTCAGGGTCCTGGGATCAAGCCCTGCATCTGGGTCTCTGCTCAGCAGGGAGCCTGTTTCCCCCTCTCTCTCTCTGCCTGCTGCTCTGCCTATTTGTGATCTCTCTGTCAAATAAATAAATAAAATCTTTTTAAAAAAAAATTAATATAATAGACCTAATGGTATATTCCAAATGGTAGAAAAATGATCACTGAAATTAAGACAGGACAGTAGAAATCCAAACTGAAAAAGGAAGAAGATTTAAAGAATGAACTGAATTTAACTAACTTGTGGAATCATAGCATGAATTGTGACATGAATTCTTCTTGTAAGAAACAATTAGAGGTGAGAAGATAATAAATAGGACAATGTCGTTGCACTGGAGCAAAACACACTCACACACACACACACATTAACTAAGAACTCTATAAAAGGAAAATGCAAGTGTGAAATACTTTTAGGTTAAATAAGATCTGAAAGAATTAATTGCCAGGTGATCTGATAATGGAAGCTTTTAAGGCTGAAGGAAAATAATATCAGATGAAAATTCAGATCGTAATGACCAGAAGTCCCTAAATATTTAAAGCAAAGATAATGACATTATAACATGGAATTTATAGTATAGGCATCTCTCATTTAATTGTGCTTTGCTTTATTGTGCTTCACAGATACTGCATTTTTTGCAAATGGAGAGTTTGGGCAACCCTGCATCAAGCAAGTCTATCAGTGCCATTTTCCCAACAGCATTCACTCATTTTGTGTCTCTGTCACACTTTTGTACTTTTCACAATATTTCAAGCTTTTTAAATTATTAATATATTTGTTATGGTGACCTGTGACAGAAGATTATAACTTGCAGAACACTCAGGGGATGGTTAGCATATTTTAGCAATAAAGCAATAAACTTTTTGAATTAAGGTATGTACATTGTCTTTTTGGAGACAATGCTATTTCATACTTAATAGACTACAGTATAAATATAACTTTCATATATGAAAAATATGTATAACCAAAACATTCATTTGACTCACTTTATTATAGCATTCACTTTATTGCAGTGGTCTAGAACTGAACATGGAGTATCTCCCAGATATGCTTGTATATACTTTATAAAATTTATAAGAATAGCAAAAAATAAGCAAGGAAAATAAATTATGAAACCAGTGAGAATATAAATGGAAAGATTAAGTTATACCTTGTAAGCTTTTATATTCTATGTGAAGACATATTTATTAGGGCTAGAGAGTGATAAATAAAAAATGCATATTTTATTTATTTATTTATTTATTTTTAAAGATTTTATTTATTTATTTGACAGAGAGAGATCACAAGTAGACAGAGAGGCAGGCAGAGAGAGAGAGGGAAGCAGGCTCCCCGCTGAGCAGAGCCCGACGCGGGCCTCGATCCCAGGACCCTGAGATCATGACCTGAGCCGAAGGCAGCGGCTTAACCCACTGAGCCACCCAGGCGCCCAAAAATGCATATTTTAATGAAGAAATATTTGTTAGGGTTAGAGAGTGACAAATTTAAAAATGCATAATTTTAATTCCTAAAAAAAATTCCAAGGTATAACTAAAAAGCCAGTAGACATATTAGATCATAGTTCTAATTCTAACAGCAAAGAAAGACAAGAAGAGAGGAACACTGGAATACAAACCAGATGAAGCAAATTGAAAGTAAGTTGAAAAGTGGTAGAACTATGCCCAATCATATCAAAAAATGCCTTAAACATAAATAGAATAAACATTTAAAAGGCAGAGATTGGAAGATCAGAGAAAGAAAAGTAAGATCCAACTACATGCTGAACAAAAAATCACTGAAATCACTTTAAATATAAAGTCTCACATGTAAAGATGAAAAAGTATGTGCTATGCCAAAGTAAGTATAAGGAAACTGGTATAATTATATTAAAATCACACAAAAAAATAGAATTCAAGATTAGGAACATTCCTAGAGAAGATGAAAGGCAGTTTTTAATATTAAAAGATTCCTTTCACTGGGAACACACCACAAGTCACACACCCAAATTAGCACCATAGATTTGACAGAAGAAAAGACGAGTGTATATTTAGGACTTTGGTGAAAGCGGCCATTTGTAGGCCACACAAGTAGTCCAGATAAGAAGAAAACATTGACAAACGGATATTATCTTAAAACAATTTTATCATCAAAAGTCACTACTAAGAACAAGAGAAAATATGTACAATATGTGTATTTGAGAAAGGTCTTGGATCCAGAATTCATAGAGAATTCTTATAGATTAATAAAAAAGAGAAAACAACTCAAAGAAAGATAGGAAAAATAGTCAAACAGCTGCTTCAGAAATCTATAGAAATGATCACTAAGCACATGAAAAGATGTTCAGTGAGATAAATAAGAAATTACATCCACAATAAAATAGCGTTTCATACCACTCTCGTGTCTAAAGTCCGAGGCTAACACCAGGTTGAAGTGGTGCGGAGAAATTGGAAGTTTTATACGTATAAAGTGTTACTTTAGAAAGCAGTTTGGCAGTTCCTAATAAATTTAAATGTATACCAACCCTAGGATTGATCCTACAACCCCACTCCTAGGTATTTAACAAAGAAAAAAGAAATACTCAAAAATTCTTGAACAAGAATGCTTGTTGTAATAGCTTTGCCTATAACCAGCAGAAACTGGAAAAGACCATCGGTCCATCAACTGGAGAATTAATAAAAAGCCTCGGTCTATTCATACAATGGGATACTATTCACCAATTAACAACAACAACAAAAGGCAGGAAATATTGCTAGAAACAACAGCATGAATGAATCTCAAGGACCATGAGCAGAAGAAGCCAGACACAGAAACAGCGCACTCTGCATGATTTCATTTATTAAAGTTCAAGAATGAGCAAAGTCTTGATGACACAAATCAAAACAGTGGTTGTCCAAGAGGGATGGGAACCGACAGGGTGGGAACGGAACGGATTCTAAGAGAATTAGGAGGAGGGTAATGAAAATGTTCTGTCTCGACAAGTGTGTACATGGATCAAACCTCACTGCACTCCGTGCTTAAGATATGTCTGTGAAAAAAAAAAAAAAGAGTAAGTATTTTTAGACTGGAATACTTAGACAGAAATAAATTCTAATAAAATTATGCCAAAACAAAAAATAAATGTAATTAATATATTACTTGAAGGACTGTTATAGTATGTAGTGATATATAATATCTAATGTAAAAAATTATATTTTAGAGGTCATATTCCTTAATACTCTTTTCCCTGTGTTTTTAAGTATTTGTACTTTCAAAATGGTATAATACGACATTTTAACTTCAGGTTAAAAACTCCGGTCTGGAAATCAAGTTATAATGTGGGTAGGGAAGTAATAGTAAAACCATTATTAAGAATAGGAACATCAGGGTGCCCGGGTGACTCAGTTGGTGAAGCATCCAAATGTTGATTTTAGCTCAAGTCATGATCTCAGGGTTGTGAGATCTAGCCCCACATTGGGCTCTGTGCTGGGCATGGAGCCTGTTTAAGATTCTCTCTCTTCTTCTCCTTCTGCCCCTCCTCCCTAAAAAAAATACGAACACCTAAAATGTTCCATTTAATATATATCATGTGAAAATAAAAGTAAAAATAGTTTTTCATGTATCCATGGATAACAAAATAAATGAAAAATGTAACATATATAAAACTAAAACATCACTGGTGATCACAAATGAAATAATCACAATTTTCAGGAATAAAGCTGCTATGATATTAAATATTCACACAACATACCTCATGCAAAAGTAAATATTGAATTTAGTGGAGCTAGGTAATGGCCTGAAGCAAAAGTATATTCCAATAATGAAGTCGTTGGTCTTCATAGGAGGTGACTAATTCAAGCAATTAAACTCCAATTAAACTCCCATAGGTTATTTCTCTCACTTTCTGATCTATTCTTTTCACACCTGTTGCACACCTCTTACTTCAGTAAAGTGGCCTCCTAATATCAAATAATCCTGGAAATAGGGACTGTCTTCTTTCCAGAGTATTTTTTCTCAAAAGCCTCAAAAACCTACTTCAGCTAGAGATGTGAGTGGAAGAACGTCTCTTACATAAACCTCGAGCAGCAGCTAACTCTGAGAAGCATCCCATCCTGTCCCGAGTGCCTCCATGCCTCGGGAAGCCCACTGATTCTCAAGTGGAATATAAACATAGGGTAGACTTGAATCGCTGCCTAGCCATTCATGCTACCTCCCTGGAAGTGTAACCATGTGCAGGAATGATCTGCCCTGCTTACTCCTGAGAAGAGGAGCGGGACAGCCATTGTCCTTTTAGATAGTTCCTTAATGGTCTCTTCCATGAGAGACCACTCCAGAAAGGTAAGTGTGTGCACGGAGGTTTAATTATTCCGCGGGTATATGTACTCCTTCCACTCCGGATGCCATGATTCCTGTTGTGTGAATGTGCACATGCATTTGATTATGTCAACCGGAATTATGTATGAAATATATTCCTGACCTTTGTTTTTCTAAGAATATGATTTGTTTTTTGGAAGTAGTTTCGAATTTGAAGGGCCAACCAGTTGATCATATAATGTAATAGCTGTTAAGTTTTTAAACAGCATTTTCTAAGTCATCTGAGCATACATGTACAGCCCATTATAATCATTCAATTCACTTGGAGTTATTTAAAGGATTCCAAGGTTAGCATATACTCCACAACTACCAAAATGATCATAATTAATCTTCCTTATAACCTACCTTAGGAAAAACACAAAGAACCTAGAGCATGTCTAAGTAAGGTAATAAAAGTCACTGCATATTGGAAAATGAGCAGTGACTCTCGTTATATGTAAATCACCACTAGTTGTGCAATCACTTGGATTTGTCCTTTCTATAGCAAATTCAGTAACACTTTTACATTGTCCTTTCATGACAAGATGATACACATTTGAGAGATTGTTTGGAGTTACGATATGAAGTCATGAAGATATAAAAATATCTTCATACATCAAACGCATGAAGACCTAACTTCGATGCAAAAATGCATCAAAACCTGACTTGCGTTGTAAGCGCCGTGCTCTGAATAATAGAGCCACCAGTCAGCTGTAATTCAAAATGTAGCTCATGATTAACTCTCTGTGCCTTTGTGAATCTGGTACTGCAGTGGTGGCGCTCAGCTTTCACTTAATTACTGTTGACTAGGATCAGCCCCAGAATGATGGAAAAGAAAAGGATTCATCATATGCTCATTCAGTGTTGCCAATGAGGAGAGATTCACAACTGAGTGAGACACGAAATTGATTAAGGAGATGTAACATTCAGTCACTATAGCCATGAGCCAATTTAGGAGAAATAATCATCAGCGAACATTTACTTGCTAGATTTTCTGCAAGGTATTTGAATAGTTCCCCCTCCCGGTAGGGATAAACTGTGGTCTTCTTGTCCGAATATGGATGGGCTAGTGTTTTTGTGTCTGAAGTACATATCCATTATTTCCTGAGAAAAACTTGCATAGAACCACAGACAACTGTGGAAAGAAGGAAGCACTGCAAGAAGGCAAAGTGATGATGGGGGATGGCTGAAGATAGAGTGATGGCGAGGGAAGGAGTCAGGCAATGAGCAGAGGTGTGGCAGAGACAGTGCAGGGGGGAAATTAGCTTAAAGCTATACATTTATTTTCCTTTTCTCTCTTTTTTGTTTCTCTGCCTCTGAGAAGTTCTTGTCACTTGGCTCACCCCAAAGCCCATCTTGTGGAAAGTTCCATAGAGGTTTGAAGTATTTCCTGGATGCTCTGGTCCAGAGACCTCCAGGGACATCTGAAGAAGGAGTCACACATCAGCCTGGCTTTGGAATTATTTTTAACAAAAGAGCCTTAAGAGTAACACTGTTTTGGTTTTTCTCTTTGAGGGAGGTGGTACACATGAGCTGGGAGAGAGGAGGAGGGTGAAGGAGAGAATCCATAGAAAATTTCAAGCCCAGCACAGACCCCAGCTGCAGAGTTTGATCTTACAACCCTGAGATCATGACCTGAGCCAAAACCAAAAGTGGGATGTCTAACCAACTGAGCCAACCAGGCGCTCCAACAGAAACACCATTCTTACATTTTGTTACAGTTGGAGTTGATTTCTTCTTTCAGAAAAGTACTGTGATGAAGAACAAGAAAGAGAAAGGAAGCAGGGAAGGGGGAGAGTTTCATGAGACTGATCAAGAAGGTGACAAAATTAGAGGTGAAGTTGTTACAGAGCTAAGAGATGGTCCAAGCAGGAGAGCTGTAAGTGAAGGAGAACCTGTGCACTCTACTTCGGGGGCCAATATGGAGGCTGTGGCCAGGACAGTGGGAGCTTGCCGAGGTTGGGTACAAATACCTTGGAGAGGAAGGATAGTAGGAGAAGATCATGGGCTCTGGAGTCAAACAAATACACACTCATACTGACTGCGTGACTGTTTGTGCAGCCTTGGGCAATGTCTCACCTCTCTGGACCTCAGCTATAAATGGATGTGCTTGACTGCACCACCTCCTGGGAATGTGATAATTAAATAGTTAATGGGTATGCAAAGCATCTAGCAGTAGCTCATGGTCTGGAAACAGTAAATTGTTTGTTTATCTGACCTCATCTCCTGTCCGTTTTTATGAGAGGATTAAAGGGAATGAATTAGGCAAGCACACAACTTTAAATCTACAATTCTGATGTACTCAGCCATATCCTCTGCAGAGTGGGGAGGACCCAAGCCAATCATTCCTGGTCTTGCATGGTCATTGCCATGAATATTTAAAACCAACTATCACATAGGGCCTGGTGTCTAAAGTTGATGGAACCTGCATCCCAAGACCAGCAAATTGGAAAGACATCCTCTTGGAACGGAAAGACAGAATACCTATAATGAGAACACATCATTTACAAAACATTTACAGAATTTGTTTATTCCTCTCTAATTTTGCATTTTAGCCATATAAGACAGCCCAAATCCTTTCAACATATTGAAAGTTATTTAAGAATTATCTTGTCATTTACTGCTAGCAAAGAATGGGAAAATAAAATAAACAACAATAAAGTGAGAAGGAAAACTGTTCCAGCTACGTCTATGAGGCAGCGAATGTATACATTTTGTGTATTTTCCAATACAGCCACAGAACTGGATGCGCTTACCCACATCCATAACCTGCATAAGTCAGGGTAGCCCCAAGCATAAATAAAAGACTAACTTTAGACCCAAACCAGTGAAGAACTGGATTTAGAAGATCTCACAAAGCAGGTATGGAAAATCCTCCATTAATTCATCTTTCTATTTCCCTCACCACTTGATGGGGTTTCATAGGATTGGTGTTTAGAGATCTGAGGGCTGCTGGGAACAAGTGCCCCATGCTGGGGGGCAGGTAACCTGGGAAAAGGGGGAGGGGTAAAGTTACATTGTTTCTGCTTAATGAATTTATCACTGGCCTTGATTTACATAATACATTTACCATTACATGTCCACTAAAGATTAGCACATTTCTTGATATTTGTACAAGAATCCTTTTGATCTTCTTCGTTGTTTTATTCTATAGAATCATACTAGTTTTATAAAATGAATTTCTCTCTTACATTATTTATAAAATAAGGAATGGTGGAATCCTTAAATATTTGATCATCTCACCAGCTGTATTTTTAGCATCTTTTGTCCACATATATTAGACTGTTAATGTTTTCTACTCCTTCTCTGGTTAATATTTTTCATTTATGTTTTCCATAAAGAGAGAGAGCAGTGTGCTCAGTGGGTGAATACCCTTGGACCAAGTGACTTCTTCAGTATAGTTTCAAGGAGAAACCATTTTCCCTCCAAGGCAGAGGGGATCTAATGTAGTCAGTCTGTTGGCAAGCAGGTGGCTGGTTCTCACAAGTGTTGGTGCTACACACAGAGCTCACCATTAGTCGCTGTCTCTCGCTGGTTGGATATTTAGCTATGACTCTAGACACATCAGCCTTGGTGATGTCAGATACTTTGTTCCCTTCACTTAGAGCACTCTGGATCTGTGAACTGGCTTAGATCTGGGAACTATTATTGGAACAACCTCCAGTGTCGAATACCTTAGCCCACATTTTCTCTGAAGAGCCTCATGCTGCAGACCTGCAAGCCCAAGCAGGGAGAGTGAGGAGAAAGAGAAGGGGGCGAAGAAGGTAGAGCCACACTGCAGCACTGTGATTCACCTGCTGCCACTGCTTCACGGGGAGCTGCGCAGAGGCTCGGTGGATGCTCGGCGGAAGTTCGGCGGAGGCTCGGCGGAGGCTTGGCTGGAGGATCCAAGGCAGCTCCGGTGCCAGGGCCACTGAACTGGCCATTAAGAAGAATCGGATCTCAAGTGTATCCACAGAAGGAAGCACTGGTGTTGGCGAGGAAACCCCGGAAACGTTTCCTCTCATCTCCTTTTCCCCAACACTCAAGGTTCACTCCGTGGGTAGGTAACTGCTCCGCACCCCCAGGATGGATTGATGATTTCATTAGTCAGGGGCCACCCATCAGGCGGGATCCATGGTTTGGGATGTGGCACTTCAGTGACATCGCAGGGATTCAGGGAGCATCAGGGAGTGCAGCAGAGTTGGTGGTGAAGGCAGGAAGCCCCTTCAGAAGGAAAGAGATGGTCACGGGAATATGAAGAGGTGCAGGGTTCGCACTCAATATTCCCATCTAGGCAAGAAGGGAAACCGCAAATACATACTGGAAAGGACTGATGTATTGACGTATAGAACTTGTCATTTCCATGAGGGAAAAAAAAAAAAGACAAGATACACTAAGTAAAAAGAAAAGAGGTAGAATGCTAATGAAAATAGATATAAATTTCTTATAAAAAAAATCCCTTTCACTCTGAGAAACAAACTGAGAGTTTTGGAGAGGAGGGGAGTGGGAGGTTGGGTGAGCCTGGTGGTGGGCATTAAGGAGGGCACAGAGTGCATGGAGCGCTGAGTGTGGTGCGTAAACAATGAATTTTGGAACACTGAAAGGAAATAAAATAAAATAAAAATAGATCTCTTTCAAGTCAATACTAACAAATAATTTTAGGCAAATAAGAGAATGGGGTAATTTGAAAATCCTTGTTTATTAAGATCTAAAACACATCACAAAATTAAGGTGAAAGGAGACCAAGGCAGGGAGTGGTGCTGGCTTGAAATTGTTAGAGGACACCTGAAAACCTAAGAATGCCAGACATTGTTTCATGGACAAAGAGAATTAGGATGAAGTTCTCTTATTCTATTATCTAGCATTTTCAACTAAGCTTATTAAGTTACAATGGAAACAATAGATAGGAAAATAATGAGATTAAGAAGTTTGTACATTAGGGGAGCCTGGGTAGCTCAGTGGGTTGAGCCTCTGCCTTTGGCTCGGGTTGTGATCTCAGGGTCCTGGGATTGAGCCCCGCATCAGGCTCTCTGCTTGGTGGGAGCCTGCTTCCCCCTCTCTCTCTGCCCCCTGCTCTGCCTATTTGTGATCTCTCTCTCTGTCAAATAAGTAAAAGAAATATTAAAAAAAAAAAAAAAGAAGAAGAAGTTTGTACATTAAAAGAAAATCTTCAGAGGATAGGAACTGTAGAGAATAGTTATCTTTGCAGAATGGATGTGGGAAGCTCAGGGCAGTGATGTGAAGAGGGAAATAGAACTTTAACTCTCCCTTGTAATGTCTTTCTATAGTGCTTCAGATTTTTACCACTATCTGGTATTATGTTCCTTAAATAAAATTTTTAAAAAATTAACTAAATCAAAGTATACATGGATATCTTATCCTTCATGTGATTTCAAAGTATAAAACCAAATTGAAGAAGTCACAAAAGAAAATGTTAACCAATTCTAAATGTAAATGTAGGTACCATTAAAGCCATAAACCACATTAAAAGGCAAATGACAACCTTGAGGAAATATATTCAAAATCTATGACAAATGCTATAGACTGCGCTCCCAACCCCATTGTTCTCCTCTTCCCCCTTCAGATGGTGAAACCTCATAGGATGGTATCTGGAGGTGGGGTCTTGAGGAAGAGATTAGGCCATGAAGGTAGGGCCCTCGTGGAATTAGTGCCCTCATAAGAGGCCCCAGAGAGCCTTCACACCTCTTCCTCCATGTGACCTTACAGAAGAAGAAGCCAGCTACAAATCAGAAATCGGGCTCTAATTGGACACTGACTCTGGGGTGCCTTGACCTTGGATGTCCCAGCTGCCAGGACTGTGAGAGGTAGACTTCTTACAACATATTTTTTAAATCCTAAAAATAACTGAATAACAGAAATTAAGTCAAGGACTAGGAGAAAAATAACAAGACTATCCTCATTATTTTTGTAAGTAGAGCCATTCCATTTAAACACACCAGGGTATTGCTTCAAGTGTTCATTGTGAATTAATGAGAGACAGGTCATTTTGGGGATAGCTCACAAAACACCAGGTAACAGTGTTCAAGGAATCAAGATCTAGTTTAGTAATTAACTAAAAATATATGTTGCCTTGTAAGCGTAGCTTTGTGATTCCGTTGGGGAAATCTCTAGGTCTGAAAGATAATGGATTGTACTGTGTAACGCACTTGAACCTGGATGGAATCCATCTCCAGCTGTCAACAGAAATTAAACCTGTTCTTTCTCAGCAAAGAGAGAATGAACAAGTCAGGAATAATGCTCTTTTAGTTCTCAAAAACTTTTTTTAAATGAAAATTCAGGGAAACCTTCTGTGATCTAAAGTGTATCAGGATGAATTGTTGGATTCTCCACTGGGCAAACACCCCCGTTTGATATAGGATAAAAAGACCCAGCAAGAACTAAGATTCAAATAAGTTCATTCTGAGCTTTCCTGGAAACAGGGCCTGAACCTCTGAAACTGGGTTTAATAGTGCAAGGTCTTGCTACTTGGACAATTTCCCCCTCCTCTGCTCTTTTTAAGTATGCAAGAAGAAACATTTTACCTCTAAATTTACCTGTGACCACTGAATATTTCTCTCCAGTCACTTAAGCTTTGACTGTGGTAAGAACATGTTGAATGTAGTTGCATCGTATCAGCATCCTAATTATTCGTTCTAGGTTTAGATAACTAATAAAATTGCTTGACCTCATTCATCCCTTGTTGACCCAAGAAGTAAGGATGTTGACCATTCTCAGTATCCTGAGTTAATTCAGAAAAGGAATCATAGGATTATTCTTTCTTAATCTCTTACCCCAAGAGAACACATACACATTGACGTGATATAATCTTGATTAAGTCAACTCCATGAGTTTTGCAGTTTGGATGCAGGAGACAATGTTGATGTTGATGTCCATGTAAATATTTCTACATGAGCTGATATATTAAATCAATTTAATATTTGATTACAACTGGCCCTTGAACAACACAAGTTTGAACTGTGTGTGTCCTCTTACACAATTTTTTTATAAATACATTATAAGACTGAAAATGTATTTTCTCTTCCTTACAATTTTATCAGTAATATTTTTCCTTTCCCTAGCTTACTTTGCACTGTAGGAATACAGTATACAGTACATATAACCTGCAAAATGTATGTTAATCGAGTATTCCCGTTACTGGTAAGGCTTCCAACGAACAGTAGGCTATCTGTAGTTAAGTACTGGAGAGCCAAAAGTTATATGTAGATTTCCGGCTGTGCAGGGGATCATCACCCCTACCCCGTGCATTGCTCAAAAATATATATATTTTAAACTATCTTTATTAGTGAAGTGTTATGATCATTTTGATTCTTATTGTCACTATTATTCAAGAATTGGTTTAAAAATGGCAGCACATCCCTTGGATGGTTAAAGCCAAGCAGATCTCTGAAGCCCCAGCAGGTGAGGAAGTGTAGGCCTGGGGACCACATCAGGGACCAGGAACCACAGCATCCTTCCCTTCCTGGAGTCACAGCCCCCGCGGTCTCTGCATCTCGGTGTCCCTGTAGCCACCTCCCTCTCTGCCCAGCATGTGGCCTTCTCTGATCTCTCTTAGCCACCCAGCCCCGACGTGATTTCCTGTCACCATTCCGGCTCCAGGTCCCCTCACAGGAGACCTGGAGAGAGAATCTGTGTGCCTTCGGTGCAGCAGAGAGCAATCATCCAGGCAGCGGTGCCGAGGAAGGGCCTGCATGACGGGGAGCCGCCGATGCTGGGCTGTGGGAGAGGAGTTTGCAAGGAAGGTCCTTGGGAACAAAGAGGGGGTATTTCTGGTATCTCCCGAATGATCCTAGCAAATTCCTAGGTCTGTAACAGTTCAAAGGTGATACTGGCCCACAATGTGAAGTTCAAGTAAAAAGACTGCATATTAATTACATTCCGAATGGTGTCTGTCCGTACCACTGGGCCAGTTTCCTGTCTAGATTTACCAGCTGCGCCTGTTTATTCTGTGTGTTTCCAGTCAGGTTTGCTAGAAGTGAAGTCTGAGACAGGGGTTCCTGGGAGAGGGCTTCAGGGAGCGCTCTCGGGTGGGGGGGGCGGAGCAGGATTCAGAGTAAGGAAAGAAAGGTAGATAAGGAAGTGATTCCGATTCGAAGTGTAACGGGGTCCGGCAGTCACACCACAGTCTTCGCCTATCAGGCCTGGAGGGGAGCCTTCCATACGCCATGGCAGCTGGGCACTGGCTGCTGGCGGCCTCCACCTGCCAGAGGGAGGACGATGTGGGACCTCAGAGCAAGATGGTTCCCATCCTGCAGACCGGAGGCCAGCTGGGAGCCCGCACCAGCCAGAGAGGGGCAATGACCAGCACCCACCACCGCATCCCAGGCCCACAGGACTTCCCAACCAGGGCTAGTGCAGCACAAGATGAAACGCAAGGTCAGGTTAGATTATGTCTCGCCCTTCTGCACTCCCTGCCCTGATGATTTGTTGGTTTCTGCCTCAGCGCTCAGGGTTGGTTTCTGCCTTGGTCCTCCCACTGATGAATGTTTGTCCTCACTGATGCCAACACGTTGCCCGGTCTCCTCCCTGGCCCCCGCCTCTTCACCACAGCCTCAAAGCCCCCCCTTTTCCAGAAGTGCTGGCTTCTTCTGGCTCATGGCCCCCTGGCCATCTGCTGCTTCCTCCCTGGGCCACAGAGCCTGTGCAAAGGCTCTTCCTACGCCCTGGAAAGCTCTTCCTGGCCTCTCCCTCTGGCCTTGTGGTCCTCAGCACACAGAGGTCTCTCTTATCCTCACTGCCACCATCATCCTTGGAGCTTTCACACCCCTCCAGTGTGTTATCGCTGCCTTTACTGCCCTCCCATACCCTGCCGCAAACCTGGTGATTTTCAATGGTAAGCTTATCATATATGAGGGAGGGACGCATGAATCAGTTTAGTGAATGGTGACAGACACTTTTAATAAAATTAGAATGCACTGGAAGAGAATGTGTTACACTTAGTAAAAATTAAGTATTATTGTAAAATTATCCCTCCTTCTGTGTGGGGTGTGTGTGAGTGTGTGTGTGTGTGTGTGTGTGTGCTGAGTCATGATGTAGAAGGTATTTCTGATTTTGTGTTGGAGATAAATAAAGAAACCTGAAAGCCACTCTATTAAATTGCAGACTCCATTTCTTTACTGGATGTGGAGTTTTGGGCACGTTCCTTGACTCTCTCTGCCACAATTTCCTCCTTCCAGAGTAATTGCAAGGATCAAATGAATTAATATTTGTAAGTGCTTGGAGGAATGCCTGGCACCCTTAGAAGCACTGTGCAAGTGTTGGGAGGCATTGTATTTATTTGTATTTCCTACTCATTGTTCACATCTCTGTCCTCTGTGGCTATTACAGAGCATGGCACACCCTGGCTCTCAGCCATTACTGTTGGATAAGCAGCAGGGACTCGGCAACTTACACCGTCTTACATGGACTTTTAGGTGAAGGAAGGAAACTGAAGGGAATCCAGCATGGCTCTGTTAGTGAGAAATGCCAGAGGAGTGCTTTCCTGCCAGTAAATCTCTCACTCTTCCTGCCTCAAGGCACTGGGCCTCACCAAAGGCACACACACACACACACACACACACACACACACACACACACACACACATATGTTTAAGTGTCTGGCAATTTCTAAACATTATGTACAGAAGTAAGGGGGGGCCTACAGCATTGGGAGGGAACATCTTCACTCAAGAAGGATATCCAGCAACACCTAAGCATTTCTTCCATCTTTTTTCAGAAGAATGATTCTTTTGAGGCCAAACTATTGGCAGCCATGGGAGTTATCCAATATGACTGATGAAATTGTTGGTTTTATTCCAAAATCTCCTTCAACCAACCCAAAGAGGGGCCCAGGTGAGGGTGGTGTGAACTCTGAGATTTGTTGAGAAGCTGGAACTCTAATTCAGAAGGACACATTAAATATCTGCTCTTCCAAAGACAAGAGTGTTATTCTGAGTCCATTATCACTGAAAATAGGTTAATGGATTTTCCCTGTTCCGACTGTGGCTGACCCAGGAATGATATAGGCCACCTCCAGCTTTGCTCCCTGGTGACCTGGTAGGGAAGGGAACCCAAAAACATGCTACTTGCCTCTCTCCCTTTCCTTGTAAGGGAATGGCAGTGAAGGTTACAGAAAGGCAGATTTAATTTAGTTCCAGGAAGTTGAGTTGGTCAGTGAAATCTTTGACCTATGGAGCGGGCTGCTGGGGAGAGTGGTGGAAGTCCGTCACCGAGGGTGTCGCCTGAGGACCCAATAACCATTTCCATCTGTAAGAGCTGTGTCAGGGGTTCCCCAGAACCTGAGGTCCTGAAAGCACTCTTCTCTGTGCTGGGGTATCCCACCATCCTCATCCTGACACAGGCCACCAGGTGGGCAAGAGGAGGTTTCTAGGGAGAGCCTTCAAGAGGGTGTCCCTCCTTCTTCTTGGTGCTGTGTTTTTTAGTGCTTGTGTCAGATACATCATTGCATTTTATCTATGTCCTGGGTCCAAAGTTTTCTTTACTCATGATTACACGAGAATGTGCTTGTCTGTTCTAGTCCTGCTTGTCTGTGCTAGTCCTAGTGAAGAAAATGGTTCTATCCTTGGAAAAATATCAACCTTTCAAGGGACATGGAAACATGAGCTTATAATATACTGATATGCATATGCCAGAATGGCTATTACCATTTTTGTGTGAGAATAGTTATTATAGCTTAGATTTTCCTTTTTAGAATAAAGTTGAAGTTGGATTGTATGAAATGTTAAGAGCATTTTTAAAGCTTTTTTTGATCCATAAAGAACATAACTTTGAACATCTGAGTCTGGGAAAAGGATATAATTTTGTGCAGGATGGTGATTCCAAATGAAAAGGTAGAGTTGTCACTTTATGTAGGAGTGGAATTTACTTCAGAGGAACCCATCTGCATGAGAGCTGGTTGACTTTCTCCATGTTTTCTATGCATTAAAAAAATAAGTTTCCTTAAAAAGAATTTTGCAGTTATTTCATAATAATAATATATTGTAACAGACAGAATAGAGCAGGTGATGAGAATGTCCGTTGGATCCTCTTCTGCTTCTATATTCAATCTGTTGTGACATGCCATTTTTGTAGAAACAGATAAAGAAAATCTGGCCTGTGATAGGTATACAGCCGGACGGGGGCGGGGGGTGGTGGTGGGAATTTGAATCGATTTTTCTGATAATTGTGCATAGTCTTCTTTGTTCCTACACCCAAACTCAAAAAACTCCTTGAAGGTTCACTATAAAGTGATCTGAACCCAGAAAAAATGAACTTTCTATGCTGTGGACACTCATGAGAGACAATGAGAACAAGCAGGCAGAGAATGACTTTGGATTTTCCCCCCAGCTTTACCGGGATGTAACTGACATGTCAGTTATGTTAATTACCATATGTCATGTAAGTTGTGACATGTAAGTTTAAGATAAACAACATGATATCGTGGCAAATGTATATATGGTGAGACGATTGCCACAATAAGGTGCGTTAACGCCATCACCTCCCGCAATTACATTTTTTTTAAATGAGAATGTCTCAGATCTGCTCTCAGCAACTTTTAAATATGTAATACAGTATCATTAACTATAGTTACCGTGATGCACATGTGATCCCTAGAACTTACTTATCTTCTACAAAGTTTTATACTTTTATACCACTCTGATGCATTCCCTGGCCCCCTACCTCCTACCCCCTGCCTCTGATGATCATCAACCCACTCTATTTCTATGAGTTCTGTTTTTTATATCCAGATATGAGTGAGATCTTATAGCATCATCTTTCTGGAGAAACCATAGACCTGGGGAGGTCTCTGGGTACCTTGCGGTGCCGGCCTGGGGGAGGGGCCATGTGGTCAGAGTGTACTGGCTCCTCTTACCTTTCTCACTGGTTTGGAGCTGGAAAATTCCAGAACCTGGGGGTGAGGCTAGAGCACACCCTCGACTTGGTCGAGGTTCCCAGGTTCTGGAATTTTCTTAATGGTGTCTTGTTTCTGTATAGATGCTAATTGGCCTCCTGGGGAGGGGCTGAAGTCAGGAGCATTCTAAGTCAACATCTTGATTACATTACCTTCCAATTTCAGATTAAGAAAAGTTTTCACCTTGCAGATCTCCCACAGAGATTTTGGGGACCACAGTTCTCCCCCTACCACACTTGGAGAACTGGGTTTACCCCCCATTTTGATGTAGTAGCTTGGAAAGTATATATAGGGAAGAGGAACTTGTAACGTATAGCATAACAATCCCAACAAACTTTTTTTGGAGATAATAACAAAAAAAAATTGATGAGGAAAGGTAAGGAACTCAAAATACCAAGACTTTGAGAGAAATTTGTTTCTTGAGAGAGACAAATACATTTGGATTGCATACATTCCTCATTTTAAGACTCCCCATAAAGCTCCCCTATAATCAAGACCACGTGATTCAGGCGTAAGGGTGGACAGATCTATGAAACTGAGCTGACTCCATAAGTAGATCTGCATATATGTAGCAAAATTAATTTTGACAAGTGTGCCAATGTAATTCAATGCAGAGAGGGAAGTCTTTCTAATAAATGATGCCAGAACAACTAGGAATCTGTTTACAAAAATTGAAACTTGATCCATATCTAACATGAAAATGGACAGACACAGGAGTGCCTGGGTGGCTCAGTTGGTTAAGTGTCTGTGTTTGGCTCAGGTTGTGATCTTGGGGTCCTGGGATGGAGCCCCACATTGGGTGTTCTCTCTTTCTCTCTTTCTCAAATATCTAAATAAAATCTTAAAATAAAAAAAAAAAAAGAAAGGAAAATGGACAGACATGGGTGGATTCCAGACAAAAATTAAAAGCTGGTTTAAAGGGGGGGCAATATCTTTGTGGTTTGTGTAGTCAAATATTTCTTAGAGAGAATGCAAAAGCACTAACCCAACCACGGGGGAAGGAAAGGTAAACTAGAGCATCAAAGTAAAAATTTCTACTCTACGAAAGACTTTGTTAAAAATTAAGAAGACAATGGGGTGCCTGGGTGGCCCCGTCTGTTGAGTTGTCAGAGTCTTGATTTCAGCTCAGAGTCTTGATCTCAGGATGATGAGCTCAGGCCCTGTGTTGGGTTCTACACAGGGCATGGAGCCTACTTAAAAAAAATTAAAAAGACAAGTCAGTGTCTAGGAGAAATATTCACAATCTATACATGACAAAGACTTGAATCCAAATGATGTGAAGTACCTGTACATACCAAAACCAAAAGATTAGCAACCCAATTAAAAATTGTCAACAGTCTTGGGTAGATACCTCACAAATGAGGATATAAGCATTGCTAAAGAGAGACAAGAAAAGATGTCTTTTAACACTGTTAGTTATCAGGGAAATGCCGATTAATGCCAGAATGAGATACTACCATACAGAAACAAGAGTGTTTTAAATTTACCTGACTTCCAACACCCAAAGCTGGAGAGGACGGAGTGATGGGATATCTGACGCCTCCTGGAAGGAGAGTGTAACATGGTGCAACCAGTGTGGAAAATTGGTTGTTTCTTATAAAATTCAATATCCATCTACATTATGATCCAGCAGTGCCACTCTAAGATAATTTCCCAGCAGAAATGAAAACAAACGCCTACACCAACATCTGTCTAATAGTGCTTTCTGCAGCTTTATTCACAATAGCAAGGAATTTAAACAACTCAAGTGTCTATTAACAGGAGAATGAATAAGCAAATGATAGTGTATTCATATAATGGAATATTACTCAGCCGTAGAAGGGGTGTGCTCTGGATGCACACACATGGGTGAATATAGAAAATCCTATGTTGAGTGAAGGAAGCCAAACATGGGTACGTGCTCTATATTCTCATCGTTATGAAAGTCAAGGACTAATCTGTGGGACTGTAACCCAGCACGGTGGTCGTCCTCGGTGTGGGAGGGAAATACAACATCGAGACACATGCAGGAACTTTGTAGGGGGAAGGCATTGCAGCTCCTTGATTGGATGTTGGTTCCGTGGATATATACATTTTTAAACACTCATCAGAGAGTGCACTTAAGATCCACACATTTTGCTATACATAATTATACCTCAATAAAAATATGAAAACTGCATACCCTAATTACACCACAACTGTTATGAATATTTTCTTGGTTTATTAAATGAGGCGTTCATTCAAATATGCATTTTGATTGCATTATGAATATGAAACATGCTGATTACCAATTCATATTGCTTTGGAAACCTAGAGACAGAGCGAAAACTGCTGTGCGACAGGAAGATGGACTTACCCACCCTTCAGCATTTTCAGTTTTCAGTCTCTTGTCTATTACCATGGTAATTGCCTTTAAGGACTTTGTTCTCCTCAATGTAATCAGACAGAAAACTTTAGATGGAAGATGCATAAATTATTCTAACTCCTGCCAGGAAAAGAATCCAAGACTTTAATCAACTTCTGCACCTTTTATTCTTCTTGTTAGGAAATTTTCTTTACATGCATACTTAACCGACAGACCCCATGCCCAGAAGGTGCAGTGTCCCCCTCAAGAGGACTGTGTCCACAGTGAAGAGGACAGATGGCCTTCTTCTTCAAAGAGGATCAACTATGCCCAAGATGGTTGTGCACATTCATTTGACTCTGTCTGCTGTTTTTATACATTGGCTCATTTGAATATCAACACCACTGATAGCACTAACTTTATATCACGCTTCTCAGCTTATAAAATACTGTGCACTCAAAGCAAACATCTGGGAGGAAAATAATAGGGGAGGCCTCATCACCCCCATTCTACAGAGAAAATCATTGAAGTTCATGACATTTAAGTTTGTTCATTGTTTCCTTAATGAATTTGGGTCATGCTTTTATGTCTGCTGCAAAGACGACTAAAATTTACCTCCTTTCCTGAAGTCTTTCTAAATTGAGCTTCCCTCACTTCTTACAAAACCTGCACAGAACACATTCTCAGTATTCGGGTCAGCAAGGCGTCTCTGCATTTTAATCCTCTATCAACGGAGGAATCCGGGGCAGGAACCAGGTGGGAGAGCTCGGCAGATTCCACTCAAGAGCCATGGTAGGTAATACCAGGCATGGGTTTGATGAGGCCGGCGTCTGGTCTGGTCTGCGCGCTGTGCCCCGTGAGAAGCAATCTGAATGCTCTTCCTTGCCATTTTGAAACAAGCCACGTCTCCTACTGACTTACAGCTCAGCACTTATTGAATTAAGGAAACACTGAACAGAAGACATTTTATTTGATTCTGAACTGCATCATTCTAAATATTGATTGCAAGAGATTTCCTACTCAGAGTAACTTTAGGGTCCAAATATTCCCAGAGAAGCCTCATGTACAGCTATATGACCCCCCCCCCCAAAAAAAAAAGAAAAGAAAAAAGAAGTTGCCATTCAGATGGAATCCGTTTGGGCATAAAGAACTTCACCTGTTTCGAATTTAAGTTTGGGTCTTGGAAGGAAGGGGCTTGGGGTTAGGAATGCAGGTCCACGTATGGCGGCTGAATTTCCAACAGTCCCAGATCAATAACGTGGACATGCAACAGCTCCACACACATTTCCTCACCTGCAAAAGGGGGGTAAGGATACCCTGTCCTCTCTGGAACCCAGAGAACCTTCCAGTGAATTAGAAAATAAAAAGAAACCACTTTTTGGGTCTGCAGAAGTTACTCCGTTGCATAAGAGCTGAGTTACCCCTCCAGTTGTCCCTGCCAGGGCTCTCTGCTGTGGGTTTTTTTTTTTTTTTTTTTTTTTTTTTTGCCTTTCTTGGAGGTTGGTGGTAGATCTGGATTTCTTTCAAACTCGTCCCTTGGCTTACTTTCATTCTCTTAATACCAGAGCCTTCCCATTATGAATTCATTTAGAGTGTGGCTCTGATCTTCACCCTTTTAGGCACTTTTATTTTACCTCTTGTCTCGAATGCTTCCTTTGTAGGCACGAATGTCCATTTGAGCAGGAGTGGTATGTGTGCGTTTGTGTGGGCATAATTGGAAAGGGGAAGATGTGTATTGTTTCCTTCCTAAGGAGGACTCTGGGTCGAGTGCAAAGCATAAAGAGGAAATATTTTGGCCTACAAAGCTGAAGTATAAGGGTCCGCCATGATGGAACCCAGAGGCTCTGATGGCATCTCCAGGTTTCCCTCAGTCTCACCCTCTTCCTTTCTGCTCTGCTTTCTTTGGCATTGGCTTCATTTCCAGAAAAGCTCAGACTCCTCCGTAATGATGCCAGGATGGTCACTTCCAGCTCCAGGACCATAGGCTTCCTGTCCTCGTCCATTTGGGCTGCTCTAGCAAAGTGCCACAGGCTGAGAGGCTTATGAACAACAGTAATGTACTCTGCACAGTTCTAGAGGCCAGAAGTCCAAGATCAGGGTGCTGGCATGGTTGGCGGAGGCCCCTCTTCCAGGATGCAGCCTTCCTCTTGGGTCCTCGCATGGCCGAGGAGGCTGGCTGGTTCTCTGCGGCCACTTGAATAAGGGCCAAATCCCATTCCTGAAGACTCCACTCTCATGACCTAATCACCTCCCAAAGGCCCCCGCCTCCTAATACCATTGCACTGGGATTAGGATTTCAAGATACAAATTTTGAGGAGGCACGAATACTTTTGAGGAGTCTTCTTAACAATCCAACAACAGGAAAAGTGACACAAACAAAAGTGTAGCAATTAAATATCATTGGCTTGAATGTTCTGCGGGCTTGGGCCCCACACCACACCTCTGCCGAGCATGGTGACCAGGGCCAGTTGTCTTAGGTCTAGGTCACATAGACAGGAAGGTGAGCCCGAGTGGGTCTCAAGAAACACCAGGTGCTATCAACAGAAGAACTCCCAGCACTTCAAACCATGAAGGTTGCTTCCCTGAGGCTGAGGTTCACTGCCTTCTTGTCCGCGTGGAGCTGCCTGGCTGGTGTTGACATCCACTTGGCCCTAGGAGTATTCCCTCCACAGCAGCATGGCGGCTCCTGCCCTCACCACAGGATGCAGCACCTTTCTCTTCTCCCTCTGAGAGGAAGTTTGGGATTGTCACTAAGAGACAATTCCATAGGAGCCTTTTTCCACAAGTCCCTTTCTTCGGCTGTTAAATGAAAAGCATGTTTCTTCAACGGATATAGTCCAGCAGTAATTTGTTTCTCAGACAGTACATGTTGTGATTTTGATGGATGTGTTAGTTTCCCATGGTTGCTCTAACCAAGTATCCCAAACTTGTGGCTTAAAACAACACAAATATATTATCCCACAGTTCCAGAGGTCAGAGATCTGACGTGGGTCTCATGGGGCTAAAACCGAGGTATCGGCAGGCTGCATTCTGTCTGAAGGCTTTGGATGAAAATCCATATCCTTATCTATTCCAGTTTCCAGAACCGCCTGCCTTCCTTGGTTCACGGCACTTCCTCCATCATCCTATCTTCTTGACATCATCCCCTCTCACCTTGACAACACAGCCTCCCTATTATAAAGACCTTGGGACTACACTGGGTCCAACTGTGTACTGCAGGATAAAGCTCCCTTTCCAATATGCTTAAGTCGTCCTATCTGCAAAGCCCTCTTGCCACGTGAGCTAACATACGCCCGGGTTCTGGGGCCGAGGACATGGACATCTTGGAGAGACCATTTTTCTCTCTATCATATTTGGGTCCAAGTTCCTAGTTCCGATGCCTACACCTATTTTTTCCTTATGAATATGTCTCAACATCACCTACATTATTATTATTTTTCACGAGGACGATCTTCCATATCTTCCATATCTTTTTCTCCCTCTCTTTCTACATTTAGGCATTTGAAAATGCATGCTTATTTATCTTGATTGGTTCCGACTCAGACCAGCATATTTTACCAAATATAACTGAACATAGAAATTTATTGAATTTGTTTAGACTTTTAAGTCTATGGTGCGTAATAATGTGTGATAAGATAGAGACCAACAACAGAATTATGTGTCATAATGTAATATAATACCTTTTTGTCCCCTTCAAGCCAGACTATGTACTCAGTTCAGAGGAAAATTTAGTTTAATTATAAGTCACTAGAAAGAATATAATAATATAGAAATGGAAGACATATGAGAGTCACTACAGTAGATGTGACACTTGCTGATAACCTTGTTTTTGGTAGAATTCTTTTGTTGCCCAAAAAATGTGGTTGTGCTTTGCATGATTTATTAGACATTGATGCTACCCTTGACTCTGAAATGATAGGCTGAAGTTCTTGCATGTTTATTTCCCAATAGCTAATGTGTCACATCTACCAAAGGATGCTTTTCCGTGCTTTTCTTTCCTTCTGCTCATAGAAGATCTCCTGGGATTCCATTTCAGGAGAGTATATTGGATTGGATGCTTAGTCTTAATTTCTTACTTAGTACGATGTCTTTTCAATTTACAGTTAAAATAAGAGGGACATGTTTGCATTATTAAAACAAAGACACAAACTACCCACCCCTACTGAGATCAAAGAGGCACATTATGGTTTCCTCTTTCTTTTATGTGGAAGATCTTCCGATGTCTTAGAGAACGCCAGTGCTGAAACTTCCATAGATGCCAGGGTCAGAAGAGCATAGGGAGGTAAGAAAAAGATGGAGAGCCCACCATATGCCTACGGAATAAGCTAGGTCCTCTGCACCTGCTCGTCGCTAGGGAAGCAGGAAGGCTGCCACTTGCCCTTTGTGCTGTATGGAAGTTACCATGAAGCAGAAAAGAAGAGGCCTCGCAATCCCTTAATTAAGCGGTTGATAATTTATTCGAGCTCCATCAAGTGAGAAAATATCTTGCTATGGTAAAAACTTATTTAAACAGTAACAGGAGAATTTCAAGACCTCCTACGGTATTGTCCTTTTACTTATCAGTCTTGTAGTGATTTTATCTTATTTAAAATATTTTTTTAAAAAAATAAAGTATTTTCATTAATTGAAGCATCTAGCATCTTTACCCCCAATATGGGAGATATTAAAAGAGAAATAAATACATTTAACCTCTACCATTTCTTTTATTATAAATGCCCCCCCCCAAAAAACTGCTTAGTTAATAGGATTTACAAAGCACAAAAACAGTGTGTTAAAAATTGCCTCAGCTAAAAGCAGGTATAAGGCAATAGCAAGGATTATGTAGCATTCCACAGACAAATTGTGCGACTTGAGGAGGAATTTGAGGAGGAAGTGTGAAATTTGCTCTTTTTTTTTTTTTAAGAGAAAATACCCAACAGATGCTTAGAGATATTAAAAACCCTTTTCAGTTGCACAGGGAACAGAGCTTCTGCAGAAAGGTTGATTATATACAGTGGCATTCTAATATGGGCATCCTTGTGGCCATCGCTGCAGGACGCCAAGGTTTGTACAAGAGACATAAAATTCTGCTGCTAAAGGTAGAGGCATTCTAGGATACGTTAAAATGTAGGCACATGCTGATTCTGAAGAAAATAGTTTAAGAAGCATTAATTCACCTGGTGGGGCTCAACGAGTTGTTTAACACAACTGAGTAATGGGTCAGCAGCTGTAACAGGGTTTCTTAACTCTTCACGTGTGCGGCGACTGCTCCGCCCTTTGCCCACAGGCCTCCTGCCTCACATCGGTGGCTGGTGGCCCTGTCATACCTGGGTCCCCGCCTCTCTGCGTCATTCAGCAGCTTCTAGGAGTTCTGCCCCCCAGAGACCCAAGCATGACCTTTCAAAGTATTGGCCAGTCTTGGGCAGAATCTGGGTCTGGGAAACTCTTTTGGCATCTTTTTTCCCTAAGATTTATTTATTTATTTGACACAGAGAGAGAGAGAGAGAGATAGCACAAGCAGGGGGCATGGAAAGCAAAGAGAGGGAGAAGCAGGTTCCCACTGAGCAGGGAGGCGGACACAGGACTTGATCCCAGGACCCCGAGATCATCCAGGACCCTGGGATCATGACTGAACCAAAGGCAGATGTTTAACAGACTGAGCCACCCAGGCACCGCCACTTACACTTGAGCATCATTTCTACATCTACAAGGTAATGTAGTTACATCTATGGCTGGCAGTTCCCCACAGGTACTGGGGAATTTGTTCAGGCTTTAGAGGATGCGCTGTACACTGACGTATTAGTAGACTGCTAAGAACCCAGACTACATCCCTTACACTGAGCCTAAGAACGTTTCTATTTCACATAACATGGGAACATGACATATTTGTCGTGTTAACTTGTTTCCAATTTTCTATCCTGTCTTATGTGCATGATGAACTTTACACAGTAAAGAAAGCCAGCAGGATGAAAAATGTCATACGTGAAGTTTATGATACCAACATACACAACAAGATCCCAGAGAGAGTGGCGATATCTTTCCTAGAGCAATGCAAGGACATTTCCCCCATCTTTTCTTATTAAGAAAAAAGCAGACAACATGGTGCAGGCGCTGGACACTGTCTTATCTGAGCAGTGCAATTCTGAGTAGTTTCCAACAAGTCTGTGTTCATATCCTTTGGCAGGAGGCTCAGGTTCCCCACAGGGGGTGACTTTTCCATTCAGCATATCTAGTTCATGTCCAAACTATTTTCTCTTTCCTTTCCTTCTCCTCACCTTTTTTTTGGGGGGGGGGGCAGTTAATGTTAAGCATACATACTTTAAATTATACAAAGTGGCAATGATGATTAAATAGTTGGCTGCTTTTGCTAGAGAACAAATATGTGTCTGGAGAGTTCTGATGATCATTCTCGAACCCTGCCCCAGGGGATTCAAATTTAGAAATGGGTCTTTAACAGTGACTCAGGACTCATGCTCAAGAGCTTTAGAGTTAACCTGCAGTCACCGCTCTCTGCATCTGAAGGTTTGAGTAAAAAGTGCACAGAGTGGGTATTACTTAATAACTCAATTAGGTTGCTTGCCTGCCCAAAGGGTTTCCTATCAGGATTTTGGCTCAAAGCGACAAGCCTCCACTCTAGACATGTAGGTATTCATTAAACACATCTGACAACTATCCAATCTCTCTTTTACGACTTCCCTTGATACACCTTTAGCTCTAATCAAACTGGGCTCTTATCCTACGAAGCATCCTTCAAATCTTCATGCTCCAGCCTCTGCTCATGTCGCACTTCCAAAATCCATTTGTTTTGCTTTTGTTTTTGCTTTTGTTTTGTTTTGTTTTTAAGATTTTATTTATTTATTTGACAGACGGAGATCACAAGTAGGCAGAGAGGCAGGCAGAGAGAGAGGAAGGGAAGCAGGCTCCCTGCTGAGCAGAGAGCCCGATGGAGGGCTTGATCCCAGGACCCTGGGATCCTGACCTGAGCCGAAGGCAGAGGCTTTAACCCACTGAGCCACCCAGGTGCCCCCCAAAATCCATCTGGGATAGCTGCCAACTGCTCTCTCTCTGCCAACTCAAACCCTGCAGGTGCTTTGAAAACCAGGCTGAACATTTTGACTGTGTAAGCAGAGTCCCGAGGTTAACCCTGGTTCAGAATCACCAGTCCCACCTGCTGAACTCCTCCAACACTGGTTCATAGGCGTCATACAACACTTGCCCTTCTTTTGTGTTGTGTGGGACTCTCAGTTTGTACCTGGCTACTTTTAGAAGTGTACTTGTTTCCAGGGGAGGATAGGCTTGTCTATTTCTTTTGGATTTCTCACAACGCTTGTGTGAATCTTTGGACACTGGGATTTGGTGGCATTCTCATTGAACTGATATTCTTTACGTAATGAATAACATTTTGTGAGCCTTTTACAACTCTCCCAAGCATAACTCTACTGAATTTTTGGTACTAATCTGAAAATGAACAAAACAATAAAGATGATTTATAGAAAGTATAGTTTCTGGAAAACCACCTAGAATTAGATACTAGATAGATTCCTCTATCTTACACCACAATTTCCAGAAAGTTACATCTAAACTTAGATTTTTGTTACTCTAAGGATAATATAGGAAAAGTTATTTCTAACTATGAAATCATAAATCTTTAATAATAACTTATGATGTGATGAATTTTTACTTTTAGTAACTTATACAAAGGAGTTTTTTATAATAAAATATATATATACACAATGTGTATTTATATATATCAAATATCTGATGTATGTGTTTATATGTATGCTTTTATATAGAGAGGTATGTATGTGTGTCTTTATTTTCTAAACTCATATAGCGATTAGTAATTATGAGAAACTAAAAGTGCACAGTATGCTTGTTCAAAGGCCCCAAACAAACAACAAAACTAAGTGGATTTTTTTAAGTTCTAAAACAATTTTAGAAATTCCTTTTTCATAGATCAATGGAACAGAATATAAAGACCAGAAAGAGACATGTGCAAACATGCTCAACTGACTTTTGACAAAATGCATGACAATTTGATGGAGGGGACATGAGAGATAACCTTTTCAACAAATGTTGCTGGAGAAGTTGAACATCTTTGGACAAAAATGGAACTTCAACTAAGTCTTACACCTTATACAAAAATTAACTCAAAATGAATCATGGCCTTAAGTGCAAACTCTGAAGCTATAAAACTTACACAAACTGTAGGAGGAAAACTCGGGGATCTAGGCAAAGAGTTCATAGACTTGCTGCCAAAACACAGTCCATAAAAAGAAAAAGTGCTAAATTAGACTTTATCAAATTTAAAAAACTTGTTCTCTAAATAACATATGAAGAAAATGAAAAGACAAGTAAGAGACTCAGAGAAAATCCCTGAAAACCACATGTCTCACAGAGGACTAGTACCTAGAATATATAAAGAACGCTCAAACTCAACAGTGAAAAATACAACAATCCAAATAGAAAATGGGTAAGATGGTGATAGACCTCTGTCACAGAAAACACAGATGGCAAGAGAGTAGGTACTCTCTTGTTGTTGATCAAAGATGATCAACATCCTTAGCCATCAGAGACATTCAAATGAAAACCACAATGACCTATCACTACACAACTATTAGGATGGCTAAAATATAGAGGTCGAGATGAATGTAGAGAAAAAATATAGCGATAACACCAAATGTTGACAAAAATGGGGAGAAACTGGATTACTCACAAGTTGTTGTTGAGGATGGAAAACAGTACAGCCACTCTTGAACGCAGGTTAGCCGTGTCTTATAAAACCAAACACTCAAATATAATAGAGTCCAGGGATTGCACCTGTGGGAATTTATTCCAAAGAAATGAAAACTTATGTTCTCACCAAAAACCTTTTACAAATGTCCACCATAACTTTATTCATAATAACCAAAAACTGGGAATAACCCAGAGGTCCTTCCGAGATGTTAAATCAACTTTGGTACACCCATATCACAGACTGCCACTCCACAATAGGAGGGAAAAAAACATTGATATGCCAACAGCTTGGATGAACTTCTAAGGAATCACATTGAGGGAAAAAACAAACAAAAGGTTACATACGGTATGACTCCATTTATATAACATTTTTGAAATCATAAAAATTTAACAATGCAGAACATATAAGTGGTTGCCAAGGCTGGGGGACTGGGTGGAGGGAAGGCTGAGGTTGGCAAGAAGGTGATACAGAACTTTTCTGTATCCAGATTGTGATGGTGGATATTCACGTGATAAAATGGTATAGCGCTAAACACACACATAGACAAACGAGTGAAACTGGGGAAATCACAGTAAAGTTGGTAGGTTGTACTGATGTCAATATCCTGATTGTGATATCACATCATAGCTTTCCAAGATGTTACCATTGTGTGTAGGGGGTACGGGGTAAGGGGTAGGCAGGGCACTCAGAATGCACAGTTATCTCAATAAATATTTCAATTAAAAAAAAACAAAAAAAAAAAAACGAACAAACAAACAAAAAAAACCAACCTCTTTTCTTCATAGATTTCCTTGAGTTGTGCCATTTTGGGTTGCCATTCCATTAAGTAGTAGGAAAGAGTTGCCCTTGGTCAATACTGGCCCTGATTCTTTAGTCATTTGAACATGGGTTGTGTGTCACACATAAACTGTGACTGATCAGGTTAGCAAAGCCCAGTCTTCATGACATCATCTTTCCAAAGCTAACCAACCACATCAAGTAAACAGATGTTTTTACCACTCTTTTTCTTCTAGATTCTTCAAAGAGATCCCAGGAAGGACCTCTTCTGTTTCTAGGAGGCCATGCCCGAGGCTTTGAATGTCTCGCCAGCCTGTGGTTTTGGCTGGACCGTCTGTTGGCGCATTCTCAGTGGTAACACCAAGTCTCTTTAAAGAAGTCTATGAGAGCTTGAATGGGTTTTCCAGGGCCCACCACAAGTTTCCAGGACCATTAATGTCACCCAGAATCAGAGTGTACTTCAGCACTCGTACAGCCACAACAAGTTCAAGGATATTCTCAACACTTTGGTGATAACAATAATAATAATAATAATCCTTGTCTATGATCCTACAAAAACAGACTCCAAAACATGTGGAAACACATGTCAGGCAGTAATAAACATTACTGCAGGGTACGCCTGTCCCGAATAACACGATTACTGTATTCAGTTACGTGCTGTTTCTTCCATTCCACAACTCCCAAACACCCCTTTTTTCTCTTAACTCATAAACAAAAAAGAAGAGAAAAAATAATGTTTCCCTTAGTAATGTTCTATTCTTCCCATTAAGAAAGAGCCACATGGTCACCCACAGGGGTTCCCTCTAAGCCTTCCAGGATATCAATTAATTCAACAACCCGGCAATGATTTCCTTGGGAATCGTTACATAGCAGTGACTGAACTATCCTCACTAGGACAGCCTGGAGTTTCAGTGAGAGGAGAGGCCAACAGCTCCTGAATTGCCACAGACTCCAGGGCAATCGAAATTCAGAAAATCAGAATTAAGAGAGACTATGCACTCCAGGAAACCACTGGGGGTTTCAAAGGGTAGGAGGGTGGGGGATGGGTGAGTCTGGCCATGGGTATTAAAGAGGGCACCCATCGCATGGAGCCCTGGGTGTTAAACTCGAACAGTGAATCTTGGAACAGTACATCAAAAACTAATGGTGTGGGGTGCCTGGGTGGCTCAGTGGTTTAAGCCTCTGCCTTCGGCTGAGATCATGATCTCAGGGTCCTGGAATCGAGTCCCGTATCCGGTTCCCTGCTGAGCAGGGAGCCTGCTTCCCCCTCTCCCTCTGCTGCTCCCCCTGCGTGTGCTCTCTCTCCTTCTCTCACTCTCTGTCAAACCAATAAATTCTTAAAAAAAGAAAGAAAGAAAGAAAGAAAGAAAGAAAGAAAGAAGGAAAGAAAGAAAGAAAACAAATATCTTTAAAAGAACAAACAAACAAACAAAAAACTACCAATGTACAGTAAGGTAACTAGCATAACATTAAAAAGAAACAAAAGACAACCCCGCAGTTCACGGTTCAGCCCTTCCTCTGCTCTGAAGGTCATCTGGGATTTTCCGTTCTCCCTCTGCTCGGCCCCACTCTGGCCCTTCTTTTCCTGAAGTTCAGAGGCCTCGGCTTTGATCTTAAAACTTAGAGGGGGGGAAAAAAAGGAATTGTAAATATCTTCAGAGCCTCGCAATTACTTTACGAAATTCTGTTCTGGTCCTGCTGGTTCACTAATGAACCTCCCAGCTGCATTCACTGGCGCTGGGCTCTGCAGTCGCCAGTGTGAGCCCTCAAAGACATTGCTATTCTGACCAGCACGTCAGAAAACTGGAACAAAATTGTTGCCCAACCGCTGCCTCCTGAGGGCTGCTGGCCCTGAAATCTCATCTCTACAATTTTTCTGATGATGGCAGAGGACCTGGGTGCGTCAAGTTCATTCGGAAGAATGCATGTGCACGAGGCTACCAGGGAGATTTTTAAGAAATGAAGGTCCATAGTTCCTCTTCCAACGTGATTAGATATTCTGTATCAATCTTAGGCCTTCTTCTGCCAAAAAGGAATAATGAAGCTTTAACGTGAGAGATCATCAGCATAGAGAGCGAAGCAGGCTTGTCTGCCATCTGAGCTTTAGGAGGCAGCCCAGGGAGAGACGAAATCTGACTCCTTGTTACAGCTGGAAAGGTGGCTCCAAGGAACCCCAGGAGGCCAACCCCCCCCCCCAAACAAAACAAAACAAAAAACAAAACAAACAAAAAACCAAAACCAACCAACCAAACAAACAAAAGCAAGCAAGCAAGCAGGTGTTGTTAGCTGCTCGTTGTCTAAAATTTAAAAAGGCAAAGCAGGATTGAAATTAGGGATAAATCTGAATAGATAAGCAAATCACTTTACTGCTTTAGAAGAAAACCCAGTGAAACTCACATTTGGTTCACCCACTCGTTTCCCAGCTCCGCAGGCTTCGCTGAAAGGACCGAACAGGTTTATCAGGCGTGCGGAGAATTTTGATGGCCCAGCAGGAGGAAGATGTTGAAACTCGCCTCCCAGGATGCTGGAGCTGCCCTAGACACAGCAGAGCTGCTGCAAGGAAAGATCTATTTGGAATTCCAGAGGTCCTGGAAACACTCAAAGGCTGTTAATCTGATGCAGTTTAAAGGTAAAGAACGTGCAAGATTAGGCAAGCCAGCCGCCGAGGATGGGGCCCCAGGTGGGCAGTGAGTGGATCCCTGTAGGGCTGGACTTCCCGGAGGCCAGAGAGCCTGGGAAGGATGGTCAGGACCAGAACCCCGCATTCTGCTTAGCTGTGTTATAGGGGCCAAATTACTGGACTGCTCTGAGCATCCACACCCTTTCCTTAAAATGGGTAAGAAACCTAGCATAAGAAGTTGATACAGAATTTTAAAAAGAATGTATCAAATGCCCAGCACCCGGCAGTGATCAATAAACATTAACCTCTTCCTGAAACCTGCTTCCCTAGCGTACCCTCCATTGCCCAAATGAATGCTTTTATTGACTCATACATCAAAGACATCAGAAACACTTGATAGTTGAGAAAGAACGTAGTGTACGTCTTATATTCTCTTTTGTAAATTAAATAAGCATATGGATATTTAAGGATATGTAAACCTAGGTTTCCTCAAAGACGCTGCATTACATAGTTAATTGAAGAGAAGGCGCCAGCCAACCCCCACCCCCATTTCTTGTCTTTGGGTGCCCAGTTCTGGGCTTTTGTCCTAAGAGCCCTCAATTCAATTAATCAACACTGAGCTCAGTGAAGCCATGCGGCTCCAGCCCTGGGTAAGCCGGCTTCCTGAGACGGGGGGATGGCCACACCTCTTGGGTTCACTCCCTGGTTTACTCAGGCGCGGGAGCCGGGGGTACGGATGAACGGGGGATGCCCTGCGGCTCCCCGCAGAGACTAACCCAGCTCATTCCTCCATCTTCTCTCTAAATGGGGATACAGAAAAGAATGCATTGATAAGAATAGGCATTTGAGGGGCACCTGGATGGCTTAGTGGGTTAAAGCCTCTGCCTTCAGCTCAGGTCATGGTCTCAGGGTCCTGGGATCGAGCCCCACATCCCGCTCTCTGCTCAGCGGGGACCCTGCTTCCCCTTCTCTCTCTGCCTGTCTCTCTGCCTACTTGTGATCTCTGTCTGTCAAATAAATAAATAAAATCTTTAAAAAGAAAAAAAAAGAATAGGCATTTGAAAAAAATAATAATAATCTGAATGATAGTAGTAGCTTCAACTCTTACTACTGCAGGTACACGCAGTACCTGTTCTAGGCACTAAATGTATTAACACCATCTGCCTCACCACCCAATGGAGGTACAAGTTGTCATCCTCATTTTAGAAAGTAGGAAACTCAGGCCCAAGGGAGGGTCAGTGAGTTATTCAAGATCCCTGAGCCAGGGGCCAGTATCTTGATCCAAGGAAGTCCAGCTTCCGAGACGGAGCTCCTGCCTGCGCATACGTCTTATTGATTACTGCCCTAAGACTGTTTGTACAATAATCTTGCTGAGAGGAAAGCCCTTTCTTAATCCCAAGCTTAAAGTCTTAGATTTATTTGTTCCGCATTGGTGTAGGGTATTAAATTACTAGAGTAGTCTCGGCAAAAAGCAATTACGGCTTCATTTGAAATTCAAGTTTATTAAGCATTGTTGATTTTATTTTCAAGTGAAATAACCTTTCACTTAGGTTTATGAGTCCTTATGTGGTTAAAAATTTGTTCAATGGCCAAGAAATCCCACTGAAGTTAGTCACAGTGTGCTACCAAGGAAAATCTATTATTTTCATTAATTGTCTCTTAGGTTGTAAAGTGTAACGACGGAGCGTTCCGCTGACATCTTCAGAGGTTCAGAAACAGAAGGGTGGGCGTTGGGATAAAGCAGAGCCTGTGGAAGCCCACTTAGCCGTGATTTGGGGAGAACATGGAAGCAGTAAGGCTTTGTGTTGGATGATTTTGCCCAACTACAGGCTCATGTACACGTTCTCAGAACATTCAAGGTAGCCTGGACTAAGCTGTGATGTTTAGCAGGTCAGGTGTACTGAATGCATTTTTCAAATTTAGTTCCATGTAATTAACATATAGTGCTATGTTAGTTTCAGACCTACAGTATAGTGATTCAGCAATGCCATATATTAGTGCCCGTCATGGTAAGTACACCCTTAATTCCTTTTACCTGTTTCCCCCAACCCCTACCACTGCTCCCCCTGGTCACCGTGAGTTTTTTATGTATACTGAAGAGTTCGGTTTTTTGGGGGTGGTCTCGTTCATCTTTGTCCATTTGTTTTGTTTCTTGAATTCCTCTTCTGAGTGAAATTGTATGATATTTGTCTTTTCCTGACCGACTTATATCTTCTAGAGCCATCCATGCTGTTGTAAATGGCAAGATTTCATCTTTTATATATAGAGAGAATATATATGTATTTCATCCTTTATATGTATAAAATATATATATGCCACTTCTTTCTTACCCATTCTTCTATAGATGGGCACATGGACTACTCCGTAATTTGGCTATTAGAAATAATGCTGAAAGAACTTAAGAGCTGCGTGTGTTTTTATGATCAGTGTTTACAGATTCTTTGAGTAAACACCCAGCAGTGGAATTACTGGATCATCTGGCAATTCAATTTTCAACCTTTTGAGGAACCTCCGCACTGTTTCCCACAGTGGCTGTACCAGTGTTCATTCCCACCAATGGTGCATGAGGGTTCCTTTTTCTCCACATCCTCATCAACACTGGTTGTTTCTAGGGTTTTTTATTTTAGCATTTTGACAGGTGAGAGGCGGTATCTCGTTGTGGTTTTGATTTGCATTTCTCCTATGATGAGTGAAGTTGAACATCTTTTCATATGTCTGAAGCCCATCTGTATACCTTTTTTGGAGAAATGTCTATTCATGTTTTCTACCCATTTTTAATTAGATTATTATTATTATTATTATTATTTTTTTTTTTTTTTTGGTGTTCAGTTATATAAGTTCTTTAAGTACTTTGGAACTAACCCTTTGTCAGATATGTCACTTACAAATATCTTCTTCCATTCAGTAGGTTATCTTTTGGTTTTGTTGACTGTTTTCTTTGCTGCACAGAAACTTTTTATTTTGATGAAGTCCCAGTAGTTTATTTTTGCTTTTATTTCTCTTGCCTCAGGAGACATAGCTGGAAAAATGCTGCGACAGCTGATGTCAGAGAAATTACTGCCTGTGCTCTCTTGCTCTCTTCTAGAACTTTTATGGTTTCAGGTCTCACATTTAGTCTTTATTTCATTGTGAGGATATTTTTGTGTGTGGTAGAAAAAAACTGGTCCAGTTTCATTCTTTTGCATGCTGCTGTCTAGTTTTCCCCGCATCATTTGTTGAAAAGACAGTCTTTTTCACATGGATATTCTTTCCTGCTTTGTCGAAGATTAATTGACCATATAATCTCGGATTTATTTCCGAGCTTTCTATTGTGTTCTGTTGATCTAGGTGTCTAATCTTGTGCCTGTACCATCCTGTTTTAATTACTACAGCTTTTTTTTTTTTTTTAAGATTTTATTTTTAGGTAATCTCTACACCTAACATGGGGCTCGAATTTACAAACCTGAGATCAAGTGTCACATGCTTTACCGACTGAACCAGCCAGGCATCCCTAATGTCTACAGCTTTGTAGTACAACTTGATGTCTGCACTTGTGATGCCTGTAGCTTTGTTCCTTTTTTTCAAAAGAGCTTTGGCTATTCAGCATCTCTTGTGATTCCATTCAAATGTTAGGATACTTTGTGCTAGCTCTGTGAAAAATGCTGGTGGTATTTTGAGAGGGATTGAATTAAATGTGTAGGTTGCTTTGAGTCATGTGGACATTATAACAATATTTGTTCTTCTAATCCATGAGCACAAAATGCCTTTCCATTCCTTGTGTCCTCTTCAGTTACTTTCTTCAGTGTTTTGTGTTTTCATAGTAGAGGTCTTTCACCTCCTTGGTTAGGTTTATTCCTAGGTATCTTGTTATTTTTGGTGCGATTGCAGATGGGATTTCTTTCTTGAGGAACATTTCTTGAGGAACGCATTTCTTGAAATGCGTTATTGCTTTCTGCTTCAGTTTTGATAGGTTATGGTTCTAGGAATTGATCCATTTCTTGTAGATTGTGGAATTTGGTAGCATATAATTCTTCATGTTCTCTTGTGGTCTTTGTACATCTGTGATGATGGTTGTTATTTATCTCTCTCATTTCTGGTTTTGTTTGTATTCTCTCTCTCTCTCTCTCTCTTTCTCTCTCCCGCTTCAGTGAGTCTGGCTAAAGGTTTATTAATTTTGTTGACCTTTTCAAAGAATCAGCTTCTGGTTTCATTGATGTGTTGTTTCCTTTTAATTTTCTCTAACGTTTATTTTTGCTTTAGTCTTTATTATTTCCTTGCTTCTACCAGTTTTGAGTTTTGTTTGTTCTTCCTTTTATATTTTCTAGCTTCTTTAGGTGTAAGGTTATTCTTTATTTGAGATTTTTCTTGCTTCTTGAGGTAGGCCTGTGTGACTATAACCTTCTCTTAGAGCTGCTTTTGCTGCACCCAAAGATTTTGGACCACTGGGTTTTCATTTCCATTTGTCTCCATGTATTTTTTAATTTCCTCTTTGATTTCTTGGTTGATCTATTCATTGTTTAGTGTATGTTATGTAACCTCCATGTGTTTGTGTTCTTTGCAGATTTTTTCTTGTCGTTGATTCTAGTTTCATGTAACTGTGGTTTAAAGTGATGCATGCTATGACTTTTATCTTTTTTAATTTGTTGAGACTGGTTTTGTGGGTTAATATGTAATCTATTCTAAAGAATGTGCCATGTGCATTTGAAAAGATGTGTATTATGCTGCTTTATGATGGAATGTTCCAAATAGATTTGTTAAATGCTTCTGGTACAGTGTGTCGTTCAAAGTCACTGTTTCCTTGCTGATTTTCTGTTTGGATGATCTATCCATTGATGCAAAGGGGATGTTAAAGTCCCCCACTCTTATTGTATTACTATCACTTACTTCTGTTATGTTTGTTACTAGCTGCTTTATGGATGTGGGAACTCCCCTGTTGGATACATAAATATTTTCAATTATTATTTCTTCATTTTGGATTGTTCCCCTTATGATTATATATTGTCCTTTGTCCCTTGTTACAGTTTTGTTATACAGTCTGCTTTGTCTGATTCATTTCAAAATGAAGTAAGCATTGTTAAGAGTTATTCAAAATCTGGAGGATACTGAGGAAGATGGGCTTATGCACTTCTGTTTCAATTTTTAGAATGTCTGAAACTTTTGACTTGGGTCAATTGTACCTTCTCAGTTGCACCTCTGCACCTCCTGGAACACATCCTTCTACTTTGGACTGAAACAGAGATACTGTAACACTTGTTACCTAAATAGCCAATCATGTATTAGTGAGTTAAACTCTGTTAGCACCCATCAGATTTTTTCCAAAAGAATTTACTGACCTTGTGGTTTTTGCTGTTATAAGTCTGCACCCCATGCTGGGCTACCAATTCACAAATCAGAGAATAAGTTAGATTTGGGGGTAAATTCTCTGTCTCCCAATTATAATCCCAAAGACCCCAAATAAATGCTTTTGGTAGTTTTTCAGCCTTGTCTTCTTGACTGTTACATGAAACAATGCAGTTCCTGCCACAAGGTAGTCAATAAATGGGAGGCATTGTTGATATCTGGAATGCACTAAAAAATGATAAGCCAAATGATATTTAGATTTTTACACAACACTAAATTTTTCCTCTGAATGAAATGAAAAATGATATTAGTTTCTTACAGTAGCCCTGACAAAGTATCACAGGCAGGGTGGCTTTTAAGAGAAATTTATTCACTTGGAGTTCTGGAAGCAAGGAGTCTAAAGACAGGGTGTCAGCAGAGTCCTGCTCTCTCTGAAGGCTCCAGGGACACCCTATCCCATGCCTCTCTCCAAACTTCTGGTGTTGCCAGCAAGTCCTGGAATTCCTTGGCGGGTAGCCATAGTGCTCCAACATCCACCCTCCTCTTCTCCCCTGCGTATCTGCATCTCTCCTCTACCTCTGCTAGGGACACCAGCCAATTGGATCAGAGCCACGCTAATGACCTCATCTTAATTTGATTACATCCGCAGAGATCCTATTTCCAAAAAATGTCACATTCACATGTACATTGAGATAAGCATTGTCTTCATGAGGGACACAATTCAACCAGTAATAAACGCCCTGAATATTTCACTAACATCTGCCACTGATGAGGTAGGGGGTCTAGAGCTACAAACTAAACTATTTCCTATTAGCTCTGTGGAATAAAAACACCAGTTTTGGGTGACTCTTTGTACCAGTTCTTGTTGAGTTTATTTTGTTCTGATTCAAATGTATTCTTATCAGGAGCCATAAAATTACAACCCGATTTTTTGAAATCTCAAGACTATATTGAGTAATTGAATTAAAAAAAAAACTGGCAAAATGAGGAAAAATTTTTTAAAAAAGAGAAAAGAAAACAGCAATTTGTTAGGAACATGAAAGAACCCCTTCAGACTGAAAATGTAATACAGTAACAATAGAAGACGATCAACCGAAACAACCCAACCAACTTCATATTTTGGTGTGTTCCCAGTGGGTTTTTGCCTGCCTTCGAGGCAAACCTTGACAGTGGCACTTAGAACACCTGGAAGCAATTATCACCAGTGTCAGTCTACACATGCAGAGGAAAGAAAAATTAAGGCATTGAACAATTTTGATCCTTCCTGGAATTTGTATAATTAGTCCATAGAAACCACTTAAAAAAAGTCAATGCTCAAAGTCTCTCCTCCCTGCATTTTTATGTTGATACTATTGTAAGAATGTCGTTACTGATACTTAGGTGGCCAAGAATGGAACAAAGTTCTGTTCACTTGAGAGACGGTCAGCATAACCTCTTGGCAAGGCTGTGTCTTCGAGGCCGTTCTGTTTTGAGTGGGCATCCATCTACTCCAGCTCTTAGCTGGAGAACCACAGGAAGGAGTGAGACCACAGGGCTCCCTGCTGTCAGAAGGTAGGGATTCTGTCCCCTGGAGTCACAGGTGGGGCAGCGGTCACACAAGACATTCAGTTTACAGGCAAGAAACCTGAAGCCCAGTCAGACAGCTGCAGTGAAGACAGGTCTGAAACCCGGTTTTTCCCATTCCCTGCCCCAACTTCTCTTCTCTCCCTTCCCTAGGCAACCAGTCCTGTGTTTTCTGTCTGTATAGATTTGATGGTTACGGATATTTCATACACGAAGAAGAGGTGATACATGGTTGATTATTTGAGGCCCTCTGTCCACTAGGGCTGTCCCCACATTTCATGTTGTAAACTGACCTCCAACTAGTGTTTTCCACGCGGCAGTTGCTAATATAAACCACTGCGGTTTATCTGTTTACTATTTTCATGTTGCAACTGATGAATTCTGTTTCATTTGGGAAGTGTTACATGAGCTTCTCTAGGACCCAGGCTCTTTACTGGTCCCAGAGACACCTCGAAGGAGGAGAGGGAGTTGGGTGCTCCCCCAAGATTACGTTCTAGAAGGATGCTGTGCACACAATGGAACCCTCACCGTGATGCAGGGCTTGACACCCCTTACATCTATTGTCTATCAGATCGTCCTGCATGCGTCAAAATCCTGATCAAAGGAAACTCAGGAAAAACATTTGAGTGGGGATAAATTTGAATCATCGTTCATTCTAATTGTTTTGGACTTTTTAATTAAATGAGTATTTTACTTTTAAAGAAGGGGAACAGGAAAAAGTGGTAAAATAGAATATACTTATGTCATAGTGATTGTTAACTTTTGAGTGGGAATAAAGGATAAGTGAATTAAGGTTTACTAGAAGTTATCTATCATTATGCAAACATGTATGCAGTGCTTACTGTGTGATGTGTGTGGCCCTGTGCAGGCCACAGGGCCCTGTGCTTAGAAGGACTCTTATGCTTGATCTAATGATCTGCTGTCACCGTCTTAAAACTCTTGGTTTTGGGGGCATCTGGGTAGCTCAGTGGGTTTAGACCTCTGCCTTCAGCTCAGGTCTTGGTCTCAGGGTCCTGGGATTGAGCCCTGCGTCGGGCTCTCTGCTCAGCGGGGAGCCTGCTTCCCCCTCTCCCTCTGCCTGCCTCTCTGCCTACTTGTGATCTCTCTCTGTCTCTCTGTCAAATAAATAAAATCTTTAAAAAAAACCAAAAACTCTTAGTTTTGAACAAGAGTCCCTGTGTTTTCATTTTTCTCTGGGTCTTATGAATTACGAAGCAGGTTCTGACAAGATAGCAGGCTCTCTGCTGGCCTTGAAGGACCTTCAGTGCTAGACATAGCTCCATCTTGGAAAGCTAGCATCTCTCCTGTTCGCTTATCTTTGCTTTCCGATCTCTGATGACTCAAATTATTTTCATAAAAACAATTGTCTTTAACTTAAAATACTTATAATTTGTAGATAAATACATTTTGATTAAAAAATAGTCAACAATGTAACTTTCGACACATTTATTACATATAGAAGTTTTCAGAGGCGAGACCTACATTTTAAGGTCATTTTGGTGTTTCCACCCACCCCTGACCTCCAAAATTCCTGTTGCATATTTTCTTCATCTTTATAATTCAAAAGAGTAACATAAAATCTGCCAAGACATGACTTTTCTTCATTTTTTTCCCTCTGCAATGCTGTGGTCCCCTTTATGCATGCCTGGATCTGTTTCAGTTCAGAACTCTCTCTCTCTCCCCCTTCCCCCACACAGATTTAACAGGAATGTTGAGCTATAATTCACATGCCACACAATTCACCTGTTTGTAATGTACAATTCGATGTTTCATTTAGCACAGTCCCTGCGTCGTGCAACCAGGACCACAATCTAATCTTGGCATGTTTTCAGCACTCCGAAGAAATCTTGTTCTCATTCTTTCCCTCAGTGGTCCCCCTGTCCTCAGCCCTAAGCAACCCTAACCTACTTTCTAGATTTGCTTACTCTGGACATTTCGCATGAATGGAATCACATAATGTGCATGGTCTTTCTGACTTTGGTGACTGGTCCGTCGGCTTACTGTAATGTTTCCAAGACTCCTCCATGTTCTAGCATTTGTCAGTAATTTATTCCTTTATGTTGCCAAGTAGATATTTTGTTTTATGGAGATGCCATATATTTTATTTTATTTTATTTCATTTTTAAGATTTTTTTTTTTTTTTTTTTTTTTGACACACAGAGAGAGTGAGCACAAGTAGGGGGAGTGGGAGAGGGAGAGGGAGAAGCAGGGATCCTGATGCGGACTTAATCCCAGGGCTCTGGGATCATGGCCGGAGCTGAAAGCAGACATTTAACTGACTGAGCCACTCAGGCGCCCCTGCCTTATTTTTTAAAATCCATGCACCGTTGAGGGTCATTGGGTGGTTTCTACTCTTTAGCTACTATGAGTAATACTGCTGTGAACACTTGTGTACAAGTTTTCATGCGGACATATGTTTTCATTTCGCTTGAATATAGAGATGGGAGTGAAATGCTGGGTCATGGAGTGACTCTGGGTTCAAAAGCCCCTGTTTGCTCTCCTGCCGGTAAGGTCTGAGGATTCCCACCTCTCCAAGTCCTCACCAATTCTTGTTATTATCTGCTTTGTTGAGCTCAGCCCCTCAGTGGGTAAGGCGGTAGCTCACTGTGGTTTTCACTTGCGTTTCCCCCGTACTAGTCATGTTGAGAATTTTCCATGTGCTTCTCAGTCATTTGCACATGAAATGTCTCTTTAAGTGCATTGCTCCCTTAAACATTGGGGTTATTTATCTTTTTGTGACTCATCTTAGACCTTGAAAATTATTGTTTGTATTTCATTTGTTCTGCTGTCGTCTTCGGGATCATCAGCTGTGTCGACCTTGACCTTCCCCTTAGGAGGCTGGTACTAGTCTAGAGGTATTTCCAGACACTGCAGTGCACCATTTTCAAAGGGAAGTTTCTTCACTTAGTCCTGCAGGCAAGAGTTAGTATTTACTAACAGGAGGGTTACACTGGGCCTGGCTTTCTGCCTACGTGAGAGGCCCCGTGATTCTCCTCTCAGAGCTGCCGTGGTGCATACGGGCCCTGCTCCATGGGACTGTACCGCCTCATCTCACCAAAGCTGCCCCTGTCACCGCTCCTGCCCGCTGTCCTCGCCTCTGGGCTTCTCCTTCTCACTGTCTGCCAGGCTGTCCACTCTGTTCCCCTGCAAAGACCTGGGACCCAGGGCCTGTGATGTCCCCCACTGGGTACAGGTGGCAGGGCTGGGAAATGACTCCAAGGTGAGGAAAGTCTAGGAAGGCATTCTCTGTGTCACGGAGTGAGCCTCGGGCTGCCTAAAAGTTACTGTTCCATCCCAGACATTTGGCATTAGACTGCCTATCTGCATTGTCAGCGCTGTGAGGCTCTTTGTCTTTTATTAGTTTTCTGGTGTCTTTAAAGGTATTGGGGGAAAAGTTTAGAGAGGGGCTAGGTAGGAAGGTTTTAAACTCCAATTCAAAATGTAAAGCAGCTCTTGGAAGTCTATTAAGATAAGCTACAGGCTTCTAGCATTAAAAAAAAAAAAAAAAAAAGTCATAATATATTTTGTTTCCTATGGCTGTGCCAAGGCAAGATGCCTTCATTTTTGGCTTCATCATTGGCTGTCCCCTCTACCATGGGACAGTCATCCATCTTGGAGTGCTTTTGTAATGAGGTCATTCTGGTCCTTTGAGAGCTCACCATCTTCAGCAGAGTAAGAGGAACACCTGCTACAGCTTTTGGGAAAACACAGTCTTGGTGAAATGCTGATCATGTCATGTTTGGGAAGTTCTGGGTGAAAGTCTTGGATCTTTGAAGCCAATCCCTTAGTGTACTGACCAGGCTTATAGGCAAGCCCCAAATTAGCAGCTGCACCTCCTTAAACGTGCGCGGCTTCAGAGCCATTTTCCATCTCCTCAACAAACGTGCTGTCAGTCCCCAGAGGCCACTCCTTCCTGATGGATAATTCTTGGGTCATTCGCTGCCACTGGTACCTGAGCTGGGGCAGCCTGTCTCATTCATCCACGGGCGGGCAAATGGAGCAGTTATGGGAAAGATGAGCATTCCTCTTCCGAGAGCACGTGCTCTCTACTCAGCATGATTTTAATTTAAGCTGTACAGCCGGGGTCCAAATAACACATACTCATCTGCAGGGAGGGGAGATGGAAGATGCGTTTCCCAGTTTCTAGAGGAACGCTGATTTGCAGATTTCTTCCCCAGCCCAGGGTTTCTGCCACCAGCATCTCTTACCCACTTCAGTTAGGAGATGAAGATTCTATCCTGTAAATGTATATACTGTGCTCCATTAGGGACCACTAGATTAAAGCAGAAAGGGTACGGGTGTTGGAGGAGAATCCTGACTTCATGATTCATGCAACAAACATTGGTAGGTTGGGTTTTCTTGGACGTGGACTCTGAGATAGAAATTTGTGCCTAGGACATTTATTACAGACTGTTGGGGGTCTGACATCTATGAGAGGGAGGAGGCGGGACTGGAGCGGGGGAGAAGTTCAGCGGCGATGTCCTCCTAAGAAGGTCCTTGATAGACCCTATAGGAAGCTGTAAAGATGGGATGATCCCTCAAATTGTCCTGAGCTGAGGAGAGGAAGCCATCACTTTCTTCTCTCTTATCGGTCATTCATGGGATGTGGCTGCCCTTGGAAGGAGGCTTTTTTATTTTTTTTTTTCTTTTTTTGGGCCAGGCAATCCCCAAAGAGGATTAACAATGGAGAGCTGTCTGCTTGGCAGTCTGCCCAGGAGCTAGGGAAATTCATTGCCAAAGAGCGGTCTGGAAAGCACTAGGCAGTGTCCACCATGCCACGTGACCTTGAGAAGCTCTGTGCCTTCTCATGGCTTCGATTTCCTTACTGATAACGGGCTGATTGTAATGCCTCTCTCACTGAGTGGGGGACAGACATTCTAGATGACAGGATGACTATGAAATGTTCAGCTCAGTAAGTACAGAATCCTTCCCTAATGTTGACACTGGAAAATGAAAAAGCAGCCATTCTTGTTTTAAAAAGTCTCCATCCTGGTGTAGAGCCTACCACCTCTCTCCATACAAGGACAAATTTTTAACTATAAATTACTTCTCTGACTACAAAAACCTTGTCATGAATTGGAGTTGATTTCCCAGCAATACTTTCCGGTTCATTCTCCTGGGGTAGAGTGGAGGGGCGGGGGTGGGGGGTTCCTTTTATATGAAAAGTCCCTGTAGTAACTTCTTATGGCTGCTACAACAAATTACCATGAACTTGGTGGCTTACACCGTACATATTTATTCTCTGAAAGTTCTGGAGGTCAGAAGTCCAAAAGGAGTCTCATGGGGCTAAAGTCAAGGTGTCAGTTGGGCTGATTCCTTCCGGGGTTCTAGGGAAGAATCCATCCCTGGCATTTTCTGTCTTACGGAGGCCGTTCTCACTCCCTGACTCACGGCCCCACATCATATGCCTTTCTCCCCTGCTTCCAGTGTTACTTTGCTGTCTTCTCTTCTGTAGACAAGTGTCTTATTGCCTTCCTTTTATGAAGACGGTTGTGGTGGCCTTTCAGTCCACCTAGATAGCCCAGATAATCTTCTTATCTCAAGATCTTGGGTCACACCTGTGAAGTCCACTTTCCATGGACGGTGACATTCATGGAACCCAGGACCAGACCCTGGCTATCTCTGGGGCCATTGTCCAGTCTGCTCCTAGCTCTTTCTCTTTATTTTTTTTATTTTTCATTTTTTTAGATTTTATTTATTTATTTGCACAGAGAGAGAGAGAGAGAGAGAGCGAACACAAGCAGGGAGAGTGGGAGAGGAAGAAGCAGGCTTCCCACCGAGCAGGGAGCCTAATGCAGGGCTCCAGCCCAGGACCCCGGGATCATGACCTGAGCCAAAGGCAGATGATTAACAGCTGAGTCACCCAGGCACCCTTTTTCTTCTATATTTTAAGACAGATGGTAATTCACCCAAATTGGTCTGTGGCTCCCGGAGGACAGGAAAGCTCATCTGGATTTTTCATTCAGGACAAGCAAATAGCATACATATAAGATCTTCCAAAAACACTTAGGACATTTAATCCAAAGCTTATTATCCCTTCTCCAAAGCAGCAACTCATCATGAAGAACTATCAAGTTGACAAGGGCTCCTGTATCTGAGAGGCTAAGATAAAAAGGTGTTTTTGTTTTTTGCAAATGTAAGAGAGTTTCTGGGGGCCATTTGTGCAGGGCCCTGAATTCCGGCCAGGCACAAGGCCACCGTCAGTGAGTAAGGGGCTTATTTGCATGGGGTCGAATCACTGAACCAGTGTGGATTTGCAGCATATCTTGCTGACGCCACTCCCTCTTTCCGTGGACAATTTTACATACTGTGATGCTAGCTTCTCACTCTGCTCAGCTTAGTACAAAGTAGAATATTCTAAAAAACATTTTAAAAAATCAGGTCATTTATTTAGCTTTTCTGTCATTTATAATCTTAAGGATTGAAGCAGTAGCTTTCTCTTCTCTCATTTGTAGCCAGAGCCTCGGACTTAGGGCTATTGACCCAGCGGACACTTAGCAAACAATGAAAAACATAAATCAGCACAACAATGAATTATAAAAAAAATTCTTCCAAAAAGGAAAGACAAAATTAATTTGATGAAGTGACTTAGATCTTCCTGAAAACACAAGTGATCATGAACATTGGCCTTGGGGCCAGGAAGCAGGCTCAAGGCCGGCTGTCCGTGGCTGAGTTGACCCGTGCGGTGCAGGCACCACGAACCCGTAGTACTGGGACTCAGGTTTGGCTTTTTTTGTTTGCTTGTTTGTTGTTTTTAACTTACTCCTGGGAGTTCAGTGCTGTTGCATTTCTATGTTTTAAGTCCCTTTGTCCCACTGTGACAAAGCACGTTGTCAAGTTAGAGGTCATTCGGTAGATTCCCACATGTAAAGCACAGTTTCCTCTTCTGCAGGTGTCCTGGCAAAGACCTGTTTTGACCGGAGACTCGGGACCAGAGAAGATTCGGGTCCTCGGGCATCGCATCTGTGCAGGGGGCACATGAGCAAAAGCACAGGGGCAGAGGCTAACGGGAGCGGTGGGGGGGGGGGGCGCTGCTGACGAAGGAGCCCCCAAGAGAGGCTGTGCTGCTTGGCACAAGTGAGGGGCTCTGAGGACAGGGATCTCAGACCACAGGGAGCACGGGCTTCCAGAACGAGCAATGTGCTCGCCGCTGAGCTTTGCTTGGCCGCAGCTCTGTTTCTTTGGACAACCTCGCCACCTCGCAGCTGGGGCTCCAGTAGAAGGATGGTTTGTCCCGCTCTGATGCCAGGGCTGCAAGGAGGCTGAGGACCGGGCTCTTTTGAACCTGTCACCTTGATAAGGTAAAGCTATCCAGAGGGGGAAGGAGCCCAGCAGGGCCAGTTAGAATTCTTCCATGGGTAGCTTTCTTGGTACCGGTGGCGGGAAGTGCTTTTTCTACCGGGCTTGCTAAGTCAGGGGCTGGAATCTGGTTTGTAGCTAATGCAGCTCAGGATCCGGTGGTTTTTCTATGAAACCCCTGAAGCCCTGGTCTGGGCAGACCCACAGGCCAGATAGAGCAGATTTTCTTCCATGTGACCATGAGGACCAGGTGCTGCTGACCCTGCCCCGCATGGGACACCGCATACACTCCTCACCTCACCCCACCAATGTGCTTTGAGTGCCCAGTGTCTGCTAGGCACGGGGTCCTGGTCCCTGCCTAGGGTCTTGTTTGGAAAGGAAACTGGCCACTTCTAAAGATGTGTGTGGCAGGGGAGGACAGTGAGGAAACCCTCCAGCCAAAAGCCAGAAGAACCAAGCAGAAACACACAAACTCAGCTTTGCCAAGACAGGCTTCAGATGGCCAATGTGTGAGATAGAATGGCTCAAGCCGAATGCGTTTTATCAAACTGAATGCAACAGGCTATGATCCATTTGAATACGCTTGTGCAAGAGCACCCCCCACCCTTTTTTTCCAGGGAGGCAGGAGGTGAACTCAGTATCTGAGGCTAAAAGTCAAAAGTAGAAGTAAAACCTGTGAGTTGCAAAGTGAAATACAGTGAAGAGAAAGAGGAGGCAGGAGGCAGAGGGGAAGAAAGGTGATAGCCTGGAGATGACAGAGTTAATACAATGCTAATGGGCTTGAAGCTATACTTAATGTTATATTCTGTCAATTTAGCCTGAGTGTGAACGTGTGTCCGAGGCTCCCCTCGGTGGAGGGCAATCTGGGTGAGTCCTATAAAACCTGTGGCAGCAAGAATTATGCAATTCCAAGTCCTGGTGTCTCAGGCCTGTCCCCGAAGGCTGCCTTGATCTTATCAGTCCTCTACCTCCCCAATACTATCTGGTGAACCACCAGCGGCACAGCACAGCTTTCGAAACAAAGAGCACCAAGCCCGCAGGCTCCGTTCTCGCTCTGTCTTTGGAGGAAGCACTGTGAGAAAAGCCCGCGTGACACCAGCAAAGTAACTTTGAAGATGAGCCCCCGTTAGGTTTCATAATGAGGCCAACGAGACTTATCAGACCCGTAATCTAAAGTGCTTTTGCCCCAGCAGCAGTAACTCATTCCAGGGCTGCACAGAGAACTCTGCCAAGGTGTCTTGAGCCCTGTGGCCTGGCAAAGAGACCCGCACAGTGGGCTGTGGGTTCTCCTGTGGCCAGGAAGGAAAATGACCAAATGGCCTCTTGTTTCTTCCCCTGAAGAAGAGGCAGAGCAAGACTGAGTATGAGCCTTAGAGGGGACACAACTGAACGTCACCAAGTCTCGGACTCAAACGAAATGCAAAACTTTCAGGAGAATAGAAGTCTGGAAAATATTTTCCATGCTAAAATAACCAATACTTTTTGTATAGAAGGACCTAGAATCACAACTGGAAGCAGTTGAAGAAAGAATAAAGGAAGCATTTAAGGTGAGTAGAAGTAGAAAACATTTTCCACCCTGGAAAATTGGGAAAGAAATAAGCCGCTTGTTATAGCTTGTACATTTATGGGCAACACGTGCGTAAAATACACATGTAGAAATTATAGTGCTTTCTGCCATGAAAATACAGTGTACTCAATATATTAGAAATTTTCTTTTGTGAAGTCATTTTAAAGGGGTTCTAAATTTCACCAATGTAATGCTTTAGTGGAAATTTTGCTTTATTTGAATCTATTCTAAGTTTACAGGAATAAGAGTACTTTATGAGAATCAAGTGCAAAGTAGTCAGAAGTCACGTTTATGCCTCTAAACCATTGGAAAAGGACCTCTTGTCCTTGGAGTAGAGAAGAAGAAACTCCCAATGGGGCTGGGAGCCTTTCAAGGGTGTGGCTCACAGCTGGGGTGGCCTCAGGCACCAGCTTCCAGCAGGCTTCCAGAGCAAGGTTGGACACAAAACCTGGAACTGCACCTCCTTGTTAACTTTGACCTCCGGTGCTGCCAACTGGAGGCTCTGGTGGGAGACTGGGCTGGAGCAAAGTTACATGGAGAAAGCCAAAAGCTCCTTCCCTGCTTGTATGAGTTAGAGGCTGGCCATGCCCTCAGATCTGGAGCCTGGGAATCCCGAGCAGTGGCTGATCCCGTGGAAACAGTTCCAGTCTACGAGAAGCAGCAGTGCTAACAGTTCCTGGATTTACTACAGAAACAGACAATTTGGTGACCTGAGATGTGCACCTGGGAACCCCACGAAAGCTGCTTCTCCTGCCCCAAATGACCCTGTAAACATGCACCTGCTCGGGTTCAGTCCCTTTGACTTAACCCTCCCAGAGTGGGTGGTGTTGCTGGCCATGGGAGGCTGACCAGAGCACTGGGGAAAAGTTGGTCAGCAGCAAATTCCGGAAAACAAAAAGAAGTGTCATTCTTGGTGTACACAGAGATTTCTTTGTACAGAGAAGTCTGCTCTAAGAAGCACATGCTTGTGCAAAGGTCCTGGGGCATGTTGATTCCTGCATTTGTGGTGAAACAGAAACAGTTCTCATCACAGCTGAATGTGGCCGGGATCTCCAGGCCTTTCTGGGAATAGCTTGCTTGGGAGGATAACACCAGCCCTCCTTCAGGAGGCTGGTGGCCGACTCAGCAGTTTCCTATAAGGAGACATCCTCCTGGCAATGTGCCGACCTTGGCTTGGGATCTCAGTGGATTATAAGAGGCTGGGTTGAAGATGCTGGGGTATTTCAGATAGAAATTATATATGGAGCTGCAAGCAGGAAGTTCTTCATAAATCAACTCATGGCCAACGTAATGCTATCTATTACAAAAGCTGCCCAAAGTCAGGAATGCCCACTTTCTACCTTTTAGGAAATCAGAGTGCTTATGGTAGGGGTCATGTTTCCACACCTGAGACTCATTAATGACGGTGATTGCAACTAGCAGATGGAGTATCCTAGGAATTACTGTTGAATGTAGGTTTTTTTTTTTTTTTTTTTAAGATTTTGTTTATTTATTTGACAGACAGAGATCGGAAGCAGCAGAGAGAAAGGCAGAGAGAGAGGGGGAAGCCGACTCCCCACTGAGCAGAGAGCTCGATGCGGGGCTCAATCCCAGGACCCTGAGATCATGACCTGAGCCGAAGGCAGAAACTTTAACCCACTGAGCCACCCAGGCATCCTCGTTTTTGTTTTTGTTTTGCCTGGGGAACGATTTCCAAGCCTAGGGTACATGTTGGAAGCTAGTTGGTGCAGGCACCCTGCGTGCCTGTGTTAGCCCTTAGCTGGGAGACGAGAAACTCCGTCCTCCCTCTCCATTCCCGCCGGGGACGTGTTGTTCAGTGCTCAAGGACAGGGGATCCTGCAGTGGCCATGCTAGAGTGTCTTCCTTATCACGAAGGGCGTCCAGGGGAAAGGCTTGATGTCCTCAGGACAACCACGGTGGGAAGAGGGGAAGGACCACTGACAGTTTCTAGGCCAGCTCGCCGGCTGTAGAAGCTCGCCGCAGCTAGCGCGCAGCCGCGGATACTCCGGCCGGACTTGTGCTCCTGGCCTCCCTGTAGGTCAGCTCCCCCCACGAACCTGTGTGTCCCTCAGTCGCCAGGGCTGTCCTTGGCCTCACCAGACCAGCTCCCATCCTCGGCTGAGCGTGCCAGGGTGCAGCCGCCCAGGAAGGACACAGAGATAGCAAACCCCTAGGGCTGTAACCCCTCCTGTGTTGTCGATCAGGGGACCAGTTGCCATGGGCACGAGGCGGTCAGGCTCTAGGCGTGGCCCCAAGTCTCACTCGATGTGTGCTCTTGGGGTCATCTTTCACCGCTGCAAGTCTCGATGCTTTTATTCATAAACTACTTGATGGACTAAAGCGACAAGACCCCTTTCACCTGCAGAGCTATCAATGGGTCACATGTGTACATTGAAAACCCTTTGCTTTCTAAATACGCTTCTAAAAGTTTCGATCCCTCTGATGGAAAAAACATAACCTCATCAATTGATCTTGTAGTGATCATACTGCAAAGTAAGTGCCTCTGGAATAAGACCAAGTAGGGCCAAGTCATTCAGGAGGCAAGCGACCTAAATTCTTCACGCTTTTTTTTTAAAAGATAACGAGCGTGGTGTTTTGTGTTGAGTAGATACAACATAGACAGGCAGTCTTGAAATGAATAGAGTTTATTAAGAAACACCTCAAAAGAAGGGGAATATAAGCTACACATGGGGAGAGGGAGTTTGTGACATACAGTTAACAAAGCTTCATGCCAAAAATATAGAAAGCAGAAAATCAAAAGAAGAGAAAGACAGAAGGAAAGAAAGAGAGAGAGAGAGAGAGAGAAAGGCAAGAAAACTTGAGATAAACAAATCCAATTTAAAATACTAAATTAGGGGCGCCTGGGTGGCTCAGTCGTTAAGCATCTGCCTTAGGCTCAGGTCATGATCCCAGGGTCCGGGGATGGAGCCCCCGGCAGGCTCCCTGCTCAGCGGGAGGTCTGCTTCTCCCTCTTCCACTTTTGTGTTCCCTTTCTCACTGTGTCGCTGTCAAATAAATAAATAATAACCTTTAAAGAAAATAAAATGCTTAATTTACCTATGAATATTCTAATCGATAAACCTCCCAATACTTCTTTATATAATTGTCTTAGAATCATCTTGGCACTTTTTAAAAAAATCAAAAGGAATTTTTGGTTTTCTTGTCAAAATGAAAAGAATCTAGAAGCTAAAAGAATGCAGTTAGCCCCCTTATACATTATATAATTAAGATGCTGGGTGGATTACATATTTCGTTATGTGTCAGTTATTTAATGTTTTCTGATGAGAAAGTGATGGCCAATGTTGGTGCTTTTAATTAAACTAATCAATATTACACAAAAAGACTTCATTCGGAAGCTATTTCTTGTAGAATCAGCAACTGGTCTGTTCGCTCCCTCTGTAGCTTTGATGGAAACAGAGGGCTGCCTCTTGAAGTGTACAATTTCATGAATTTTGGAAAAAGCTTACAATCATGGACCTACCACCACAATGAAGATACAGAAGAGTTCTCCCACCCCGCCAGGGTTCCCTGTAGAATCAGCAGCTGGTCTGCTCTCTCCCTCTGTAGTTTTCCCTTGCCAGCGTGTCGTGGAAATGGAATCACACCGTATGTAGCTTTTTTGAGTGTGGTTTTCCTCACCTCATGAAATGCAGCTGGGATGAAGCCATGGGGTCACGTGATCAGTAGTCCGTTCCCCCTTGTTGCTGGGGCACATCCCACCGAATGGGAGGACCACACTCTGTTGATCCACTCACCGCCCAATGGGCATTTGGGTTTCTTCGCATTAAAACTCTTGGCAGCTGGAGGTTAACTGCCATCATTCCCACGACTGGGCACTTGCATAAAATGTCGGGGAATAAGCTGTCACTTCTTGTCATCTGTCCCGTGCACAAGTAAGAGTCAGGGGCATGTGGATTGGACTCATTTACTGTGAGACTCGAGGAGATGCTTCATGTTATCTCCTTGAATCCTTACTACGTCTTCATGATGGACGTAACTTTACCCCCATTTCATAGATGAAAAACTTAAAGCTGGAAAGTTAAGTGATGGTCCACACTCACTAAATTTTGAGTAGATTTGGAAGGCCATCCTTGATGTCTGACCCCCCTGCACACATACAGAATATGCAACTGACATGTTAACCCAAACGAACCCATGCAGGTATGCTGTCTTCCCAAACAGGGCAGGAATTCTCAGCCATCATTTTATCTGAGCTTCTAGAAATCCTGGATGTCATCCGGTCTCTCCATCCGGAGAGTAGAGGACGGTCTTTGTTTCCCAAGCTTCTGTGCCTTCTGAATACCAGACAGAGAAGGGGCTACATGAGGTCATTTCTCCTAGAGTCAGTCTCACATGATGCAGAACGCACCGCTCCATCCGATAATGTCCTAACTTTAGATGCAATATGCTATTTGGGGAATACTCATGTTTGGGGGGATAAAGGTCTTTTTCTTAAGATAAAGACCAGGAGTGATTAATGTGAAATTTCTGGAGCCCATCCCAGACCCTTGAATGAGGTTTTTGTAAGTGAGGGCCAGGAAACCAAAGCTTCAGAAGCTTCACGAGGAATTCATCTGTCCTGCTGTTTTGCTCACTAGTTTTTGAGAAACATCAATAAATATTTTGAGAAAATTTTTAACAGATATGAATTCAATCAGCATATTTTATTGAAATAACTTATTGCCAACTTATTGTATCACATCTTTGATCAATTTTCAGCCCAGCCCTCTAAACAAGAAAATGATAACCAATCATCACCGGTGAGAGCTGTTGGGCCAGCAGACGAAAGCCAGCTGGAAGTGATAAACTGATCTGCAGGTTGTCTCTGCCCAGCACGTGCAGAAGTGATGAAAGTTCTTCTTAATTAGATCAAAATTCAAAACAGATCTAGTAGGTGGAATTTTACCTGGTCATCAGCTCAGCTGAAAAAGCCGTATAACACTTCCCTTAGTTTGTCATAACTGAGTTAATTTTTACCTTGAGCCTTCTCTTCCAACAATAATCACAATGTAATCTTAGTCGATTCCAGACAAAAGTTGACATTTCAGTTTCCTGCCCAGCCCTCTACAGGATCCTGTGTAAATCCCAGCCCGGTGGTGGGCGTTGGATAAAGAGCCAGTATTGGGTGGAGGTCTGGTACATGGGCGTGGGTCATCAGCTGTCCGCTCTGGCTGTCCTGGATGCACTTTGAGGACTGTCTTTCCTCCAGACCAGCACCCCTGGATGGGTCTTTCTGCTTGCCTGTTCCCTGGCTGCTAGAATTTGGTCCAGTGGAGAGGTCCTCCCAGGTGCATTGTCTTTCTACATCAAACTTTGCTCCTCCCTTGGCACAGGTTTTATTGGTCCCTGTGGTAAGTTTGAAAATTTCAGGGCTAACCAAGGCAAAGAAGAGGCAAGGCAGTGAGATGACAATATTGCATGACAAGCTTTACTGAGTGGCATTTGGAGAGGACTACATGAGAAAAGTCCCTCCCAGGAGGAGAATTTTCTAGAGACAGCTTCACAGGACCCCCGGACAGAAAAGAAGGAAGGTGAGGGAACTCCCAGGGGGCAGAGGGGGCACGGACAGGGGGCATTTATACAACCAGATGATGGTGGCTGCAGCTAGGTGAGGAGTCTCTTGGTCAGAGAACTCCGAAGGCAAGCAGGTATTTTATTGTCACAAGATTTGTCTTATCCACAGTTGGCCGCTGTTGCAAGCTGTTTCCTGAGCATGCAAAGCAAGCAAGCTGTAAATGGCTGAAATTCTGCCTATTTGGGGTCTACTGAAAACAAATGATGTGTAACATTTGAGTTTGGTGCCAATGGGCTTTGACTTAATGGTGGTAACCCGTTGTAAGTAACAATGTCGGGTCAATACAGAAGGGTCGTCTTCAGTGTATTATACAGTAATCCCTACACAGCACTGGGTCACTCAAGAAGTCTTGAGGCTTCCTCAGCGCTAGCTCCCGAGCTTTCTCCTTGGGGACGATGCTCAGCACACAACGCTGAGTCATCTCAGCCTCTCCTTGGCTCCGGATGCTGAGACACGGCTCTTCCCCAATCTTAGTTCCCAACTGTTTCAGTATTTTACAGGAAGTATTTTAGATTGAACTACAGGGTTGGCAAGAAAAGGATTCCACAGAGAATAAAAATGAGCAAAGTCAGAAAACCTTGGTTCTCTGTAACAACCCCTCGGCCAATCTCTACCCAGGGGCACAGATAATCTGATGATTTGAGCTTGGACACCAGCCACCTCACGCTCACACCTTGGTTCCGACTCAGTTGCTCCAATCCCAAAGCAGAACGACATCAGGTCCATTTATGTGTAGATACACGATCTGTCCTCGTGCAAACATGCATTAACCCTAATTATGTTTTAGTATCTGGGTTATCTGCAACAAGTCTGATAATCTTGAAATTAAACCTGGTCCTGAAAATTAAATGCCCAGAATCGTCATCATTATCAATATTGACATGGAAAAGTAACTGCTGTACCCAATAAAAGTTTATTAATGCCTGTAATATTTTATACTTGACCCATGAAAAGATGATGACATTTTTCTAATGCATTCCAAAAATGTCTAACCCAGGGCAATTATTTTAACAATCTTCCTTTTGTATAGGAAAGTATCTGTTGCCCGTGGTGGGAGGTTACGGCCCACTCCACATGGCCAATGCTATTGTCTGTAATGGAAAGACCTCTACTATTTTCTCAGGCTTTATTATTAAGTTATTTCTTCTAGTATTCTGATGGAGCTTCAAAGAGAAGCATAATGACAAGGACAACATGCCTAGTGTTTTGTCTGTTACTCAGAGTAGCTAGAATAATATGTGCTTCATGACACACAACATAGTCATGCACAAGAATATTGGTTTCTATGTAAGCTTTTAAAATAAAAAAAAAATGCCTCTAAGCAAAAGAAAGCCAATAATAGCCCATGTAAGATATCTGAGGGCAGAATTCAGGTCTAAGAGCCCCTCATTCTTTGCTAAGCCCATTCTATTTCTGCAGAGAATCTAGAGCATTGACGTGAAGGCGGTTTAGATTTGATTTCAGATTTTTCAGACATTTTTTGTTATAGAAAACATACCACCATTATTTAGGAAAATAATGTGACCATTGAGTCCCTAAACAGTAAGCATAAGACTACTGGAGTCAGAAATGGAAACTTGGCGAACCCAGCTAATCTGAAGACAAATGATCCAGCGTAGACGGCTCGTGTAAATCTCACACCTTAGAAGTTCAGTCACAAATACCGAAGGGGTTCATATGATGTCACAGGTACAACTTTGTGAATTCAGAAAGGATCACCTTGTATAATAGACAATAGATAAACACTTGTGTTTTCGGGTTTTTTTGCGCAATCCCGTTGCCTTTACTGGCTATCTCCTTTTGTAGGAAACGTCCTTTGAAAACAAGGCAGGGAACTGAAGAGCACAAAATAAATCAGAGCTTTCTTTTCCCGTGTAGTGGTGGTGGCAGGGGGTTATATGTCCACGACCTGTACATTGCAAGAGCAGTAATAGAATAGTCATCCTTTATTTTTTTTTTTAATTTAAAATTTTAAATTTTTATTTATTTTTTAAAGAATTTTTTTTTTTAATTTATTTGGGAGAGAGAGAGAAAGAGAGCACAGAGAGGAGAGTAAGAGGAAGAAGCAGATCCCCACTGACCGGGGAGCCCCATGCGGGGCTCAATCCCAGGACCCTGGGATCATGACCCGAGCTGAAGGCAGAGGCTTTAACCCACTGAGCCACCCAGAAACCCCCCAATAATTCTTTTAATTCAAAATGAATTTTACCTTTTTCTACTTTCATAAATTTATTTGTTTATAGCTACATAGCTAACATTATTTATTTTGTAATTAGTATGTTCAGATATCATATACCATAGAATCTTATTAAATTCTAGTATTTTATAACTTTTCACATAAAATAATATTGATGTGTGGGACAATACAAAGACTCTAATATATTTGCATATAATACAGTGTTACTTATAATACTAAAAAGGAAATGTACTATATTTTTGTAAAAGCATCTTATAAAAGTCATGATGTAAAAGGAGGGGCAGTGGGTCTGTGTGTGAGCTTATGGGGTTCCTGAGGCTGTTGCCACATTACACTCAGCAGAGAGACCCAGCATCTTTCAGCAAATTCTGTCCCTGGGTCACAGCTCGTCATGGTCTCCACCTACCTCAAGGCTAACATCAGTGGCACACAGAAACGGAAGCCAGGAGTCATCAAATTGCTGTGGGCTGCTTGTGGGGTAGCATCTGTTTCCAAGGGGGATGCTGAAGAGGAATGACATTATGCATCGGATTTTTTTTGAAATCAATACAACAGTATCATACAATAAAATGACTTGATACAACATGCATGCCATAGAGGTGCCATATGGAATTTTAAATTTTCTAACAGACCCATTCAAAAAGGGAAAAAGAACCAGGTAAAATTAATTTTTACAACACTAAATGTAAATGACAGTGTATGGTCCATGTACAAATACTGGGGATATTTTACATTCCACACTCTGTACTACGGCTTCGAAAATCTAGTCTGTACTTCACACTCACAGTACATTTCAGTGTAGACAATCTGCATTTCTGGTGTTCAGTAGCTACACGAGGCTAGCGGCCACCAGAATGCATCAGATTTTTTAAATCATAAAAATAATAGCTAATCGATTTTGAACTTTTCCTATACTTCAGCACTACCTTTTAATGCTATATCTAACTTAGACTTTACCTTCTACCTAAACGCACCTGCTAGCGTGTCAGGGCTAAGACTTAAGTTCAGATCTACGGTCTGCCACCTCAAGGCTCTGAGCGCTACACTAGACGGCCATTTCCTTTATGTTAATCACCACAGTTCTCCTCAAAGTCCTTATTTGGGATATTACAGATACTCAGTGATACTGCTGCTGCTTCAAGCAAAGGAAAAATTCAGTATTATTGGAGGAAATCACACCTCAGATAGAAATACGGTTTTGAATTTTTCTACTTTCAGCGGCTTCTGCAGATCTGAGACGTCTGTCTATTTTGATAGTTCTACTACAGTCACTTACTTTCCTAAGATAATCTGTTCTCCATATGTAACATGCTTAGAGCTCCAAAAGCCTCTTCCTAAGGGAGTAGACCCTACCCTGTGGATTTCCTGTGGCTCTCACCCCAACAACCTTGTTCATTCGGCATTTGTGAGGATGTGTCTCATGGGCTGTAAGACGTCTGAGAAGGTCTCCATCTTCATTACCCTCTGACAGCATCCTCCGTCCTTGAGGGCAATCCATCATTTAGGAAAGGATGATGGGAGCCACTTGCCTATAATAAATGTGTTTCATCTGTAGGCTTTCTATAAATATCCATTCTCGGTTTACTTATTTAGAGTCTCCCACACACTGGGGTACCGACTGTTATTTTTATCAGTGAGTGTTCAGTTTTGTGATCCATGATGTTCCAAATTCAATGTCAAACAATTATTTTTCCAAAATACCAACCTATGTGACTCTGATAATAAGGACAATTAGCAACTCGAATATACCAAAATGTTGCCCACTGCTTTACAGATTAAAACAAATGCCATTTATGTTACTGAAAAGAAAGTTGCTTTTATGTAACTAAAACATTTTCATTTTCATTTTACAAAAACTGTCAATAGAAAGAGAAGAAATGAAAAAAATTGTCGAAAATATATATTAGTCTCCTTTGGTTTCAGTGTATGATCATAAAGCTTCAGTTTTGTAAATACAATCGTTTTCTGAATAGATATATATCAGTGGTTAAATATTAAGATTGTTCAACATCTACTGATATTTTTGGCTGGATAGTTCTCTGGTGTTAGGGACTATCCTGTACATTGTAGGATGTTTAAAAACATCTTTGTCTCCCATCCAAGTACTAACCAGGCCTGACCCTGCATAGCTTCCGAGATCAGACGAGATTGGGCGTGTTCAGGGTGGTATGGCCGTAGACAAAAAACATCTTTGTTCTATACCCACTAGATCAGTAACAAATTCCAAGTGTCTCCAGAGATTGGCATTGTCAAATGTCTCTTTGGGGACAAAAGGTCTCCCCCAGTTGACAGACACTGAGATATATTTCTTATACATGCTTTTTTTTTTTTTACTTTAATGTTTTCAGGGGTAAAAGATTATAACTTAAAAAAAAAAAGACATCCTATTTAAGGTTAAAAAAAAAAAAGTTGCATTCCTAATTAAAATGACTACACATATATACCCCCAAAGTGCATTAATAAAGAACAGACATTAGAATGATACTGAATTAGTTGTCTGTTGCTGTTTGACAAATTACTCTAAAATTTAGCAACTTAAACAGCAACTTTGTGTCACCTCAGTTTCTGTGACTCAGGATTCAGGGGGAGCCTTGCTGGATGGGCAGTTCTGGTTCTGAATCTCGCACCAGGTTGGAGTCAAGATGGCAGCCAGGGATCTAGTCTTCGCCACCTGACTAGGGCTGAAGGATCATCTTCTAAGATATTCCATGGGTCAAGCAAACTTCAACTTCTCTCAGGCTGTTGCACTGAGCCCTCGGTACTTCATCACCCATGAGGGCACCTTCACAAGCTGCTCTTACACATGAGGGCACCTTTACAAGCTGCTCTTACAACGCGGTGGCAGCTTCATCAGGCTTGGGTGATCTGAGAACGAGACAAAGCACACCAGAGATAGAAGCCACATGCTTTTTTTTTTTTTTTTTTAAGATTTTATTTATTTATTTGAGAGAGAGAGAATGAGTGGAAGTGGGGAGGGTCAGAGGGAGAAGTAGACTCCCTGCTGAGCAAGGAGCCCATCATGGGGCTCCATCCCAGGACCCCCGAGATTATGACTTGAGCTATAGGCAGATGCTTAACACACTGAGCCACCCAAGTGCCCGTCCCCCCCACCACATGCTTCCTATACTCTGATTTTGGAAATGACGTCCCATCAGTTCTGCCATGTGAAGTGAAACAATATGACCTCCGCATCCTCACCGAGTGGGCGTTACACCAGAGCACGAGTATCAGGAGACAGTGGTCACTGGGAGCCATCAGAGCTTGCCAACCACAGTCTCCATCACATAAACAATTAGCTTCCTATGAAATGAGAATCAGAATCCTCCCTTGCTTGGCTGATAACCACTTCCATAACTTGGGATCCTTTTCTCAGCTGAATCATGTGCAACTTTGTCAATGAATCCCCTGAGTCAGTTTTGAGCCTAAAGTCACTCCTCTGCCCCCTCCAATCTTCGCAGAAGTCCTCTCTGTCAGGCATGCAATGACTCGCCGAGATTCCTCTCAGTGACTGAACAGTGAGAGAAACTCCTCCATCCTATGGCTGAAGCAGTAACCAAGCAGATGTCTCTCCACTCCCCTACGGAGCTCTGAAGGCCTAGATGGCCGGGAAACATTCTGCTCTTGGCATCCTGGTTTCCAGTCTTACCGTGCCTCTCTGAGCTTATTTTTCCGACCCTCAAAATGTTTTTGATAGTAGGGGGCTGGCACGGCCTACCTCTCAGGATTGTTGCAGAAATGAAATGAAGGAACACACAGAAAGCTCCTAGGGCGCAGTAGAATATTTTAAATAAAAGTTTTCTTATATTCATTGATTTCTAGAAGGAAGCAGTTGTTACATGGCGCTGCACACACAGGACTCTGTATTGGTGTTAAATTAGAGGCAAGCCCCATTTGTTTACCCAGCCTGAGTCGTAAACAGCAGTGAAATGCGAGTTACTTTGGGAAAATGCGTTAGTTCCAAGATGTCTGATTTGGAATGGGTTTTTGAAGGATGGCGTATTTTAATTTGACTACAGTGTGTGACAGTTAAATTTGTTTCCTTGTACTTACTAGTGATTTTAACCAGAATTCCTGACAGAATAATTCTTTTAGTCAGATTCCTGGAATAGGAAGCCAGAATTCTGGAATCAGGCCTGGTACCAATTGTTGGGATCATTTTGGGCAGGTGGCTTGATTTCAACTGGCCTCATTTCCCTGAGTTTACAATGAATGAGGCATATGGATGAGGTAATTTCCAAGGCTACATTTGATAAAATCCTATGCTATTCATCCTGTTGGAAACAGTAATGTCATGGGGAAAATCATCCAGTAAAGCAGAAAAGACTTTCTAAAATATGCCCATAACTTTCTCATGTCATTTAGAAAGGACTGGTAGGCTCCGCACTGAGGTAGGTGTATAAATATGTATTGAGCTAAATGAGCTTGCCATTCCTTGCAAATCCTGGTGGAAGATTGTAGGATTTCTTTCCTCAGTTGGAACTGGTAACTGTTGGAATGCTAGTGACCCGCTTATTTTGAAAATAGGTAAATAAAGGGGAAGAAACAACAAAACAAACATTTTCTCTTTCTTCCGCAAGTGAATAGTACCATTGGCCAACCAAATAGTGGATGAGATAAGTTTTTATTTAGAAAACATTCCAGCTAATACTTAAGTAAGGTGTGATAGGAATTAAAATATGGCCGTTTCGTAGCGCGGGGGATTAGTGCACCCAGTCAGTGGGTATCGACAGCAGCGAACATCACAGAAGAAGGGAATCAGACCCCATGAACCTTCTCAACAGCGCAGCGCACTCTTGCCATAAAAATGGAACCCAAATCTGATCAAAGTTCATCTAGATCCAGTGATCTACACAGAGGACACACACAGCACAACATCACATGTAAATAACACCACGTGCATGCAAGCAGCAAAATTTCGTCTCTAGCAAACGCTACAGGACCCGCTGATCTTATTTCCTTTGCAAACATGTTATAAGGGGAAATGATTTGCCGAGAAAACTCTATCATTTCAAAGAGATTTATCCATCACGCATAATGGGCAATTGCATCCAAATTCACACAAATTATATAAAAAAAATAAAAGTAAAGGCCATTAGTGACATATATGAGACAGGGCTTTGAATACGGATTAGAGAATCTCAATGTTATTAAGAAATTACGTTTTTTTAAATGTGATGATGGTGTTGCAGTTATGTTAAAGAAGTCCGTATCTCTTAGATACCTTCTGTCCTACTTATACATGAACTGATGCATTTTCTTCCGAATGATATGAAGACGGGCGGATAGTGGACGGGAGCGTAGATATGAAAATGGTACAGTGTGGAGGTGGGGGAGTCATAGATGCGGAGTGCAGAGGTGCTGCTAAATGGCCCGGAGTTGGAAGGGTTAAGGCATGTAATGGAAGCAGGAGGTTTCCCACAAAACTACGTATGTGTTTGGAATTTTTCACAGTAAATAATTACAAAGTAGGTAAATACCAGTGACTAAAAAGAAAAAATAGAACCCTCTATCCTCAAACCCATTCCATATTTATAAAAGCAACTGCAAACAGATGTTTGGGCATCCAAGTGTTACTCTACAATGGACTTTGTAAAAACTCAACTTTATAGCCAATAACAAAATGCTGACTTTTTCCCCCTAGTTTTAAGAGCTGGAAATAGGTTACAAACAGGGGTATGCCAGCTCCTATAAACTCGCAAGAATTGATTATTAAAATTTTCATTGAAAACTCCACCAAAAACTGAGGCTGTACCATATGTTGGCTAATTGAATCTAAATAAATAAAAGTAAATTTAAAAAAAGAGAAAAAATAAAATAGTTTGTCAAAAGTTTTCAATTGTTAAACTCAGCCATTATTAAAATTAAGTTATATAGTCATAACTCAATCACACAAGTAAACTATGCATAATTTAATCAACTACATACATATATTAGAAGATAATAAATGTTCAAAACTCATTGCTTCTTAATTATTTTACTACATTTTCCCATCTCCACACTCCTAAGGTTATTTGCATCTCCTGTACATATAGTCATAACTCAATCATGCAAGTAAACTATGCATAATTTAATCAACTACATACATATATTAGAAGATAAAAAATGTTCAAAACTCATTGCTTCTTAATTATTTTACTATATCTTTCCATTTCCACACTCCTAAGGTTATTTTCTTCTCCTGTATGTATGCAGAGTGGCAAGGCTCTGTATGGTCTAGTCCATCTCTTGAAGCTCCGTGTTCAGCAATATCACAATGTTCACTTGCAGTTGGCCACGGCTGACTTGCAGCATAGGAATTGGCCACTACTACAAACCAGGGCTTTTTTTGTTTCTCCCAAGCTCCAGTTGTTATCTACCAACATACCATTGACATAAGGAATCACCCATTTGGTTCTAATATGAATAAAATATGTTTATAAGACGACATTTATTTATTTTGAGAAATACTCGAGAAGTAACTGTTTCTGCACTGCACGGTCCCATTCTCTTATATCTGTGCATTATATGTCTGCTTCTTCTACTCTCACTGAGCTCCTGAGGGTAGGGAATACATTTACTCATCATTCTGTTCCAGTGCTGGGAGAGTAGCTGGTGCATTTGGCTGGCTGAATAATGAAGTGATGGTTTCTACTTATTTAGCATCTTCAATGTGATCATTGTGCCAGATACTGTGGAGAAGCAGGAGAGTATAATCGTTTCTTTTCCCCTCAAAGGGTTTTTGGTCTAATTGGGACACCCCAATGGTAGATTTAACAGTGGTATCGGTGATATGCAATCATTTACCAATTTCTTACATAGAAACTATAAATTCTAAAAAAGACCAATGAACAAGCATTCAGGGAGGACAAGGATATCCAGTGACATGTGAATTACCCTAGGTGGATGCTCACCAAGTTCTTGGTTAAGAACACACCGCATACCAGGTACTATGCTAAATCATGTGTGTATATTTCATTGAAAAACATTGATGGTTCTGTGAGGTAGAAATAGTAACCCCATATTACTGATGAAAAAACTGAGCCTGAAAAAGATTAAGTAATTTTCAGATTGTCTATTTTCAAGCATCAGGCTTTTAAGCATTTCCTGTACTGACTTAAAGAGGAAAAAACAGAATTAGTTCTTAAAAGAATTTTAATTTACACCAGTCATTTGAAAAGCAGAGAGAAAGAAAAGATAGTTTACATAATAGGGAAAGAGGCATGATCAAGGCAAGATATCCAGAAGAGTGGAATATTTATGAGCTAGCCAGGAGACTGTCTTGGCCGAGTGGCTGATTCATCCTTGGGCAGAACAAATATGGGGCCGGCTGGGAGGACCTATTTTCTTCAAGGCTTTGAAAGCCAGGCAGAGAAATTTGGCTCTGAAATAGGGAGCCATTAAGGTTTTTGAGCTGGAGAGTACTATAAAAATTACAGAATTTTCAAAGATTTTTAGCAAATCTACCCAATGGGCTGACAGGGCGAGGTTGAAAGCAGATATTGCTGTAATTCAGGTGTAGGGCAGCATTAAACCAAAATCAGATAAAAGATGTTTTCTTTGGAGTTTGGGAATTTTTCCTAAATTGTTGCCCACAACTAATGATCATAAAACCACAAGAAATTCTCCTAATTGAACAACTAATGACTTTTCCCCTTAGTAATCATAGTACACATCCAATATCCTACCTTAAAACAGAATGATTCCTACTATCACCATCTCTGGCGCTCCAGCAGAATGGAGGTCATCTCTGTGTGTTTCGAGCAACTTTGTATGGGACTTTTTGTGTGGGATGTCTAGCACCTGATGCTCCAGGACACGCAAAGCCAGAGGCAAACCCACTCCCCAACTTGCAGCATTTGCCACTGCTGCCTTGGCACTTTCTAGATGCCCTATGCAGAGGGGGATGCCCCAAGGGAGAGAAACTCAGATGAACTAACCACCTTTCGAATTCAGTTTAATGTTCCTTTTTTTTTTTTTTTCCCCAGAAGTATCTCATCCATTAAGAAGGTTTCATATCAAACCATCTGTCTTTTATTTCCAGGCAAGACTTACACAGGTTTAATTATTCATCACATCGACCTTCCAAGTCTCGGACCAGAAGAATTATCTGGACTTGTTTGAAAAAGCTCTTAATGGCAAAAGGAGAATTGTATACCAGTGCCATGCATACAGCCTAAGCAGAATAGGTAAGTATCTGAATAATCTTTATAATAGTAAAATCAGAGCTTATTTAGGTTGTAAGAGATTTGAGGTGAAGATCGCGTTAGCATGCATTCAAGAAAGCAGAGTTTTGGAGGAAAAACAGGAAATACCTCTGGAGGGAAAGGGAGACGAATGCAGGATTGAACAAGACTCCCAGGTTTTCAATAGTCTAGTACATTATTCATCAAGAACCTGTGTTAGGCCGTTAGTCCGTGCGTCTGATTAGATTTCCAAATTCACATTCAGTTCTGTTGTGCAAAAACGAGTGGGTGGAGATGTATGGATTTTATTGACCTTCTCGAGCCTGGCTGCTGGCCGCGCTGGTCCCCAGCGAGGATCAGGGCAGCCCCACCCAGCCCTCACAGCCTCTGACTTCCACAGTCATGACAGAAAAAACCCAAGAGGAAAGTCTCCCTCTTACCTAAACTTCCCCACCAAATTCTTTCCAGGAGCGATCCCTGGGGTTACGGGCTATAGGGTGGCAGGGGCACGGGGATCAGAGCCCTGGAAAGAAAACCATATTGTACAGAGAGATTTGGAGAAAATCCTATTGTACAGAGATTCGGAGAAGGAGAGGCTGGAAGCCACCCGCTCCCACCCCAGAGGAAAGAGAGAGGCTGAGAGCCGTGACAGGCGAAACGAGCTATGGAAACTCACCTTTTGTGGGACTGAAGGGCCAATTTTAGGGACATCAGAGAAGGTTCTGTGCAGGGTTTGGATGCTGGTAGGATGGACATAGTCCTGATATCCCCAGGTCACTCTAATTAGTGCCATATTTGAATACATCAGTTTGGAACACCAAATGAGAGTGTTTAATAATGGTAAGTTTTTCAGTGACCTGGAAATTTCTAATTGAAATCACCTCCTCACTAGCCTTCCTGCACCACCCCCCATTCTGTCTTCAACACAGCACTCCGTGATCCTTACAGAAGATCAGCCAGATATCACTCCTCCCTTACCTCCCTCCCACAGTTCATGCACCATGGGGAGCAACAGCTTAAGCCCGAGGAGGGGAGCCCCGCATGACGGGAGGGCCCGCAGCACCCTGGTTTCAGCCCTTCCGCCCCGCCTCACCCCACACCAGCCTCACTGAGCTTCCTGCTGATCTTCTCCCAAGTCAGGCATAGGATCTCTCCGACCGTGGCACAGACCGTTCTCTTGTCTTGTCATTCTCTCCCCAGACATCCGCCTGGCTCCCTTCCATGCTTCCTTCAGATCCTTGCTCAGATGTCACCTTCTCAGACCACCCTCCCTGTCACCCCTTCTTTAAAAGAGAAGCAGAGTCTGTCCTGTGCACTCCTACTTCTCCAAGTTTTCCATTTTCTCCCCAGATCATCCCAGCATGATACTAATTTGTTGATTAGGGTCATTATTTACTGTCCGTTTCCACCAACAAGGAGGAAAGAATCTTTTCTGATGTGCATTTCTGATGGCAGCTAGAAATGTGACAATTGTTTATCAAACTAATCTGTTCATTCACCTTTTCCTTGCGTCCAGTGGATATACTGATAATGGCATCAAAGGCTGTGTTATAGAGAAACACAGTGGAGTTTCAAGCCTATGCAGGGTTACACTTAATAATGATGATGGTATTTTCCAGGAGACAACCTGCTTCTTGAAGCTGATGGTTGACATCACTAGAAACCTATGTTTCCGGATCCTTTCTGTGGCACTAGCTGCTCTCCCTCTTGGCGGCACCTCAATCACTCACTCTCCCTTTCTCAATTAGTGAGTCGTGCTGATGGAGCTCATGCCAGCCTGTGCCATGTCTAGACTGTCTGCGTGTTTGCCTCCACCTGACCACCGGTGCGCACATAGATTTCAGTATTCCTATCTGCAACCTCTGCTAACACAGACTCAAGAAAGAGGAGGAGTAAAGAAGCACCCTCCGTGAGAAAACTTCTGTAACATGGGACACATGCCATGGGAACTGATTTTGTGGGTAACAGTGTCTATCATTTGGTTAGGGGTTGACTGCTACCTGCTAACCTGCCTTTCCAGGCCTCAGCACCGCAGTCTTGGATGCAGCTAATTAGGTTCATCTCTCCAGGAACTTCTCCTTAACTTCTTAAGAGGTTCTGGAGTGTGTATAATAATGACAGTATAAAAGAATTATACTGGAGCAACTGAACTAATGCTAATTGAGTGACCATATCATTAAGCACAAATATAAATACCCAGTCCTAACAACAGAATGATTCTGGCACTTGCCTCATTGTTCTGTCGGGATGAAAGCCTCCTGAGGGAGTGGGTTTATCTTATTCTTGACTGGATCTCTGGATGGCGGGCAGCAGGGCCTGAGGGACTGCTGCTGAATGGATAAATCACTCTTTTCTTAAAGGAAAGCCAGTGGTCTTACGAGCTGAGTCTCAATCCTTGTGAGTTCTTGCACTCAGCAGTGTGTGTAAATGTGGACAAGTTATTTGTATTTCCCATGCCTCAGTTTCCCCAACTGTGAGCTGAAATAAGACTGTTTCCTGTTTTTCACAAATGTGTGGTGAGGATGAAATGTGTTTTTGCCTGTGGAACCACTTAGAACCACCCTGCTCTTTCCTATCTGATATTATCTTTAGGACCACAGAGAACTTTTCAGTGCACGTTTCAGAAGACAATCAACATTCTGGGGCCATGAAGCAGGCTTTACTTGGTGAAAAATGGCTAACTGGGAGGAAAATAGCCGAATGGTTAGCACAGGATTTGTTGTTCATGTTTCCATTTCTAAAGCTGACTCTGGTCCTACCCCTGGCGGTTGGTCTTTTTCTATCTGATCACCAATTGTGACTCATAAACAGCACACATGATGGCATTGTCTACACCTTGGACTGTGACGATCTTACACTGGGCTGGCTACTTTCCATCTGATGACCTTGCTCAACCTTCACGTTGCCTTGACTGTCCTCCTGTACCTTCGTCAGTGTGCTCTGCCAACACCATGCTTCCATGTTACATGCCACAGAGTAGACTGCCCTGTTCCCCTGTCATCTCAGTGCTTCTCTTGTTCTGGTTTCCTGGTTCTGCCATCTCTCCACCCAAACTCATCACCAACAAGTGTTTCACACCATGTTGTGCCACGGCGGCCATTCCCATGGGAAGGGCAAGTGTAGTGACTGGAGTGCACTTCTGGCTAGCCAGTCTCAAATTATGCCCTTTTCAGACTTAACAATAAGCAGTTCATGCTGGTAGTATTTAGTTCAAGCTAGTTCTGTTTCTAATTGCCACTTTGTAATTAGCACTACCTGGGTGGCTCAGTCATTAACAGTCTGCCTTCAGCTCAGGTCATGATTCCAGGGTCCTGAGATCAAGCCCCACACTGGGCTCCCTGCTCAGTGGGAAGTCTGTTTTTGCCTTCCTCACTCTCTCTGATTGTATTCCCTTTCTCGCTGTCTCTCTTAAAATATAAAACTGCATAAATGTACAGTTGGTTGAAGAGTTATAGAAGAAATTTAATTGGAGGGTGCCTGGGTGGCTCAATGGGTTAAACCTCTGCCTTTGACTCAGGTCATGATCTCAGGGTCCTCAGATGGAGTCCCTCACTGAGTTCTCTACTCAGCAGGGAGCCTGCTTCTTCCTCTCTGCCGCTCTGCCTGCCTCTCTGCCTACTTGTGATCTCTCTTTCAAATAAATAAATAAAATCTTTTTTTTTTCAAATTCTACTAAATATTTATTTTTTAAAAATTTTTTAAAATTTATTTTCAGCATAACAGTATTCATTATTTTTTCACCACACCCAGTGCTCCATGCAATCCGTGCCCTCTATAATACCCACCACCTGGTACCCCAACCTCTCACCCCCCCACTTCAAACCCCTCAGATTGTTTTTCAGAGTCCATATTCTCTCATGGTTCACCTCCCCTTCCAATTTACCCCGACTCCCTTCTCTTCTCTAACTCCCCATGTCCTCCATGCTATTTGTTATCTTTTAAAAAAAGAAATTTAATTGGAGTTCTAGGTAGCTTTAACTGGGATGCTTCCTGAGGATAGATTATAAATAATACAATTAACTTACCAATTTTGTGAGTTTCTTTGTGTATGGCTGGAGATTGATTGAGATTGGTGACAAGGAGTAAGTCACTGGAGGATAAAATAAGAATGACAACCGCACATTGCCACGCAGAAAGATTACCAAACAAGCGCAATGATGACTGATAGAATTTACATCTACTCATCATGTGCTGTCACTCCCAGAAGCACTTTATAGGGGCTTACACATTGAAGCATGGAGAGAAATGATTTTGCATGAAGAGAGCAGAAAAATGCCTAGGAAAAAGGCAGTGCTTTTCAAAGGAGGGGCTGGGATCAGGCTAACCACAAAGAGGGTCTTTGGGAGTGGAAACCATGGTGAGCTTGCCTCATGACAACACAGAATATATTTCAAAGGCTATCCTCACTTTACTTCTGTTTAGTCACATGATCATACTTATGTACGTAGATTTTGAGGCATGAAAGTGGATCAGGATTTCACAGCTTAAGCAAGATAAGAAGAACTTGAAAGATTTTGAGAAAGAGATCTAATAATTATTCATGCATTTATGGGGAAGAAAGGCAGATTGCTGAAGGAGGAAATAATTTAGCCTTAAGAAGAAAAGACTGTGGGTATGGTAATGTACACTTGGCACATTCTCTCTCCATCTCTACCATCTGTATCTATATGTATCTATCTATCCTATATCTATCTATCCATATATCTATCATGTATCTAATATATATTACATACTTTATATGCATAATATGTATGCACACACATATATATATTCATTTTATTCATATTATATATGTATCTAAATATCTGTACATCTCGTTTGGGGAGATAGAAATCTATTTTGAGAACGACGAGATACTACATTAATACATTAAAGCAGAAAATGGTAGACTCTTTTCCTTTCCGTCAATGTCTTTAAAAATAGGATGAATTCCCATCCACTTGGTATAAATATGTATATGTCCTGAGATAATGGAATAGCTGGGATAACCGTTCAACACCCCGTCTCTCTCTCAAAACCTATACTTCTCTGGTTATACATTCCTTTTATTAGAACAAGTCAATAAAATTGTTGATAAACAAAAGCAAGCTTTCCTCCCTGACTACTTTGACTCAACTGGGAAATATAACTGCATACCCACATGCCTCTTGGTTCCTCTTTTGAAATTAAAAAAAAAAGAAAATCAATATCAAGAATGCTTTTTTGACTAGTGCAAAACACCCCAACTAATCACAGGAGGAAAACAACTTCGTCAATGTAAGTTGTTTTAGGAACATCCTGAAGGCCTGATGGTTTGACGTGTGACAGTAAGATTTCATTTTCTCTATTATTCCCAATGTGGAGGCAGCACACATATCACTTCTTCAAGGTCAGAAGGAGAAGGAAAATGAAACTCTCATTAGAAGAGACAATTCCCTGACTCTGTCAAGTGTCTACAGGTCCATTTCCTTTGGCAGTGCAAGTTGAGTGTTCACCTCAGAATGTGAGAAATTAAGGCAAAGAGAGTGAATGAAAGTATACAGATGCACCTGTTTCTGCCTCCAAAATTTACACTCTTTATACCACTTCCATGGTACTTAATTATATACGAGTTCTACAAAACATGCCACATTGATGACTGATATGTGTTTACATGTGCTCTGGGGAAAGTTCTGGTGCATTACAACATCTTTTTTGCCATTTTACTCTGTCATCCAGGACACCTTAATCTTTGCAATACCTTATTGTATTCCCCCAGCAAGTTATTGCCTGCTGTTTATCTGCTGGAGATAAGTCTGCCTTCCCGACTCTTCCAGAAAATTCCTTCATCTTACTGGGCACTTTGAGTAACCTTCCTACAATTATGATGAGCTGAACCATTTATCTGTATGTTGGTGGAAAGAACAATTTTATGGGATGTGAAATTATTAATGATGAGTAGATTTCAAGCTTCAATTTTCACCTGTTTGAGAACGAAGTCTATTTCTGTACTGACGAAATCCTTCACAAGAACAACCATAAGGTCAAAAAGGATAGCTAACCAGAACAAAAAGGCCTGCATTTCAATAATTGAGGCACAAGTGAAAACACGACACAAGGGAGGGAAATCTTGAAAATCAGGTAGCAATGATTTATAGACATAGCAGAGATATAATTATAGAAATATAATATGAGAAATATAAATAGTTCTTTTTTTTCTAAGAATTTTTGAATCATTTTATTTCAGTTTCACTCATTTTGCCTCACAGCAAATCTTTTTTCTTATTTTGTCTTAGTTATTCATAAAATCAAGGCAATTAGATACTCTTGTTCAATTTAAAAAATGATCTAGGGAATAGGATTTATTCTAAAATCATTAATATGAGAGAAAGCTATAAATATAATTTTTGTTTTCTATTCATTAAATTGTTGGAATTTCAATTTTTCTCTTTAAACATTTTCCAAACCCTGTCGATTATTTTGAAAACCTGGGAGTCAAGAAAAACCAACTTTTCCCAGGAGCTGAATGAATCTTCCTTAGAGTTCATGATTTGCTGAAATCTACTGTTTGTCTGTCATCAGGTCTCTGGGCAGTGAACATGAGAGACAAAGTAAGATGCGACTTGTTACATGTGGTATTCAACAATGGCTTCCCAGCCTTTTGGCTAAGAGCTAGCACACCTGGTATTCAACAGAGAAAGCAAAACTGTTAATGCACATCCCGCTTGGTGAGAAGCTGGCTTTAGGATCAAGTAACATGTGGGGGTGTACAGAATAACGTAGTTTCTGAGACAAGAACAATTGACATAAATAACAGATGCATTGAAAACATCTGATGCATCTTAGGAGACAGATTTGAAGCCTCCTCTTACTACTGCCTCAGCCTTGGGGAGATATCATACACAAAGGAGTAGTCAGTTTTTCCAAGCAATTCATGTCTGACCTTATAAGGATTTCTCCTAGTGTTTAGAGACAGTGGGTCATAGTTTGGGATTTTTTAAAATTCAATCATTTTTTTAGAATGTGGAGTAGGAGAAGCTCCATCTTGGTGTGGAAAACCCCTCTCTGTTTCTTCTAAAGGAACTTTACAAGTAAAAGAGAAAAGGGATAAAGAGAAAGATTAGGGACTGCATGATTTGAACTTGCTTCTGTTTAGAATAATTTGACTTTTGGGACATGCCTCTTCTCCACATGAAAAGAACAGGTTAAGACTGGCTGAAAAAGATTTATAGTTTTGTATCTCAAATAATTAGCAAGCTTATGAAAAGCTACAAATAGGTTAAAAGCAAAAGGAAGGAAAAAGATACACCACAAACTGGGTGGCTTAGAAATTTGTTTTGTTTTGTTTTAATTTTTATTTTTAATATATTTTTAAATTAAATTAATTTTTTTTATTTCTTTTCAGCGTAACAGAATTTATTGTTTTTGCCCCACACCCAGAGCTCCATGCAATCCGTGCCCTTCTTAATACCCACCACCTGGTACCCCAACCTCCCACCCCTTGCCCCTTCAAAACCCTAAGGTTGTATTTCAGAGTCCATAGTCTCTCATGGTTCACCTCCCCTTCCAATTTCCCTCAACTCCCTTCTCTCCATCTCCCCTTGTCCTCCATGTTATTTGTTATGCTCCACAAATAAGTGAAACCATATGATAATTGACTCTCTCTGCTTGACTTACTTCACTCAGCATAATCTCTTCCAGTCCCGTCCATGTTGCTACACAAGTTGGGTATTCATCCTTTCTGATGGAGGCATAATACTCCATAGTGTATATGAACCACATCTTCCTTATCCATTCGTCCATTGAAGGACATCTTGATTCTTCCACAGTTTGGCGACTGTGGCCATTGCTGCTATAAACATTGGGGTACAGATGGCCCTTCTTTTCACTACATCTGTATCTTTGGGGTAAATACCCGTAGTGCAACTGCAGGGTCATAGGGAAGCTCTATTTTTAATTTCTTGAGGAATCTCCACATTGTTCTCCAAAGTGGCTGCAATAACCTGCATTCCCACCAACAGTGGAAGAGGGTTCCCCTTTCTCCACATCCTCTCCAACACATGTTGTTTCCTGTCTTGCTAATTTTGGCCATTCTAACTGGTGTAAGGTGATATATCAATTTAGTTTTAATTTGAATCTCCCTGATGGCTAGTGATGATGAACATTTTTTCATGTGTCTGTTAGCCATTTGTATGTCTTCATTGGAGAAGTGTCTCTTCATATCTTCTGCCCATTTTTTGATATGATTATCTGTTTTGTGTGTATTGAGTTTGAAAAGTTCTTTATAAATCCTGGATATCAACCTTTTGTCTGTACTGTCATTTGCAAATATCGTCTCCCATTCTGTGGGTTGCCTCTTTGTTTTGTTGACCGTTTCTTTTGCTGCGCAGATTTTGATCTTGATGAGGTCTCAAAAGTTCATTTTCGCTTTTGTTTCCTTTGCCATTGGAGACATATCTTGAAACTGGAGCTCAATCACAAGGAAAAGTTTGGAAGGAACACAAGGAAAAGTTTGGAAGCTCAATCACAAGGAAAAGTTTGGAAGGAAGCTCAATCACAAGGAAAAGTTTGGAAGGAACACCTGGAAGCTAAAGACCACCTTGCTTAAGAATGCTTGGGTCAATCAGGAGATCAAAGAAGAACTTAAACAATTAATGGAAACCAATGAGAATGAAGACATTTCGGTCCAAAACCTATGGGAAGAAAAGAAAACAAAAAACAGAAAGCAAAAACAAACAAACAAAAAACAATGAAAAAAACAAAACAAACAAAAGCAAACAAACAAACAAAAACCTATGGGATACAGCAAAAGCAGTCCTAAGAGGGAAATACATAGCCATCAAGCTTCCCTCAAAAAAATTGAAAAATCGAGAATACACCAGCTGTCTCTACACCTTAAAGAACTGGAGAATCAACAACAAATTAAACCAACTGCACACATAAGAAGGAAAATAATCAAGATTAGAGCAGAGATCAATGAGGTAGAAACTAGAGATACAGTAGAACATATCAATGAAACTAAAAGCTGGTTTTTTGAAAGAATCAATAAGATCAATAAATCATTGGCCACACTCATTCAAAAGAAAAGAGAGAAAGCTCAAATTAATAAAATTATGAATGAAAAGGGAGAGATCACAACTAACACCAAGGAAGTAGAAACAATCATCAGGAGTTATTATCAACAGTTATATGCCAATAAGTTAAGAATCCTAGATGAAATGGATGCTTTCCTGGAATACTATAAACTCCCAGAATTGAATCAGGAAGAAATTGACAACCTGAATAGACCAATATCTAGTAACGAGATTGAAGCAGTGATCAAAAACTTCCCAAAAAACAAGAACCCTGAACCTGATGGATTCCCTGGGGAATTCTACCAAACTTTCAAAGAAGAAATAACACCTATTCTCCTGAAGCAGAAAAATTGAAGCAGAAGGAAAACTTCCAGACTCTTTTTATGAAGCGAGCATTACCCTGATCCCCAAACCAGGCAAAGACCACACCAAAAGGGAGAATTTCAGACCAATATCACTGATGAATATGGATGCTAAGATTCTCAACAAGATCCTAGCAAACAGGATCCAATAGCACTTTAAAAAGATTATCCACCATGACCAGGTTGGATTCATCCCTGGGTTACAAGGATGGTTCAACATTTGCAAATCAATCGATGTAATAGAACAAATCAGTAAGAGAAGAGAGAAGAACCACATGGTCCTCTCAATTGATGGAGAAAAAGCATTTGACAAAATCCAGCATTCGTTCCTGATTAAAACGCTTCAAAGTATAGGGGTAGAGGGAACATTCCTGAACTTCATAAAATGTATCTTTGAAAGACCCACAGCAAATATCATCCTCAATGGGAAAAAGCTCACAGCCTTCCCGTTGAGATCAGGAACACGAGAAGGATGCCCACTTTCACCACTCTTGTTCAACATAGTATTAAAAGTCCTAGCAAAAGAAATCAGACAACAAAGAGAAATAAAATGTATCCAAATTGGCAATGAAGAAGTCCAACTCTCTCTCTTTACAGATGACATGATACTTTACATGGAAAACCAAAAGACTCCACCCCCAAACTACTAGAACTCATACAGCAATTCAGTAACGTGGCAGGATACAAAGTCAATGTACAGAAATCAGTGGCTTTCTTAAACACTAACAATGAAAATATAGAAAGGGAAATTAGAGAATTGATTCCATTTACTATAGCACCAAGAACTATAAGATACCTGGAAATAGACCTAACCAAAGAAGTAAAGGAACTACAGAACACTCATGAAAAAGATTGAAGAAGACACTAAAAGATGGAAGACCATTCCATGCTCTTGGATCGGAAGAATAAACATTGTTAAAATGTCTATACTGCCTAGAGCAATCTATGCTTTTAATGCCATTCTGATCAAAATTCCACCAGTATTTTTCAAAGAGCTGGAACAAATAATCCTAAAATTTATGTGGAATTAGAAAATTTTTATTTTATTTTATTTTATTTTAATTTTTAAAAATATTTATTTATTTGTGGGGGGAGGACAGATGAAGAGGGAGAGACAGAATTTCAAGCAGACTCTCCACTGAGTTCTCCACTTGCAGAACCTGATGCAAGGCTGGATCCCAGGACCCTGAGATCACAATCTGAGCCAAAGCCAAGAGCTGGATGCTCAACTAACTGAGCCACCCAGATGCCCCAATTTTTAAAAACATTATTCTTGAAATAGAAAATTACCTCCTCACAGTTGTAAAGGCAAGAAATATAAAATCAAGACATTGTGCAGGGGCAGGTTCCCTCTGAACACTCCAGGGACGACCATGACTTACCTTTTGCAGTTTCTGGTACACGGATGTTCCTTGGCTTGTGACTGCCTCCCCCGGTCTCCACTGGCATCTTCACAGTGCTGTCTTCCCTGTGTGTGTGTGTGTGTGTGTGTGTGTGTGTGTCTTCATATGGTGTTCTCCTGTGCATGTGTGTGTCCAAATTTCCTTCTTCTTCTAAGGCCATCATTCATGTTGGTTAGTGGTCCACCTGAAGGGCAGCATCTTAACTTGGTAATATCTTCAAAGACCCTATTTCCAAATGTGGTCATATTCATAGGTAGCAGATGACTAGGAAATCAACCTATCTTTTGAGGGGATACAGTTCAACTCCTAACAGAATGCTAACAACAGAAACTCTGCTTTTACCATGTGAAACTGTTAGTGACGTATTTGTAACCTTTGTACCTTGCACAGGTACCAGTCAGTGACCTGGAATCCTTTAGCTGAGTGTAAAAGCAAGATACCTCAAAGCGCCCAGAGGATGTGCTGTCTTAGGTTAGTCTCCTACTTTGCCATCAGACTGGCCTAATATTCTTTTGAAGAGTTTCCTCACTAACATATGACTTTGCATTATCAATAAATGTGATTTTATGAGATGAATGTACAAAACACATCTCTTTTCCTCTACGACTTTCTTTCTGCCTTCATTAGCCTTATCTAATTGTATTAGTAGGAGAGAGACATGTCTTTAGCTTTCAACTTAGCCAGCATAGCCACTTTTGTTCTCAGCTACCAGCAAGGGCAGCCTTCATCTTGAAATCTTCTCTAGACAACAACCACAGTGACGGATCTGTCCTTGTCTGGGTTCAGAATTTATGGATGTGGGGGGCACCACAAGAAAGCAGAGTGGTGACCAAGAAAGGAATTATCATGGCTCAATGTTTTATCTGTAGAATGTTTAGTTTTCCCAATGGACATCATCAGATTTACCTTCCCATGATGTCTAAACTTTCAGGGAAGAGCCCTGTTCCACCTGAGATATTTTCTTCAAACTGTGTGGTTGAAAAGGAAGCAGCCACATTATCTTTATAGACCATGACAGGCAGCCTGAGCAATTGGCTGGAGTGGATCATCCAGGAAACCTGGCAAGTCTGGATTCTGGCCCTTTGGCACGGTGCCAGAGTTGGGTTTGACTCTGTTTCCAGCAGGCAAGGACATTTGAGAGAATTTAATCACACTTTTTGGCTTCTGATGTACTCATCTTTACATTGACTATATTTATAGGACAGAAGACAGTGGCTTTCTGATTTTGGTTGTGACAAAAAATTCGTTGAAACATACGGTTATTGAAGCAAGAAATTCAATTTTAAAAACAAGACAATGAAGTAACTGAGAGGCACTGTCAGAGAGTGACTGAACTTTGGAAAATATGGCACTAGAGAATTATTATTTCGACCCCTTTTTGTAGGTCTATTCACATTCAAACGTCTTTCTTGAGTCAGTTTTGGTGTTCTTTGTCTTTCTAGAAATTTGTCTGTTTCATCCAGTTAATCTGATTTGTTCACATTCAGCTCTTCAAAGCTTTTCTTGCTAAGTCTTTTTATTTGCTGTAAGGTTGGTAACGATTTCCCCTTCCCATTTTTTCATTTCTGTTCTTAGTACTGGAGTCTTCACTCTCTCTTTCCCTGGTCAGTCTAACTAAAGGCTTGTCAATTTGTTGACGCTTTTCAAAGAACTGACTTTTTCTTTCATTGATTTTGTTTATTTTTATATTCTCTATTTCACTCACTTCCAGACTAATCTTTACTATTTCCTTCCTGTTGCTTCTTCACGTATAATATCTATTCTTTTTCTGGTGCCATCAGGGGAAATATTTGTAATTGATTGGAGATACTTCTTCTTCTTCTTTTTTTAAAGATTTATTAATTTCACAGAGAGAATCGGGGGGGGGGGGTGGACAGAGGGAGAGGGAAAGACAGACTCTCCAGCAGACTCTGCAACACGGGGCTCCATCCCAGAACCCAGAGATCATGACCTGAGCCGAAATCAAGAGTGGGCTGCTTAACTGACTGAGCCATGCGGGCACCTGAGATCTTTTTATTATTTATTTATTTATCTTTTTTTAAATTTTATTTATTCATTTGACAGAGAGAAATCACAAGTAGATGGAGAGGCAGGCAGAGAGAGAGAGAGAGAGAAGCAGGCTCCCTGCTGAGCAGAGAGCCCGATGCGGGACTCGATCCCAGTACCCTGAGATCATGACCTGAGCCGAAGGCAGCGTCTTAACCCACCGAGCCACCCAGGCGCCCAGAGATCTTTTTAAAATATTGGGGTTTCCAGCTATAAATATCTCTCCAAGCCCTGCATTAGCAGTGCTCCATACATTTGGTGTGTTGTGTCTTTGTTTCATCCCTCTGACAATATTTTCTAATTCATCCTGTGATTTTCTTTCCCCTTTGATCCACTGGTTATTTAACTGTGTGTTGCTTAAGTTTCCATGTAAGTATAAATTTCCCCAATATTTTCCTGTTACTGATTTCTAATATCATTCAGTTGTGGTTGGAGAATTCGCTTTGCATGACTTCAATCATGTACATTTATTTCGCTTGTCTTAATGGTTTTAAAAAGGTCTATCCTGGAGAATGTCTCATGTGCCCTTGAGAAAATGTATGTTTTGCTGTGTTTCAGTAGAACGTTCTACACAAGTTGGTCAGATCCATTTAGTTTACTGTTTTGGTCTTCTGCCTATCTTTTTCTGCCCGTCATTGAAAGTGAAGCATTAAAGTTTCCAACTGTTATTGTTGACTTGTTTATTTCTCCCTTCATTTTGTTGTTTTTTGTGTTTCATGTATTCTGGCAACTTTGCTTTTATAAACACCGGTTTACTGTGGTTACATCTCACTCGTGGATTTGATCCTTTTTCCTCTATAAAATTTCCTTCTTTATCTCTAGCAATATTTTTTGTTTGGTTAACATTTATTTCCTCTGTGTACTCCAGATCTTTTATGGTTGCTGTTTGCATAGGATATCTATACTCATCACTTTGTTTTAAGCCTATTTGTGTCTTTGAATTAAAATGTGTCTCCTGTAGATGGTTAGTTGGTCCTTATTTTTTTTTTAATTTAGTATGATACAACAATCTCTGACTTTTGATTGGGTTGTTTCATGCATTTACATTTAATGTTATAATTTTTGGTTTATGTTTGCCTTTTTCTTTTTTGTTTTCTGTACATCAAGTCTTTTTTTATTGTTGTTGTTGTTCCTCTCTTCCTCCTTTATTGCTTTCTTTTGAATTAACTGAATACTTTTAGGGCAATAATTTAATTCCTTTAATGATTTTTGTTACTGTATTTTTGAATTCTTTTCTTAGTGACTGCTCTAAGGCTTACTTTTCAGCAACTTCTTTAGATTCATATTAACTTAACTCCAGGAAGATATAAATATATAAACCCACATATATTCTTCCCTTTCTTTGTGTGCTACTGGTATTAAATACATCTGTACATAGATATATGTATGTACAAAGATATGTACAACCTGAGAGCATGTTACTACAATTGCTACCATATAATTATGTCTTTTAAAGAAGTAGAAGGAAAAAGAAACTAGCACAGGCATATTTATAGTTTTTTTTTTAAATAAATGAGGTAAGATGGCTTCTATATATTGACCCTACATTGTTTAGTTCTTTTGGTAGACTGGGACAGTTACAGCAAAAGCCCTTTGGTGCCAAACTCAAAAAGTCACTAGGATAATATCAAAATACAGCTTGCTGAATGCTTTTAGTAAGGTGGTAATTTAATAAGCTACAGATATTATTTTCTGATTCCCTAAATCAATATAGGAATAAAGTCTTACAACCTAAAGGTATTGATATTTGACAATTCTCCATGATACTCTCTCTGTAATTGGTTAGTTATACTATTTTTTTTTTTTTGCTTAGTTATACTTTTGTTAAGAGTATAATTATTTTTTTAAGCTACAAAATCCCAGTTCAAAATTAGCCATTCTAGTATACTTGGAATGCAGATAGATTCTTGGTAGACACCTATGGATTTTGCAGCACAGAAAGATAATTTTATCTGGAATGAGGGAGAGGCATTAGCTTTATAGACTCTAGAAATGCTTCTCATCATTCTGGTAAGTGTATATGATAAATACTAATCTCTGGCCTGTGAAAATGAAGACTCATAACCCAGTGGGACAGTGTGTCAGGGACGGCTTCTCTGAAGATGAAATGCCTGAATTAGGGGTTCCTGGGTGGCTCAGTGGGTTAAAGCGTCTGCCTTCGGCTAAGGTCATGATCCCAGGGTCCTGGGATCAAGCCCTGCATCGGGCTCTCTGCTCAGCGGGGAGCTTGCTTCCTCCTCTCTCTCTGCCTCTCTGCCTACTTGTGATCTCTGTCTGTCAAATAAATAAATAAATAAAATCTTAAAAAAAAAAAGAAATGCAGGAATTAAGCTGAGTGGATCAGAACCAATACTGTGTGCTAATGTCTCGGGGCAGGAAAGAGTGGCACTTCCTTTTGAGGAGCTGACGGAGGACCATGCATTGGAAGTCTGCAGGGAAAGCCACGGGACCCAACCTTGAGGAGGTGTGTGGAGAGCAAGGCCACCAGGGTCTTGCAGGCCACACGCAGATTCCTGCTCGATATTTCACAGCGGTAAGTGGAGCATTTGTGTGTTTTTAAGCAGGGCGATAACATCTTCTCATTTGCATTTGAAAATGATTGTTCTGGTTTTGTATGGAGAGCTAAATTGGAAGGGAAGCAATAATAGTAAGTTATTAGCTGCTCTAAAAGACAAGAGGAGAGTAAGATGAGCTGGGTTTGTGTCTCTCTGCTGTGAGCACCGCATAATTTGAGCTACACAAAAGAGATAAAATCCATGCAGCTGAGAAAATGTCTTGGACGTTGAGAATAAAATGAAAAGTATGGGATAGACAGAAAGCTAGGGGAGGAAAGCCGTAACATTTGCGTCAAATTTAAATCTTTAACCGTAACATTTGCGTCAAATTTAAATCTTTAAAAGTCTTGGTTAGAATACCTTCAGTTCAGGAAACCAAGCTATTTTAAGCAAATTGGGTGCTACAGGATAGAGACTGTAAATACACATTAGGTTCAAAAGCCAAAGTCATGACATCTTGCTGAGCCCAGATCAGAAAAACAGAAAGAATTTCTACCTCATTTTCCTTGTGGAAATGGTGTTGCGCTGGGGAAGGACATGGTTCCCACAGTATCTACCCAAGGAACAGGCCTTCGGAAAGTGGTTCTCTCTCAGCCCCAGTTTGATAATCTGCTTCTATGGGCATATCTGCATTTTCAGAAATCCAACACTTTGAGCACTGCTACAAACCACCCTCTGCCCCCACTGGTGTGGATCCCAGTAGACGAGACTGGTGGGGAATTTTCAGCAGCTGTGACTTCTCAAGCACAGCTATGATGCAAGTTCATGCCACTGAGAGGATGTAAACCAGTCTCTGTACATGTGGACAAGGTTTAGTCTCCAGGCTTACTGATATTCTGGATGAAATAATTCTTGGTTGTGGGAGTCTGTCCCGTGCATTTATGGGTGTTTAGAATCATCCCTGGCTTCTATGTCCTAGATGCCTTTTATCCCTCTTCTCGTGACCATCAAAAATGTTTTCAGTCATTGCCAAATATCCCCTGGAAATCAAAAATTGTCCCTGAGGAGTACCACTGGTTTAATTTTTAAAATTGGGTTTTTGTTAGGTTTTGTTTTTTCAGTCTTCTTTATGATCATTATTGAGAATTTTGAAAAAGGAGACTATTTGTGTTATCTTTCGTTCTTAAAAATACACTATTAACTTTCTCTAATGAACAGTTTTAGCTTTGGGATTTGAATGGAAAATGTCAAAGGTTTGGTAAATCATAGCCAAACTTTGATGTTCCAAAATAAGAATTTGGTTAAACCAACTTGGTATGTGCATATGATAAATTTCAAAATAGTCATTACAAATATCCTAAGGAAAAGACTTATCAACATGGGAAAACACTCCTCATAAGTTGCAAAAGGAGGACACAGCAGCTACAAAGTGATGTGTAGAGTATGACATCTAAAATATGTGTATATCTATGCTTTGATGAGATAAAGCTTCTCTAAATGCCTGATATACAATGGACGCCATTTTAGATTTCTTTCTAAGTCAACATGGCTATACATAAACTTTGCTTAAAGCAAAAGCCTTTTTTTTAAACTGTCTTATTTTTATTTATTTATTTATTTTAAATATTTTCCATTTTTTTATAAACATATAATGTGTTATTAGCCCCAGGGGTACAGGTCTCTGAATTACCAGGTTTACACACTTCACAGCACTCACCATAGCATATACCCTCCCCAATGTCCATAATCCCACCCACCTCACCAGATCCCCTATCCCCAGCAACCCTCAGTTTGTTTTGTGATATTACGAGTCTCTTATGGTTTGTCTCCCTCCCGATTCCATCTTCTTTGATTTATTCTTTTCCTACCCCCCAAACCCCCCACATTGCATCTCCACTTCCTCATGGTCCTGCCACACATGCATTGTACATCTTTGTGAATGAGTAGCCTATAGGAAAACCACCCTGACCTTGAGATACCCACCAGTGCTGCTACTCTGCATTCCTTGATGTTTAAACTCATGATTCTCACCCATATGTTAATCTATAATCTTTTGAGATTTTACAAGATGTAAAAAAAAAAAGTATACAACTCTGTAAAAGCTGCTCATTTTCTGGAACACTTTCTTCCCTGCGAAGAGCACATTTCCCTGGGGAAGTGGCCTGCACTGTCTTTCCTTCTTTTAGAGATTCAAAAAAGTTTGTTCATTTGTGTCCACAGTTTGTATAATCTCCATAGATATATACCATAAGAATTATCTTAGAATGGCGGTTTACGCAGGACTTTTGTCATTTATATTTCTTCTGTGCCTCTGTGTTTTACAACTTTCTTGTGTTAGAAGTGTAATACATTGGCAGTGAGAAAAAAAGCCAATCATAGTGTTGTTCTTTAAAGTCATCCCATTAGTAGAACTTCCTGCTCATGGAATTCAATACCTACTTCTAAAATCAGGTGACTGAAATCGCTATTATGTTCCTACAAACCACATCTGACCTGTGCACAGTTGAAAGGATTTTCACTGTGGTAAAGACGTACATCAACCTAATCACCCCAATAACTCAAAAGTAACGATTTAAAGTTAAGACAACTTTTGAACTCTATGCTTTTATATTGTGGGGACTACCATCTTTATAAGTGATTTAAGGGGAAAAAACACAACTACTAAATTGACTAGGAAAAAAACTGGCTATTTTTCCCTGCCTATGAAAGCCAACAGATAATTACAGGGGAAAACACATTAAAATACAGAGGGGGAAATGGCTATGTTTTAACAGTATTATTTCCTGAAAACAGGACTTTGCAATATATGTTATTTGTCTACTTTGATAGTGTTGCCTTGATGTTCTGGTTACAAAAGAGGTTTTGTCTAAGGAGCTTTAATAGCAATGAAAAATGGACTATTTGCTACAAAGAAAATGGAGACACAGTGCTATTTCCCAAAATTAATAGAAACAGGGCTTATTTAAGATACACTGGTGAAATTTGCTGGCAGGATGCTCTTATTTTATAGCATTCAAATTGCATGAAAAATATATGCTATTGTTTGATACCTCTATGCTTTTACAATATATTACTATCATGAACTATCATGCCAATCCCATGACCATGAACCTTATAATTAATGACATTTTGTTTTCTTCTTAGAATATTGAAGTCTTTCTGAAATGATTTGAATCATGCAAAAATTCTAAGTATGCCCAAAGAAATTTGCTTCTGGTTCCTTCCAGCACGTTCCAGAATAGGTATCATTCTGCTGACAGAAATAGGCATTTTCTCAAAGTACCATTTAAAAATCCTAAAGGTTGGCTTTCGAAAGGAATTATTTAATCTGCTCTGCTCAAATAAGGTATTAGGGAAGTAAATAAGGTAAGACCCTATTTCAGTTTTACATGAAAGGATTTCCACATATGTCTAGGAAGTAAGATATGGTTCTCCCATTGTGACTGAAAGAAAACATATACATTCTAATGCCATACAACTATACTCTCAGGACATTTAGATGATTGGAATACCAGGGAAAAAAGACTAGGAAGAGTGGAGGCCAGAAGTGATATTTGAAGAGATAAATATGGGAATCATGCAAAACTGTTGAAAGTTCAACAAAGTCCTATTTTCAGGAAATAATACTGTTAAAACCTATCCATTTCCCTCTGTATTTTAATGTGTTTTTCCCTATAATTATCTGTTGCTTTCATAGGCAAGGAAGATAGCCAGTTTTTTTCCCTAGTCAATTTAGTACTAAATTGATACAAAAAGGCTGAGGAAGAGATAAAGCAGAATTTAATAGGTATTTTCTAAATTGGAAAAAAGAAAAATCAAAAGAACAAAGAAGAGATGAGACAGTTTGGAAACAAATAACAAGAAAGCAAACTGAAGCTTAACCATATCAGGAATAAAGTATAACACAAATGGATTCACAAGTCCCAGACACACATTTTCACTTGGATACAAAAGTGTAGCTCAAACTATGTGACCCTCACAGCAGATACACTGTTTGTATGAGAGCTCAGGGTGAAAGTTTAAGGAATGAAAAGTACATCTCATCAGATAGCTACCGAGATCATACTCCTAACAGACAAAGACTCTTAAGTCAAGAAGTAGAAGACACTGAACCAGAGGATGTAGTAATCCTAAATAGACATGTATCTTACAAAGAGCTTCAAAGCATATAAGCAAACATGGTCGTAGAATGGAAGTCTGGAGGGTACAGAGCTGAAGCAACTATTTTCAGATATGTGTATGTGATCAACTAAATAAAAATCAATAAACATATAACATTTTAAAAAACAACTTTACTAATTATCATAAGACTTGAAGCTGGGATAATTTAAGTTCTATAGCTTTGTTTTTTACTCTACATTACTTATGACTTCTGTAAGTCCTTTGCATTTCCATATGAATTTTATAATCAGCTTGACAATTGTTACAATCAACCTGTTGGACTTTTGATAGGGATTGTGATGAATCCACAGAATAGTTTGGGAGAATAGACATCTTCATCATAGTGAGTCTTTGTTACCTAAATGAACCAAAAATGACCTCTGAGTATTGGCCCATAGGCAGTTTATGTCTTCACTGCAGGCTGAGACCTGTTTGCTCAGAAACCCTCCAGCACCAAACTCAAAGTTTCACACACCTAATTATTTTTAAAATACCCCAACAAACCTTCAGGTTGTTTCTTTGCTGCAGGCTGAAACCTGTTAGCCCAAAAGCCTGCTAGCAACAAACTCAACATTTTACACAGCTTATTATTTAGAAAATAATAAAAATTTCAAAAATTTTTAAAAAATTTAAAAATTGCATCGGGTCCCTGAACTCCAGCCAGCATCCACTCATGCTTGCCCCCTTACTTATGTAGGATTTCCTTTCCTTCTCACAATAACTTGTAGTTTTCATCGGACTAGACTACTTTATTGGACTTATGTCTGGGTATTTTATACTTGCAACACTTCTATAAATGGTATTTTAAATTTAATTTATATTTTTTGTTGCTAGTGTATAGAAATATTATTGATTTTTGTGTATTCATTTTTCTAATCTGTTGCTGAACTCACATAGAAGTTCTAGTAACTTTATCTGTAGATCCCGTAAGATTCTCTGTGTTTTCTATGTGTTGGGTAGATTTCACCAGTGAAGACACCAGGGTTAGAATTTTGGGGGGCAGGGGAGAATTTTAAGGACAAATTCAATTTCTTCAAAAGATACAGGGCTATCTTTTTTCTTCTTATTTCTTCTCAAGAAGAAGGTGTATTCTGTTGTGTTTTATTGTTCTATAGAAATTAACTAGGGCTAGTTGGTTCATAGTCTTTCTTCAAAAATTTGGCAAAAGAAAGGAGCACCTGGGTGGCTCAGTGGGTTAAAGTTAAATTTCTGGAGTTTATCTTTAAAGGTATTTGCTTATTTTATCTCAGTTGATGAAGTTATAAGCTTAAGATGTTCATTCTATCATTTTTACATCTGTAGAATCTGTTATGATGTCAGCTTCCTGGTTTCCAATATTGATAATGTGTTTTTGTATTCTCTTTCCTGCCTTCCTTTGCTCTCTTCCTTCTCATCTGTCTGGCTAGAGGTTTATCATCTTTATTAATCTTTTCAAGAACGACCTTTGGTTTCATTTGATTTTTTACTTTTTTTTATTTTTCATTTCATTAATTTTCACTTCCATGTACATTATTTAACCAGCTTACATTCGATTTATTCTTCTAATTTCTTAGAGTGGAAACTGAGATTATTGATTTGAAATCTTATTTTTTCTCTTCTAATGTTACTTGTGGCATGTTACAAATTTTGGTGTATTCAATTTTTCTTTTATTCTTTTTTAAAGATTTATTTATTATTTGAGAGAGAGATTGAGTGCAAGCAGGGAGGGCTGCAGAGGGAGAGGGAGACATAAAATATCTGCTGAGCAGGGAGCCCGATTTGGGGCTCGATTCCAGGACCCTGGCATCATGACCTGAGCTGAAGACAGGCTCTTAACTGGCTGAGCCACACCACTCCCTCAGTTTTTCTTTTCTATTCTTTTCTTTTCTTTAAGATTTTATTTATTTATTTGACAGTGAGATCCAGAGCACAAGTAGGCAGAGAGGCAGGCAGAGGGGAGGGAGAAGCAGACTCCCTGCTGAGCAGGGAGCTTGATGTGGGGCTTGATCCCAGGACCCTGGGATCATGACCTGAGCTGAAGACAGTCACTTAACCGACTGAGCCACCAGGTGTCCCTCAGTTTTTCTTTTCATTCAGACTAAAATACTTTCTAATTTCCCTTTAGACTTCTTTGAACCACATTGGAGTATGTTATTGAGATTTCAAATATGTTGGAAAAGCATATATATATATATGTATATATACATATATATATGATTTTCTCTTATTGAAAGAGAGAGTGTGTGTGCCATGTGAGTGTGGGGAAGGACAGAGGGAAGGAGAAAGAGAGAATCTCAAGCAAACTCCACACTGAGCATGGAGCCCACACAGGGCTTGATCCCACAACTGCCCAGCTGAAATCAACAGTCAGTCACTGAGCTAACCAGTCACCCCCAAAGAAGATATTTTATGTGACTCGGATCTTATAAAATTAATTGAGACTTGTTTTATAGTCAAGATTATGGCTTATCTTTGTAAGTTCTCATGTGTAATTGAGAAGAAGTTGTATTCTATTGTGTTTTATTGTTCTATAGAAATTAACTAGGGCTAGTTGGTTCATAGTCTTTCTTCAAAAATTTGGCAAAAAAAAAAAGGAGCACCTGTGTTGCTCAGTGGGTTAAAGCCTCTGCCTTTGGCTCTGGTCATGATCCCAAGGTCCTGAGATTGAACCCTTCATCGGGCTTTCAGTTCGGTGGGGAGCCTGCTTCCCCCTCTCTCTGCCTGCCTCTCTGCCTGCTTGTGATCTCTGTCTGCCAAATAAATAAATAAAATCTTAAAAAATATATATCACAAAAAGAAATTTAAAACTCCCTATATTCCTGTGTCCATATTGCTTCTTTAATTAAAAAATGTTTAGAAAGAAAATATGAGCCAATTCCTAACTTATTTCATAATGCAAAATTTTGCTTCATAGCAAAATCTGACAAGGACATTGTAAGTAGAGAAAATTACAGATTAATATCTTGTGAATAGGTGCAAAATTTTTAATAAAATATTAACAAATCAGATCTAGGGATAAATTAAAAGGATAACAATTCATGATCAAGCAAGGTTTATTCCATGAATAGCAACTTAGTTCTGCATTTGAAATTTAATCAGTATAATTCACCTTCTGGACGGATAAGAGAGAAGATGTATAAATTAATCTTAATAGATATAGAAAAGGAAGTTGATAAAATTTAATACCCAATCATCATAAAATTCTCATAAAATATAGGCATAAGAAATCTGATACAGGGTCATGTCCAATAGATCTAGAGCTAACATCACAGTTAATGATGAGATATTCAGTAATTTTCTCCCTAAATTGATGAAAAGATAAGAATGTTCACTATCATTCATTTTCTTCAACCTTGTATAGGTAATCTTTTTTTTTTTTTTTTTAAGATGTATTTATTTATTTGAGCGAGAAGGAGAGCATGAGCGGGAGAAGCAGAGGGAGAGGGGAGAGTCTTGAGCAAAGTCCCTGCTGAACACAGAGCCTGCAAGGCGGCCTCTATCAATCTCATAACCATGAGATCACAACCTGAGCTGAAACCAAGAGCCAGAGGCTCAACTGACTGTGCCACCCAGGCACCCCAACCGTGTATAGGTTATCTTAGCCAGTGCAGTCAAACATGGACAGAATAAAATGTATAAACATCAGAAAGAAATAAACAAAACTTCTTTTGTTTTCAAATGATATGACTATGCACATAGATATCCAAATAATCTAAAACCAGCTAAAACCAATATGAAAATTTAGCAAAGCCAGAGGCTACAAGGTCAACATATACAAATAATGTGTATTTTGAAGTTCATCAATAAATGATTGAAAAAATAAATATTTTAAATTTCAAATAATATTCTCAATTGAATAAAAATATTAAAAAACCTACAGATTCATTTTATTTATTTATTTTTAATTTTAAAAAAATTATTTATTTTTTAAATTCCTTTTCAGTGTTCCAGAATTCATTATTTATGCACCACACTCGGTGCTCATTTTAACCAAAATGTGGCAGATCTCATTAATGAAAACCACAGAATATCATTGGGACAAATAAAGAAAACCTAAATAAATGATGAAATACAATAATAAATTAAAAAAAAAACCAGTTTGGCATCAATACTCATTAGGGAAATGCAAACTAAAGGTACAGGGGTCAGAGCCCCACACCACCAGAAGGCCATGATTACAAAGACAAATGTTTGCAAGAATCGTAAGTGCTTGAGCTCTTGCTAGTGCCCTCAGGAGTGGGAAATACTCAAGCTGTTTGGAAACCTGTCTGGCAATTGCCATTAAAAATGATATTAACATTAATTGACCCAGAGATTCTACATTTTTAATTGTGTTATGTTAATTACCATACAGTACATCATTAGTTTTTGATGCAGTGTTCCACGATTCATTGTTTGCGTACAACACCCAGCGCTCCCTGCGATCCGAGCCCTCCTTAATACCCATCACAGGCTCACCCATCCCCCGCTTCTAAAAACTCCATTTGTTTCCCCGAGTCCATAGTGCCTCATGGTTCGTCTCCCACTCCGGTTTCTCTCCCTGCATGTTTTCCCTTCTCCTAACGTCCTCCATGCTATTCCTTATGCTCCACAAATAAGTGAAACTATATGGATAATTGACTTTCTCTGTTTGACTTATTTCACTCAGCATAATCTCCTCCAGTCCCATCCAAGTTAGACAATCGATTCACTTTACAATAGCACCAAAACCCGTAAGATACCTTGGAATAAATCTACTCTTAAATATATGTAAATGAATGTAAGTGTATTCTAAAAGGCATTTATTGAAATGTTCATAGAAACTTTATACCTATGAGTCAAAAAGTAGGGAAAAAACTGAGATACTCTCCAACAAGTGAGTGAGTAAAAACTAATACCCAGAGGACTATTGGATAAAGAAAAAAAAATTATTTATTGGTAAATGAAGAATATGGGAAGCTCTCAAATATATTACTAAGTGAAAAAGATCACATGAATAAAATCACATACTCTATAATTCCATTCATATGAGGTAAAAGCAAAGCAAACAAGATCAACACAAAACAAAAACTCAGTGTGAACTGATGTTTACAGGGGTCGGGATTGTGGTAATCTTTGGGAGTACAGCTTTCCAAGGGTGCCAGAAATCTGTTTCTTTAACCCCAAAGTTATAGTAGCCTTTGAATGTCATACACATCTCATGAACACTCTAGAGAATATTTCAATTTTAAGATATTTTTGAAAATCTGGAATTGTATAAAAATAACAATTTGTTGAGCAAAACAGATCTTCAAGGTAAAGTAAAGTTCATAGAAGTAGCCAACCTGATGTTCTCAGCCCAGTGAAGAGGCCATGTGGGGTGCACAGAGGCCAAGCTCCTTCCCCGCAAGTCTCAGAAGTTTTTCAACCAGCACGTCTGAGCCACAGATGGGATTTTACATTTTCTAGTAATTACATTCAGAAATTCAAAATTCATATTAATAATATTCTTTACTTAAATTGGTACATCTAAAATATTATCATTTCTGCATATCATCAAAATTTAAAAATTAATAGGATATTAATTGTTTTTTATTAACTTGATTTTATTATTTCAGTGTTCCAAGAGTCATGGTTTATGCACCACACCCAGTGCTCCCTGCAATCCGAGCCCTCCTCAGTACCCACCACCTGGCTCACCCATCCCCCACTGCCTCCCGTCCAAACCCTCAGTCTGTTTCTCAGAGTCCACAGTCTCTCATGGTTTGTCTCCGCCGATTTCCCTCAACTCACTTTTCCTTTCCTTCACCTAATGTCCTCCATGCTATTCCTTATGCTCCACAGGATAGTAATTATTTTATTCACTCTAAGTCTCTGAAATCTTGTGTGGATTTTACATACAGCTAGCTCAGTTTGGACCAGGCCATTTTAAGGACTCTGTCACCTGAGGTGGCTAGCGGGGACTGCACGGCGTTACCCAGGAGGGGGAAGGGAGTTCATGTCTTAGTTCTGTGCTTGTTTATTATAAGGTTTTTGCTGGGGGTGGGGGCGGGGAGGAGAGTGGGGCCGGATCTTTGTATTTGTACATGTGAGTCAACAGCTTCTTACTGATTTCAGCTCAACTTCCATGAGTTTTGAACCTGCATATGTTTCTTGATTTTGTCCTTTAAGAGGCTTTAAAGAAATACAGGTAATTGATGCCTGTGACACCTGTCTAACATATCAACATGACTCTTTAAAGAAAACATGTGGGGCACCTGGGTGGCTCAGTGGGTTAAAGCCTCTGCCTTCAGCTCAGGTCATGATCCCAGAGTCCTGGAATCGAGCCCTGCATCAGGCCATCTGCTCAGTGGGGAGCCTGCTTCCTCCTCTCTCTCTGCCTAATTGTGATTTCTGTCTGTCAAATAAATAAATAAAATCTTAAAAAAAAAAAAAAGAAAGAAAACGTGAGATTTCTTTGTCATGGGCTCTTTTAAAGTGCCATGCAAAATTGGGCTATCATTTTGTATATGATTTTAATCAAACCTTCTAGATTTATCATGGGAAATCTTGTTTCTGGTTTCCAGTCGGCGGGAGTCTGGGATTTTTGTCCACTAAATGGTGGGACCGTATTTCCTGGTGTGTAGCACTCTAGAACTTACATTTCCTGTGGCTTCTGAAGAATGAGAGCTTCTGGGTCCCCATCGGCGTGTTTCACCAGTGCAGGTAGGGGTGGGCATCCTTGCCATCTCTTCCCTCCGTAGGACGCCTCGCCTCTTCGTCTGACTTCCTTTGTCCTGTTGTGCTGCTCGGTGGAACTACGGCCACTCTACATAGCTCCACCTTCTTTCTTCTCAACGGCCACAAGCCTTGCTTCCTTCCCATTTCCCTCTTATCTCCCAAATAGAGAGAAACTAGGCTTCCTACTTTAATATCTTCCACAAAGCATTTTATCATGTTGAGAATTAAACTTCCCGGATGATGGGTTACAATCCTTTATCTAGACGGCTTCTTTAATCTTTGTTATTTATTCTGTGAAAGCAGGAGGTGAGCAAACCTCTCCTAAGGAAGTTGGGTCTATTTCATGGGAACCAGAACAAAAACTTAGTACCTGGGAGTTCATGCTCAACAGCACAGCAGATTCAAAACGAACCAAAAATCAAATAGCCTTACATTTTTAGAGCCAGAATATCACAGGTTTCATAGACCTGCCTGAAACTTATTATTACTACTATTATTATTATTAAAAATACTATGTTTAGTAGACTGTATGCTCTCTAATATGCTAGAAGTCTTGAAAAAGTTAAGCTCTCCTGTTTGGTTGGAGGAATTCTTGACAGGCAAGGGCAGGTCTGTTGATGCAGAAGGAGATCAAATTCTAAGCAGTAAAGCCTTATAAGGAGACTGTTTTAAGAGCTGAAGTCAGAAAAAAAATGACAAGAACATAGTTCTTTTTCATATATAATAAGCACAAAAATTCCATTCTGCATAGAATTACTTCATAAAGTTGTTTGTCAAAGTCCATTTTGAATATGTGGGTTTCAGAGTTTTAATGTCTCTATTGTGGAAATACAGCATTTCATTTCTTAAAGCCTTTTATCCAAGTTGGCCACCAACTGGGTAACAATAGTCTAATTGATGTCTTTAATTCTAAAAGATGGGTAACAGGTCCACGTTTTTGTTAATTGTAAGAGTCTTAGACCATGGTGTTCTATTCTCTTTTATCCTCTAAAATAACTCTTCCGATGGCTGGTGGATTCCTTAGTTCAAAACAACGCGCACCAAGAAGTTCGTTCTATTTCTCTGGGACCTGCTCTCAGATGGCTGAAGCCCCGCGGCAGAGAGGCAAGGATGGGTACCCGAACTGCTCCCCAAATTTGCCCAGCGCCTGCTCAGCTCTTTGGTTTCTACAAGAGGTTTTCCACCCCTGTGGCGAGTCTCTAACCAGGGAGGAAAACACAGTGAAGAATTATTTGCAGGTCTGCAGAGCTGTCAAACAGGAAGTAAGAAGATAGAAGCGTCCATATAAATATTTTCTCGTGGTGGCGGACTCAGGTTAAAAGCAATCTTGGTGGGGCGCGCCTGGGTGGCTTGGTGGGTTAAAGCCTCTGCCTTCGACTCAGGTCATGATCTCAGGGTCCTGGGATCGAGCCCCGCATCAGGCCCTCTGCTCAGCGGGGAGCCTGCTTACCACCCCCCCGCAACCCCTCTGTCTGCCTCTCTGCCTACTTGTGATCTCTGTCAAATAAATAAAATCTTTTTAAAAAAAAAAAAAGCAATCTTGGTGATTTTCTTTTCTTGTTCTTTCTGATACAAATCATTCTTCGTGGGATCTGAAAATTTGATGGGGGCACAAGTCTGCATTCTCTTGCGCATCCTGAGGAATAAATGACCCAGCTGTGGGGAGAGAGGGTTTCTCAGTCGTGAAGAAGACACATCAGAGGCAACTGTCAACGACGATCACAGTTCCAATCTTAATCCTTCTCCGGACAAAAACCCCACTCCCCCATCCCCAGCACCCCTTTGAGAAGAACACTGCAGCCCCCTGGGAGACCCAAACCATGGAGCCTCCGGCCAGCCCATTGCCTTTCACCCCAACACCAAGTGGTGAAAGGGAGAAAATGACAGATGTGCAAGTAGCTGAGGGCCTGACACTCGCCCTCCTCTAACTGGTTATTGGTTTTCCTAAATCCTGACAAATAAAAATGCCAAGTATCACAGGACTAAGTAATCCGATCAAACACATAGTAGTCTAAATAGGCAGACTTTTCTCAGAGCAAGTGGCTTCTTCATTCCCTTTCATTATTTTTTTTAATCTAATTTAATTTTATTTTATTTTCAGTGTTCCAAGATTCATTGTTTATGCACCACACCCAGTGCTCCATGCAATCCGTGCCCTCCTGAATACCCACCACCAGGCTCACCCAACCTCCCACCCCCACCCCAAACCCTCAGTTTGTTTCTCGGAGTCCACAGTCGCATGGTTCGTCTCCCCCTCCGATTTCCCCCAACTCACTTCTCCTTTCCACCCCTCCACATCCCCCGCGGTATTTCTTATGCTCCACAAGTAAGAGAAGCCATATGATAATTGATAACTCTCTGCTAGACTTATTTCACCCAGCATTCCTGCATGTAAACCACTCTTCTCATTCGAGGGCTATCAAGAGACAAGCTGCTTTGGGAGATGCCATTTTTCTTGTGCTCTTTTACAGAAATCAGCGAAGCACTGAAAAGGTTTAACATTGGTCTGTGCTTATCTTTCTTAAAATAATAATACAAATTTTTATAGGGAGCTGTCATTTATAATACTGGGAGCTAATTTTTATATATGATAAGTCAAAATTTAGAAAAATTCCTAAGACTTTTATTAAGGGAATTATAAAATATTTTTTAAAAATTCTTTTTATTTTGGATCTTAAAATGCAATGGGCTGCTGATTCTTCTCATTCTTATCTCCTTTGGATAGTCTGTGAGTGAATGCCCAACAGTCATGGTGTAAGATGGTTTCATTTCATTTAATTAACAGAGCTGGGTCTTTAGGGATTCTTCCCATTAAATTTGAGCAGTCCTGTAAGTGAAGAAGTAGTTTCTAGAGAGAAGGCCAACATAATCACCCACTGACACTTTTATAGAAATAATTCCACGTTGAAGAGAGAGCCCCAGGATCATGTTAGAGCAGTTTTCATCATAGCTTCTAATTATAAACCATAAGTCACTTCGACAATTCCTTGCATCTTAGATATAATAAAAGAAATAATGAACCGTTAGCAAGAATTCTCAGGCTGGAAGAGGTACACAGCAAAGGAATCTGAGAATCTTGTACCTCAATAAAGTAAAATACTTTGTAGAATATCCCACTATCTGGCCTGTTATTAAGGATCATTTACCAGAGAGCTGGTCCCGCTGAAACACTGGGGCTCTTGCCCACCAGCTGCTGGGAGGTTCCTGGGGCTGGCAGACGTCGAACCTAGAAAACCCGCTGTTGGTAACAGACAGTGACGGTTGGTTGAGGACTGTTGTTATTGCAATAACTGTTGTTATTGCAAACCACCCCAGGGATTGCTGTTCTCTGTGCTTTCGGATGCTTGCAGCAGGGGCTACCTATCAGATCTTTGTAGTGGCTGTAGTGTGAGTGGACTATGGATGATTGCGATTTTCTTCTTCTACCTTTGTATCAGAACCTGAGAGGCATTCATCCTTCCTTACATCCTTCTACCTACGATTCCTGTAGGTTTCCCTCCTCTGGGGTTTTTCACAACTGCTCGCTCTCCAGCCCCCTGGCCCCAGACTGTGGCTCACACCTTCTCCTTGATTCGGGGCCATTCCTTCTCTCCCTCCTTCCGCACTGACAGAACAGTCTGTTGAAAGTCCATTATCTTACTGTTGCTGTAATCCCGGGCAAACCTTTTCTCCGGTGACTTCATTTTGCTTGTAAAATAAAAACAATCAAGCTTCTAACCCACCTTCTGTTTGATCCGGCCCTCCTGTCACCTTGCCAGCCCTCCCTCCTCCGCCCTACGGGAAATTTACAACCCCAGCATCAAACCCCCGGTTGTTGCCCGCATGGGTCCCGGGCTCCCGGCAGCTCCCTGGGTCTCCTTAACTCCCTTGCTTGGTTACTCTCACCCAACCATTAAAACCTCAGCTCAGAAAATATGTCCTCCAGGAAACTTCCTGACTTTCTTGCATCCACCCACTCCGGGCTACAATACTACCTCTCTGCATTCCCTCAAATTATTTATACTTGGCGCTGCTATTTTGTTCCATGATAATGATAATTACAAGTGGTTGTCATCCCCTCAGGGTACATGGATTCCTCTCTAGGGTCTTCATATGCGCATGATTGAAATTCAAGGAATGTTTGTGGAATGAATGAATGAATGAATGAATGATGGATATTACTGATGAACCTGCCAGCAGTTTTATAGATTCCCTTCTTTATGCAGTGTTTGGTGGTAACGTTAAAGGAACTTTTCGAGTATTTTTAGAATCATAAACCAGAGAGGCAAGGCAGAGCTACTGAAAATTGGGCCGCCCGTCAAGTGTGTCCTGTAATATACATCAATGTAATCAGTGCTTTGTGTGTGTTTGTGTGATAATATAATGTTGCAGTATGATAGCACAGGGAAGACCCAATAACACAGTGACATATAACCTCATGTGTTGGCTACTGTAGCAGAGTATCACAGGGTCAAATTTGCAGCTTCAAACTATAGTTGCCTGGCTCATGATGGGCAATGTTGCAGTAAGGAAAATCAGAGCTCTCCATAGTGTGGCACAATTTTGCTCCTGCTGTGGTTGGCACAGCTCCGGCAGCCTCATCTTCCTATAATTCAGCCATCTGGTGTGTCCCCCTCCTTTGTAATTGTGGATTTCTTGACTTCCGGCTAGGCAAATAGTGAGAGAGAAAGAAGATTGCTGGCACAGAGCTGTGGTCACCTCAAAACTGAATTCCATTAGTTCCGTGCTGGTGGCCAGAACTGATCCCTGTGGCAGCAGACGAGTTGCCGGGCACGTGCTCCACCTGTCAGCCCAAGAGGAGGAACCAGGGAGTCCCATATGGCAAGGTGACATCACAAAGCAGAGCCCGGGGGGCTCCACGGTGCAATGTGCCGGTGGTCCCCGTGGTCCAGGGCCAGTGCTAGTGTGGGAGAGGAAACTCATTATTGGTGACACCTAACACACAGCTCAATCCCATTTTTCCTCCAGCACATGAGGTCACCTGCGCAGAGGCCCCTACATACCTCCGCAGGCTGATAATGCTAAGTTCTGTTAGGGATTTTTTTCATTTCCAGTATTTCAAATAACATCCCTTCTTCTCCACTCTGCCATAATTGATTTTCTTCTTCTTGTGGGGATAAAGATAGGACCATAAGTCCTATTGTGTCTTGACCCAGGAGAACTATCTGTCATGAATACTTGTAGCTTTCAAAAACAAGGGTCAGGACACCTTAAGTGCACCTTGAAATGGAATGTCAGATTGCATTTGTTTGAATGCTCTTACACTTGATGATATAGTATGTTTCCTATTTGCATAAATATATTATATAAATAGGTTCGTGGTGCTTTAAAAGCCTTAGGAGTCTGCAAGGTGACCTCACCTGTGGCGGAAGACAGGGCGCAGTTGCCAAGACTCGTGGACGCGGCAGCGTGGAGGGAGTCGTGGGGGAAGGCGCTCCTCTGCTCATGGTCCGTCCCTGCACAGGCAGGTCTTTGCAAGATGCTCACGAGAGATCACGGCTCCCAGGTGCCCACCCCTGTGTTCTGCAGCCCATGGGCTCCAGCTCCATTACACCCTACATCTCCAACTTTCCCTGGGCAGGGGCCTGTTGCTTCTAATTGCCCTGTTCTTAAACACCTTCCTTCTCACCCTGGAGAGAGACCTTAGGTCTCAAGCTGTGGAGAAGACTCCACAACACCTGTCTCATGTCCTTAACCTTCACTCATTCCAGAGATTTCCAACTGCCTACCTCCCCTGAAGATGATCTCTGAGCTCCTGACCCACATCTACGCGCTGAGCTGACCTCTCCACTCCCGCGTCCCACATGCACCTCAAAGTAGTCACTTCCTAAAACACACTCAGCCTTTCTGAGTTAGCACCTGACTCCGCCACTCATTGGCTGTGTGATCTTAAGCAAATTACTTATCTTCATTTTACCTCAGTTTTCTTTTTTGTAAAATTCAGATGGCAGTGGGGTTGTAGGAAGAAAACATGCCAAGCACCCAGAGCCGTCCAGATTTGCAGGTCTTAACTGAGAGGCCAGCTGTTTCCAGTAGCATTGTTATTCTTTTCTCTTGCCACAAATCGCTCCTTTCCAGACTTTTCCTCACCAGCAAATGGCACCCCAAGTTTCTCAGGCCCCATGCTCTGAAGCACGCCATCTTCTCATGTACCTTACCAAGACCTGCTGATTATGTCGAGAATGTACCTTCTGTACAAAGATGCTTCTCTGTGCCCCTCTTTCCCATCTTGCTTGGGCCGCCAGGAGCCTCCTGGGTGGAGCCTCCTGGGTGGAGCCTCCTGGGTGGAGCCTCCTGGGTGGAGCCTCCTGGGCGCCCCTCCTCTTCTTGCCCTTCTTGCCCTTCCAGCCCGGGGAATGTTGAGAAATGCAAACTGCCTCTTACCATTCCCAGCTTCAGCAGCTTTATGTGACTCAACTGAGAGACGACCGGTCACCTGTCTCACCCACCAAACTGTGCGATGTGGTGGGCAGAGTGGAAGGCTTCCTTTCTCCCTCCTGTCTCCAGGCTGGCACTGGGTGCTCAGGGACCACCTGTCGGAGGCAACAGACAAGACTTGTGCTAGCATATTAATTCCGTCCATCTCCTCTCTTTGCATCTCAGCACTGCTGAGTCCAGTTGCCTTTTCTTGCAGTTCCTCTTCACGGCTTGGTTCTTCTGGCCCTGACCCTTGGCCGACTTCCTCTCAGCTACAGCCATCAATAAAACTATCTCTGTTGTACTCTTTCTTTCCAAGGTTGTCAGAACCTATTGTTCTATCTCTCAGAACACATTCAATGTTAGGTAAGAATGCCATTTCCTCCATCAAGCTCTTCCTAACCTTTGTTGATCATTTGTTGTCTCCACCTTCTGTGAATACCCTACCATTGTGTTCTTGTCTCTTGACTTCTGCTTTGTTTGTACAGACATTTGTGTATGTCTGTGTGACTCCAATGCCTGCTGGTTTTCACCCATCCGGGCTTGCTCCGCTCAACAGATAGGAATTTAGTACCTTCTGTCAGTTGTGAAGCTGATGCTGGGGGTTAGCAAGTCAAAATTAATGGCACCATGCTGGCCTTGAGGGAATCACAATGCCAGCACATAGAAACAGTCCTACCTACATGCATCCCTTGACTCCACTGCAAAACTTGTGCTGGAGTGTGGATGTAGTTCAAGGGTCAGTTTCTTTACTAATAAGAGTCATCTTATACTTGAAGTGCTTAATTGATAGGTGATCATAAGTTTGTAATTAAGAAATCTAGAAGAGGGCGGGCAATGTCTGAATAATAAAGTTAGTAGTTTACAATGTAATACAACATTTATTTTTAAATTAGAAGGCATCAAAATATGTCTGAGTTCTCCAGGAAAACAAAGCTCTATACCTCTCTCGGTTTAAGATAGTTTAGCTTTTAGGCACTTGGGTGGCTCAGTCAGTCAAGCATCTAGCCCTTGGCTCAGGTCATGATCCCAGAGTCCTGGGATCGAGCCCCACATCAGGGCTTCCTGCTCAGTGGGGAGTCCGCTTCTCCCTCTGCCTGCTGCTCCCCCTGCTTGTGCTCTCTCTGTCAAAAGATAGTTTAGTTTTTAACCTGAAAAAAACAAAAACAAAAACAAAATAAATCAAAACAAAACACACACACACACACACACACACACACACACACACACACAATGTATCTTGAGCAACTGCTTTTTTCCAGGATTCAGTCCATTTCCTAAAGTATCAGGAAGTTTAGGAGAGGTGGCTGTGGTAATACAAATTTAATTTGTTCCAGTATTGGCCACAATGAGGGTTATGAAGTCACGCATGTACTGCAATTTGCATTGGCATGGGTTATAAAAGAAAACATTGGAACAATGTTAGAAGTTTTTTATACTGGGTGATAGGGAATTTACTCAAAAAAAAAAAAAAAAAAGAATGTTCTCAGCGTGCCTATTATGGTTTTTTCTCTTCTCAATCCTACTGGATTTTTTTTAAATTTATTTATTTTCAGCATAACAGTATCATTATTTTTTCACCACACCCAGTGCTCCATGCAATCCGTGCCCTCTATAATACCCACCACCTGGTACCCCGACCTCCCACGCCCCGCCCCTTCAAACCCCTCAGATTGTTTTTCAGAGTCCATAGTTTCTCATGACTCACCTCCCCTTCCAATTTACCCCAACCCCCTTCTCTCTAACTCCCCATGTCCTCCATGCTTTTTGTTATGCTCCACAAATAAGTGAAACCATATGATAATTGACTCTCTCTGCTTGACTTATTTCACTCAGCATAATCTCTTATCCATGTTGCTACAAAAGTTGGGGATTCATCCTTTCTGATGGAGGCATCATACTCCATAGTGTATATGGACCACATCTTCCTTATCCATTCATCCATTGAACAGCATCTTGGTTCTTTCCACAGTTTGGCGACTGTGGCCATTGCTGCTATAAACATTGGGGTACAGATGGCCCTTCTGTTCACTACATCTGTATCTTTGGGGTAAATACCCAGGAGTGCAATGACAGGGTCATAGGGAAGTTCTATTTTTAATTTCTTGAGGAATCTCCACACTGTTCTCCAAAGAGGCTGCACCAACTTGCATTCCCACCAACAGTGGAAGAGGGTTCCCCTTTCTCCACATCCCCTCCAACACATGTTGTTTCCTGTCTTGCTAATTTTGGCCATTCTAACTGGTGTAAGGTGATATTTCAATGTAGTTTTAATTTGAATCTCCCTGACGGCTAGTGATGATGAACATTTTTTCATGTGTCTGACAGCCATTTGTATGTCTTCATTGGAGAAGTGTCTGTCCATATCTTCTGCCCATTTTTTGATGTGATTATCTGTTTTGTGTGTGTTGAGTTTGAGGAGTTCATTATAGATCCTGGATATCAACCTTTTGTCTGTACTGTCATTTGCAAATATCTTCTCCCATTCCGTGGGTTACCTCTTTGTTTTTTTGACTGTTTCCTTTGCTGTGCAGAAGCTTTTGGATTTTAACGAATCTATTTTTTACTCTTTCCTATTCCTCTATAGTAAGCCTCCTTTCATTCATACAACATTCACATGTTGTAGATCCTCAGTAACGGAACTAGTAACATCTCTGCCAGGATTTAAGAAATCATGACCATCAGGAATACACTGTGTAACACAAAAAAAAATCAGTCTCTATTATTCCTAATTAATCTTATGTTGTTTAAGATACAGTGTCTCATTCAAGAGAGTTACTTACTAAATGAACACTCCGTGAATGTTTACATATTTGAATTACAGTGTCATTTCTACTGTGTTCATGATCTTGAACATGGGAGAAGCATTCACTCACTGGACGCATCTTCCTGTGAACTCAGAGAACATTAACGCTGACTTAGCTAAGGTCCTTGCTGTCAAAATGTGGAGGCGAATGACCTTTACTTTCCAATTAAGTGTGTGTTTTTGAAAAATGTACATACTGATAATTTAGATGAGGTGTAAAGGTTTGGGAAAGCAAAATAGTACCAGCGACAGAAGATAAGTGAATGAAATGCAAATTATCCCTTCATTTATCCGGAACTGCCGATAAAAGTGCTTTTAAGATTGAAGTTGGCGACAGATGGATGATGGGGAAATGGATGGATAAATCAGTAGGGGGACGAGTAGATGTGCGGTAGAAGACGACAACAGGTGTACAAATAGATGATGGATTGGTAGGTAGATGATAGACGATGACAGGGAGATAGACTGATACAGGACTCAGAGCTCACAATTATCTAAGTGTATAGCCTGGGCCCTGGTATCTAGAACAAGTCCTGATCACTGTGAACAGTCAGGTTGAAGAACTGATGTTTTGAAATCTTGTTACAGTTTTGATTTAGTGATTTTAACATTGATAGAATTCTGGTCACTCATTCCAACTAGTTGCTGATTTTGTTTCAGTAAAAAGTAATCAGTGAGATACACACTTAAACACATACAAGATCTTTGTGTTGAAGACTGCAGAGCCTGGTGAAAAAAATCAAAGAAGCTTGAAAGAAATAGACATACATTGTGTTTGTGGGTTGAGAGATTCAACAGAAGAGAGATTTAAATTCTCTCGGAACTGATCTACAGATTTAATGCAAAACTCCCAGCAGGAAATTTCTGACATGGGCAGATTTGGGGTGAGTGTTCACACCATTGTTCCAGCCTGGTACATACCTCACCCCCACAGATGAAGCACCAACCAAGACCCTACCTGGGTACCTCCTTCTCCAGTGCTTCTGCTCCTGGAATGGGAGCGTGTCATTCCCGAGGCCCAATGGAGCTCATCCCGAAGGCAGCCGGAACATCTCGGGGATGAGCTCACCCCCATGAAACCCATCTCGGTTGAGTCCCACACTCACTGGACCTGCCCTGCGGAGGCATGTTAAACCCAGTCCAGAAGCACCTACAAGAACAGCTCGAGACTGCGGTGTCAGCTGATGCCTCCCAGGTACGATGTCAGATTCTTTCCCTGATGCACAAGGATGGCTCATAAACAGAGGCCAGTGGTGTGGGTTTGTGGAGGAGGCCTCTGACAGTCCGAGGCACTCTGGGGACAGCAGCTCCATACGTGTGTGCACAAGAATGGCACAGAATGAGGAGGCTGTGGTGGGACCATTTGCAGCCTCCTGGGGGTGGGACAATTAGTCCTGGTGACTTTGGGGAGGGCCCTGCAGAGGTTGCAGAGAGACGGCTCCTATCCCTAGTGAAACGCACCATGTTTCACCCCCTCCACCCAATGTAGAAACGAGAAAGGCAGACACAAGAGTCCGGCAGGGATACCTGGCTGTGGAAAGAAGAATGTGATTTCCTTATGCAAACCACGGTTTAAGGAAGATAGGCAGAGGGTGGCGATGACTTCAAAATCATCACACACTTTGGGAAAAAGGCAAGAAGATTGCAGTTTGCAGGTTAATACTAACAATTTCTATCTGGTAGTACGTCTTCATTTCTTCTTAACTGCTTTATCATGCCTTCCGTAAGTCAAGGTGAACATTTCGTGCTGCCTTTTGCCCAGCAGAAACAGAAACCACAGGTTACCTAGAGGCTGCAGAAGGTTCTCTTGCGAGTTCGCTGGGAAGCAGGGACCGGCGCCGCGTCTTCCGACTGCTGCTGTGCGTTTTCGGGCTCCGCGCAGTCCCGAGTGAGGCCGGCGCCGTCCCCGAGTCCGGCCAGACTCGGGCAGGGTGTGGGGCAGGGCGGCCGGGACATGGGGCTGGGGACCAGGTCAGAGGACAGAAGAGAGTGGCCCCCTCGCTCCCACCCCGAAAACGTTGCCTCTGGCAGAGAGTTGCCTTGGAAACCCATCTCTGCACGCGTGGGGCTGTGCAGGTCCCACGGGAGGGTGGGGGGCTGCGGCGGCCGGGGTCGTCCTGCGCGCGTGGCGGGCGGCGAGCCTCATCCAGATCAGGACTCCCAGCGCCACAGACGCCCAGACGGGAGCAGCCGCGGAGCAGCTTCGGAAGCTGCAGCAAGTGACACCAACGTGGGGGACCAGGAGCGCCCGCGGTGGGTTGCTGGGACGACGGGCGCAAGCAGAGGCTGGACCCCGGAACGCGGCAGCCGGGAGGGAGGCCCCGGGATGCTCTCCTGTGGGCTCCTGTCCGGAGCAACACGGCGTCTGGCCAGGAACATTTTAGAGATAGTTTGTTTTTTGGGATTTTTGTTTTGTTTTGATTTTTAATCAAAGTAATGCATATGTGTGTTTCCATTTTTCTAAAGATTTATTTACTTTCATTTATTTTTAGGGAAAGACAGGGAGAGGGCGAGTGGGGGGAAGGGACAGAAGAGCGAGAATCCTCAGGCAGACGCCCCGCGGAGCACAGGGCGGTGGGCTCGATCCCAGGACCCCCAGATCGTGACCTAAACCAAAATAAAGAGTTGGACACCCAACTGACTGAGCCACCCAGGTGGTATCGGTGGGTTTTTTTTTTTTTAAATTGTACTTTTAAATTTTTATTTATTTATTTGGGAGAGCGCGCACGAGAGGGGGGAGGGTCAGAGGGAGGAGCAGAGTCCCGTGGAGTCCGGTGCCCGCGGGATCCATCCCAGGACCCTGAGATCGGGCCGAGCTGACGGCAGACACTTAACCATTGAACCCCGCAGGCGCCCCTGCATTTCTAGTTTTAAGTGAGGGTGTTTCTGAGAAAGAACCGAGGACACAAAGCCCTCGAAGCTCGATGGGACAAAGAAGCGGAGACGTGTCCAGAGCTGGCTCAGCCATCGTCCTCGTGTCTGGTGCCTGGTCGCGGAGGGGAAGCAGGTTTAAAGCCGCGGCACAGACCAAAGATGCCAGAGGCCTAAGCCCGGGGCGGGGGGCTGGGACACCCTGTCCATCTAGATGGGGAATGGCTTGTGCCTGCCTTGCCTCTGCGTACTGTCTCTTGGAGAAATGAAAATTCCAGGCCAGAATTTTGCCTGAGTGAGGGGTCCAAATTTACTGTACACACGAGGTGAAGGAAAATGTAATTAGCGGGATTAATATAAAACTTGGTCCTAGGCCAGTCATCCCGCTGAACCATCTGGAAGAATCAAATGGACGCCAAAACTAAATGGAGGCACGCTTTATCCATTGAGGATCTGAGGACTGACAATTAAACAAGTGCCGTCTCCAAGTTTTACAACACCCATGGTAAACTCTATGAAAATCCTGTAGGACTGAAATTGTAAAATACCAAATTGAAATATGTTTGAATAAATAGGCTTTAAATCATTAAGAACATGAAGGTAAGTTATAAAAACCATTAAAAAGCCCATTTTTTTTAAAAAGAAAAAAATGTGCTAAGAAAAAAAATTAACCATAAGGGAACAAAAATTTAGCTCTCTACCTCCTACAATATCGAAACATCTAGATGGAAAAAAAAAATCTACTTGTAACTGTGAAACTAAAGTTTTGACAGTTCTGATTCCTATCTGGGGATGTAAAGAGCTGGAAAAAATGTCCCTCATATTTTTACAATTATACAAACTCCACATCAAGTTGCACCCATCAGAGAGCAAAGGTCACAGAGCAACCAAATAAACCCAGATTTGCAGAGACCAGTGCCTATAGGAAGACCCAAAACTCTAGTTGTTGTTGATCTGGGTCAGAAGAGGCTGGACCCTGGTAGGTAGAATTTCTCTAGAACTTTCTATAAACTGGTGAAGGCCAAGTGCAGGCAGCCTCTGGGGGAGGGGACAATTGGGGCAGGAGGCTTTTTACCACACACCCCTAGCACATGCTGGGGGAGAGACTGGGGAGTCCCAAGAAAGCCACTGTGGCAGGGGCACCAAACTCCCCCTGGATGCCGCTGCCCATTTTCCCCATGGAATAAAAGTCTGGATCCACTGGGCATGGGGTAAGCAACACAACAGTGTTGCAGTTGGACGAAGGGGACAGGAATACAATCAGAGGAAACCCACTCATGAAGTCTTTGTCCCTGAGCTTCAGGAACACAAGCACCTTTAAGACAGGGTTGGCCGGAACATCAGAGAACCACTTCCACCCCCAAGAGATCACAAGCCTTGGTCAAAAGTACTCGTGAAATACTGCTGGGAAAGATACAAGAGCCTTTGTCAGAGAAAAGGAAGCCTAAAACCTGAATAGGGAGCAGACATGAGGAGAAGCCTCTAGAACACCAGCCCCCATACAAAACACAAGGTATTGCTACAAAAATCTAGACCTGCCGTGCGCTGAAGGTAATGATTGGAACAACCTCAGTCAGACCCAACTCAAGCCCTAAGTAAATCAGGGGTCAATAAGCCACAGCCCAGAAGCCATGCCCAGCCCACTGCTCCCTTGGTGATGGACGTTTTGGGGACACAACCACACCCACTCGTCTCCCTTATTTGTCAGAGGCTGCTTTCAAGCTACAATGGCACAGTTGGCGGAGAACTCACAACTCATGGGTTTTAAAACACTTCTTAGTTGGTCTTTTGCAGAGACTGTTTGACTAGATTAACTCAAAACGCCACAGGAAAAAACAAGTAAAAGGAAAGATGTGCCCATTTCTGAGCATGAAACCATTTCCTAGTTTCTACCATAGGAATCTTCCAGCAAAACCTACGAAGCATAAACATAAAGGAGAGAGAAGAGCCATGCGCTCCTAAGAGACAAATGATAAACAAAGCTGAATTCAGATCTGACGCAGACATGACGGACGGGGAACTGAGACTAATGATCACTGGCAAGCTGATGTTGAACGCTCTGATGCAAAAGTAAAAACTACTCATATTAGAGAAGAAAGGGGGTGCCTGGGTGGCTCTGCCATTAAGCGTCCGCCTTGGCTCAGGTCATGGTCCCAGGGTCTTGGGATCGAGCCCTGCATTGGGCTCCCTGCTCAGCAGCAAACCTGCTTCTCCCTCTCCCACTCCCCCTGCCTGTGTTCCCTCTCTCACTGTCACTCTCTGTCAAATAAATAAATAAAATCTTAAAAAAAACCCTAAGCTTCCACCTTAAGAAACTATGAAAAACAAAAAAAAAAAAAGAGAGAGAGAGAGAGAGAGAGAGAAAATTAAAAAATTCCCCCCAGTTAGTAATTTGGTTTCTCACAGGCTATTGGTAAGCAATTTTGAAACAAACAAATCAAATCAAAGGAAGTTCTTTAAAAATAAAACTGCTACTTTTCAAAAGTATTGAGTTAGTATGGTTGAATCAATATGCTATACATCTAAAACTAATACACAAGGAATGTTGAGAACCCGTGAGGACTGAAGAAAGTATGAAGGCGTGACAACTAAATTTAATGTGTGTCCCTGTTTTGGGTCCTGGAATGAAAAAGGAATGTAAATTTTAAAACCAGATAAAATCTGTTGAGTCACACCGGTGATAAGTGTTACGCTTCTTTATTTACTTTCTCTTCTATTAAGTATTCTATTGTATGCACGGCTCATAAATTATTGGGTATCACAAAGAAAAAAGCTTAAAAATTTATAGAATGTCTTGAATTCTCTACATATGTCTATATAAATATATGCGTTTATATAATCACAATCACTATCATGGATCTAAGCATATTCGTATATATGTTCATATATAATATATATCGTTCATACTTTACATATGCATGTGTGTGTGTATGTAAACATACACACGTGTTGGAATGATATATCTTAAACCCTGGAGGGAATTACAGGTGGGAGAGAAGGACAGGGGTATTAATGGCTCTTTATTATTTTATTTCTTCTAAGAAAACTGGTAGGACTCTACCACTAACTTTCCAAACTTGAAGACTTATTGAGCCCACGTCCTTGGGTTTGTGGGTGACTATTATGTTTCATATTTGAAATATTTCACGATTTAAAAAGAAAAAGCAAAGATCACCTGCAACAGTGTGGTGGGTCGATTGGACAGAAGCGACGTTGGGTGGGGTGTGGCCATTCAGAAAATGACATCAGCAACCAGGCTGGGGTGCTTTCCTACTGTCATTCTGGTGTGCTGTAGCAGCATGGAGAACGTGACGGCTCTGGTTGTCAAAATTAGGTTAACTTTTTTTTAGTCTCTGTTTTGTACAACTGAACACCAGCATGTGCATGGGAAGCAGATTTCTGGTCCCAGCCAAATAGAGAGAGAACTCAAATCTGAGAGTGAAAAAAGATTGTTCCCAATTCAGTTATCCCACTTTTTAGATGAAGGATCGGGCCAGTTACCTCGTGGGAAGTAACAATGGACAGATTGTGCCCTCTCTCTCCGGTGCCTGGTCTTTTTGGCATTCCAGACCCATACGCATTCAGATGGTCAGTTACAGTGGGGGAGACATGGCCATCCTTCCCAGTGATGCGTTAGAGTGCCCTTAAACCTAGAACACACACAATTAAGCCAGCAAAATGATACCTCCGGACACCTTTTGTCCTTTCCCAAAGAAGATTGCACTTAGACAAGAAAATGACTTGTCGATATTTGTATATGAACTTATTCCTTTGATAGCTGCATTTCCACGGAAATATTTTAAACTTTTTTTTTTTGGTACCAGACTCCTACAGTCATGTTAAAAATCTTAGCATTATAACTCAAATTGAACCACCAGCTGAGCTCTATTTATATAAAAATTCTATAATTAGAGGAAACAATGTCACCCAGCCATAGGAGCATGTGCAGCTGTAGAGCAGAAGAAGCCAGAATGTGTCCATGGAAGTGAAGCTCATTCCTGCAGAATACCACAGGCAGCTGAACTCTCCCAATTGTCCACCCGTGGTCCTTCCGCATGCATAGCCCACAGGCGTGGTCCAGAGGCACTGCGGGCTCTGTGCAGCCCTGACACACCTGCTCTCATATGATGTCTGCACCTCTCTGAGGAACGAGCAAAGGGACTTCCTGGAATGGGTTTCAAAATATTATAGAACGAGGGTTTCACAAACGCTCTCATTGTCCAGCTAAACATGAGCTGGGTCTTAGTCCTTACTTCTTCCATGCAGCCGTCATGGCGAGGGACCAGCTCAGTCATTCAGTTCCAAGGATGCCTTTCTGATACATCTTGTCTTGGCCACTATTGGAACGTTCATCACATGCCCGAGAGAGTCTTCCAGGTGCACAGGTGTGACACGCCCTGCCTGTGAGGGTTCTCAGGTCACTAGAGGTCACAGATGCGTCAGCCAGAGGATTTCAAGAACAGAGAGAGACGAGGGGCCACTGGAGCCATGGGAGGGTGGGTTTCCACCTCAGTCAGCAGGGTTGGGGAGGCCACCTGGGGCCACACATTGTGGAACAGGTCTCTGAGGTTGTGGAGGAGACCAGAGGTAACCAGGAAGGGGACAAATCACTTCAGGCTGAGGAATGGCCAAAGCAGAGGAGTGATGAGGCAGAAGCTGTGCACACAGCTCTTTAGGACACAGAAGGTTGGGTCTGGGCTTCAGAAGATGCCTGCATGAGGGCCCACAGGCAGCGCATGATCCTGCAGAACACAGGGGCCATTGCGTTGGAGAGTGTTGGATTCCAAGCTGCAGGTGGGTATTGCCCGAGGTTCTTCTTCCATACTCAGCCTTGATCTTTTTGGACTCATCGGTTTTATACGATAGTGCCACACTCCTCTCCCTGTCACGCACAAAGTAGGAGGCAGAGTGGGGAGCACAGTTCGCTGATGGGTGGGCTCCAGGCCTACGTCTTGGGGCCTTCCGAAGACTCCATGACAATCACACTGATGACAGGGCCAAGGGGCCTTATTTGGTCCTTTCTTGTGGGCATCACAAGACGAAAGGCTTACTGCCACACTAGCATCACCATCTCTTGCAGGGATATTATTCAAAGAGAGAATACTTAAGTCCCTCTATGCAGAGCGGTTCTTTCCAAAGAACTTTAGGTAACTTCTTGCTTCTGAACACGGGTGAACAAATTAAAAACAGTAAACTGGCTGACATTACAGATAGATTCAAGAGCTGCTTAGTTAAGGAGAAGAGCATCACAATGCCCTAGCTGATCTAATTAGACAATGAAACCTGTGTGCAAATCAACTTCGGAATGAAACAGGGCATAGATGATATTAAATGTTTAAGCAAATCATATGGTCACTGCCCGTGATGTCCCCAGCAACTGTTCCACTCTCCTACCCTTGCCTGTGGCCGCCCACCCTCCAGAGCTTGCTCCTGATTGAACTAAATCAGTGGGCACAGTCCCATCTTCATGCAAGTAAAATAAATAGAAGGAAGTTCAGAGTATTTTTGGATGGGGGATATGAGGGTTGGCACTAAGTGCTGTGACTTGGGTCTAAGAGTTGGGATGAGTCTCCTTCTTGATACCCTGTCATCATTCGGTGTTATAATCAAGTTCACTATAAGGACTACTCATGATAGGTCTATGACGGTTCTTTAAGTGATATTATGGGATGAATTGTGTCCCACTCCAATTCATAAATTGACATCCTAACCCTCAAAATAACTGTATTGGAGATAGGGTCTTTAAAGAGAGAATTAAGGTTAAATGAGGTCATAAAGCTGGAGTCCTATAGGACAAGCGTCTCTGTAAGAAGAGGAGGAGACATCAGGGATGCTTGTTCACAGAAGAAAGTCTATGTGAGGACAGAGTGAGAAAGGAGCTATCTACAAGGGAAGGAGAGAGGCCTCTGGAGAAACCAGCCCTGCTGACAACCTGACCCTGCACTTCTAGCTTCCAGTCTATGAGACATAAATTATGTCTGTGGTATTTTGTTATAGCAGCTGGAGCAGACTAATACCCATGCTATTCCTTAGGGTGAAAAGACGAATTGTGGGTTGGCCCCTCCTCCTCCTTTCCCAGGCTGAAACTAAAAAGAGGGAGGGAAGACAGGGAAGTAGTGTTCTCCTGTGCTCCCTGCTTCTCTGGTAACCCAGACTGGCACTGAGGCCATCTTTATGCCAGCATCTGCTTGCTTGCAGTCTTGTGGCATGGTGTGATTTGTTTCCAGAGATTCTATAAGGGGCCCCATTGCACATCTCCTTGATGTAGAACATTGCACTTGACTTGCCTTCTTCCAGTGACCCCTAGTTCTGGTTTTGCTGGCCTGCTACAAATGATCCTCTTGCTGGAGCCCTGGAAAAACATTCTAAGCCAGTCCATTTCCCACCAAGGCCACTTGATCCACAGGAAACCCAATCATCCCTGTATCAGCAAGGGATGGGAGTTCAGCCTGCTACACTAGCAGTAAGCTGCAGACTGAGAGGAAATGAGACATCAGCCTCCCTTTCCTGGTCCCACTCCCAATCTTTACAAAGTAAGTTTGTTGATACCTTTGTTACCAGTCTTGAAGGGTCACTGCCATGGATTAGGAACAAAGCCTAGCCTGTCCCAGTAGTCCCAGGAGTCTTGTTTGACTCCGTGATTCTCACTGTTCACCATTGCAATTTCTCTTCCATGGGCTGAGACAATGGTCCTGGGCAGTAGGAATGTCCTTAGATCTTCCTAACACAGCTTCACAGAATATTCTGGCTCTTTTCCACTGTGACCACTTACATTATGTCTTACATTTCTTTTTTTTTTTTCCTTACATTTCTTAATGAACAGAAATCAGTGAACCCAGGTTGAAAATTTTAGTTTGGAGAAATAATACTGAAATCTATCTGACATACATTTTTCTACATGTAGGATATCCAAAGTGAATATCCTATTGGTAAGTGAAAAAGAGAAAAGACTGAAATAGATACCTTTAACAAATGAGCTCATTGAAGTTTATGATGAATGCAATTTTGGGGGACAGAGCAAATAAAAAAAGAGAATAAAAGGTCAAAATGGAAAAAAAAAGGTCAAAATGGCTTTGTTGGCGGATAATCATTGAGAGATGATGCCAGAGGTATTGGTAGAAGGGGTCTGAATAGCAGTCAGAGCTGTAGGAATTTGTGTGGTGCTTAAAGACGGAGGGTCAACATGGAGCTCCCTGGAAAAAAGGAGAACACCTTTGGAGTCAGAAAGAAAGCCTGACAAATGCTAGATGATGAGATGGTGTTAGTGATGGTGATGGTCGTGGTGATGATGGCGATGATGGTGACGATGGTGATTGAGGATGCTGGTGATGATGGTAATGGCGGTGGTGATGGTGTCGGTGGTAGTAAAGATGGCACTGGTGAGCATGATGGAGAGGATGAGGATGACATTGAGGATGAAGATGTTGGTAATAGGAGCAGGTAACACTGGAAGAGCAGATACTCTGAGTCAAGGTATGAACTTCATGTTTCTTGGCCCCTTGACCCTCATGAGTTCTCTAAGAGATAGGTACATTTGCTCATCTCATTGTACAGAGGAGAAGAGTGACATGAACTCCACACCTGGATTGTACAAGAATGTCTTTATGAAGAATTTTTGTCTTGTCTGATCTCAGCACCCTTCAGTGGTAACTTAGGATCATCCTCTGAGTGTGTCTGTAAATAACCCCCTGAGCCATTCAAGACTTAGAAGCTACTATCTAAAGAAAGAGAAACATTATCTGTTTTCCCCCAAGGTACGGAAGGAAGAATACAGGCCTGATAAGCCAAGGTTCCTAGATGTGATATATTTTTAATTATGTTATGTCAGTCACCATACAGTACCTCATTAGTTTTTGATGTAGTGCTCCAAGATTCATTGTTTATGCACCACACCCAGTGCTCCATGCAATCCGTGCCCTCCTCAATACCCATCACCAGGCTCACCCAACCCCCACTCCCCTCCCCTCCGAAACCCTGTTTGTTTCTCAGAGCCCACAGTCTCTCATGGTTCATCTCCCCCACCCCGATTTCCCCCAATTCACTTTTCCTTTCCTTCTCCTAGTGTCCTCCATGCTATTTCTTATGCTCCACAAGTAAGTGAAACCATATGATAATTGACTTTCTCTGCTTGATTTATTTCACTTGATACATTTTTGAAGCTAAGAATACCTCCAACAACACAAGTTTTTGCTTTTAGAAAGGTAACTACATTTATCTTACTGACTCACACATCCTTTACCTTTCTAGCTATGGAAGAAATAATAGCAACAAATAGGTTGATCGTGTGTTCTTCCTGAGAGCGTGGATAACTTGAAGTTCCACAGCTGGTCTGTTGGGGTAGGATTTGAACTCAGGGACTCTGGGGCCAGAGGCAATAGCAGCGGTATGCTGCAGCTACATCTCATGAAAGCCCATACCTATATCACCATCAGAAATCATCAAAGTGACTGAGAGGTGTGAAAAAGGCTTTAGTGGACCCCAGTGAGTGTCTTAAATAGTTTTTTCTCATTCAAGCTCAAATGGGTGGTTTTCTCAGAGGAAATGTTCTTGCATAAGAACACATGGAAATGGGTGAGTTTTCTAACTTTTGGGGGGAGGAAGGTATGAAAGGTGTATTAGTGTCATAGCAGATAAAAGCATAAATCAGAGAGGACTGTGTGAAGGGAGAATGTAAACATAAGAGTATTTGATAGCAGAAATTAATGATCCTAGAATTATGACAATGACAAGCTTCTCCAAACACAGCTTCACTGAGTTATAATGTATATACAGAACACTGCACATATTTAATGTGTACAATTTGAGTTGAGTTTGGGCAAACACATGCAGTCATGATATCACCTCCAGGGCCAAGGGAATAAACATGCATCACGTCCAAATCTTTCCTGTGTCTTTCTATGGGTTGTGTGTGTTTATGTCTGTGAACGTGTCTCTGTATGCATGTGTGTATACGTGTGTGTGTGAGTGTGTGTGTGTTAAGAACACTTAACATGACATCTACTCTCTTAGAACTTCGTAAGTGTCCAACAGAAGCATTGTCCATTGTAGAAACAGTGTTCAGTGCATCTCTAGAACTTTCAAGTAACTTAATGAACTTGAAATATGAGATAAGGGTGTGGATCTGTGTATATTTAGTGTCCCCGGTGTGGTTAATAGTATTTTGTTGACGCTGGCACAAGTTGGGGGGGCCTTCTGTTCCTTAGAACAAGTCATTAGGTAATTTTCTTATTGTTTCTGCCAAAGGAAAAAGTTAGTAAATTTGTGCTGTTCTGAGCTACTAAGTTTTTGCCCATACAGCAATAGAAAACAACACAGTGGTGAACTGGACAATGGGTTCTTTACAGAATCTCCTTTTAGTTTCTGCTCTTAAATAGCTCTTTGAGATTTGGGTCTTGTTATGTCTCAATCAATCCTGGCATCAATTTAAGAAAAATTAGCATCATTAAAGTCATCAGCCTGCAAATATGGCAGAGGTCCTGCTCTCCTCATTCATGTGCCCAGACACTCCTTCCTCATGCTTCCTCACCCGTAGTCCAGATTTCCTTCCCGTGGACCCTCTATCCTGTGGCTGTCCACCAAATGGAAATCCAGGTGGCAGGCTCCTCATTCTGGCAGACTAATGTGTGGAGTTGGATTATCAATTTTTCAGAGCCGATCAAATCCTAAATCAGGATAGAAGGATCCACTCCATTTGATGGCGGACATCATGTCTTCTTTGCTCTATGCCTTGTGCCCAATAGTGCCTAGACAAGAGTAAGACCCCCAAAAGCCTTTTGAATGAATCAGTTAAATGAGCTATGGTCAAACTATGACTTCTGGGCACTCAGCTTGCCTGATGCTTTCATAACCTAACATTTATTTCTATACTTCCAACAATTATGTGGTTGCCTCAGATAATATGTAAATCCTTTCTTGACATTTCCCATCTCGGCTAACATTATACACGTTCTTGCTCGTCTTGTTAAATTCAGCATGCAGTGTTTTAATGACTGATTGATAAGCCCTGGCTGTGAATCTTGGAGAGGTCATTCTAGATCATCTTCATCTAGAAATCAAACATCAAAATTCCCATCCTAGAGCATTGCTCAATAAATATTTTAATATGGTATCAAGTTTCTTTTTTTCTGGCACAGCATTGATTTGTATTATGACTACACAAGAATCATCATTAAGTAAGCCAAATGGTTTCTGAATCTTTTATATTCAAGTGTATCTGTTAAAAATTGGCGTTGCCAAGTGACAAATCAGGAAGCAAGAAGCATGATCAGTATCCCAAGTCTGGAACTGGGGGAGACTTTTAAGACAGTGATACCATCTGGAAGAATTCTCTAAAAATGCAACCTACAGATCTGATATTGGTATGGGAGGAGGGACTCACAACTGGAGGTTGAACAGTAACGTGGCTTCTGCAAGTAACCAGCTGTCTATCATGCGACAGTCATCTCCTGACCCTCCTGCGTGGCAGTTTTCCCAACTGTAAACTGAGAGGATGCGAGTCACTATCTCTGGGACCATTTGATCCTTGAGATTCTATGGCTCTGATTTTAAATATTTCTTATTTAGAGTTTAAAAAATCTAATTTATGATAAATACTAAACTTGCTTCATATTGAAACAGCCACTTAGCGGCTGGGTTTTTTCAAAATTTTATTTTTATTTATTTATTTTTTTAAATAATTTTTTTATTTTTTATAAACATATATTTTTATCCCCAGGGGTACAGGTCTGTGAATCTCCAGATTTACACACTTCACAGCACTTTCACCAAAGCACATACCCTCCCCAATGTCCATAACCCCTCAAAATTTTATTTTTAAAAAAGTATGTCTTGGAGTAAAAACCAGGAATGCCAAACTTTAGATCTTTTGTACTTAGAACACAGTTTGAACACAATGTATCTTTTGAAAGGGCTGGACATAGAGCAGATCACAGGATTTGAATGGTCTCAAAACCTCCCCGCAGATTTGTAACCTGATAATCACATCCACACTCGGTGGAAAGCTGTGCCGCAAAGCAGCTGGACGGCACAAAGGTGCAAAACACGTTCTGTACTATCAGAACAACCGTAGGCCGCCGTTCCTTCGTAATGATGAAAATGTCAAGCGGAGTATTTTGCAGAAAAAATCTATAAGGTAGGTGTTTATAAAAGACACATGCTTTGAAAGTGTTTTGGACCTTTCAAGGAAAATTAATGTCTTATCCTTCTAAAAAAAAAAATTGTCCAAAGCTATAGTGTTTTTGTGCGTTGAATACTGTTCCCCCAAAATTCATATCCACCTGGAGCCTGAGAATGGGATCTCACTTGGAAATGAGGTCTTTGAAGAGGTAATTAATGAAGTCAAGATGATGCTGCGTTAGTTTGGGTCCCAGATCTGATGACTTGTGTCCTTCCAGAGATAGGGAAGAAGGTCAGTCAGGGCAGAGGCAGAGACCGGCGGCAGGAGGCCGGGGATTGCCCACCACCGCAGAAGCTCAAAGAGCAAGAAGGAATTCTTCCCTGCAGTCCTCAGAGAGAAGTCTGGAGCCTGTCGGCACCTTGACTTGACTTGACTTCTAGCTTCAAATCTGTGAGAGAAAAAACGTGTGTCGTTTCAAGCCGCCAGGACTGTGGCAGTTGGTTTCGGCAGCCCAGGCTGATCCTGGTGTTAAACGGGACTCGGGAGTGGACACCCAGGAAGGGGCCTCCCCTTCCTGTGCAGAAGGTGCAGAAGGAAGCACCGCTTGGTTCCAGCTGATGGTCAAAGCCAATTTTAATTTTACCTACTGAAGTCCGGCTAGGACTGAGCGCTGGCCGCGTCGGACCCCGTGAATTCTCACCATCACCCAGAAGGCAGCTCTGGTCTCCATTTGAGCCAAATGAAGAACTGAGCTCCGGAGAAGGGCAGAGATGTCTTCCTGAGCTGCGAACGCAGTGGAGGAGGTTTGAAATCCGACCACAGGAAAGCTCGCACTTTCCCTGCTGCCACCATTAAGGGGAGCAGAAGCCTCAGTCCAGTATCTAGAGTGAAGGCTGCGGAGAGAGGATGTCAGCTTCAGCCATCAGGAGAGAAAAATAAGAGGACATGCGCAGTCACTTAAGGGAGGACATGGGGGACACAGTGGTCACCGGCGGGGTAGGGTGGGCGCCTCACCAGAGTGGCCCCAATGGCCTCCCTGGGGGACCTGAGCCTTGCTGCCTCAGATTTAGGAGGCCCAGGGGACAAGTGAAGGCCGCCTGAGTGAGAAAATTCTGGAACATTATCGCCGTGGGGATGGTCATCCCGTGCGCAGTGGGTGCCTGCAGAAAACAGAACCAAACGCTGACATATTGACAGATATGTGCTAAGATGTGCCTCTCTAGAGCCTCAGTGGGCTTCACAGGGTCGCTGCTCCAGTGACCCGGGGCAGCAGGGAGCTCACAGACGAGTAAAATCCCCTCTCAAGTTTGCAGTGTGATACGGAGGGTAATAAGTCTCACACACACACACACACACACACACACACACACAGAGCTATCGCCCTCCCTGTCATACAGAAACCTACAAGGGTACTGCTTCACCCCCTGAATGAAACGGATGAAGTCTGCAGCTCGATTGCGTGTTCTCTGGGTTCACTGGAAATCGACGCCTGGCTGTCAGAGTCATTCTGTGCGAGGTTCCGAGCCACCCTGTTTCATGCAAGACCCGCTTTATGAAAAAGAGAGCCACTCAAGACTTTGCAGGTACGATGCATATCTAAATGCTGAACACATTTCCCACTTGGTTACCTAGTGAACTCGGAACGCTAGACAATGGGGATCAAACACCACCATTTTCCCAAATTGTAAATCTTGGGCCTATTCTTGACAAGGGAAGAGGGATTTTATGGTCTTGGTGATGTTTGGGAGGTGGCAGCAAATCTGGAAGGTAAGCGGCTCCTCCACCTCCTGAGAGCTGGCGCGCCCTTGGGCCCCCCTTGCTCCCGCGTCTTCTGCGTCTGCCTTTCCTTTCTTGTGATTTGTGAACACCGTGGCTCAGGTTTCTGACTCTGCAGCTCCTGGCTCGGAGCAGGAGTAATTAACCCTGCTCACTCAACCTTCCTGAAAGCATTAACTGAAGCTGGACAGGGACGCGGGGGAAGCAAAGCATCTGTCCACGGACACAAGGCCAAGTCGTGGCCTCTTATCGCAAGCGTAATTTCCATTAAACGCGTAAACTTTGTACTTGATTTCCAGATGATCCCTATGAAACTGAGCAAAGCCTAAGTGCTGATTTTGGAAAGCGGCTGTATTCGTAACTTGTAAAATCAATGGAAACCAGGTATGGGTCTCCTGAGGGGAGAAACTTGCTTTGAATGGTCAGGAGGAACGTGCGAATAAAGCATCCTTTAAAATGGTGCTAATGTCAGGACCCCAGGTGGCTCAGTTGGTTGAGCAACGGCCTTTGGCTCAGGTCATGATCTCAGGGCCCTGGGATCGAGCCCCACATCAGGTTCCCTGCTCTGCGGAGAGCCCTGCTTCTCCCTCTCCCTCTGCCTGCCACTCCTCCTGCTTGTGTTCTCTCTCTCTCTGTGTCAAATAAATAAAATATTAAAAAAAAAATGGTGATAATGTCCCAGAGCTGCCGGCTGCTGGAGCGGTTCTGAAATTTCAGCCACTTCACTCACCACTTGTTCAGTGTCTCCCCCTTTCCTCCCAAACCAAGTGGCCCATAATGGCCTTAATTACAGTACACTTGAGCTCCAAAATGGGGGGTGAGCAGAAGGAAGCACTGCTTGGTTCCAGCTGATGGTCAAAGCCAATTTTAAGTGATTTATGTCGTCGGAGATATGGCAGTTCCACGCAGTGACTGAAGATCAAATAACTCCGTGTTTTTCAGGAATAGGACACTTAGTCCCAGAAATCGCATCTGGAACAGGAAGCGGGGCGGGCACCTGAGAGCTTGGTCGCAGCGGTGGGACCCGGGGGAGCCGAGATGGGGGAGCGCGCGCCAGCATGGGGCTCACAGCGCCCAGCCGGGCCTTACAGAACGCGGCTCCTTAATAAGCAACTCAAATCTAAAAATAGGGCTGGGGAGAGAAGCCTGGCTTTCCGGGCTTGGTTTTCCATTCTCCTTTCCCTCCCTACTGTCTTCCAGGCATTTATTCTCATAAGAATAAGAATATTTCTCCTACGGAGCATATGCTGCTTCTGAGCTCCACTGTGCAGCTCGACGTGGAGCGCGGCTCTGAGAGCATCCCGTGGGACGCCCCCACCCCGGGGTCGAGGATCCATGGCTGTGGTGAGGTTGCACCCCCGTCCGGACGGGGGTGCACACGGGCCCCTCCCCCCAACATACACACATACACCTGCAAGCAACCCAGAGGCACCACAGAGGGATCAAGTCCCACGCGGGTCACAGCCCGGCCACCCCTCCCTCCACCCCCCACCATACCCCCCTGTCCATCAGCGGAGGGAGCAGGCACAGGGCCTAGGATGGGGCCCCGCAGACCAACACCACGAGGCCAGCTGGCGGGGTGCAACTCTGGACCCCGCAGAGGCTGGTGAGGGGCTGCGGGGCAGTGGGACAGGGACACACACACTTTCCATGCTGTCCTCCAAGCCAAGGAGACCAGAGCGGAAACCCCGGTGTGGCCTGGGGGCACCGAACCACCTGGAGCTCCTGGTTCTCATCTCCCTGGGACTGCAGATGAGTCCTGGGTTAGTGGCCATGGAACAAAGACGGGCCTTTCCCCGTCCGCATTGGGTGTGGGTGCTTCCGTGCGGCACCGCCCTGGAAGGGAGGACTCAGCTACTGGGGACATAAAAGGAAAGATTGGAATTCTTAGCTTGAATCCAGAAAGTGTATCTCAGTCACAACTTTTGCTTAGAAAAGAACACTGAAGGACAGAGGCCCCCCTCCCTGGCACCCACAGCTCCTGAGATCACGTGGCATTTCCATTTATTTCTGTAAATGGTTACTCAACAAATAATCACCAAAACGCAAATAACCACACTCCGCCAAGGGTCACCGGCACCTTTCCTGCTGTCCTCTGTCTCCCAAATCTGAGCTTTGAGCTCCAGTGGGACAAGGGCCTGCAGGACGTGTATGGAATCACAGTGGTTGGATCCTAAATGCTTTTGTTGGATTAAAGCCACAGAGAGAGAGACAAGTTTCTCCTGAGCAAACTGCCTATGCTTGTACAAAATGGGGAGGTGCTGTCTGCTTAAAACACAAACCCTGATTGCAGTCTGTGACAGGGTGCCAAGGTCAGCAAAGAACGAAACCATTTAGTGCAAAAAATGTTATAAAATATAAAATCTGCTCATTTATATCCTGCAATTTTATATTTTATTTTATTTTATTTTATTTTATTTTTTATTTATAGCAGCAGGCAGAGGGAGACAAAGAATCTGGGGCAGAATCCACGTCCAGTGGGGAGTATGGACTTGATCTCAGGACCCCGAGATCACCACCTGAGCCAAAATCAAGAGTCTCACACTGAGCCACTGGGGCGCGTAACCCATAGCCCATGCTTTCTAAGAATAAATGAGAAGCAGGACTATTTTCTGATTCATCTCTCACTCTTCCTGTCCGTTAAATTCTCAGCCTTGGACTTCTAGTTCCTGGAGTGCTCCCAGCACTCCACTAAGCCTCTCCGCCATGACCAGGCCACCCCTACACCTTCGTCTTGGGAGCCAGTGTTCAGATCACTGCCTGTCCTCTCAGTAAGGACTTTGGTTCTCAGACAATGACCTCCCAACTCAATTTCTCTTGGGCCAGAGTCTTCAGATCAAATACAGGATTCCCAGTTAAATTTGAATATTAGACACACATTTTCAGGTAATTTTAAAAAAAATAACCATGTCCATACAACATTTGGGGAGCAATCATACTAAAATATTATTTATTTTATTTGAAAATTCAAGTTAACTTGAATCCTGTATTTTTATTAATTGAACCTGACCACTCTCCATTGTACCCCAATTCTAATAGTCTCTGTTGGTATTGGGGTCTTCAGGGTTTTGGTTTGACTTTTTATTTCTGTGTCCTCCTCCCAAGACTTGGATGCCATGGTACCAACTTGTGATTTTTCCAGATTTACCTGGCAGAATCTCGACAGTGATTAAATCCAATTCTCCATATTCTTTGCGCCTGCACCTGAAAAGCTTGATGTGGACTGAGAAAAATGCCTCGTGATGATGAGTGCTTTTGCTTTTTCATTTATGACCACAAATTCTAAATAGATCCTTAGCACTGCCCAGAAGTCACGCTATATTTCCTTTAAGAATTGTTTTCACAGGCCCAGAGAAACTAGTTCAGGCCTGTTCTTCTTAAACCTCAACACCAACTTCTCTCCTTAGCCTCAGCTGATGGTCCTGTTCCTGATCTCACTGAGAAAACAGAAAAAACGAGAAATCTCCGTCCCCATCACCGTCGAGCCAAACTTCCTGTGACGAGCGGGTGCTGTTCTTTCCCTCCTGCTTCTCTGCGGGGCCGCGCTCTGCCTGCACGCTGGACTCCACGCATCTCTGCTGACTTTAGTTCCCTGTCTTGCCTATTATTTGCTTTTTTCCCTCTTTGTAAAGTGTTTCTATCTTGAACAGATCACTATATCTGATTATACTCAGAAGCCCAGAAAAAAAGCATCTGTAGCTAAATCAAACACACTTTTGGGTTTTAAATCATTTAATGCAAATTGATTCGTGTGTGTGTGTGTGTGTGTGTGTAGCTACAGTAGGAGGAAAGTGCACATTTCAGGCTTGACTTCAGTACCTCACCCATGTGGGCCATGAGGCTTCTGTGGAGGACGGGGCATTATGAAGGATGGGCAAGGACAGAAAGAAGAAAACAAAAGCAGCCAGTCTGCGCTCTCAGAAAGGAAGCCCAGTTTAATCTTTACGAGCTCAGAACTGTAAAACTAAGCACAACCTTGTACCTTCCTCTTACGAATGGCAATTTGACAAAAATGGGCACATATAGGAAGATCTACAGAACACCGAAGGTAACTGGTAGTGCTTCAAAAGAAACATAATTTTGAGCTCCAACATTCCAGACAATAGAGATGTCTGTGCAACTTAGAACAATATATAGGAGACTTGGGATGAAGCTTCATAGGAAGGTTTTAAAGGGAGGCACTTCTTGGCATTGCACACAAAGAAACCGTTTTGAAATTTCTGGAATGATTTTGTGACACTGAATCTCTCTACTGAATCTCAAGAGCAAATTTTCCTCCTGTGTTGATGCCAGGTTTTTTAAATGCACTCGAATATTAAACAAAGAGCATCTCGTTTTGCCAAATTTATTACAAATGATTGCACTGGCTATTAAAATTTGCATAATGTTTCCAAGTGTGGAAACTCACTTATCACAGCTCACCCGCTGCAGTGTGCAAAACAGCTCTCCAAGTTTTATGGGTGGGGACGGCCATTACTCAACTAGCCTAGATTCGGAGCCCATCAATTTAGGGTTTTGATAGTAGTAAGAATTACCACCCTTTGTATTCCATTAAGACTGAACTGCAAGGTTAATAATATTATTAACCCTAGTGAGATGTGAAAACCAGCCAACAGTTTATGCTAAGCAAGCAGAAAATGGAAAATACAATTTTCTGTGTGACAAGCAAATATGGGTTAGGTTGTAGTCTACGACATGAAAGATTTGGGTTCTTCAGAGCCTTGGGCTGTCCTGCCAGGCATCTGATCCTCTCACATCGGACTTTAAAATGGGTCAGAGAACAGACACTCAGCTAATGATGGAATGTTACAAGAAGTTTTGTTTGTCTTTTACAAAAATTGAGAACAGTTAAATTTCAAGACTGTGTACAGAGAATGATCCAGGATTTGGGGTGGGACACACATGTTCTGTGAAAAGCAGGTCAATTGGGTCTTTGGATGGTGATGTTGGAAGCTGAGTAAAGCTCCGGAGCCATTTTCGGCTAACGGTATGGCTCCCTAGTTCTGGAGCTGGAAGGAAGTGTTCATCTCTGTGCTGTGAGATTTTCCAAGGAGTTTCCCTCGCCCTTCGTTTGTGCTCTTGATCAGCTGCCTTGGTCCTACCTGGAGAGTAAACAATATTCTCTGGGAAGGAGTGCGGCTCCCAGAAGCTTCACCCCTTACTGGCTGTGTGACCTTCCGCAAGTCATTTCTGCTTCCGCAAGCTTCCCCTTCCTCATTTTAAAATGGGAAAACTTACAGCACCTGCCATGCACCGGTTTCATAAGGATTAAAGAAAAGCATACCTGGAAGGCACTTGGCACAGAGACTGAACCATAGCACGTTTTCAATAAGTGTTTGTCTTATTATTTGCTGTTGTTGTTATAAAATCGGGGCAGTTGTGTCTTCAAATCGGCAAATGTTTATTGAAAGCCAGCTCTCTGCCATTGAGCAGGTTAGCTTCTGTCTTGCTAGCATGCGTGACACTGCCCTACTTTACTTCTTCCTTGAGTTCTAGCCATTAATCCATAGAGTCCCCCAAACCCTCAGGACAAGCAGGATATCCTGAACTCACTGCCACAGTCTTTGAACATTTCCTTCACCTCTCATTTCTAGAGATTCCAAACCCAAAGGGCAATCACCAGCACTCAAAAATTCTGAGTTGTTTAAAACTGAGAGCAATGGAACATTAAAAGAGCTCTCTTACTCAGCACCCAGCCGTTGACGTTCAGTAGCATTATAGGCATGTAATAAGAAATGGGAGAAGAAAGGACTTAAAAGTCCGAATGCGTGTTTGGATTGATAACAGCTGTGAGGAACTGTCATGTTTCTTGTTGAGCACATATGGTTGCCCTAACGTGTTTGAAAGGAAAAGGCTGCTGACTGCCTACGCCCGCCCTTGCTCAGGCTCTCTCTGAAACGTGTCCCTACTGGGCCAAGCTACAATAGTCCCTGGTACAGTGTTTGTCCGTCTTTATATTCTGTATGGCTTCCAGAAGGTCCACGATGTAAGCTCCTCTGCACATGCGAGCATGGGCACTGGGGATACGGAAGCTGCCCGTTTCACGTTCGGTTCCATCCTCATGTTTCACTGGTGGAAGAGCTATGTGAAAAACAGACAAATACCAACTGTGTGAAAAACAGATGAATACCAAATGAGGAATGTTCTGTGAAATACTGACCAAGGCAGTCAAGGTCGTCTGATGAAGGGAAGTCTGAGAAATGGTCACCACGGAGAGGAGCCTAACTAGACATGATGACTCCATGTAATGTGGGGTCCCGGATGGGGGTCCCAAACCAAAAAGGAACATCAGGTGAAAATGAAGGAAATACGGAAAAAGTGTGGACTTCAGTTAATAAAAACGGTTCAATATCGGCTCACTGTGGCAAGTATACGTCACTGAGCTAAGATGCTAATACTAGAGGGAAATGTGGTAGAGGGTGTGGGAGAATTCTCCAACCCTCATCATTTTCCAGTAGAGCCAACGCTTTTCTGAAATAAAAAGTTTAGGTTTAAAAAGGTTGCGTGACTAAATGAAAACAAGTGGTTTAGCTAGTGGAATTAAAGAAAAAACATGTTCACAGACAATTATGATCTCAAGCATCTACCATGGCTTTAATGTGAAGGACTCCCCACGACTCACAATGGCTCTGTGGTCCGGGTACTAACTGGAAAGAGTAAGCCTGTCTCCACGGTTGTATATCTCTCCAAAACTCCTTGTATTTGGTTGTTAAACTGTAGTTTAGCTACTAATAATAACTACTTCACCATAATAACTACTTCACAGGTTGTCTCAGAGGATTTAATTCAACATTGGCGAACCTCCACACAATGTCTGACACATAACATTGTGTAAAGTAGGCAGTATAAACTCCTTTCATACTCCTTTTCACTTCCTTTTCAATATAGAATTAGTCACGCTCTCTCTTTTCTTTAGATTTGTAGTACTTGATCAACTGTTAAAATAATTTTGGTTATGCCATGTGTGGTTGGACCATAAGAAAGAAATTCTTTAATGTTCAATTTTTAATTATCTGTGAATTATCTGCACACAAAGCTAGAAGCTTTAAATAAAACAAAACAAACAACAACAAAAAGAACACGGTTTCAATGTTGCCCTTTTCCAGGTTTTGGAGAGAAGAAATATCAGGTAGAACTTGAAGGCACTATGTGTTTAAGAAAAGCAGATATTCTCTAGAAATGAGTTAGTCTATCTGCATGGACCATTTTTTTTTTTTTTAATTTTCTGCAGTTGAATAGATAAGTGGAGAATGGAGAGGAAGAATCCTATTCTTATAATCCATGGCTCTGTCTTAAGGGACTTGGGTGATTTGAATTGAGGTGTACGTATTCACTCAAGCAACTAACTTTCAAGAGCTCTCTATATGTCACTCGGATACCGATGTTGGAGACGGAGGGGAAGTGAGGTCTCAGCTAAGATATTGCTCACGATCTACTTGAATAGATTCCATGAATTAATACTTGACACCTAGCCAGGGTCAGGGGTCAAGAGAATGTCCCCAAATATCCCATTCTGCAGAGTTCTGAAGGCCATCTACATAAAAATGAGCATATGGAGGTGGCCGCAGACCTAATAAGCCGAAAGTCCATGTCCCAGCTGGCCACAGCTGCACACTGCCATAGAGACAGAAGTGTAGGCTACAAAAGGAAGGCTGGTTGATGAGGCAAAAGAGTGAGGCCGTGGCCAGGTCCTCTGCTCAGCCTTGTTCAGCTTCGGAGTTAAGAGGTGAACAGTCCCGACTTCCATCGTAGACAGGACTCTGGGTCTGCAGGCTGGAGTAGAGACTGACATGGGCTCAGATTGGAGGCTGTGTCCAGGTAAGTGATGAGGAATTAAATAAGGGAGCAGCCAAAAAATGAAAAGCGAGCCAGGTGGGTTGACGCTGATGAGTTGCTGACCAAGTGAATGTAGAACCCGAAGTCTTGACTAACTCCCAGGTTTCTGGCTCAGGTTACTGAGATGGTTATGGTGGATTCGTCAGCATGAGGAACAGAGGACAGGGAGCCGGTGTGACAAGGATGGAGAAGATGGGGAGGAGGAGCTTGATTGCTTCAAACAGGAAAAGGCTGAGCTGGAGGAAGCTACAGGCAGTCTACGATACAACTGAACATCTCAAGACGAAGCCAGTAATTCTCAACAAGGAAAAAGTACTGATGGGAAACAACCCCCTTGTGATTGGAGGAAAGAAAATCATGACAAAGGCGGTGGTGAAAAAAAACTTATTTATTATGGTGTTTTACCTTAAATTAAATGGAATTACACAAACAATGAATTGTGGAACACTACACCAAAAACTAATGAAGTACTGTATAGTGACCAACATAACATAATACAAAGAAAAAAAAATTAATAAATTTATTCTAAGTTGCTTATTGAGTAAGAAATTAAAATTTTGGAAAGCAAAAAATAAATAAATATATGAAATTAATTTCAATCCCATACGGGCCTTAAGAATTATCACAAGGTAGATAGAGCAACAGAAGCATATGGGGTCACTAGGGTCGAGATGGTTCTTGCAGTCTGGGTAGGGTTCAGTTTGCTCACACAAAGCATGTCAGATTACTGGAAAAATCATTATTCTGTAGCATGGCCCGTTGCCATGCTCTGAAAAAGCACAGCCCTGGTCTTCTGAATTTCCTCCAAACCCAAGAGTAAAGCTCTGAAGCAGGAGTCAGATTGAGAAGACGCACTGAGGTGCTCTGTAGATGCCCTCCACCATCCAATGCAGTTGAGTGACTGGGTTTCTTAGGGACCCCCGGGCATTGACTACAAGCCCGAGCAACACATCATTCGGCTTATTTTCAGGAAACACAAAACTAAGAATATATTAATAAAATAAAATGCTGTGTTAGCCCAACTGTTCACTAACTTTATAAATCTATTTTGGAAAGACGTGTTCATTTCCCCATCACTAATCTGTATGATGGTTCCTTTGTATGCACTAGGATTTGTTTTCCCTGGGAGTGGTAAAAACCCCGAGTAGCAGTGGCTTATTCAGGATGGGCTTATTTATTTCTAGTGTGAAAGAATCCAGAGGGCATCTTTGTGGGGCTGCTCCTAGCACCGCGGTTGTCAGGATCCCAGACACTATCTGGGCAGTTGCCCCACTGTCCCCCACATGCGGCTCCCCGTCATGGGCTCCAGCATTCTAGCCATCGCACAGGCACCCCCAGCAGCAGGAAGGCAGTAGGCAGACCGGCCTGAACGGGGGCAGGACATTCCCCGTCCCATTCACTGTCCAGAACCTGGCTGCCAGGGAAAGGAAGAAATGCAGTGTTTCTTCTGAATAGTCAGGTGCTCTGATAAAAAGGAAAGGCTTTCTGAACAGGGAGGAATGGGGAGAATGAGTATGAGGGGCAATAATAAATCTCCTCCATACATGCCCCTTAAAATTAGGGTGGTCAGATTTGAGCAGATAGACAGATAGTTAGATATTTACTCTAACCAAAACGTACATACCCCACCGTATCTTCTACCAGGCACTTTTAGAGGCAATATAAGGAAACAAAACAAAAAAAAAACAAAAAACCTCCCTGTCCTCACAAACCTTCTCAGAGCTTAATTTCCAACAAATGATAGCTGTTTTTACCCTCAGGATCAGGCCAACTTTTTTTTTTTTTTATGATTTTGTGTATTGATTAGAGAGTGAGAATGAGTGAGGGGAGCAGCAGGCAGAGGGAGAAGCAGGCTCCCCGTTGAGCCCAATGCGGGACTTGAACCCAGGACCCTAAGATCATGACCTGAGCCAAAGGCAGACACTTAACTGAATGAAGCACTCAGGCGTCCCAGTCAGGCCAACGTTCCAGCAGAACTGGCACAGAGGGTGAACAAGCCTCGTCCTTCCGCGACTGAACCAAGGAGTGGGAGCAGACCCAATCAGAATATTCTGTGTACCTCTGACACAGGCAGCTTCATGGGCGGAAGAACGTCGTTCAGAAAATATACAAAGATGACCGTCTCTAATCTCTGCATTGAATGCCTTCAAATTCTGTATCTGTTAAATTTGAGCAACAAAAAAAGAGATGGAAAAATTCTTAGTTTTGAGAATCTGCGTCCTCCTGCATCATGATACTCGAGATGGCCGAAACCGTTGGTTTGTTTCCTGGTCTCATGTGCCACGAAGATACACACAGCGGGGATGGCACCTCCGCGCTTTCTCTGTAACTTGGGGTTCTCGCTCGGTGCTGCTTATGGGCTCCTGATGCCTTGGGCGTGATGTAATGCTGTTCCAGCCCGTAAAGAAAAGGGGGGGGGTCAAGCCTCAGATACAATATCAAGAGTCCATCTGTTTCTCTTGTGTGTATCACTCATTATGAGTCCACGAACTACCCACTGGTCAAGCTAAGAACTCAGGATAGGCAATGTGGTATAACATACACTTGGCTTTGCCCCTTCGGCTAAATGCTTGTGAGTCAGTTACGTACCTTGATTAAACTACAATTTTGCCATCTGTAATAAAACAAGAAAATAATATTACCTATCTCCAAATGATCCCCCCCCAATGGTGTTAAAAGTAAATAAGATTACATACATACACATACTCTCTAATCTGTAAAACATGAATAAAAATGTCACGAGGGCCTTAATATTATGTTTGAAATGTGAGTTCCTCGGGCGAGATTATTAGGCAGACTAAGATATTTTATAATTAGTATGCATTTTGATTTATGCCATCTTGTAGGAAAGAACTCATTCAAAAATTTTTTATTTGTAGTCGGTGTTTAGATAAGCTTAGCTGACCTTTTCCCCAATCTCAACAATTAGCTGGTGAAACGAGATATGCCTGGCCAGGAGAATACACGGTGTACCTTACTGCTGTGATAAAACAAACAGCAAACCCAATCCCAGAGATCAAGCCATAGAGGCAATTAAACTTTGTAGAAGGTGTCAGTCCATGTTCAACCAAGCAGACAGAACAATTTCTGTAGCAAGAGGTATTTTGATTCACCATGAATCCTTTTGTTTTTACCAGTGACAGAGCTGAATTAGTGTTTGCTGGATACATTTCATCTTTCTCCAGATCACAGTTTATTTTTTAATTGGGTTTTCCAAAATCATCAGGTTGGGCTGGACTTTCGCTTTTTTTGAGTGTTCTGGGAACTCTGAGGGCTAAGCTAGGAAAGATTCTGTTCGAGACGTGTGTGACATTTTTACGGATGCAGCTGGCCCCTGCCACCCCCTGACGGGTGGAACGAGGAAACGGGATGGAAGATTGTGGATGAGAAGCAGATAGAAGATCCGGGGGAGAATGACCAGGGGAAAAGGGTGGTCTCTAACAACAGAGTTGTTCTCATCTAGGGAGAACGTGATTCTGCTCTGCTTTTGTAAGGCCCAGTGTTGGCCTTTGTTGGGAGCTTCTTTGATGTTTTCTTATAAAAGTGTGAGACCACGCTCTTATAAGACACGGATGAAAGTTCTGCTCATCAAATCATGTGACAGTGATTTCTTCTCTAAGAAAAAGTAAAGACTGTGTTGGGCAAGAGGACCTTAGGAAATGCTTCCCTGGTGATGATGGTGCCACCAAGAGATCAGAGACTCAGAGTCCCCTGGAATAAGCCCTGTAAGATGGAGGGTCGCAAGCCGTGGAGACAGAATCTAGAAATATCCACTCCGGAAAGGCACCGCACATATGCGTTACTGACTGTCCTTCACTTAAGATTACAGGACCCCAGGAAAGGTGTCCCCCAGGGTAGGGCCGGGCCACAGAATAAAGACAGTAGGAGACAGGAATTGGACACTGGGACATTCTGCAGATGGCCCACAAGAGATCTCTGGAAGGGTGGTTCCTCCAGACCCAGCGTCGCGATTCCTCCAGAAGTGTTCTGTTCCCACAGGCACCCCAGCCACTCAGGAGAACCCTCTGGTGGCTCCCGGACCCACCCTCCCAGGGAAGTTCTACTCAGACTCTCCCAAATCGAGGTCCCAACCTCTCCGGGCTCCACAAATACCCTGGCTGGACATGGGAGAAGGGTCCCCATTGTTGAGTTTGCTCCTAGAGCACAGCTCAGGGGAGCAGAGTCTCCCCCCCACACTACATAATCCGATTTCCGCACTGGGTGGAGCTGATTGTACCTTCGTTGATTACAATGCTCTCGAGTCTAAGAGCTCACAGAGCAGGATGCATTGGTATCAAGGAAAGAAACGGTGCCCACAGAGAAATTAATTTAAAAGGAATTATCCTTACTAGTGGATGTGCTGGAAGAAGGCAGTGGGAGGTGGACAGGTAGGAGATTAGACTGACTTGAGCATTAAATAAAGCTACCTCGATTTAATACTTCTTAAATGTCTTTAATGCTGATTACAAAGGGAAATACAAAGTCACCCTGGGCTTTCCTTTTAAGATGTAGTCCCCCGCACACGAAATCTCTGATGCGGTTCTCAACACTCGCATACACGTCACAGAAGTGCTTTGAGGGCCGGCATCCTCTGTGTTTGCTGGCCTCTGTTTTTAACACCAAACACTGTCCGGGACACTGTGGTCCCAGATTCTTTATTTCTCTATAACAGAATCTGATAGAGGTCTGCCCACCCAAGAGTTCTGCTTTTTGACTCATGGCACCTCATGAGTTAAGTCACTTTCTCTGAATTTGTGAATTAATAACATTAAAAAACATGTATTCAAGTAGTTTTAAAAATGCACTCATCATGATTTTCTTTTTTTAGAGAGAGAAGGGAAGTGGGAGAGAGAGAATCTTAAGCAAGCTCCACACCAAGCATGGAGCCTGACGCGGGGCTCGATCTCACGATCCTGACATCATGATCTGAGCCAAAATCAAGAGTCAGTTAAACATCTGACTGAGCCAACCACATGTCCTTGCATTCCCCATGATTTTTATGAAATTCAAGGAGCATGTTGAATTGTGGAGGAGAGAAGGGAACATGGGTGGGATCTCATGGTGGTGCAGTTGTGACCTCATGGGGCATGTTGGGATCCCATGGTTGTGCAGCTGTGACCTCATGGGGCATGTTGGGATCACATGGTGGTGCAGTTGTGACCTCATGGGGCATGTTGGGTTTTTAGGATTTCTCAGTATGACTTTTTATTGGTTCATCAAGTGAAAGACGCCCAGACGCCCATTAAGTGATGCTACCTCTCCCGTTGTTGGGGGTCAAAGACTAAAGAGGCTCGGTGACTCAGGAGAGAAGGAAGGAGCCTGGGGAATCTTGATTTGGATGTTTCAGAGGCCAGGCATATTTTTCCTTCCCTTGTCCCGAACTTGCTGTCTTAATGAACTGTAACCAGTACTGGCCCAAAGTATTGATTTTCCCATCTCCTGCTTTTATCATCCACCAACTGGAAAACAGTTGCTGCAGGCACCTGCTCCCAGAACAGTCCATGTGACTCATAACCTTGGGGCCTTTTTCTTCCTGTGCAGCATAACGAGAGAATTGTATCTTTTCTCTGCCTTTTCAGAGGCTAACTTTTCATTCATGTCTGAGCAAACTTAAGGTTAGTATGACGTGCAAGCAATAGGAAATGAATTTTTTGCTATTGGTTTCAGGGTCTTAAAACGGATGCTTCTTATTTTCTCTTTGTTCTTCCCCTCTAGCAGTTACTAATAACCAGCAGGAGGAGTTCGGGCGAACAGAAATAAGTAACCAAAGAGTTTGCTTGTTGAGGCAGAACTTTTCTGGTCAGATATGTGTCCTCTTCATGCATAGATCTGGGTGGGGTTTTGTTGAGGCGCACAATCATACTGAACTCCGTCTTCTGTTTATCTGCTCCTCTGTGTCTTCCATTTTGAAAGCGGTGGTCACTTTGTTTCTCATTAGCCATAGGTCCGCATGGTCACAATACAACAACAACTAAATGGGTAACCAGATAAGTATCATTTATGATCTGCTAATAGGGTAATGTAATTAACTAAATTACGTAATGCCATAGGAAAGATAAAAATTTAGACTGAATTTCAGGAAATGTTTCCTGATTATAGGAAATATTTGATTAATAGAAAGGCTCTCAGGAGGACGGATAGGAGTTCTACCACTCAGAACATTTCAAATTAGATCAAAGCCAGAGAAATGGAAGCTGGGCTTTTGTTGATATCTGCGTATCTCTTAGATTCTCCCTTTCCAGATCACCCCATATGGGAGCAAGAATATTCTATTTAACTCTGGACAACTCTGTATAATAAGCAAGTTCTTGACAGCTGTGTTCTTCTAATATGAATCTCATTTTCCAGTTTCTGAACAAAAGTCATCTTTGCAACTCAAGTTGAAAGGAATGGTTTTACTCGATTTGGGAAAATACAAAACAGACAAATATCCCCGCAGCTTTGGGTTCCCCAAATGTGTCTGATGTCTGTTCTTTGTGGCTCTGAAATTCACCCGTGAGGCAAGATTCCATCTTGTCAGCTCCTAGAAGTGTACGGGCCATCACTCACAAGACCCACTGAACACATCGGAAGACGTCTTGTGCTCTCTGTGCGGTTCTTGGTATACCAAGGCCCATTCGGTCGCGGCACCCTGCTCGTTGAGGTGGGTGGGAATGCCCGTTTGTTCCCCTGTCCCGTTTGATCATACGCACTCACTGAATATAGTCCTAGGTTTAAAGAGTTACTCAACACACACATGCAAAATAAAAAGTTAAAACCCCTCCCCAACTCTTCCCCAACAGTCCAGATTAGTTGGTATCATTTCAGAATTCATCGCTTTACTGATTTATCATGCGTACACATGTGGCAGGTGTGGTATTCCAGGGCAGTTCACAGACAATGTCGTATTATTTCAGACGTTACGATACATGGATTCAGCAATTCTAAACATCACTCAGTGCTCCCTCGGACAAGGACACTGCTCACCCTCCTCACTTTTCCCCCACCCCCCTAACCACCTCCCCTCTGTAGTCAAGAGTCTGCCTTTTGGTCTGTCTCTTTTTTTCTTTGTTTTACACACAACATGTTTTTAACTTAAGTAGAATCATCCCATTTCTGTCATTCTGTAATTTGTGGTTTCCAATTAATAATATATCTCTGAGATCTTTTTCAGGGTAAAACATAGGGATCTATGTCATTCTTTAAAAAGAACTATATAGAACCCATGGTAACAGCATTATTTATATAATCATTCTTAAATTAATAAATGTTGAGTAATTTTTCCCTTCTGGGAAATGCTACAATAAATATTCACACTTACATATCTTGTGGATGAATATGAACATTTTATAACATTACGGGCTCTCACTAATACGGCAGACGTTGTTACTCACACTTGGCAAATTTTACTTCACGTAACCCTCACAGCTTTACAAGGCAGATACAATCATTCTGTTGATAGGTGACGAAACTGAAGCAGAAAGTACTTGCTGCTCTTGAGATTGGGGCCTTTTTTCCCACTAAAGGTTCTAATTGGTGATTACTGATTTATTAAAAAACTATTGATTTTTGTATATCAATCTTTTACCTAATCTTTACAGTGAATTTACTCATAGGATTTGATAGTTTCAATTGATTGCATTGGCTTTTTTTTTTTCTTTTAAGATTTATCCATTTGTTTTGCGATAGGGACAGTGTAGTGGAGGAGAGGCAGAGAGAGAGAAAATCTGAAGCAGTATCCTGACTGAACACAGGCAGACAGGGGGCTTGATCTCACGACCCTGAGATCATGACCTGAACCAAAATCAAGAGTCAGATGCTCGGGGCGCCTGGGTGGCTCAGTGGTTTGGGCTGCTGCCTTTGGCTCGGGTCATGATCTCAGGGTCCTGGGATCGAGCCCCGCATCAGGCTCCCTGCTCCGCAGGAAGCCTGCTTCCCTCTCTCTCTCTCTCTGCCTGCCTCTCTGCCTACTTGTGATCTCCGTCTTTCAAATAAATAAATAAAATTAAAAAAAAAAAAAAAGAGTCAGATGCTCAACCTTTGGGCCTCCCAGGTGCCCAGATTATATTAACTTCTTAAAACAGTGTTATCGAGGTATGATTTTCAGACTGTGAAATTCACCTGTTTTAAATTACAGTTGATCACTTTTAGTGAATTTTCCAAGGTGGACGACGGATGGCGTAAGCCAGTTTTAGAACATTTCCATTGCTCTAACTACACGCCTCATGCCTACTGGTAGTTAACCTCTGTTCCTTCCTCCTTTGGAACTCAACAAAGCAATTTCTGTCCCTGTAGATTTGTGTTTTTTGGACATTTCATTTAAAAATAATCATACAAAATGTGGTCTTCTGTGTCTGGCTTCTTTTATTTGATGTCGTGTTTTTCAGGTTCATCCATATCCTGACATGTGTAAGTATTTCGTTTCCTTGTGTTCCTGACTGCCATCCCGTTGCACGGGTAAATCATCCATGCACCAGTCAGTGGACTTCTGGATCTTTCTACGTTTTGTTTATTATTAATGATGTTGCTATAAACATTAACATGGAAGTCTTTGTGTGAACATATGTTTTCATTACTTTGGGGTAGGTAAGCTAGGAGTCAAAATACTAAGTCATATGGTAAATTTATATTCAAATTTTTAAGATACAACCAAACTATTTTCCAAAGGGCTATACTGTCTTATATTTCTACTAACAATGCATTTCTATTAACAAGGACTATAGCTGATAACACCATATTGTATAATTGAGATTTCCTAAAAGATAGAAGTAAAATATTCTTTTTTTTAATAGATTGTATTTATTTATTTATTTGACAGAGAGAGATCACAAGTAGGCAGAGAGGCAGGCAGAGAGAGAGGAGGAAGCAGGCTCCCCGCTGAGCAGAGAGCCTGATGCGGGGCTCGATCCCAGGACCCCGAGATCATGACCTGAGCTGAAGGCAGAGGCTTAACCCACTGAGCCACCCAGGTACCCCAAGAAATAAGATATTTTTAAAGAATATTTTGAGAGAATATTTTCCCCTTAAGAGGGGGAAAGAGGAGGAGGACAGGAGAGTGGGGGAAATGGTTTTTCTGCGGTCCTTGCCTGTAAATGGCAGAGTTAAGAATCACACTGAGATCTTTTTAACTCCAAACCCCAAACTCTGAAATATGGCAACATCAGTAACTTTAAGATAATTATCAGTGATTTTCTTGGTGACAAAATAAATGTTTCTAAGGCTCTATTTAAAAAAAAAAAAGCAAAACTTAAATTCTTATATGGACAAAGTTGTTACCTTTTGTTGTTGTTGTTAAGTAGAAGGAAGAAGACAAGATATCTGAAGGAAAGAAAGAATGAGGAAAGTCTTTGATGGACAAACCCGCACCATGACAGCAGGTGAGACACTTCCTCTCCCAGGACCTGCTGATTCTGCTGCCTGAACTGTCATCACACCCACTTCTCTCTCAGATAAGTCATATTCTCCCCTCAAGACTTAACCCACAAATGTCGCCCAAGAAGATGGCGGCATAACTGACTACCCACGTGTTACTGATAGAAGAAGGGTTTGTACTTCCAGGGGGGTATTAGATCATCCGAAATCCAGTGACACAATCCACCATTCTTTACCTTGAACACTTCTCCTGACACAGCTCATCTACTGGTCGCTGACCGGTGTTCTCCCAACAAACCCAGTAACATGTCCTGGCCACAGGGACACCAGAGAATGGTCCCGACTGCTCTCTGGATGCTGTGATCATAGCCTATGATGCTGTGCATATCTCAGGGCTCTACACACGATTGATCTCTCAGGTGACCAGAACATATGTGTCCCTTTACTCTAGTAGTGATGTACAAGGCTAACGGAATGAACCAGGGGGATTGGGAGTCTGTCCCTCCCACAAGGTCTTCCTCTGCTGCGCTCAAGAAGAGAAAATAGACCACTTCTCCTTTCGCTCAGGAGATCCACTTGATCCCAACATTCCCAGCACACTCCCATTTTCTCCCCCTTTAGAAGTGACAGTACGGTTGGTAGGTCAATTTAGAAATGGATAGACATGAACCCAAATAAAACTCCTCGTCTTATCTACATTCACGTCTAGCACATTTTCCATTTGGATCCGATACTGGTAGAGGATTATCTTTTTCAATCCCAGCAGTATCCAACTGAGTTATCATACTTGATTTCCCCAATGCACAGAGTAATTCAAACATTCCTAAATCCCACTGAACAAAGGCCACAACGTTTGAAACTTACTTCCAAGTCTGTCACATGCTGTGCGGACACATCCTGACAGAAAAGCTGACTTGGATTACGCTAAGTCTTTTTTCTTAAAAAGCCAAAGCCCTTGGTCCGGCTGATGATTCTGGGTGTTGATTTATTAATATCCCTGAGTTAAATACCAGCTTCACAAAGGCTTTCCACAAGACTTAGTCCACTTTAAACACATCTAGAAGAATCTGTATGTGCGAATACATAGAGTGGCTGAATAGAATGGATTTTCTAATATTAACATGGATCATTTGCTTAAACCCCAACTCTTATCTGAACAAGTACTTTTCAGCATATATATTGTTTTTCTCTGAATCCTTTGGAATTTTAGCAAAAAAATGCCAAGGATTCCCTCAAGGAAAATACAAATCTGGAGCATAACAGCTGAAAGGAGTCAGGGGTGGCTTTTAGAAGAGAAAGTCTCCACATCTCTGTTCCCTAGACTTTTTTTTTTAAAGCAAACAATGTTAAATAAACCAAAAGAATGGCCAGGAAGAAACCAGAGAAGGCAGTTGGAGATGCACTTCGCATTTTTCCTCCAGTTTCCAAGTTCCTCTGGTGAGGCAACATGAAGCTGTTGGAAGCCTCGCTGTTCTTGTGTTATTTCAACAGCACTCTCTTTGGCTCTTACCTGACATTCCTCAGTGAGGTTGAAGGGAATATCTTCTTTTAGTCACTTCGATTTTATTAATATCTTGGATTCTGTATATGTTTGGGATAAAAACTCTCATTTTGACCTCAAAAAGTAACTTGTTTCCCCTTGCTAAAAAGTGGATGGTAAAAAAGACACTTTTATTAGGAAAAATATCTTAAAAGACTGAGGTGTAATTCTTCAACTGTGCTACACTTCATTCTTCTAATGAGTTTGATGTTGATGAGAATAGGTATGCTAATGGAAAATCAATGTGTCTGAGGAAAACAAGCTTTTTAACATGAACTTATATAATTAACATTAATTCTGGCACCCCTGGGTGTGCCTTTAGCTCAGGGCGTGATCCTGGCATCCTGGGATTGAGCCTTGCCCTGGGTTTCCCGCTCAGAAGAGGGCTGTTGCTCCCTCTGGCCTCCCCCTGCTTGTGCTCATGCTCTCTCTCTCTCTCTTTTTCTGATAAAGAAAAAAAACTTTAAAAAATAATAATTAATATTAATTTTCAAAATTCATTTGAATGTCATTATCTATTGTGTGAAATGTATTAACTTTTGATAGTACATAGAATAAGAGGTATTTAAATTACTTAGTATCTAGTTTACAGGAACTCATACTGAAGCAGGTTGACTGTCATTCTATATACTATAGGCAAAATGTTGTGAATAATTGCTCAATTCTTAAAAGAAGCTCCAGGAGCATCCTTTGGATACCCCAGGTACTTCTTTTGCCAAAGTTCCCCCTCATTGACACAGCAATGGAGACAAATGCACAGTTTGGGAGAGAATGATATTGAAGGGGTTAAAAGAACTACAAGCTGAAAAACCTTTCAGAGGAAAAGCCGAACGTGGCCGAATCTGAAAGATGACGATGTGAGCCTTACTTATGCTACCCTGGAATCAGCTTCCCTTCTAAAGGTCATGCTGTTGCTCTCCGAGGCCTTGAAAAGGCTGAGAAATGTCAGTGCCTTTGTCACCACTACTACTACTGCCAGCAGCAAACCACCACCTTGAATAAAAGCGCACAAAGCGCGTCATTTTCTCATTAAGAAATAAGTAGAGGGGGGCTTGGGTGGTTCAGTCCGTTTGGCGTCCAAGTCTTGATTTCCTCATGATCTCGGGGTTGTGGGATCCAGCCCTGTATCAGGCTCCACACTCCGCAGGGCGTCTGAGAACTCGCCCTGTATCAGGCTCCACACTCCGCAGGGCGTCTGAGAACTCGCCCTGTATCAGGCTCCACACTCCGCAGGGAGTCTGAGAACTCGCCCTGTATCAGGCTCCACACTCCGCAGGGCGTCTGAGAACTCGCCCTGTATCAGGCTCCACACTCCGCAGGGAGTCTGAGAACTCGCCCTGTATCAGGCTCCACACTCCGCAGGGCGTCTGAGAACTCGCCCTGTATCAGGCTCCACACTCCGCAGGGCGTCTGAGAACTCGCCCTGTATCAGGCTCCACACTCCGCAGGGCGTCTGAGAACTCGCTCTCTCCCTCTGCACCTCCTCCCGCTCCCATGCTCTTTCTCTCCAAAAAATAAATTAATCTAAATATGTAAGATTTATACATATATAAATATATACCCATAAACATATTGATTATATGTACAAATAAACATGTTTACATTTTAAAATTTAGGATTTCTTCCTTTGAGTGTGTTAAAAGCAACCACTAGCTTCATAATTCAGTAAATTCCTATAAATTTCTTGGTGCAAGACATAAACCAACTTGTGGAAAAGATACCAAGTTAACCCTTCCACCTGGTGGAAAGCAGCTTTTCTCCTCTTAAAGATGATCTTATTGAACTCTGCACATTCTGCAAATAAATATTCTAGAATATGTATATAATCCCTAAGATGCAAGAGATTTAAGAAATGGTCACTCTCTGAAACACTCATGGCAGGAACCAGTATTTAAAATGCAGGCCCAGTTATCCGCAGAGCATTCTGCTCTAAGAGAACATTTCTATGTGTAACCGATGGGACGGAGATGTTTATCAAATCTCCATCAGGAGTCCAAGGGAGTGTTCTTGGGAAGCACAGCTGGGGTATAATGGTGCAATCCATCTTATGGCACAGAAAACCCCTTCTCAACTGATGATATGTCTTCAGCAATGTCAAGAAGAGTGGAGAACAACAAATATCATATGATGTCACCCACATGGGGATCTTAAAAAGCCAGACTCATGGAAACATAAAACAGATCAGTGGTTACCAAGGATTAAGGTAAGGGAGGAAAGGGGAGGTGGTGGTCAAACAGCACGAACTCCCAGTGAGGATGAATACATTCTGGGGATCCAACGTGCAGCGTGGTGTTTAAAGTTGATAATACTGTATGATGTGCTGAACGGTTTCTAGGAGGGTAGAACTCAAATGTTCTCACCATAAGAAAGAAAGGGTAACTATGGGTCATGATGTAAGTGCCAGCCAATGCTATAGCGGTCATCATTTTGCAATATATCAATGTATCCAGTCAACACACTGTATGTGTTGTCATATGTAAATTCTAGTTCAATTAAGCTGGAAGAAAAAAAATGTCTGATCATGTGGTCTTCCAGATTCCTGATGAATTCAGGTTTAAGTAAACTCTCTCCCCTCACACAGACAGCCAATTCACATGGAATATGTGTAAATAGAGAAGTGCTCTAAGTGTGCACTGTGTGTTGGTGACAGTGGTGGTTGGGGAACAGGACAGTGACCCACCCCCCTTTTTAAAAGCCATCTTCATAGATCTTGGTATCTATGCTAAGGTATCTTGAAATCCACTTCCTGAGCATACAGCACAAAGAGACAAACATCCTTTCTTGTATTTTGCAGGGAGATGGTACATCCCAATATAACAGTTTGTCTTTACGATGATCTGAGCACTGCATTTTGAGCTCACCAAAATTGTCAGCTTGATTCTCTTATTGACATGTGTGCTTGGGACAGAAATCACAGATCCTTTGACAAAGATAATTTGGTCAATATTGCTATGGCAAGTTAACAAACAGGCATTTTATTTACCAGGTAGGCTCTCTGGATGCTGAGATATAGATGTTTTGTGCTTGGTCCAACTTTTTATGAATTTTGTTAAAGTTTTTAAACTTGCAGCGTTGAAGTCCAATCCCTACGCAAAGGGTCACAGATTTACATTCCTAGAGGAACAGGTAGTTAAGGGAATCACAAGGGGCAGGTTGGGGACCACAGCAAAATGAGACTGTTTGGCTAGAGCCAGTAATGACCACATAGAAAAATGAGAGTACCTGTGGCCAAAACTTGCTTTTCAATAGGAGATAAATACCCAGATTTTTCGTGGGAATACTACTAATATTTAAATATTAACACAAATATAACAACCAGCTGAGATTAATGAATCATGCTTGGAAGGGAGATCTGCCTTATGGGCAACCAGGGGTGACTTCTCCCCAAGCTCCTGTTCTAAAAAGACTCAGTCCTGACTGGAGTTCTGGAAGTTTTCTTTGCTCATCACCACTGTGTACTTCATCTGAAATTGACCAGTGAGTCTCATGAATTGACATGACATTGAAGAGTTCCAGGGGTTTCACATCCTTCATCTCAGATGAGTTAACAGAAGGCATTGAAATAAATAATTATGGCAACAATTACAAATAATATTTCCTTTGCACACACATCTAATGTTATAATTATATATTCATACGCACACAGCTGTAGACTCTAATCATCTAAGTAAAATAATTCATTCTTCCCATATTGCCATTTCTAACTAAAAATCTTAAGATGCAAAGGTCTGCAGTGACTTCCATGGACAAAGATTCTCCCCAGTACATACTCTTTGAACTAATATTTCTAGACTTCCTACAACGTCACCTTTCTCTGTCACAGCATGCAGAAAGGCAGATGAATTCTGTTCCTTCAATAAACAGTGGGTGTTTCAAAAGAAAAGTCTGTGGAAACGCCTCTGGAATGGTATTGACAGCTTTTTTCACCTGCAGAGTTTTGCATCGATCTTACCGATTAATCTCTCCATGGGTGTGTGATCTTGCTGATCTATTTGATCTGGAATAATAGTTACCCCCTTCTCCACTGCCTGGATTGATCATTGTCTGTGTTTACTGCCTCATCGTATGCCCAAACATCGTTTCTTTTTTACTTTTACATACAATAAAAATATTAAAAAAATCAATAAAATCAATGTCTTATCAAAATCACCAGATGAAGCAGAGTGTGGAGGGCTCCACCTAATTGTTCATTCAACGATGAACCTTGCAAGGGCTGCCTCATTCTCTCCTGCCTGTGATAGACGGTAGCTCCTGGTGGGTAGGGACTGTTTATGAGGCTGTGTGACAAATGGGGAAAAAGGAGTCACATGAGTGTTTGCATTTCACTCTCCTTGTCTATGTAGAGTGTGAGGTGGAGGCAGATGAGGGAGAGAAGAGTTTACAACCTCTCAGTCCCAAGTTCGAGCCAATGAACCCTACTTTTTCTTTTTTACTTTTATTTTTCTTTTTTACTTTTCTTTAGAGAGAGAGAGAGAGAGAGCATTGCAGGGGGAAGGGGTGGAGGGAACAGGAGAGACTCTCAAGCAGATTCCCCTGTGCACAGAGCCTGCTGCTCCATCCCACAGCTCTGAGGTCAGACCTTAGCCGCAACCAAAAGTCAGAGCCTAACTGACTAAGCCACCCAGGTGCCCCTGAACCCTACTTAAAAAAAAAAAAAAGGTATTTCTTTGTCTTTTCCTCCCTATTTATAACCCCTTTTGTTCTCGAGCAGTCAATGTATTTGGACTCTTTTGACATTTGCTGCCATAAACTGAAGGGTATAGAAAAGAACCATGTTGGTGAGTTGGTAACCCAGCAGGCTGATCACCCCAGAATTTGTATTTTAAGAGTATAGGCTGGGAAATTATAGAATTTAGTGGAATTAGTGCCCGATGGTCATATCCCTGCCACTATGCTCCTTAGAGGAAATGAGAGAGAGAGAGAGAAGGAGATTGTGGTTGGGGTACGCTTTATTACCATGTTGGAAATCCCATCATGCTGTAGAGCTGATCTCTGGAAGTTCTTCATGTTGTGTAATGAAAACTGTACTCTGTGACCATCGACCATGCAGTATAGCCTTTAGATTACTGTGTGTGTTATACACTTAATGTTTTCTAAAAAGGGAGACCTTATGCTTCCTACTACACATTAAAAAATATTATAATACGCAGAGTGGGAAGAAACTTGGGGAGTGATGGATATGTTTGTGGCCCCAATAGTGGTGATGATTTCATGGGTTTTTACCCAGACTCATCAGGTTGTATGCATTAAACATGTACAGCTTTGCACGTGTCAATCATACCTCAATAAAGTGGTTTAAAAAAAATCACATCATGAACATAACTGCTTTCAGCATTATGCACAACAAAGAAACAGGTAATAAGAAAATTCTTCACCAAATTTTATCAACCCAGTGAAGTAGTGTTTTTTTTGGGGTGGGGAGGGATTGTTGTTTGGTTTGGTTTGGTTTGGGGGTTTTGTTTTGTTTTTATTTGTTTGTTTGTTTGTTTTTGCTAAATAATGTACCAACACACAAGTACAGTGGCATTAAAGACCCTGATTGACCATTGTTATCCGCAGCTGAAATTAATCTAAGATTATTTAACCCACGGAGACCTCTGTCTTGAACGGCCTTGTCTGCTCTTGCACTCTAAGACCCCATACAATGGACTCAGGATAGATTCAGTGAATGAATGAGTTGAAAAACACAGATAGCCCATAGAAGGGGAAAATTGAAACAGTGTCCCACATCGCAGCCCACAAGAATGACTAATCAGATGAAAAATCTCATGGAGGGAAATGTCCTTACATTGAATCTGTATTTCTACAAATCAGGGAGATAAATCTTCACAAAGTGCAAAATCCATGCCTCAGTGAAAATCAGAGCAGAGCCAACCTCCTTGTTAGTTCTGTCCCATAGTAGTGGGGTGACTTTGGGTATAGAACCAATCTCTCCAAGCCAGCGTGTTCATCTCTACTGTGCAAGTGGTGCTTACCTCAAGGGAGGTTGTATTAACAGCAAAAGTGAGATCTGAAACACGAGCAAGAGCAAACATTTCCCTTGCCTTTCCACTTCCTGTTTTTTCTTACAACACTCCCATCTCTTTCCCTAATACATTCACATCATTACTGAGAAAATCGCACTGTGTACTCCGTTGCCGGCCCCACCAAAAACTGGTCATGTCACTTTTAACAAGTTGCTTACTATCTTTTTAAAATCTTATTTATTTAAAGAAAAAAAAATTTTAAGTAGCCTCCTCCCGGTGTACAATGGAATGTTACTCACCCAAATGCAGGGCTTCAACTCACCACCCTGAGATGGAAAATAATCCAGTCAAGAAATGGGAAGAAGACATGAACAGACACTTCTCCAAAGAAGACTCACAAATGGCCAATAGACACATCAAAAAATTTTTCCATATCAGTTGGCATCAAGGAAATACAAATCAAAACCGCAATGAAATACCACGTTACACCAGCCAGAATGGCTGAAATAACAAGACCAGAAACAATAAAATGTTAACAAGGATGTGGAGAAAAGGGAAACCTCTTACACTGTTGGTAAGAATGCAAGCTGGTAGAGCCGCTTTGAAAAACCATGTAGAGGTGCCTCAGGAAGTTAAAAATAGAGCACTCCTAGAACCCAGAAATTGTACTACTGGGTATTTACCCCAAAGATGTGGATGTAGTGAAAAGGAAGAGGCACCTGCACCCCAGTGTTCACAATGTAGCAGCAACGTCCACAATAACCAAACTTTGGAAGAAGTTGAGATGTCCTTCAACAGATGAATGGATAAAGACATATATTAAGATATATCTGTATATAGATATACCTATATTTCTATATCTATATATAGCTGTATCTATCTATCTCTCTCTATATATATACATACAGTGGAATATTACTCCACCATGAGAAAGTATGAACACCTACCATTTACACTGATAGAACTGAAGATATTATATAAGTGAAATATGTCAATCAGAGAAAGACAATTATCATATGGTTTCACTCATATGTGGAACATAAGAAACAGTGCTGAGGACCTCAGGGGGAGGGAGGGAAAACTGAATGGGAAGAAATCAGAGAGGGAGACAAACCATGAGAAGCAAACAGAGGGTTGCTGGAGGGGAGAAGGGTGGGGGGATAGGATAATGGAGTGGTGAGCTTTAAGGAGGGCATGTGATGTGATGAGCACTGGGTCTTGTACACAACAGATGAATCATTGAGCAGTACACCAAAAACTAATGATGTACTATATCTTGGCTAATTGAATTAAAAAAAAAAAAAAAGACTTGACCTGAGATCAAGAGTCAGGCATTTACTGACTGAGCCACCACCCAGGAGTCCCTCTTTCCTCACTTTTAAAATGGAAGAAATGACACAACCTGTAATGAAATGTATCCATTAGAGCCCTTTGTCAACCTCATTCTATCTTCTTTTCTTTGGGGAATTATGGCTGCTGTCTTTGTTAGTGTCCAACCAGGAAAGTAAGAACCACTCTAAATATGTACGACAGAAAGACTTTAATTCAGGAGATTGGTAAGCCGATGATGGAGGAAGTCAGGAAGCCAGCAGAAGACTGTGGGGGTGGGGGGAGGCAGAGATTGGCAGCAGCAGACAGTGGACAGCCTGGGGAGGTGATGGTCCAGGAGGCTGAGGGCAGGAGACATGTGCCCAGGCCTGTCTGCTGGGCATGGGCTGAGACAGAGGGTGAGAAATACCCAAGCTTGGGACGCCTGGGTGGCTCAGTTGGTTAAGCAGCTGCCTTCAGCTTGGGTCATGATCCCAGCGTCCTGGGATCGAGTCCCACATCGGGCTCCTTGCTCGGCGGGGAGCCTGCTTCTCCCTCTGCCTCTGCCTGCCATTCTGTCTGCCTGTGCTCGCTCTCTCTCCCTCTCTCTCTGACAAATAAATAAATAAAATCTTAAAAAAAAAAAAAAAAAAGAAATACCCCAGCTGTACTGTTCTTCCCATTCCTTGTTTCCCTCCATGGACTGAATGAGGTCAGGAGCCAGCTGCGTGGGGGGAAATGCAGCCCAGTGTGGAAACCAGTGATCCTGGGAGTGGAGCAGAGCCAGAAAGGACAGAGGATGATGGGATTGCCTGCTGACAGCACTCACATCCACCACATGCTGCTGACCATCCCAGAAGCCACATGTGGAAACAAAAACCCCAATTCAGTGGATAGAAATAGAGAATTATTTAATGTGGGGTAGAAATGTTTTCATAGGTGGCAGCAAAAGACTATGAGGATGCTGCTTTGCATTATCCCTCAGTTAAACCTTGGATTTCCCAGTCTTTTTGGACTCTTAGAATGCCATCAAAAGAATATTCCCTCAGTTTTTTAAGGATGGTCCGCATGAGGGGTTAAAAAAGCATATAAAAATGAGTTTTCACAGTACTGAATTGCTGTATGATTTCTAGTAGTTTGGGGATGGAGTCTTTTGGGTTTTCCATATAAAGTATCATGTCATCTGCAAAGACAGAGAGTTTGATTTCTTCATTACCAATTTGGATACCTTTTATTTTTCTTTGCTGTCTGATTGCTGTTGTTAGGACTTCTAGTACTATGTTGAACAACAGTAGCGAGAGTGGGCATTCTTGTCATGTTCCTGATCTCAAAGGGAAGGCTGTCAGCTTTACCCCATTGAAGATGATATTCACTATGGTTTTTCATAGATAGATTTTATGAAGTTAAGGAATGTTCCCTCTATCCCTATACTTTGAAGTGTTTTAATCAGGAACGGATGCTGGATTTTGTCAGGTTGGTGCAGCCACTTTGGAAAACAGTGTGAAGATTCCTTAAGAAGTTAAAAATAGAGCTACCAGGGGTGCCTAGATGGCTCAGTGGGTTAAGCCTCTGCCTTCAGCTCATGTCATGATCTCGGGGTCCTGGGATCAAGCCCCGCACTGGGCTCTCTGCTCAGCGGGGATCCTCTCCCCTCTCCCCTCTCTCTCTGCCTGTCTCTCTGCCTACTTTTGATCTCTGTCAAATAAATAAATAAAATCTTTAAAAAAAGCTAGAGATACCCTATGATCCTGCCATTGCACTATTAGATATCTACGCCAAAGATACCAATGTAGTGAAAAGAAGGGCCAACTGTACCCCAATTGTCATCGATGGCCACAATCGCCAAACTGTGGAAAGAACCAAGATGCCCTTCAACAGAATGAATGGATAAGGAAGATGTGGTGCATATACACTATAGAGTATTATGCCTCCATCAGAAAGGATGAATCCCCAACTTTTCTATCAATATGGAGGAGATTATGCTGAGTGAAATAAGTCAAGCAGAGAGTACTCTGCTTATCATATGGTTTCACTTATTTGTGGAGCATAAGGAATAACATGGAGGACATTAGGAGAAAGAAAGGAAAAGTGAATTGGGGAAAATTGGAGGGGAAGATGAGCCATGAGAGACTGTGGACTCTGAGAAACAAACTGAGGGTTTTGGAGGGGAGGGAGGTGGGGGGTAGGGAGAGCCTGCTGGTGGGTATTAAGGAGGGTATGGATTGCATGGAGCACTGGGTGTGGTGCATAAACAATGAATCTTAGAACACTGAGAAAATAAAATAAAATTTAAAATGAGTTTTCAGGGGTTCACAGTGTTTCTCTGATAGTTTTAGCATGGTATTTTTATGGAGTTTCATTTATTTCATTAAAAACATAAGCAGGTCTACATTTGTTCAAAGACAATTCTTTCCAAAAAGCCAATTCCCCTGTCAATTCTTGCAATCTGCTGTTCTTTTACAATCAATCCATGTGCCTATTAATTCAGTATTTGTCTTGAGCTCTATGTGATGCATGAATATGAATAAGACAGATTTTTCCTTAAAGAGCTCAGGCTTTATTTGGGAAGGTAGGCGGGACGAGAGAACATAAATCATGGCATAAAATGTCATGAGGAAGAAATCATGTATTAGGAGGGCTATACGCTGTAATCTGGATCTTGAGGGTTTTTTTTTTTTTTTTCTTTTTACTTCTGTTTTAACCTTTGAGGAAACAGCAGGAGGACGTGGATGTCTTTAGCAGGGGATTACTCTGCTCACCACAGGTAACGTTCAAGAGTTTGATGCAGCGTGCTAAACACTGGATCAAGATTGCTCTTAACAAATTCTTTCACTACCTTCTTAAAATTCCAAATTAATGACTTTTATCCAGCAACCCCCACCTCTCACACCAGTGCCTGCCTGTACCTCTCAATGCTGGTGCCAGGGTAAGTGAGCCAGGTCCTACCTTGACAAGTGTTAGGTTTTCCCTGAGGATGGAAAAAGGCGAACAGAGCAGAAAAGACAACAGTTGTTCAAACACGGATGTCTAAGAGCACCTCATTCGTAAACTTACTGCTCCCCTGGTTTTCATTCAAAGAGTTATATCAAGTTTGGGCTATATTTTCTTTAGTTCCCCAACTTCTTGTCATGGGTTTCTTAGGCTCCTCCCACCCCAAGCTGCAACCGGGAGGTGAGGATACTTGAGACAAGAATGGGGGGAAGGGGTCCTCTCTACTGTCCTCTCCAATCTCCCTGAGCACTGAGGATAAGCTAGGTTTCTGCATAGCGGTTCAGGGGGGTGAAGGAAAGAGTGAAGGGAGAATGAATGAAAGAAAGAGTCAAGGCAACAAGACAACTGAAAAGAACTTAGGCATTGGGATAACGGAAATCTGGGTTCCAATCCACCATCTTCTCACCGTGATTTAGGACAACTAGTACAACATCTCTGAGCCTTTCCTTGTGATTTGTTGGAACAATTAATGATAAAGAATTTAAAGCATGAACCAGAAACAATGACTCCACTATAAATTCTTAAAAGACGGAAGGCTTAAAGAAGATGTAGTTCATATATATAATAGAATATTACTCAGCCATCGGAAAGGATGAAGACCCACCATTTACAATGACACTAATGGAACTGGAGGAGATTATGCTGAGTGAAATAAGTCAAACAGAGAAAGACAATTATCATACGGTTTCACTCACATGTGGAACATAAGGAATAACACAGAGGATCATAGGGGAAGAGACGGAAAATGAATGAGAAGAAATCAGAAAGGACACAAACCATAAGAGATTCTGGACTCTGGGGAACAAACTGAAGGTTACAGAAGGGAGGGTACTGGGGGCATGGGGGAACTGGGTGATGGGCATTAAGAAGGGCATGTGTTGTGATGAGCTAGTGTTCATTGCAACTAATGATGTTACATGTGACACGCAACTAATGAATCATTGAACACTACATCAATAACCAGTGAGGTACTATATGTTGGCTAATTGGACATAGTAATAATAACAACAGCAACAACAACAAAAAAAAAAAACCCAAAAGATGAAGGCTTTGTTCCATAAAGATGGGGAGGTTTATGTGTTAGCTTAGTATGGGGGAAAAAGAAACCAAGAAAATTTGTGTTTTCTTCAAATGTATTTTAAATAATAATGGGTTCTTGATGCATAATCAGCTAAAACTATTCAAGTGTGGTCACAGAAATTTCTTGGTTATTCCTTTACTAGACTTGGATGGGATATAAAGCTATGAAGAAAAATTGCTGCCATTCCCCTCAGATTGATTCATTTATTTCCTTTCCATCTGTTCTATTGTGATCTTCTGTTGAAACAAGGTAGGCTATAAGTAAGTACATAAATACCACCACTGTTTGACAAACTATCAGTTACTGACATTTTAAGGCATAAATCAAGAATTCTGTGTTATTATTTCCATTTTACAGGGAAGAACTGGAAGAGTTAGTCTGAGCTGCCCGGGGTCACAGAGCTAGTGACTGGCATTTCAGAATATGGACACTTTCTGGTTCTAGAGTCTGTTCCCTGAACACTGTATTATAACTACAGTAACAAGTGGGACAGCTTCTTTGATGTATCTGACCTAATTTGAGCAGGCCTTGTTGTGGAATGTTGTCCTGTCACATACCTTGAACTAGCTTAGGCACCCGAATAGCTCGGGTTTAGCCTAACTCCTGTTTCCACCATTGGAAACTCTACTGCAGGCATAACTGAATGTATGAACATTCTTTCTGGAAACACATGGCCCATTTTGTCCCTTCCAAGAGACAGTAGGAGTTTTGAGGCACAGTTTGTCAAGTCAACTGTTCCAAGGCTCTCAAACACCCAAGGGCTGACTCTTGGGAGGGCAGGCAGGATGTCATGAGTTTGAGCTAAATTCTTTGTTATTGTCACAGGCTCTTTGAGGAAGAAGGACAACATTCAGCAATATTCAGTTCCTGCAAAATCTGCCTGCTTTACATATATTTGGCAGAACTTGAAAGCTGGGGGTACATAGAATGAGCTTAGTGTCTCCCAATTACTGGGAGCAAGAAAGTAAAAAGAGCTTATCCCGCATCCTCCCCACTTAGGAAAGAAACAGTGTTTAAATTCATTAAGAGGAATTAAAGACCAGAGCCAGCCTGTGGACAATGTGACCTAGGTTGCATTTATTTTAAAATAAATTTTAAAAATAAACATATATGAGTTTTCCATCTGTCTGGGAAGGTAGAAAGAGCAGTTTTGGGGGGACTTGGGAAATGCAGCTTCTTTCCCCAAAGTGATATGTTTTATTTAATTGCTATAAGACTGATTTTTACCTCTAACATGGGGGAGAAGGACCAGGTCAAGTTGTTTACTTTCTTTAAAGTGTTTTTATTTGAAAAATTTCAGCATCCAAGGAAAGTTGCAGCAACAGTACGGTGAGGTTCCGAGCCCCGTTCATTTGCATTCGCTGGTGCTATGCTTGTTTCTCTCTTTATTGTGATAATAATGATGATGAAATTTTTAGTATTTGACGCAGCATTTCAGAGTCAATTAGAGACACTGAGCCTTTTCAGGTCTAACTACTTCTGTGAAGCATCTCTTCCAAAACCAGGACGCAATTATCAGTCGGAAAATTCACATTGATACCCTGGTACTGTATAAACCACAATTCATATTTACATTCCATCAGATGTCCCAATAATGTACACTGTAGCAATGTTTCCTAATCCAGAGTCCAGTCCAGATCACACTTCCATTGAACTCAACAGGACTCCTGGGTCTCCTTTGATCTGAAACATTTCTCTTATCTACTTTGTCTTTTGTGACATTGATCTTTTGGGATTACGGAGCCAAGGTTTTGCATTAACGTGATGCTCCCCCATGTTCGGATTTGGGTAGTGCATTTAGGGCACAAGAAAGGAGGTGGTATCTTTGTGCATTAGCTCAAAGGCTGTGCGGCCAACTTGGCTCGTTGTCAGTGACATGCCCTCTGATGACTTGGTCCAAGAGGTGTCCTCTGCCGCAGTGACTGCTTTCCCTTTTGTATACGTAGGAAGGAATCTCTGTGAAGATTCTTTAAGGCTGAGCACATATACTCTTTCTTCATCAAACTTCCATCAAGGAGTTTAGCTTTCTTTGATGAGTCATGCTTCGAAGCACCCGGAGCTGTGATGGCTGCAAAATGCCAATTTCCTGACCTTCCTTCTGCATTTGCATATTGGCTTTCTGCTGGAAGAAGGGGTTTACTCCGCTCCATTTAGTTACGGTGTTTGTTGTCTGTCTGTGCTTTGTCACTCCAGACTTGTGCCTGAAACACTTTTTTGACCCAGACCCTGAGATAATGATGTTGAAGCACTATTTCCCTGGGGGTGGGGTGGGGGGTGGGGAATGCATGTACTCACAGACACCTGCCAGAGTGCATATATTGTTTGGATTTTGCTGGATCCTTGAAGTCCATTTATAGGCCAATCTTAAGGTAGTCACAAAAATTTGCATAATGGCTCTAAAATGCAGTGATACTTCTGCACCTGTTGAAATTATTTGCAAGCAAGCAGATGCTAGGTCTACTAAAATGAGGAGGACAGATGCATTCCTAACTCCTCAATTACCAGACAGCTTCTTAGAAAGCAGGTTATTTTGGTTTCTTTTATGACTATCACTGTACAAGTGCCTTCAACACACCCTTAAAAGCCATACAGTTTCTCTTAAATGCTCAGAAAGCTAGAGAAACCCTCTCCTCGGCTCCTCCTTCAACCTTTGGGTCCCTGCTGCTTACAGGGCGGCAGAGGCTCTGTTGATTCCAGTGAGGCTCTTAGTGTGCTCCAGTGTGGCTACAAGTCGCCACTCATTCCAGGCTGCATTCTGGAGAAAGTGGCAGGAGCAGACCCCCTATGGGGGCCGTCCACAGACAATCACACCTTTATTCTAACGGAGGAGAAATATGGGCAATGCCAGGAGCTGATGACTTTGTATTTGAGGCTCTGAGATAGGTAAACCAGAGTTTAGACCCAGGCTTGACATTGGACATCCCTAAATCTTCATTCTCTGACACACACAGTGGGGACGGGCACCACATTTGGACCAAGTGTCAGGAAGAGCAGGTTCAGGTCTGTGGAAGGGAGGAGACAGGAGCGGGTAGTGATACAGAGGCTCATCAAAACTGTTATGCAGGGCTTCAACTCACCACCCTGAGATGGAAAATAATCCAGTCAAGAAATGGGAAGAAGACATGAACAGACACTTCTCCAAAGAAGACTCACAAATGGCCAATAGACACATCAAAAAATTTTTCCATATCAGTTGGCATCAAGGAAATACAAAGCAAAACCGCAATGAAATACCACGTTACACCAGCCAGAATGGCTGAAATAACAAGACCGGAAACAATAAAATGTTGACAAGGATGTGGAGAAAGGGGAAACCTCTTACACTGTTGGTAAGAATGCAAGCATAACAGTGCCCACTTCCCCATTCATTCACTCCTTCCTTGCTTCCTTCTTCTTTTCATCGTGAAACACTTACAGAGAGATACTATGTGCAACTAAGATGGATAACACCAGCCCGGCATCTTGTATCAAGGAAAAAAATATCAACTGTTTCATTAATATGATCCTAAATCTCTTTTAAGGATTTTATTTATTTATTTGAGAGACAGAAAGTGCACAAAAGGCAAGGGGCAAAGGGAGAGGGAGAAAGGCAAACGACTCCCTGCCGATTGGGAACCCTGACGCAGGGTTTAGTCCCAGGACCCTGAGATCATGACCTGAGCCCAAGTCAGACATTTAACCCACTGAGCCACCCAGGTGCCCCGATCCTATATATATATATATATATATTTATTTATTTATTTTAAGATTTTATTTATTTACTTGACAGAGATCAAAGTAGGCAGAGAAACAGGCAAAGAGAGAGGAGGAAGCAGGCTCCCCACTGCGCAGAGAGCCCAATGCCGGACTCGATCCCAGGACCCTGGGACCATGATCAGAGCCGAAGGCAGAGGCTTAACCCATTGAGCCACCCAGATGCCCCCCAATCCTAAATATCTTAAGCTTTACCGATATCCAAAATTTGGAGGATATGATATCGAGAAATGCCTTCTCAGCTCACATTACTATCTATTGTTCACATCATTTATCTCTACTAGTCCCCTTTTTTTCCTAAGGAAGCTATTTTGGGTAATCATCTTATTATCTTTATTATTATAATATTCTTAGTATTTTAGGATAAAGAACAGATATTTCTGCTGCTCGCACTTCCTTTCATTGGTAGAAATTCTCTGCTTCCCTGACAAAGCAAAATGAGAAAAAAAAAAAAACATAAAAAAAATAGAAAGACCCCAGATAGATGCGAGTGGGTGAGGGTGGCCAGGTGACCAAGCACTGGGTGCCTTCAGAGGTGAATGACGATTTCAAAGATGTATCCTTAGGTATCAAGGAAGACACCACATTTAATTTACCCAGATGAAGCATTACACCAAGGTCTAATTTACCCAGATGAAGCATGAAGACATTATGGCCACAGGCCCTATCATAGTTTAAAAATTGGGAAGAGGCATTTAAAATTTATTCAACCCTCAGCAATAGTTGATATTGATTTTTTCCAAGTCCTTCAATCCTTGAAATGTTAAAAAAAAAGATATTATGTCTGAGGAAATTCAGCACCAAATAAGTTTACATCATATTGTGTGAGAATTGATGTGTTTGAGAGTAGGTGGGAAGAAAGGAGATTTGGTTGGAAATAGTGAGGGGGGGCCGATGGGGTAAAGGTGGGTGGGGGTGGGGTGGAGAGTGGAAGTTAGGGGTGGACTGTGGGGGATGGGGTGGGCAGGAGGAGGGCTGGTAGCAAAAGCACTCTTGTAATTACACCTTGTGATTTGTTGATAGCACAGTACTAAATGAGGGAGAAGGGATCTTGTGTCATTTATTACATAGGCTAGTTGTAAAAATCAAATAGAGTAATGCAGAATGTTTATATAAACTGTAACGTGATGGACAAATATAGCATATTTTAGGAAGGATTTCTTCACTCGGGAGGAATCCCATATGATCACCATATGGTATAACATTGTTTCCTTTATGTAAGTGCAAGGTAGAGAATTGCAACAGCATTGCCTACCAATACTTAAACGTGAATAAATTTCCAGTTCTGGAAAACTTACCATATCGGAAAGTTTTCTTGAGACAATAGAAAAAACTAGCATTTACCTACTTATTCACCAATCAGTAAGCACTGAATGAATCCCCACGATGTGTTAAGTATCAGTCTGGGCCCCAAGGATTCAGAAAGGTAAGGCCAGTCCTGAAGCTTCAGACATCCTGTGTCTGGGGAAAAGGACGGGCAGTACGGGAACTGTTCGAATACAGGCAGGTTTCTTCCTGACTTCAAGCCCCTGGCTCTCTCTTACTTAGAGCATTTGCTTTAGAAAACTTGCTATTGGAAATCCTTTCTCTGCCCTTTTTGAGATGCGGATCTTCTCCTCGACTCTTGCCAGTTTTAAAACCCAGGAAATGTCTTTCTCAGGGACCTGGGAGCCATGCCTGTGAGCTGTGGTCATCAGGAAAGAGGGGACACCTGCCACCCAGTCTCTGTAGAGGGTGGGACCTAACTTTGGTAAACACCGAATAGCAAACTCAGATGGCCTAATCTCGTCAGCCACAGGCCCATAATGCCTGCCCTGCGATGCTTTCCCAGCTTCTCCCCAGGGCTTTAAAACTATGTCCTCCTTCGTGTACGATGCTTTCAATTTCTTCTATTAGAATCTCTCCCCTACGCCAGAAGTCTTGAATAAAGTCTTTCTTGCCTCTTTAACTGACCCAGTGCAATTTTTCTCTTGCGAGACAAACACGGAGGAATGAGAACAGAGCGACGGACAGAGAATTAGGACAAAGATAGATGAACCATGGCTTCCGTGACACTGGAGCTGCTTAGATGCTGAACTGCATTCTACCCCAAGTCCAAGGGTCCATGCTCCCTGAGCTTTGGGTACACCGGGCTGTTCAGCTCTATCTGCCTTGTCGAGAGGCAGCATCATATGAACAACAAAATACCTAGTATTTTATTCAGTTATTTGCGATACACTACCTCTCTGAGGTGAACAACCACGGCTTACCAGTGCATGATTCAGAGAGCTGGAGAAGAAGGCTTTTCGAGGAAAGGAAATTAGCATTGGCTTTGAGGAAAAATGCCTTTGTTTTTAAACACTGAGGGATTGGAACTTTTGAACCTGGCTAAGGAGCCCCAGGAGAGCAGACAGAACCACAGTAAGAACAGGGAAGTTGAGCAGAGTGTGTGCCACAAGGGAAAACACATGTGATGTTCTCATCAATCATTTCTGCATTCCCTATGGTGTGCTTTGGTGAAGTAGCTAAATGCCATACCTCTTTTTCTTCTTCCACGGACCATGGTTCCCAGCAGCCACCTGCTGCTGGCGAAGGACCAACCTAATCTCACCCATAGTCGCAGCAGACTCCAAGTCACCAGTGCCTCACAATGAGGGGAACCAACTGGTATGATGCTTCTGGGGGGGTGACCGGGCAACCAGAATTGAGTTGTTTTGACAGGCTTCCCTTGGCGTCTCACTGTCCCTGGGACACGGACAGCCACTGACCTTTGCTGACTGCAGCCGCTCATCGATATGCACCAACGATTCTAAAACCGTGCCATGTTCATTAGTGCATTGGTACCGGATGGCTCAACCCACATACCCACCAGCTTGTCAGTCCACAGCACCCCTTTGGGGTTGCAGGCAGCTTCCTCTTTCTCACTGCTGGTTGCACGGTTGTTCTTTCTGCTGGGAAACTGGAGGAGTAATATCTCAGAATAATTTCTGCTCAAATCATAGTTTCTTAGCTGGAACTTCTAAGGTTGTGCATCTTCTGAATCGTTCTTTTTCTTTTCTGGCTGCCTCCAAAAGATTTTCAGTGTTCTCCAGATATATATATACACATATATATATATATATATATATATGTGTATATATATATATATATATATATATATATATAATTTTCTCCCCAGTCACTACCTGAAAATACAAAGGCTCTTCTGAGGAATGAACGATTTCTCACCTCTGGAACGGCATCCTTCAGCCTCAGCAGAATGGGAATGACCTGAGTCCTTGGCAGCTTCCCTGGACCCCAAATCTGAGAAGGCAACCGAGAGCTTATGCCAAAAAAGATGTCCATTTAAATATGACATCAGTGTATCCCCAAATGCTTTCTGTACCACTGCCCCTTGTGAATACCAGTTTTCCTGCAGGAGGGAAGGCTCAGTGTGCACGAGCCAGGCTTGGAGAGGCTATGGGTTTAATACCCGCCCGCCACTGGGGTGTTATGTATTCAAGATGAAAAGTCTAGGTTGCAGGCATGTTTGTAGACTTCAACAGAGAATCTAATTGGATTCCTCAACACTCAAACAAAATAGGTGGAAAACAGCTATTTTAGAAATGCCCATCTCTTGACGGAACTCAACCTTGATTCATTCCATTGAACAGACGTGAACACACTGGAGAGTCCACTTTCCTGAACTGGGGAGCATGTCTATAAACTCCTCCTTCAGCATTAAAGCCTGAAGTAAAAAGTGCTCCTAAATCAGTTGGTCAGTGTCTCCATGTAGAAATAGTAAACAAAAATATTAAATTGGACATCCTATAATCAAATCAGCAAATAGAAAATAAACTTCAAGAATCAAGTAGTCAAGTTCCTTGCCTGCACACAGGTGTTTGTTTTAATTTCCTAGGATCAAAAGACTTGATTTGCCTTCCACCCACCCCACCCCCCAACTCCTGCCATCCCCCGTAGGATCTTCCAGAAACCCTCAGTGGCTCATGCAGGTATCCTGGTCAGCCTGATTGATGGAAGGTTCTTCCTTCCTTCCACTTAATTCCCATTTCTTCTATCTTAATTTAAACATTATGTGGACTTACTTTAGCTGGTAAATAAGTATTTGCCTTAGGCTGCCTTACCATGATATCATGGATAGAATGGCTTAAATAACAGAAATGTATTTTCTTCCCATTCTGAAGTGTGGATACCTGTATGGTTGCCTTCTGTCTTCTCACTGCGCTCACATGGTCTCTTTGGCTCAGGAGGGAGATGGAGCACTCTTCCATTTCTTCCCGTGAGGGCACGAGTCCCTTCAGAACGTGGACCTACCCACATGTCCCCAACCAACCCTGATCACCCCCTCAAGACTCCATATCCAAGTCCATCACGCTGGGGGTTAAGGTTTTCACGTAGGAACTTCAGGAGCACAAGCACTCAGTCCTTAACAACTTCCTATTGAATACTTCCTTTCCTTTGGGTTTTATAAGTTTGGGTGAGCCTGGTAGTAGGTATTAAGAAGGGCATGTATTGGGGCACCCAGGTGGCTTAGTCAGTTAAGCCACTGTCTTCGGCTCGGGTCACGATCCCAGAGTCTTGGGATCGAGTCCCGAATCGGGCTCTCTGCTCAGCGGGGAGCCTGCTTCTCCCTCCCTCCCTGCCTGCTGCTCTGCCTACTTGTGTTCTCTCTCTCTGTGTGGGTCAAATAAATAAAAACCTTTGGGGAAAAAAAAAAAAAAAAGAAGGACATGTATTGCATGGAGCACTGGGTGTGGTGCATAAACAATGAATCTTGGAACATTGAAAAAATAAAATAAAACTTAAAAATAAATAAATAAGTTTGAAGTTCTAAATATTTAAAAAGATTTATTCTATATTCTTTTAGAAAATCATTAAAGCCTACCTCTCAGCTCTGTGTAGCTCCTCCCATCTTTTCAACAAATGACTCTATAGAACTACTTATAATACACATATATCTAAACATATGTGTGTATGTACATGAAGTGTTTAAGCAGCTTCTGAGAAAAACTGCATAGGTGTTTTATACTTCACCAACACATCAAAATAAACCCCAGATTAATGAATGAAACATGAACAAGAATGAAATTTTTCAAACATTCAAACTTGATAACACTGATGGATCATATATAAATGTTACTAAGAGCCTCAGAGAGTCTTTTTAGGCAAAAATTCCAAAATTCAAGTTATACTGATATATGTTATATTCAATGACACAAAAAAATAAAATTTCCTGCATGGAAAAATAAATGACAACAATAAAGTAAAAAAAAACAATGAACTAAGAAAATGTTTCTAACATATATGGTAGACAAAGGGCTAATGCCTTTAAGACAGATCAGCAAAAACAAAGAAAAACTCAACCCAATAGAAAGTCAGTAATAAATGTGAAAAAAAAATTTTAAACACATAAAAGGAAACTCAACTTTGCTTATTAAAAAAAATGCAATGATATAGAAAACCCAAACAGATGAAAAGTCATAAGAAAAATGGAAAAAGTTAACAAATTATAATAAGAACTAAATGAGACACCATTTAAAATTTTAGATGAGCAAAAAATGTTCTATAAGTTCCATAAGCGTGGACAAAAGTGTGGAGAAATCATTCTGACATGTTGTGGTAGAAGCATTCTTTAACATCACTTCTTTGAGAAATAACATGGCAATAACATTATCAAAATTTAAGAAGCACGTACTCTGACTTGGGGATGCTCTCAAAGGAGATTCACCCTTGGATGAGTCCTGTGGCAAGAATCTCACACCCAGGGGACCCAGTGTGGCACTGGTTGAGTGGCTAAGCCCTAGAGTCAATACTACATGGTTCTGCAAATCATGCTTATTCAATAAAATTCCACGGACCTTCTAACAAACGGGGGAGGCTCACCTTTATAAAATTACCTTTCACTGTTTGTTCATGCATTTGTCTTTAATTACTCACAGTACACATGCATTACCTCAAAAATAACCCCTGCAACAATGGCCCTGGTGGTATTTTGCCGGGAGATGGAGAAGTTTGCATCAAACCCATGGCTAGTAAGAAACATCTTACTCAGCGTTTCTAATTAAGCACATATCGGAACTACCAAGGTCATTATCCTCAATTGGCCCTCGCCTGTTTCCCGCTGTCCACCTGACGACACATAATGTTTGTTGAATGAATTGTAAATATGCACTCATGATCTCCAGGATCTACTTTGTATCCTTTGTTCAGTGTTTTCCAGAAATACCTACATTTGCTGAAGGCTTGCCATATGCCAGGCCTTCACTAGGCATGGAACCCAGATATTAAAGTTTTAAAATGGGAGATCTCATAAAAATACAGTTGGCAGCACTTCTTCCATTTGAATACCATGTTCTCCAATAATTAAATCATAAATGGGACAGCCTTGAAAAAATACTTTTGCACATCTCCATTTCCAAAGTTTGAAATAATTTTAATAATTAAACTAGTAATCTGAGTAATGTCATAATCATATGCTACAACCATTTTAATAATTGAAGTAATCTTTTTATAATGTAATAATTTTAATATGATAATTATAATAATTCTAAAGAGTAGGAAGTCATGAAACAACGAGGGTACAGGATTTTGCTTCAGAATCATATTTGCTCTTTTCCTAAAATTGATCCGGGCTTTTTTCTTTTACTTCTTTTTCTTTTCTTCTTCTTCTTTTATTATTATTTTTTTTTTTTCTGGAAAGTGCAGCTGAGCACAACTAGGTCAAGACAGTTAAAAAGAAAATCGTTTTTAGCCACTTATCTTAGCCAGAAAATCTGTTGAAAGTGAATTCACTGCTGTCAAAAAAAAAAAAAAAAAAGAAGAAGAAGAAGAAAAAGAAGAAGAAGAAGCTGTGTAACACCATTTTTTTAAAAGTACATGGTATTTTGGATTTGATTTTCTGAAACAAAATCCAGGTGGGGAGATGTCCTCACTGCTTTGTTTTTTACATGATTCTGCTCTGACATCTGTGTTTTCACCTTCTGTCTCCTTATTAACGTAGACCTGTCTACATAGACTCCTTTCATGTGACTCCTGATCGGAGTCATTCACCAAAAAGTAATTCATTAAAAATAATATAATCAATATCTGTTGTAACCTGCATTGTCATACCATTTTTTCATAAAAAGAGTGAAATTTAAAAGAAATGTGTTTGAAAGAAAGTGACACAATCTTCAACCTGCAAGATTCCAGACCACATTGTTTTTTGCGGCTGTGCTCCCGGAGATGTGGGCATCCAACTACATTTTTCAATAAAAAATGTAATTAGGAAACATCACAAAATCATTATGTATTTGAGCTGACTGGAAGCAATTTGTTCATTTTCTCTCTTGCACTCTGAGATATTAACCTTCAGAATATTCCCCAGCAGACCAGAGTCATTACTTTCACAGAAAAGGGCAATTCAGCACTGCTCTATATTTATCACCCCTAGATACAGGCTCTGGGTGGAGCTGGGAGGTCAGGGGTGATTTAAACACTCTCAGGTCTGGTGAGGAGTTGATAGGCCTCCCAACACCACACGGTTGCCAAGGAGCTGCACCATGGTTCACATGGCCCTCCCTGGGCTGAACGAGAAGGACAAGGATGGGCATGCTAGCAGAGGAAGAGAGCCTCAGAGACTTTTGGTAGGACACAAAGGAAATTCCAGCCTCCCTGACAAGAACTGCAAGTGGACAGAGAGCCCATCTAGGTGGGGGCATGGGCAGAAATCAAGAGAAAGGGAGAGGGAGGCATCTGGACTCTTAGGAAAGCTGGTGTTACCAACTTCAGATCTTTAAAATACACTTGAAGGCACTAAAGGACTCCGAACAATCATGATCACGTCAATGATAATTAGAACAATTTGCTCTTAAGGTATGAAGTTGCCTCAGTCATACCTATCCCCACCCAGAGTCTCATTGAAGGTTTTCATCATTGCTGTCATCATTAATAGACCACTGAGGCCGCTGATGATGTCCGTTACGTATTTAGGAGACCTCCCATGTTCTGAGAAGTGCACGGATTGCATGGAGCACTGGGTGTGGTGCAAAAAACAATGAATACTGTTACGCTGAAAATAAATTTAAAAAAAAAAAAAAAAAAAAAAAGAAGAAGTGCATGACCCCGGTACCCGGTATCCTCTGACCAACCAAGCTCACAATTGCGTGGGTGATGTCCACAGGCCAAACATCAGACCTCCTACCTTTGAGGTTTGTCTTGCTCTAGGTGGTGTGCTTGGGTATGTTTCCAAGGCTGTACATGGCTGCCAGTACTCCAGCAGATACATACTTCCATCCCATGGTTCCCAGCACCGTGTTATCCAGAATCTTTGCACACATGGAGACAGGCAGGAACCCTATCAACAGCCCCCTGAAAAGAATCTAGAGAAGTGACATTTGGGAAAGCCACACCTGACTTTACCTTATTTCCCCTATAACAGTGCTCTAGGTCTACACAGGACCCTTGGGTTTAATGAAGAATAGGGATTATAGAAAGGGAATTTGAACATGGGAAGAGAAATTTATAAACTGTGAACTCCAGAGGAGTATTTCCTTAATTCAGTGAAAAGGCCTGAATAGGAGTTAAACTGTGTGCAAGAGACTCTTGTGTTTTGCTTGATGCTGATGCATCTGCCTTCAGAAGAGGACATTTCGCACTGACCTGTTGTAGAGTTATGCATCTTCCCTGACTAGGTGGTCCGAGGACAAAGGAATCCCTTGCAGAAACTTTCCCCATGTAGTGCGTTGGATTGTGTCCCCAAAAAAGATATGTCCAACTCCTAAAGCAGAGGAAGAGGTGAGGAAGGACCTTTCTTAGAAGGTCCTTTGAGGGATCCTTCAGAGGAGTGTGGTCCTGTTAACACCTTGAGTTCATACTTCTGGGCTCCCAAGCTATAAGAGACTAGGTTTCTTTTGTCTAAACCATCAGTTTTGTGGTGATTTCTTTTGGCAGCTCCAGGAAACCAAAATACCCCCAATCTGTGTTATTTAGTCTGGGCCAGACTAATGCTAAGGAGAAGGTGGCAGTCGGGAGGGACACATGGGAGGGTGAAGCTTAAGGGGCACCAGAAGAGGGTGGACCAAAGAAGGACAAATCTAGTCTTGTGCCAGGTGCTCTAGGGTCACGCAGGAATCCCCTTCTGTGTAGACATTAGACTGGATCAAATCTGACTGGATCATGAGTCAGTGAAATTCTTCCCACGAATCTCAAAGACCAGAATAAATTCTAAACGATGGTATGGTCTAGTTCCATCTTAGGAAATAAAAACGTTTCCCTCAGTGCATCAGCATCTTCGCATACTCCTGCCCAGAATGGAAATTTCACTCTACAATGTTCAGCAAAATAGTCTTCCTCTAACCCGCCCTCCACCCATACCATCCTCTGATCTTGAGCTTGCCCTGGTGCACCATAAAGATAATGATGAGTTCAATAATAATGGTATAAATAAAAAGAATTGCAGGCACTAATGTAGGACTTACTGGGTTCCCAGAAGTGTTCTAAGCAGCTTAGGTCCCTATAATAGTCCATTAGTAAAACGAAAACAAACACACACACAAACAAACAAACAAAGACCCAGGACACTCGGGTGGCTCAGTTGGTTAAGCGCCTGCCTTTGCCTCGCATCATGATCCCAGAGTCCTGGGAACAAGTCCCGCCTTGGGCTCCCTGATCAGCCAGCCAGGAGTCTGCTTCTCCCTCTCGCCTTCACCCCACTCATACTCTCTCTCTCTCTCTCTCTTTCAAATACACAAATAAAATCTTAAAAAAAAAAAAAAAGACCCTCTGATAAAATATTATCCCCATTGCATAAAGGGGCTGAAGAGAGAAAGTGATTTGCTCAAAGACACACTTGGCTAGCAAATGGGAGTCTTGGTTTCATTACAGGATCTACACCTGTATACAGAGACTGTCATGGGTTGAACAGTGTCCCTCAAAAGGTATGGTGAAGCCCTAACTGCCACACCTGTGAATGTGGCTTTATTTGGAAATAGGATCTTTGCAGGTATATTCAGTTAAGATAAAGTCATAGAGTGGGTCCTCATCCAACTCCCAATCCAATAGAAGTGTCCTTCTACGTGGAGGTCACTAGGACACAGGCACCCACACACAGAGGAGAAGGCCATGTGAAGACACAGACACAGAGGGAAGACAAGCTGTGTGAGACGGAGACTCTGCCACAGACCAGGCGACCCTGCCGGAAGCCGACACAGGCAGGAAGTCACCCTCCCCCGAGGCTTTGGAGGAAGGACAGCCCAGACCACACCTTGATTTTGGTCTTCTGGCCTTCAGAACTGAGAGAAAATAAGTTTCTGTTGTTTTAAGCTACCCACAATGTGATACTTAGTTATTCTAGGAAATTAATATAGAAATCTAGCGAATTTTCAGAAATTATCCGTTTCCTTTTTCTCTTCTACTTTTGTTTAGATGTTTTTAACAGAAAATTAATGGACAACCAAGTAACGGGGAAAGTACCCTGTACTCATCCCCCAGGTCCCAGAAATAAAAAAAAAAATTTCAGAACCCTAGAAGCCTCCTGTATATAAACGTTCTTCTAAATTTTATAGTATTTTTATTTTGATGTATGTATATAATCTCTTAATACTCGTAGACAGCTTATTTCTATAGTTGGGTTTTGCCCATCTTCTATCCTTATAAAAGGGTCCATAGAGCATGGATGACTCATGTCCTTACTCAACAGTGTAAGATAGCACGGCTCGCCTGGCTTGTGCGGCTCACCACTGTGCGGTGACCTCACCCCGACGGTCCTCGGACAGTCCAGGAGACTGAGTTCTACCTCTTTGCCAGAAGTGCCTTGCTTATTACTGGTTGTCTTCATTTCTGTAGACATTTTAAAAGCAGCTTGTCAAGATCCATTTGAAAACAGCTGTTGGGGGGCGCCTGGGTGGCTCAGTGGATTAAGCCGCTGCCTTCGGCTCAGGTCATGATCTCAGGGTCCTGGGATCGGGTCCCGCATCGAGCTCTCTGCTCGGCAGGGAGCTTGCTTCCCTCTCTCTCTCTCTCTGGCTGCCTCTCTGTCTACTTGTGATTTCTCTCTGTCAAATAAATAAATCTTTAAAAAAAAAAAAAAAAAAAAAAAGAAAACAGCTGTTGGGGTTTTTGTTCTACTTCATTCAATCCATAGAGGACATGGGGCAAGAACTGATATGTTTTCAATATCGAATATTCTATTCCATAAACATGTTATAACTCTCCATTTCCTCACTTCCTAATTCCTTCTTAAACACATTCCACAGGTTACCCGATTGAATTACTGGGCATAGTTTATCAGACTTATTCTCAAGCATTTGCCGTTTGTATACTAGTTTACGTATCTATCTTTAACTTCATGTTCTGCTTGTTTCTCATTTATGGAAAGACTTGTTTCTTTCTGTTTATTGATATAATAGCAAATATATTGCACTTATAAATTCTAATAATTTATCATAGGTTTTATTATATTTTGAAGATATAAACATTTATAACTTCTGCCAGTGTTTGCTTTCATTTCTTCGTGTCCAAATATTCTACATACTTTTTTCCTTTTCTTTTCTCACTGCAGAAGCCAGGACCCCTAGTACGAAATTGACTAGAAGTAGAAAAGTGACCACGCTGGCTTGATCTCGGTCTCAGAAAGGAGATTTCCAAAGTCTTGCTGTTTAAGTGATATTTGCCATTTCCGAAAGCTAGTGTTTACTGCAGTGGTTTTAAAAAATACCTCTCTAAGAGTAAGGGAATTTCTTTCTGCTGTGGTATGTGATGGTTTTTTTAAAATCATAAACAAACACTGATGACTATAAAAAGTGTTTTCTGCATCTATTGAGATAATCATACCATTTTCCATCTGGATTCTATTCCCGTGGTGAATTACAATATTGATTTTGAATGAGCTCTGCGTTTCTGAAATCTATAGCCAGCTGACCATAATGTCACATATTCCTATACATTTAGGATTTTTAAGATCATGTTTTTAAAATGTGATTTTTTTTTTTAAACACGGCCTGAATCACAACCCTGAGATCAGGACTTGAGCTGAGACCAAGAGTCAGAAGCTTAACTGACTGAGCTACCCAGGAGCCCCTAAAATGTGATCGTTTTTGTGTGTACATACAAAACAAAAAACTTCAAAAACTATGTATTCGCAATAGAAAAATACTTCCTTTTTCAATTTTTGGGAAGAGATTGTGTAAAACTGGTTAAATATCACATAGATTTTACTGGTGATGCTATTTGGGCTTGGAATGTTCTGTGCCAGCTTTGGTGATCTGTTCTCTTACGAATGTGTCTGTTATGTCCAAATTTTAAATTTACTAGAGCTGCCTGTAATATCCTCTTGTGATCTTTTTTAATGTGTGTGGATATGTTCCATTTCTGGTGCTGGTCTGAGTAGTCTATACTTCCTCTCCTCTTTTGCTTGTTTTTTTTCCCTCTTGTTTTACCGTGGACTTAACAATTGTATCAGTCTTTTTAAAGAAGAAACTTTTGTTTTTATTGGCCATGGATATTATATATATTTTCCTACCTAATTAATTTCTGCTTTTATCTCCACTATTTCTTTACTTCTAGTATTTCTTGGTTCATTTGCAGCTTTTTCTGCAAATGCTCTAAGATGGGTGTTGAGATCACAGATGTTCATTCTTTCTTCTTATTTAAGTACAATGAGAAGTCACTTGAGCTAAACAGGTGAGTGATTATGACCTCCGTGACATTTTGGCCAGTATTAATTCTGGCTAAGTTCAAAAGATATGACCATAATTAACATTCTATTTTATAGGTATTCAATGTTTACTTTCAAAACACTCAGAAACGCATATGGTGGCAGTTGCCATTGCAATTCTAGAGTTGTTTCAATGATAAATATGAAATGAAAATAATTGAAAGAGAAGAGATTTTATAGAAAGTCAGACCTGCAAACAAAGTGGAAAAGGGAACATAATACAATGTGAGTTCATGATGTGTTAGACCAGATGGAAAGATGATCCTTCAACAAATCAAACAACGACGCCATGGACATTAAAGACAAAGGAAAGCTATGAAATGAAACCAGCACCATTCAAGTTCATGTCCATAAGGCCTCCCAAGGAAAATTAAGTCCTCCTGGAATCACAGGTCTTTGTCTCTTAAATGAGAAGTGCCTGGATGGTTCCTTCATTCTCTGGTAACCTCCATAAAGCAATGAAAAGCATACTGACATGTCTTTCCCTTTTACAGAGGAACCTATTTGTACTGACTTGCTTTTATCTGAAAACAAAAAGCCAAAATTACCTATCAAGTTGACCTTGTTTACAGAGAAGATCAAGTTCATCTTCTTGAACATGTATTAAATGGAAACTTCAAAACGCTTGAGGCTGCAAATTCAAGCGAGTGATCTACACTGAATCCATCAAAGATTTTTGCTCAACAAAATGTAACTGTTTTAAGTTAATGGCAAATGGTTTCAGTCCATGGTTGAGCAGGTTCTTTGGCAGCTGGAGATGTTTCTAATTGCCGACCTCCAAAGTAGAAACTGCTATAACAAATGTGGAAACACCCATGACAAAATCTTAAGCAAAATTTCTGGGAGCTCCTGGGTGGCTCAGTGGGTTGAGCCTCTGCCTTCAGCTCAGATCATGATCCCAGGGTTCTGGGATCGAGCCTTGCATCGGGCTCTCTGCTTAGTGGGGAGTCTGCTTCCCCCACCCTGCCTGTCTCTCTGCCTACTTGTGATCTCTCTCTCTCTCTCTCTGTCAAACAAATAATTAAAATCTTAAAAACAAAAAAAAGTTCTGGTGCACTGGCAAGAGGAAACTAGAGACCAAAGAGCTTAAGCTTGAGAAATAAATGTCCGGAAACAATAAAAAAGGAGGATGATGTTCCTTAAGCCAATCGCTCTCCAGCACTTCTGGTCCAGGTTTGGACAGCAACGGTTTTAAAATGTGATAGAAGCTCAGCTAAGGACAAGCCTGAAAGGAGAAGCACAGTCCCAGGGTGGTCCTGCGTCCACAGTTCTGTTGTTACAGGACCTCACGCTGCCATTAGGCGCCTTCCTGACTCAGAGGACACAGCGTGTGTTAAATCTCCACGCACGTGCGGGTCTGCTTGTCTGGCCGCGTGTCCCGGACGGACCAGTGAATGGAGGAGGCAGACATTTTCAGAAGGGCTCCCATCTTCAAGGAAGACATGTCTTTCTCATCACACAAATTGCAATATCCAAAAAATAAAATGAAAAGAAGGGACTCTTCGTGGGCACAAGCAAAACTAGTGTGTGAAGGTTCTCCTGCAGAGACGTGTGAGTGATTGCGGATTGTGAGGGCTGAGGTCGAGGAAGAGAAAGAACGTGAGCAACACCAGTGCGTGCCGAGGAAGACCGCGAGGGACGTGGGAAGCACGCGATGACTGAGGTGGAGAAAGCGGCCAGGCCGGTGCTGGTGACGGCGCATGAGAGAGGACTGGCTTAGGTCCCTGAGCTGAAGGTCTCTTCTGGCTCAGAGTTGCCTGTTCTCCTGAGGACTGCCATCCTTGTGAGGCTTTGTCAGGGGCCAGCACACCTTCCCAGAGTCATCAGGTGGCACCCATGCCAAGTCTGAGATGCAACTCTGTAGATAAAGCTCTCGTTCAATTGTTTGTGAGTTCTGCACAGTGAATAGAAAACGTGTATGTGTGTGTTTTGTGGGGGGGTGCGTGCGTGAAAGTGATTGACACCCCCCAACCATAGCATGGCAATTGCGAACAAAGACTTAAATGTATATATTATCCATGAATTTATTTTTAATAAGATGTCTCATGTGTGCAAAAGTATGATGCAATAAGCAATTTCAGACCAGGGTTGTGAGGATGTAAAGTAATATAACTGTTTTGAAAATCCTAAGTAGAATTTAACCAAGATTCTTAACATTGATATGCCTCCTCCCTTGTCAGTGCTAGTTCTAGGTGTTTATACGGAAGAGACAATTTCTTGGAGTTGCATGTGAATTCCTTGTGTCCAGGGACGTTCATTGAATTGTTTCATATTTTAGTAAAAGGATAGAAATAACCTAAACATTGAATATGGTTGGAGAGTTAGTCCAATTACATATGTGCCGCATCACTTCTGCTGCAAAGTAAACCATTACAAAACTCAGTAGCTTAAAATAAAAGTCATTTATTTCGCAGGCTGACAGTTTGGGCTTGGCGGTTCTTCTAGTTTCCTCTGGATCTGGCTCTCTTCGCTGTTGGCGATGCCCTGTCTGGTGCCTCGGCTGGGAAGACTGGGTTGACTGGAGCTCCTCCCCAGCCAGTCGTCATCCAGTGCGTTAGCTTAGGGCTCAAAGAGTGCCAATGGGAATGCGCAAAGGTTCTTGAGGCCCCATCTCAGAACTCAAGAACGGCTTTTTACTGGCCAAAGCAAGTTCTAGCTCAGCCCAGATTCGGGGCTGAAAAAAGTAATAGATTCTACATCTTCATGAGAAGTGTCCATTTGGGGACTTGACCCCAGGGAGAGTCACCTGCATGGCTCCTGGATCCCCATTGCTAACATACTCCACAGCCATCAAGATGGCATCTGTGCCATCACTCTCTGGAAAAACTTTGGTCAATGCTAAATGAAAAGCAGGATGCAAATTTGAATATGCCACGTGAGCGCAAAACGAGCTTATTCTAAAAGCGGGAAATAATACAGCAGGAAGTTAATAATAGCTGTCTTTGGTGGCAGAACTATGGATGATTTTTCTGCTCCTCTTTACATTTCTGTGGTTTGAAAGTCCCAAAGTAATGTGAACATGTGTGCATGTATGTGTAGAAACACACAAACACACACACGTGCGTGCATGCACACATGCGGAAACACAGAACACTTTCTCTAGATGGTTGCATACTGTGTGATAGCGTTGGGGGACAGGGTGAGAACATTCTTAAAACCCATTATGGCTGCCTCGGTGTTTACGAAAGAGTCATCTACTCCTCCTGATTGGGAAGGGAAACATCCTACATAACTGCGTTCATATAATGTGTCACAAAACCTTTTTAAAAGTTACAAGCACCATTAAAAGAGCACATATAATTAAAACATAAAGAAGAAAACAGAGAACAGAAGGGACTTAATGCAAACGGAACTGATGCTTTACTAGTGGATTTAATGTTCTCAATACAAGTGTGGTTGAATTATTCCTCAGGGTATGCAGAGCAACAAAGGAGGGCCCACGATCCCCAGTGACGCTGTAATGGGCCAGTATAAGAGCAGAGCGCGTGACTGAACGTCTGGGGAGCTGAAAAACCACAAAGAATACCGCGGAGGGTACTTGATTCCAGTTACAACAGCTCGAATCACAGGCACAACCTGGTGGTCAAAAGTGGATTGTTTTGTGGAAGAGGAGGAAGCCAATCACTCTTGAAGTTTATGATGAAATATTCCAAATAAAATGCATTATAGAAAGAAAAAAAGAGTCAGAAGCCTAGCAAGAATTAATTAGTGATTGATCGATTCATTGATAAGTGCAGCAGGCAAACAAGTGTGAAATCTGAGGCTGGTTGAAATGTAGCCACGGAGCAAATGAAGGTGAGCTCAGCCTTCACCAGACACATGGCACCCTCGCCCTAATGCAGCGAGAATTTCCTCCCATTTTTTCCTTTTTAATTCTTAGATACATTTTTCTTTTCAAATCTTATTATAAAATATTTTATTTATTTATTTGACAGACAGAGATCATAGATAGGCAGAGAGACAGGCATAGAGAGAAGGGGGAAGCAGGCTCCCTGCTGAGCAGAGAGCCCGATGCAGGGCTCAATCCCAGGACCCTGAGATCATGACCTGAGTGAAGGCAGAGGCTTAACCCACTGAGCCACCCAGGGACCCTCAAATCTTATTATATATACATTTTTTTAGAGAAAGAATCTTTTTTATTTTAAAGATTTTATTTATTTGACAGACAGAGATCACAGGTAGGCAGCGAGGCAGGCAGAGACAGGAAGGGAATCAGGCTCCCTGCTGAGCAGAGAGCCCGATGCGGGGCTCCATCCCAGGACCCCGGGATCACGACCCGAGTCAAAGGCAGAGGCTTTAACCCACTGAGTCACCCAGGTGTCCCTCAAATTTTATTATATTATTAATTTTCATAAAATATCCATAGCCACTAGCATGTGCGTTAACAAACACTGTAAGATTTGCCCACACTTGAGCCCACGACAAAGAATTCCATGCTTCTTGATTCATGTGCTGTTTGAGGCCTGGCAGAGAAGAATGGACGTGCATGTGGGGTATCGGGAGAACGAAGCAGAGGCCGGGAGCGGGAGTTCAGTCAGTGAGGTAGGGGACAGATATTTAGGGATTCTTTAGTCTGAGGAAGAGATTTAGATTTTTACTTACATCATGATGGAAATTCATTTGAAGACTGATTTTCTATGGAGTGATGTCATCTAATTTAAAAGCTCATTCTGGAAATTTGCACGGGACAAGAATAGAAGTAGAGAAATAAGTCTCAGTTATGGAGATGAAGGTGATGAAACACGGTCCTATTTGAAGTAGATCATGAAGATATCACCAACAAACTTGGCCACTGGACAGAATGTGGGTTGTGAAAACTATGAGCCACACAAATTGTGTGTTTGGCCCAAGCGACTGGTTGGAGCTAGCATTCACTGAGATGAGTGGTAACAGCTTTTTGAGAGGAAATTGAAAGATTTTTAAAAAGACATGTTAAATTTAAAATGCCTATTAGACATTCAAGCTGAGATCACAAGTTGCCTGTAGGATTTACAAGCCCCAAATTCAGAGGAAATGGAGGCCGGAAATAGAAGTTGGGGGATCATTCAGTGGGACTGAAGGACACCATCCAAACAATAGGTGCCTAGAAAGTCAATCATGGAAACACGGAGATTAATCTTGTTCATGGATAGAAGACATTTTTGTGTTGACAGAAACTATTAGAACTACGTTGTAACCATGTAAGTTCTCTCAAAACTTACTTATACATTTGATGTTACCTCAGTCAAAATCCAAAAGGACTGGGGCACCTGGGTGGCTCAGTGGGTTAAGCCTCTTCCTTTGGCTCAGGTCATGATCTCAGGGTCCTGGGATGGAGCCCCGCATTGGGCTCTCTGCTCAGTGGAGAGCCTGCTTCCCCCTCTCTCTGTGCCTGCCTCTCTGCCTACTTGTGATCTCTGTCTGTCAAATAAATAAATAAAATCTTAAAAAAAAAATCCAAAAGGATTTTGGAATGCCCATGGAATCTGAGCCTCTAATTCTGAAGTGTTAAGAGTTTTTTGCATTTGGGTAACAGACAACCCAAAGTGGTAGGGGAGACGTCCATTGCTTGGCTCAGGCATCCCAGTGAGAAAGCCGTGTGAGACTGGTCTAGTTCAGTAAGTCAGGGTTTCTTGTGCTTGAGCTTGGGCTGTGTTTTCCTCTGGATGTTGCCCCCATCTTCATGCTTGTTCCCTCCCCTGTGTGCAGAACTGACGCTGTCGTCCCTGCTCCATGACGGAACAGAAACCCTGGCCACCTGGGGAAGAAATGCCTCTTACAGAACGACTTTCTCTCTTTCTCCTAAAGACAAGGTGGCTCTGTCCCTGGAACTGCCAGGAAACCTCTTGCTCAACCTCAGCCTGAACAGGGTCACATGCCCAGCCCATCTCAGGGCTCAGTGCATGTCACCCATCCATCCTAGCTCTGGGGCTCTGTCCGGAGGGATGTGGGCTGCATGGTGGAGGGAAGACGACTGAATGAGACGTGGCAGATCTAAGGGGCGTAAAAAGGGCAGTGGATGTTGAGTACAACATAACAACACATATTACTATATCACAGGAAAATGCACATAAGAAGCAAAGATATGTTTAAAAGAATAGTGAGGGAGTGAGGGTGTACCTACTGGCTCAGTCAGTAGAGCACACAACTCTTAATCCCAGGGCTATGGGTTCAAGCCCCACACTGGGGATAGATTTTACTTAAATAAAAAATACATATATTAAGAAAGTAGTGAGGAAGAATTTGCCTTCTAAATAACAAAGCAACCTGTGAAATTTTGGTGGTAAAAGTGTCTGCTATTGGCTCCAGAATGGGCCAATGAACTGATCAAAGAGAACAGAGAGAGAATTTACTATATGACGAGGCAGCACTTAGAACCAGCAGGCACTAAGGGATTATTCAATAAATGGTATCATATGATTGATGATGTATTTGAGAAAAAATATAGTTAGAGCCCCAATTTATAACAGATACAGAAAAGACTACAAATAAAGAGCTTAAGATAAAATGTGTGTTTATTCAAAAAGAAATGAGGAAGTTTTTTAGAGTCTTCTGGTGAGGGAAAGCATTTCTGAGCAAGTCACAGATCTAGTACCCATAAATGAAAAGGCTGACAGATTATACAAGATGAAAATTGAAAATATTTGTATGACACAAGATGACATTCCAAACCTCACAGTTAGCCCAGGTGGAAATATTTGCATACTACTGGCATAAGTAGTTACTTAACAAATATCCAAGATATAAAAATGGGTGTGCCTGGTGGCTCGGTCGGTTAAGCATCAGACTCTCGGTTCCGGCTCAGGTCGTGATCTCAGGGTCATGAGATCAAGTCCCATCTCGGGCTCCACACTGGCCGCGGAGACCGCTTAAGATTGTCTCTCTCCCTCTCCCTCTGCCTCTGCCCCTCCCCCGATCATGCTCTTTCTCTCTAAAAAAGAAGGGAGGAAGGAAGGAAAAAGAGCACAGACATACTTCCTTTTTTTTCTTTAAGATTTTATTTATTTATTTGACCGAAAGGATAGCGAGAGAGGGAAAACAAGCAGGGGGAGTGGGAGAGGGAGGAACAGGCCTCCCACTGAGCAGGGAGGATGACGTGGGGCTCAGTCCCAGGACACTGAGATATTAAGACAGATGCTTAAGGACTGAGCCACCAAGGTGCCCCCACAGGATACTTCTAAGTCAAAAGCCTTCAAGCTAAGAGAATTTCCTGCTCACAGTTGATCTTTTTTTTTTTTTTTTTGGAGGGCTTTCAAAAATGACCTCAGCTGATAGAAGCCCCTCGCCCCCTGAGACAGACAAATACAGGGTGCAGAGGATCACTCCTTTGCCTCAAAGGGGACCTCTCTTTGGTGTCCTTCCAAATCCTGCCCCTACCCCCTTCCAAATCCCACCCCTGATTGTTTGCCTGCACCTGCCCCATCTGATTCATCCTGCGCTGAACCTCAGGGTGATTCCTTTCCATCAGTGTATTCGCGGCCCTGTCCTGCCTCCCTTCCTCCCTCTCTGAAGAGCATGTTCTCATGAACCCGTGTCTGGACTCAGTGTGCAGACAGCAGCCACAGCTGGAGATCCCCCTCCTCCTGCTGCCTCATCCTGCCTGCTTCATGTAAAAGCCCCCCCAAAGGGACGTTCTCCTGACCCTCCAGGCTAACACAGTCCCCTCTGCTACATGCGCAGAGCATCCGAACCCCTGTGAGAATGTTTGCATTCCACTGACCCCCAGACTCTGTCTTGCCGGCTGGACGTTTGTTTCCGAACAGAGGATAAGGACCCATTAGTGGGTCAGAATTCAACTTGGTAGGTCACAAAGAGCATTTCTCAGATGGTATAGACTAGTTTAGAATGAACAAAAGAGAAAAATCTCAAAGAGCACCATTCAAGAAAATAGTGAACATTGATTCTTTGAGTGTTTCCGTGTGTGTGTGTGTGTGTGTGTGTGTGTGTGTGTGTGAATTTGCATTATATATACAGAAAGTATATTTCTTCTTGTGGTTCAAAGTCAAAGGGTTGGCCAGCCCTTGTGCTAGACTGGAAGCTCTATGAGCACAAAGACGTTGTTTGCTTGGGGGTTGCTGTCCCTGCAGCACGCAGCACAGTTGCCAGCATGTGGTAAAGGACACACAGTAATAGCGCTAGATATTACCAAAGTAATAACCAAGCAGTAATAAGAGCAGTACATACTAACAGCCTTATTGATATCTAAGAGGTATAGCGTGCCTACTATGTGCTGGGCCCTATCCTATAAGTTTTCTACATAGTTCATTTCAAACCCACAATTATTTTAGGAGACGTTATTGTATGAATTTGACATGCTTCAGTAAATACTTTGTGGCCTTGGGTCAATATTTTTATTTGCCTTCTATCAATAGTAATAACAAAAATTATAATTTGAGTGACAGTCAGTTACCGATTAGGAGCCTTCTTGCCAGTCAACTGGCATACCTTGTACTTTTCCGTGCCAAATTGTGAAAGGCAGCTGTTACAGTTGCCATTTTCCACCTGTGAAAATGAGGCCCGAGGAAGATCTATAACTTGCCCAATGTGAGGAGCTACGGGGCTGTTTCCACACAGCGCACAGCTAATACATGTTTCCTAACAATGAGCTCTGGCGTCCCGCCTACCCGTTTGGAATTTTCATGTCCCGGGCGTCGCTGATCGCGACTGAGTAGAAATGTTTGTACATCGATGGCTTTATCAAAAGCTTCTCCTCAGACACAATAGGTTAAGTGGAGCCAAACAGATGGGTCTGGTGCCTTCATCTGTGCAACTGCTGCTTCACTGTGACACTCCAGTGACAGGTGCAGCCGGATTTTGGCTCTCCACCTCCTGCTCACTGTCCCGCAGACACCATGCAGGATCCGGAAGGCTAGAGTAACCTCCTTCCGCTCTTTTTTTAATTATTGCTGGCACTCAGTAAGTGTACCTGGACTTAATCAATTCCAGGTTCATGGGGTTAAAAAGGATCATACAAAAATTGTCTTTTCCTGACGTTAGTTTCTTGGAGAACCTATAACAAACAAGCAGATTGAGTGGTAGAAACTATAGACATCTGCTCTCTCCCAGTCCTGGAGGCCATGAGTCTGAAATCAAGGTATCAGCAGGGCCACACTCCCTCTGGAGGCTCCAGGGGACAATCTTTCCTGCCTCCTCCAGCTCCTGGTGGTTTGCTGGCACTGCTTGGCTTTCCTTGGCTTGTGGCTTCATCACTCCAATCTCGATCTCTGTCTTCACAAGACTTTCTCTCCATGTAATGTTTGCCACTGGATTTAGGCTCTGCTCAGGTAATCTGGGATGATCTCACCACCAGATCCTTAGCTTAATTATATCTACAAATACTCTTTTTCTGAATAAGGTCACATATACAGGGGCCAGGGACTAGGATGTGGGGAAGAGGCACCGTTCAACCTCTCTCCACATGGCTTCCCCCAAAGCAGAGTTTAATTTGGGATCAAGTGACCCAGAGGCCTATGAGGAGGTCATATTTGGGGACAGGAGTGTGTGTACATGGGGGGTGATGCGGTCCAGGAAGCAGGACAAGTCCATATCAAGCTGCACCATCAAGGTCACCACTAAGACAGCTGAGGCTCAATACCATCTGGAACTTTTGGGGGTGGGTCTAAACGGTCTGTCATATCCCCAAATGTCTTTCTCCCTCCACTGTTGGCAGATTCCCCAGGGAACACCCTTCCCCCACCACACTCACCTGTGGTTTTGGAGCAGCCCAAGCAGGAAGTGAAACATCTTTGAGACCCAATGCCAGGGAGTCCTGCCGGGCAAGACATCTTATAAATTGTGATACTTTTAAAAATGTCTGTGTGTCTTAAACATTTCAAATTGGTCTGATCTGGAAATTAAATCACTATCTTAAAATATGTTTTATTTTTGCTGATCATCAGTTCCAAATATATTGCTTCTGTAAGACAGACCAATCTTTTACAAGGCCTTGGCTTAATGGTTAAATGCACTTTAATGAAAAAAAAAGAAATGTGCTTTAGACTTGAAAGAAAAAAAATCAGAAATCTTCATAGATCAAAGCTGACTTCCGATTAAAATTTCTGTCAAATTTGCATTTCATTTAGTCCTAAAACTCAAGCCCACCATCCCCAAACCGGGAGGCCTTCCATCCTGGACAATGGGTGCACAAAGAGGTGGCCGAGGTCAGGTTAAGCCCACTGCTTCCTAGTGTGTTCATGATGTGACTGATGGCCAAAGAATGATTAATAGATATTTTAAGAGCACTGAGAGGGTACAATGATGCACACAGATTTGTACTCAAAGAACAATAGTAAATTCAGTTTTAGAAAAGAGAAAGATAAATCAACAATGACCCAATAAATTGAATTTTACTGTAGAAATAACAGACATGGACGACACAGTTTACAATAGATATTTTGGGAGTCTGTGAGGCTGTTTGTACATTTTAAACCGAAGTGAAGTAGCTTTTAAATATTACACATCTTGGGCTTGGATTGTTTGCCTCACCTGTCATGAGGAAAATGTCTTCTGCTTGTAAGGCCTACTTAGCCAGAAGGAGCCGTTTTGTTGTTTATGCAGTAAACTTAGATTGACCTTGCCCCTCCCAGAGGAACTTATTTAAAAGCAAGTCCGGGAAACCAGTCCCAGGTAGCAAAGCCCAGATACAAGGACAGGTCAGGCCAGGTGGACACATCCAACCAGTGGGGCGCGCATACTGTCTCCCTAGCTACCAAGGAGGGTGGGTCCCGCCTTTTGGGCGCCAATTCTGACCAAGGTGATAGGCTAGTTCAAATGTCTACTAAGATAAATTGAAATTCAATTGGCCACCCCTGTGTGACCGAGCATGACTGTGCAGTTTTCTCTGTGTGTTGCAATCTCACTGGCCACCTGTGTGTGGCCAGGCTCAACCACATTGCCTTTGCTCTATAAAAGTCAGTCTGTGAGGCTGGGAGGGGTCACCTCGCCTCTTTGTAAGAGGCGGCCCTGACCAGTCAGTTTGATTCTCAATGCTTGGTGCGAAATAAAGCTTTGCTGGACCTTCGCTTTGCATCAGTCTCCCTCCTTTGATCATGGGCCCATTATTGGGGGATCTACCATGTTGACCAGGGCTTCTCAGGGCAATCCTATGGATATGTGAGGCCAGACGATTCCTCCTGAGGGGGCTGTCCTGAGTGCCATAGGATGTTCAGCAGAATCTATGGCCACTGTCAACTCAATGTACACAGCATTCCTTCCACACATCAGTTAATGCAAACAAAAATGTCTCCAGACATTGACAAATGCCCTCTGAAGAAGCAAATTGCCCAGGGTTAAGAATCTTTGCTGTACGATAATGCTGATTTCTTTTTCACTATACGCCAGCTACTGCAAGGGAGGAGTTGTCACCAGTTTGGAGTCAGACATCCCTGGATTCAAATCACACCCTGCCACTCTACAACATACAGCTTTATATTTATTTGACAAATTAAGTTATTTACCATTACTTAGGCTTTTTGGACATGTGGAAAATGGAGAAAGGGCACCTGCCTCGTAGGGTCCCTTTGAGGAATAATTTGGAGCATCTTTGTGAAGTACTTGGCACAATTCTTGGACTATAATGATCAGACGATACACCATAGTCCCCATTATTCACAACAGTAAGTGGCAGACTGTTGCATCCAGAGAAACATCTTTGAGACCCAATGTGGATACCATAATAGCCATGATCTTGCATAATAAGGAATGCTATGTTTCATAGGTATAAGTGAAGACTTAGTTTTCCTGTCCCAGGTAATGGGATACAAGACAAGCCACTACATCATAATAGGGCAGAATCCTCAGGGGAGGGGAGCAGGACAGGGAGACCACAAAGAATGTCATTTATTCTTTGAACTCATTTATCTGACAAGCTTGTATGGTATACACTCTCCATTCCAGAATATACGGTGAGGAGGGAAGGTAAGATATTGTTCCTGGCCCTGAAGTACTCAAAAAGATTAAGAAAACTTCAAGACCCTATAAAGAAGCAACCTGGTGGCAGGAATTTTGAGGTGTTCTTTGGAAGAAAGCAAAGACCCCCTAGACTGACTGAAAGCAGTAAAGACTCCTGTGTAAATTCTGAACTCTGGGTAAGTACAGATGCCCTGTAGATCCTAAGAGGAAGTTGCCATCTGTAGTGGGACTCGAATGGCAGGTCATTCTTTGGATTTCTCAAGTTGCCCCCTTCTTTTTCTCCAGCACTTTGGCCTTGGATAAACTAAAACACCAGGATCATGGCTTGGAGAGTCCACAAGAGCCAGGACTCCATCCAGAAATGCAAGAGACTGATCTCTGAGTGGTAAGCTGTGACTGATGGGAAAGAGGAGCGTGGGACGCCGGGAGCACAACCCCCACCTTCTCTTCCTTGCACCTTCTGGAGGAGTCCTCCTACATGCTGAGGGAGCACTCCCGCCGGGTGGCTCGCGGTGTCCCCTTGTGGCTGGCTGGGAAGCTGCGCCCAGTCAGCCGGCAGCCCGCCAAGTGCTTCACACCTGCCCTGCTCCGTGCTCCTGAGAATCTTCCTTTCAGGGTCTTTCTCAAGGAATGCAGCTAAATCACCATACACCCCAAACTGACATGAGAGCAGCCTCCGTCACAAAGAAGAGATTCAGCAGGACCTGGATGTGGAAGGACAAATTCAGTAGGATTTGCCTTAGCTATATCTGGCTTAATTTTTTTTTTTTTTTTTTTAACCAACTCATGGGCAAGAGGAATTGGATGTTCATATCAAGACACTATTGCATATTATTTACGGGTTATAGTACAAAGTCACAATTGTATTGGTATTGATATAGTTAGATAAACGGGCTCCAATCATTTCAGATTCTGGGCACGTGAGTAGAACCTGGGTGCATAGGTAGAATGATCTAACGGCTGCCGAATTAAGGATTTTCCTTGCCTGCATGTGTTACAAGTCCCAGTAGAAATGTCTAGGAAGCATAAAATCCAGCAGGACAAATCATTCCCACTCCTCAGCTCAGCGGAGCCTGTCGGCACTGGATTGGCATTGCGCATCAACCGGCCTTGCGAGACAAAACTGGGAAGCATTCAGGAGTTAGTTGGAAAATGGCTACATGCCGTTTTCATCTTCCTTAGCAAAAAAGAAATGTGAGTCTCTAATCTGGGATATAATAGTCTGATTTTACAGTGTTGCAGTGAAAACTCTTCTAGAGAAGAGAAAAGCTGTCAGGAAGGTCAAAGATTATTCTCAAGAGATTATGAACCAGCAGAGAGACAGAGCCTTGGAGGGAACGCATTCTTGTCTTTCAGAAGAAACAAAGACTTCGGTAGAAGTTGCACTGGTAACGGACCGCGCTTTTAAATTAGGTATTGCCTGGATCAATGTAGCTCATTTTTATTAATGAAAGGGAGGGTAAAGTATCCCTGAGGTCACTGATCTAATTCTAATACTTGAAAAGGAAGGTGAAGGTTTTGAAGAGAAACTCCAGAGCATAATATTCCATAAAGACTTACAGAGACCCGCTTGTCACGACGGCGAGACATGAGTAACAGAGAGGTCATAAAATATTGAGACTGGTATTTTTAAGCCACGAAAGCAAACAAATCATTTTGCATGTAAGTGTGCCTGTGCATACACGCAAGTGTCGGTGCTGGCACCAGTGTGAGAGAGGCTCCGGGCCCAGAATGAGCCTTGCGAGCCGGCAGGAAGAGAGAGATAGAGATGGATACGTGCATGTGTGTGAGGGTGAGAGTGTGTGTCTGTGGGTGTGTAAGCACGAGTGTGAGTCTGAGTGTGAGCCTGTGTATGAACATGAGTGTGTAAGAGAATGTGTATTTCTGTGTGTGAGTATGAGTGTGTGTCTGTGTGTGAGCATAAGAGTGTGTATTTGTGAGTCTGTATGGGCATGAGTGTGTGTGTGCTCGTGTGTGATGGGGAAAGAGGGAGGAAGGGGGAGGGAGAACAGGAGAGATGACAGGCAGACAGACAGACAGAATAAATGCCAACTGAAGAAGTTCTTGGCTAGGAAAGCTTTCTGGAAAAGGTAAGTCACCCTGAGCCTTGACTGGAGCGCAGGGTTCAGAAATCCGTGGGAGGAGAGAACGTCCTGTCCGGAGATGAGGGACAAGTGCATGAACTGGGGCGTGAAGGGCAGAGCCAAGGGCGTGCCTGGTGGCCGCGGTGCGGGCAGCGCACAGCGCGTCTGGCTGGGGCTGAGGCTGGGTGCTGGCTGACAAGGCGGCCTCCGGCTGGGGACAGCCTGGGAGCTTCAGTGCTAGGGGAGCACCAGCCTGCGGAGGGCGCCGTCAGCGGGACCTGGGAAGAAAGGACACAGGAGAGTGAGCGCGGTGTGGGCAGAGGGACCTGGCAGACAGGGCTCAGGACCCAAACAGAGCAGGGAGGGTGTCCCGAGGAGCCACTTCAGGAATGACTGAGCAAAACGCTGGAAGCCGGCTGCCTGACATTTTGGCTTGTGATTGGGTGACTGCTAATTCCAAAACAAAATCAAGAACACATGGAGCGTGCTTTTGTTTGATGTGTGGAAATGTGACGATGAAATCCAGAGCATGAGGAGGCTGATGAAATCAAGCTTTCCACCAAACCAAGAAACCAACAGGGAAAGGAAAAGGATTTTAACCACTTCTTCATTAAAATCACTATTTCTCTTCTCTACCCATGGTCTCCATCTCACTCTGAGGAAAATAGAAACAAAACTAGACATCACCTCTTCTGACTGAAAAAAGGACGCTTCATGGAATTTAAGCATATGGTGTGCAGATACACGCTGACACACACACACACTCAGGACACAGCCGTTCACGTCAACTGAAGTCATGCTTTCCACCGAGATGCAGAATAATCACATACATATATTGTGCCGCAGAGCTGTATCGATTGCATGTTTCCTCTTTCTTCGAAAGGGCATCCAGGTTGGAAGAGAATGCCATTCTAGATGTGCTTACAAAGAAGAAATGTCGGAAAATCCACACCCAGTTAACTAAAAGAGAAAAGAGAAGAATCCAGAAACAGAAAGACCATGAATGTTGTCTACGGCATTCCCTGAGTTAATACACAGTCTGAAGTGACCTTTATTATACTCCAAGTTTTGTCACATTTGTTGTCCCCCCAAAGTTGAGGACCATGGAGATCGGTGACAAGTCCGCTGTGGCTGAGGAAATGAAGTATGCTCCGAGTGCACAGTCTTGTCTCCTGCGTGGTACCTGCAGAGCCACAGAACAAAGCAGTGGGACAGAGGCTGGGAATTAAATCCTAAGAAAACCACAGAGACTTACAAAGTAGACACCGATTCAGGCGAGATGGGTAGCTAGAGACTATGTGTATGATGAGACTTGAAAATCAAGTTCCAGAGAGCTAGAAAACAGAACAAATTATCTTGCTCTCCCTTCCTGTGTGGAAGGCGGGGAATGAGAAAAAGCAGAGGGATCGCAGGAGACAGAGGCAGCAGGCTGTAGGCGAGCACAAGGTCTAAATAGCCTCTTGGAGACTCTGCTCAAGCTCCTTCCCTCTATCACAGGGAAGCAGGATCATTCTGGGCTGCTGTGAGGAAAGATGGGGTCTCTGGAGAGATTCTCCAGCCTGAGAGCTGGGATTTTTCTGGTGCATGATTTTCAGGTCAATTAAGATCCCTCCAGAGTAAGAAAAGTCCTTCCAGACTTTAGCTGGACATCTTAATTCCCCTTTCTTTGGAACCTAGTTGCTTTCTGTCTGTGAGAGAAAAACGTATCCGATCCTGTTAGGAATTCTCTCCCTGCATGAATAAAACAGAAAGTGTTTTAAAATTCTCATAAAAAGAAGCTCAGATCTACCTCTGGCAACAAGAATGATTCATTGACATCATAATCTTCTTAAAAGCTAACCTGGAAGGGTCAGGGAAAAGGGGAGATGGAAAAAGCTTTTATTCCTGGAAAAAAGGTCTAAAATAGACAGTTGAAGAAAATTTTAACTGACAAATTCTGAACAAATTGTTTTTATATTTGCCTTAGAGTAGAAACTTCTTTAAAAGCCCAGCGGTGTTGAAGGAGAAGCTGTGTTTGGAAAAATCTTCCTTCAGAGCGATTGAGTGGATACACTCCAGACCCTCCGGAGCGGAGGGCAGGGTGGTGAGCCTCTACCAGGGACGTTCGGCACGCCGGAGGCGAGGGAAGCAAGATGACAACTCCGAAGTGACAGGTTGTGAGTCAGCAGCGACCCCAGTCAAATCAAACAAATATTCTGAACTTTTTGTAGTCTAACCTATTAATTGGAAATACTTGGTGTTTGTTTTAAAATGTGTCTCTAAAAGTCTTCCATATTTTTCTCCCTTTCCAAGCTGGAGTCTGCTTCCCCTTCCCTGGAGTACGGGATGAACTCGGGGAGTTGCTCCCAGCAAATCCCATGTGGCACACATGATGGTATGTGAGTCCCGAGTCACGAAGGGCAGCTTTCTTGTTGTGCTCTCTCCTGAACGACTGACTTGCTTGGGGAAGCCGGCTGCCTTACTGGGAGGACACTCGAGTAGGGGGCCCTCTCAATGGAGAGATTTAATGATGAGGAGCCGAGGCGTCCCCGTTAGCAGCTGTGGGAGGGATCCCTCTAGAAGCGGCCCTCCTGCTTAAGTCAAATGTTCAAATGATTACAGCCCAGCCAACGTTTTGGGTGGTTTCCTTGAGCCGGAACTTCCCAGCGAAGCCACTCCCAAGAAGTCCTGACCCACAGAATCTGTGAGATAATAAATGTACCTTGTTCTAAGTCACTAAATTTGGGGGCATTTTGTTATATAGGCAGAGAAGAAAGCATGAAGATCCAGTGAGACGGTGTTGCCGAAAGGACTGTAAGGGCTGGTGCAGGTCCACGGTGGCCGCTATCTGGCCCTCGAGCTCTGGTGACCACGGTCTGGATCACACCCAGCACACGGGTTTATCCCAAGACTGTAACCCAGCAAGGCAAGGGGTGCGTGTTTCCAATTCCTCCCCAACGCTGTCTCTAGCCACGGATGCCATTTCTGAGACTGAGCAGCTCGTGACCAAGTCTCTGTTAACAGAACGAATCAACACATTTTGAGCCAATTATTCATCATCTCCAAACTCCAGCCGCCTCCGTTAAAGGCGTCCAACCAAACCATCTGAGATATTTGTCCCAGTCCCGCAGTAATTCCAACATTCAGTGGGTAGAGGTTCACATGACACTATTTGTTTTCATCTATAAATAAAAGTACTTATTTATGGATGTTTCATTTATTTATTTTATGTAAGTAAAAATAAATAGCTCTTGCTATAGGCTCTGTGCTAGGGACATATTAGGTGTCATGCAGGGAGAATTTATTTTGTGCCGTCAACAACTGTACAGGGTTGGTACTATTATTGTGCTGATTTTAAGAATAAGAAATCTATGGCACAGAGAAGTGACATATCTTTCCTGAGGTTCCAGGAGTGGTAAGTGTGAGCCAGGATTTGAACTAAGGAGACTAATCATTATAATCCAAAGATGAGCCTGTTTGAAGACTTTGACTCTGTGGTTTGGTGAACTGATCTGGATGATAAGCTGAGGGCGATTCCTTGTGAATATTCATATCCCCAGTGCCTAACACACAGCCAATTCTCAAGCAGGGCTCACTCAGTGAGTGAGTGGATGGTGGATGAATGAACGAACACAGAACGTGGTGTGGAAACACCTTTAACTCACCCTTAATATGATTGCAAAAATTGTGGAAAGATTTAATACTTAGGATTCTGTGGGCTGTTCACTTATTATTCTTCAGTTACTGGGGCTTCTACTAAGTGTTACAGGGAAAGCCCACTTCTTAGCCCCCTCTCAAAACATCAGACTGTTACTTTATACTGTATTAAAATAAATGAGTAATGTATAGAATTGTCAAATCTCTGTGTCGGACACCTGAGACCAATATAAAATTGTATCCCAATTATACTTCAATAATGAAAATTAAAACTACATTTAAAAGATCAATGAATTAAAATTTAGAGATATGTCATAACTAAATTTTAAGTATAAGGGGTGGGAAGGTACCAGTCATAGGGTTGTATGATATTGAGTATTTGATCTACTTCCTCTCAGATATAGGACAGATTTGCTTTTCCATCCAAGCTTCAGTGTGAGGTCTGGGTGTTAGGGGTGCTTTACGGTTTTCTGTGGCTCATGGGTTCCAAAACAGTCACTCTCTGAAGTGTAAAGATCCCATAAACTGCTCTTAGTCAAGGCTATTACCTTAAGCTAGAATTAGGAAAATTAAAAACTGGTGAGAAACTATACTTAAGAATTTCGAAGTTTGGGAGCACATTTGACTGTTGACCTGAGCTCAGTCTTGATCTCAGGGTCGTGAGTTTAAGACCCATCTTGGGCTCCACAAGAAAAAGAAAAAAAAAAATTGAAAGTTTTAAAGTAGCTTTGATTTAAATATTGTAATTCTCTTAGAATTGCTAAATTCTATTTTATGGGGTAGATCATTAAGTCTTTGGAAGAGATTACTTCCAAATGACTTTATAATAGCAGTTACACTACAAAGATTTTTTTCCCTCTCTTTCAAAAACTCAGGGACGATACACATGCCAGCTTCAGATGAATGGTTTTGGGGTGGGAGAGCCATCAGAGATGAGAAAGACCAACAGGCTAGAGCCACCTGTTTGCTAGGGTTATGATGGCCAAACATAGGAGCCAGTTCTCAGAAGGGAGCACAATCCCAGAAACAGAAGTAGACACATCATTTTGAAACAGAAAAAGAATGATGCCAATTAACATGAAGCCCTAGTCCACATAGTCAACTGCAGTTCCATAATTTTGCTTTGTACAAAATGCTCATATTGTAAGTGTTTTAAATTGTGGAAATGAAAACATACCACACTCCAGCCCTGACCCTGTACGTCATTTTTGCTCAGAGTTATGTGGATTCTCTGCTTTTTCTATGGTTTCTCTGCACCTGAGAAACATTATGTTGGTAGATTTTATCATTTAAGTTTTTACTCAGGTAGGGCACATAGGAACTGTATATACTAAGCTGTTTCATGTTTAAATGACTTTATTTCTCAGTGACGGTGACAATGACAACAGACACTACTATATTTCATTACCTTGTTTCTTGGGTACTTTGCACATGTCAAACCCTGCCCTGGATTCGTTGGCCCACCCAACATCTCTTTCAAGTTGGCTTGTTCTCTTTTGTCTTTTGTCCTTGAACTTCTCCTCAGAAGGGCCTTGACAGAGAAGAGTGTGCATCAATTTGTGTGAACCCAAGTGTGATTTTCCAACCTACAGATTCAGTCCTTTACGGATTCAGAGTGTGCGGTGACTTTACACTCAAGGTTAGCAATTATACTAGATCATGGCAGTCTGTTTTCCATATCTACTAGCTTCTCTGATTATGGTGAAATATTTGCTTTAATTATTTGTTCTTCTGTCTCTGATCATCTCAAATCCTCCTGGTGAATGATGTGGCTTCCTGTCTCTTCCTCACTCTTCTGTCTTCTTTATTAATTCAGAGAGAATATTTCATTCTTCAGGTGTGTTTCCTTGGGCATGCCGTCTCCCTTTCCATCTTGTTCCCTTGTTTGTTCATATTGCCTTTGAGCTGTTATTTCTTTGAATGCGTGTCTCATTAAGTTGTCATGCAGCGTGACACCATTGTGACAAATTCTCTGGTGCTTCCTGAATTTTGTTTTCCTTTTAACTTCTTAGTCTGTCATTTACATGGCGTGCTCCTTTCTTGTATGTTCTGTGATGAGGTGTAATTGTAGACTCCCCACAGAATTCTTTATCCTGCTCTGGAGTGAAAGGCTGTGCCAGCACATTCTCCTTGCTCTGACCCTATATTGGTGTTTTCACCTACTTTCTATCAGATCTGGATAGATTTGCTTTCCCTGCTGAGCTTCAGTTTGAGGGCTGCGTATACGGGTGCTGTTTGGTTTTCTGTGGGGCCCGAGGATATGGAAGGGAGGAAGAGGATCTTGATGAGGTCCTGTTCTCTCTTCTGCCATATCGCTCTGTCTCTTAAGTGCCCTGTACTCACTCAGTGTTGGGAGGTGCCCTAAAGCCTCAGACTTGGACCCCAAATGGTGAACTATGGAGCCCTTACTTTCCTTTCTCACTTATCCTCTCTTGCCCATTTCCACTCCCCCCCCAAAATTCTTTTTTATTTAAGATTTTTATTTATTTATTTGGAAGAAAGAGAATGAGAGAGAGAGAGAGAGCATGAGAAGGGGAGGGTCAGAAGGAGAAGCAGGCTCCCTGCAAAGCAGAGAGCCGGATCAGGGACTCGATTCCGGGACTCCAGGATCATGATCTAAGCCGACGGCAGTCGCTTAACCAACTGAGCCACCCAGGCATCCCTCTCCCCAGCAATTCTTTCCAGTACCCCTCAGTTAAGAAAGCTAAGGTTACCTCTCAGTTTGAATTTCCACATATTTGGAAGACAGAGACCAAAAACTCTCGAGATTTGTGAAATCACTACTCGAGTTTCTGAGGAATGGAGCAGAGTCAGGAGTGAACTATGCTGTACTTCACTCAAAATCCCTTTTCTTTCTTTGGTTTCAAGTTTGGGGGTTTTGGGAATCAGGTTATATCTTCTCTGTGTTTGGTGTTATAGGTACTTTGGGGTTGCACTTCTGGTTTCTACTAAGTTTTTGCTCTTTGGGTACAAAGGAGAGACTCTAATGCAATCGCAGTTTTTGTCTTAAGTTGCAAGTTTATCTTTACAGCAAACTTCTAGTATCTTTATTAAAAAACAACAAAAACAATAAACCTTCCTTTTTACTTTATCTCAAGCATCTTTTTTCAGGCTTAGCTTCTATTTTTCCCCCCTCATCTAATGATATTTTGGAGACAATGATTAATAATACATTTTCCCTGGTTGATTTAAATAAATAGCTCTTTCTTAATTTTTGTGATTGGTATAAATATAATAAATGACCATTATTAAGTCTGGAAGGGAACACAAATGATTGAGATGCAAAATATTTATTTTATATATGTTTTTAAAGATGTGATTGAGAGGAATTACTTCTCCCTTGTCGTCTTTGGGGTGGAGCCTAGCCCTGTGAGGACAGAGTGTGTCAGCGAGGTGGTAGAAAGGAACACCATTTCTGCTTCCCCAGCCCAGCCCTGCCTGGCACTTGTCAGCCCCAGCAAGCCTGGGGAACAGCAGGATCCCACATGAATTAGCAGTGCTGCCCTAAGGCTGTGTCTACTGTCATCTGTATCACAGCTGACTTACCACATCCAAGTCCACAGACGTCCTCACTGCTCCTCAAAACTGCCACAAACCCCCAAATCCCCGTAGCAGCTCCCTGACCCTTCCTCAAAGAACCCCTCCTGCCCCTGGCTGAAGGGATTCCCCTCTAGGAACCTGCCCCCCTGCATGCGCTATCCCCTTCACGTCCCCATCAGCATCTATAACCCTCAGCAAACTTGCAGGTGTATGGGTCACATGCACTAGAACATAAGCTCTATGATGCAGGAGGTCTGGTCTGACATGTCCAGCTCTACATTTTTACCACACTCAGGATTTCCCCATCACATGAATCAAATGCTTTTCTGAGCTGTAAGTCGGGTCCATGGGACTTGTCCTCAACCCCAGATTCCTGCTTTGGCATTGGAGTTTTCTTCCAGCACCTGAGCTCTCCCCCTGAACTCACCTCAGCCTTGGGACCTTTTCAGTCTTCCTGGTCCATGCTGCCCCCCTTGGGGCCCTCTTTGTCATGCTTACTTACCCCAGCCAGTAGCTCTTCCCATGAAGGCGATCACCTGCGGACTCCCCAGTCACATGCATCTTGGTGGCTATGCCCACCCCACAGTGATTCTTCAGATCCACTCTGACCTCACCTTGTCCTGTTGCAGTCAGCAAACTCACTGAGATCACGAACACAGGATGACAAGCAAAGGGCAGGTCACAGTGACTAATTGCCCTAACTTTAGCTCACTTCTGAAATGCATTATTCTTGGGCGCCTGGGTGGCTCAGTGGGTTAAGCCGCTGCCTTCGGCTCAGGTCATGATCTCGGGATCCTGGGATCGAGTCCCGCATCAGGCTCTCTGCTCAGCAGGGAGCCTGCTTCCCTTCCTCTCTCTCTCTGCCTGCCTCTCAGTCTACTTGTGATTTCTCTCTGTCAAATAAATAAATAAAATCTTTAAAAAAAAAAAAAAAAAAAAAAAGAAATGCATTATTCTTATCCACTCTGGAATAGCATGGATAGTCCAAGCTGGAATCCTGGAAGATGCCATGGCCATGGGGAAATTGTGCCAATGCACCGATCAGTACTCTCCACTGCTCCGTTTTTTCATTTCACTCCAAACTCCCCAGTGCTGAAGGAAGGCAAGGCAGCCACTCTCACAGAACAGAATTCCATATCTACTTGATGTAAGAAAGCTTTAGGAACAAAGTACAAGTTCTGCTTTTGTTCTCCTCTGCAGAAATTCTTTGCAGGAGCAACTGTTCCTATCTGGTTGCTTTGTGGTTGTTTGGAGTATTTTTCATGATTCCTTTTGGGGTCAAGCCCAGGACAGGCCCTTTCCTGCTCATACCTCATCCTGAGAGAGCCTCAGTTCCTGAAAATTACTCTTGTTCCAAGGAGGATTCTGCATGTCAGACTTGCTAGAGAGAGTGACTGACCACAGAGAGGAGCACTGAGAGTCCAGGTCTAATTGTAGAGCTGAATGGGAATCCTTGCAGGAACATCCCTCCTTTCTTCCCTCTTCTCTAAATGACAGGCAATTTCCTCTTGTAGAGTCAGTCCTATCTCAGTAAATCACTTCCAGACTGGCTCACCTTGACTTCACAGGACTCAAATAGGAAGGAAAGAGGATTACCTTGCTTCTCTGCTGTCACCAAGAGATCAGATGAAATTATTTTAAGTTCAAATGTTTAAATGTGTTCACTTGCCGGCAGGAAATAAGCTTCAGAAGGAAGATTCAGGTGGAAAATATGGGATCAGACACAGCAATAATGGTCAGGCCTGGCTGACACAGAGTCCTTGCTCTCTGTGCCTCAAGAGCCAGGTCACCTTTGCTGTTCTATTTATAAAACTCACTCCTGCAGAAGTCACTTTTAATGCCTGCTATAAATTGGGAATTGGATAATTTCAAATGCTATTACCTGTCAGCATTCAGAAAAGCCACTTTTCTATAGCTTTTTATACAAGTAAAAATGGGTTCCCAGCTCAAAAAGAAGCAGAGCTTTGTATCATGAGGATTTATATGGGCAAGTCAGCAAACACTCCTTACAGAGCCTTCACCATGTACCTGGTCCAATGCCAGCAGCTGGAAATCATAGAAAAATTCAGTTTGTCCTTACCCCAAGTTGTGCACCATCTAGCAGGTGAAGGTTGCTCAAGGTGACTTAAATAATGAAAGACAAGGAATTTTAACCTAAATTCTATTGTGAAAGGAGAGCTAAATGTTGAAGTTCTATTTCATACTCTCTAGCTCTTACTGCTTAGAATATTATTTTAAAGAGCCATAACCTGTGAAGATTCTCCAGGAGCCACTGAAATTGTCAAGTCTCTATTTTAAAATAGAATATTTAGTTACTGGGTCATAAATAAGTAACTTTGTATATACTGGTACCTGAACAATTAAAAAAAAAAAAAACCTAAAGTAAATAAGTAAGATCTAAATAACTAAAGAAGAAAATAAACGAGCTTGAGCATTTATTTAAAAACACTTTACCACACAGAAATTTCCATGGTCAGACTTATTTTAATTGGATGGAAGGCTGGCATTCTTTCATTAACTGATATTTGTTAGGACTCAATACCATTACTTTTTTTGGATATTACTTTTTAAACATTTCTTTTGAAGTAACTACAGACTCACAGGCTTACACAAACAGTGCATAGATTCTCATGAACAATTTATTTAGCTTCTTCTAACAGTGACATTTTACATGAATGTACAATGATATCCAAACCAGGGAACTGACTTGGTATAAACCTGTTCACTAGACTACAAACTGCATTCAGTTGCCACCAGTCTTTAGGGTTTTAAATTGCATTCATGTGCATGTGTGTGTGTGTGAGTGTGCTCGAATGCATTCACAGTACCATGCTGTGTGATCTGATCCTACCTGTGACCCCATCACAGCCAAGATGCAAAACCATTCTGTCACCATGAAGGCATTCTCTCCCGCTACCCTGTAGAGTTGCACCCCCCACACACCCCCGTCCCTGTCCCCTGGCAACCACTAAATATTCTCCTACTTGGATTTAATTTTAACCGTCCTGTTTGGCCCACCACACTGGCTTGGATCTTGTTGATGAAGAGTTTCAGCCAGATTGTGCTTGGCATCCAGACGAATTAAACATTAAGGGAATATCAAAGTGGGACACAGTGACCTTCTAGCAAACTGAAGAAGGTAATTCATTTACTTTGTTGTTCTTTTCCTTTTTACTAATAGAATAAATCTTGGTTGCTCCTTTTTATAAGGTCAGAAAGCAGAAGTGCTCTCAGAGACAATCTAGAGGGGAAAGTATCTGTCATCTCTCTATCTACCTATCATCCATCCATCTATCCATCTATCATCTATTCATCTATCCATCTATCATCTATTATCCATCCATCTCTTTATCTATCTATCTGATCATTTTCATCTGTTCACTGACCCAAATATCTACCCATCTATCTAAAATGAAAGTACAACCTCATTTAAATTAAAATCAAATCTACTCCCCAGTAATTTAGCAAATAATTTAACAAAATATCAACATTAGGGATTGTGAAGAAAAAAAAAAAAAGACCAAGTTACTTGGTTCCAGTAACTTAATAAGAATTTCATAACATCCTAGTTCTCTAAGTGGTTAGCAATAATTCTAAATCCTGTTCTGATCTTCAAGTCCTTTTCATTCACATCACCTCACAGTAGTTTCAAATAGTTACATGAGAAGTTCCCAAAGGAATTTTTGACATTCATAGACCAAAGAACCAAAATGACGAGAAACATCTGGAGCTGTGTAACTAAATGAGTGGTTTTAAAAATGTTTAAACTTACTATTTGGCAAGATTACATTTCCAAGATATAATAATTTTTATTTATATTTCATATACAACAATAGTATCATAATATGTATATTATATATTATTATTTATATTTATATTACATAACCATATAATATAGTGATATTAATACATAACATGCTCATTATATATAATTGAAATTATTACTGTATATGTTTTATTATATATAAGTATGTAATACAAGTCAGTATTACATATGTAGCACAGCATATAGTATGTTAACTTTCTATTGTTTTTATTTTATAGATTTATTATGTATTATTACTATTTATCACACAGGTCATTTGGCAGCACCTGACTATGAGGACCTTGCTATATACATATTGCATTTAACACAGGGAGGGATTTCAGGCAGTTACCCTTACAAGTGACACGGAGATTATACTTCACAGTGAAACTGGAACTTGCATCTCCCACAGGGTCTGGAGCACCTGAGTATTTAATTTAAATGTATTTATTTTTCTATTTGATTCTAAGCTTGTGTAGGGCAAAGTCCTATTGTTCTTTGGATCCAAATAACAGCTTCTATAAGATGCATACCATATGGGCAAGTTGGAAAGGAGCTGTTAGAGTATTTCTACTAGATTCAAAAATAAAACCCAATCTAAATATTGGGTGTTTTCTTCTGTAAAGGCAGTAGGTTTCCAGTGTTACAGGAATAGCTGGAGAAAATTTTCTTTGGAGTCAGTCCCTGTCCTTGGTGCTGAGCATGATTTACCCTGCTGGTCCAAAGACTAATGCCTAGTAAAAATATTTTTCTTACACATTTCTAATAGGAACTATTGGTTCTGTCCTAGACCTGAAACCATGAAATACTTATCTCATTACTGTCGAACATTTTATTCAGCTTAACTACAATATAAAGTGTTTTTTCTCCAACAATTTATTTAGAAAGATTTCAAACATAAAGACAACTTAAAAGAATTTTATAAAAAACATCAACACAGCCACCTCCTAAATTCTATTTTTTTTTTTACTATTTCTTATTACATTTGCCTCATCACATATGTATCCATCTATGCATCCCTCTATCCATCTATCAACCAACCTTAATTTTTCTCCACAACAAAGTAGGTTTTTGGCATCAGTACAGGTCAGTCTGAGTCCTCAATGTGCATTTCTTCAACTAATGTTCCATGTTTCTTCATAGTTCTTTTTTTTATTAGAAGACCTCACTTTTAAAAAGGAAAAGAAGAGCCATTGCCCCACAATTTGACATTCTGTTATGAATAATACAAATAAAAACCCATCCAATACCACTGTTGTTGACATATGCTGCTAGGTAAAATTCTAGAGTTATAATTCCAGATAAAGTAGTTTGCACATCTCCTGGATGCAGACAAGTAGAAATGTTCTTTATCTTCTTGAGAAGAAAGTCTGGGATATTCTTTCCAAAGACTCTCCTCACCAAGTCTACTCAGGGTGAGGTTATCTTGAATCTCTCAGGAGCCATAACTTTTCTTTCTACCTGAATGTGGAGGGGGGCCTAGTTGGTCCCAGGGAACTTCTAGGCACTAATGTGCCTTCCCCCACTGAGAAATGAACTCTGACCAAGAGTGGTCTTTGTTCTGTATTGAGCTCATGCCTTCTTTATGTGTAACACGTGTGTTTCCTTGTGCATTCCCTCTGGCATGTGGCATCTAAAGGTTTTTATCACTGGCCTGACTTTTAATGTGGGCTTTCCAGAGTATTTCCTTTAAAATGGTGTTTTGCTAATTTAAGATTACATAATATAAATGAAAATGTGTACAATGCCTTGTCATCTATGATAAAAATTGACCTTCTGATGAAATTCACTTTGGATGCTCAAGGGAGGCCCTTCTCTCAAAAACACATGGTTCCCAGATAGGAATTCAGATCCCCTGAGTTATATGGATTTCTCTAAGTTTTCTAGAAGGAATAAAATATGTAACCTAATAAAATTATCAGCTAATTCCTTTGTGTATTTGCTTTGAACTACTTGTTTTTGTGGGCCATCTTGGAAAGGGTCTAAAGATTACCATTGACTTTGCATTTAAAAGTTGCATATGAAAAGTTTGCATTTAAAATAGCATATAAAAAGCTATTTTAATAGCACCAATATTGTGTAATATGCATTAAGGGCTAAAAAGTACCAAACACTAAGAGCCTTATGTATATAAACCTGCTCAATCCTTTTAGCAATCCTATGAAGTGAGTACTCTTATCTTCAACACTTTACAGTTGGGGAAACTGAAGCCAGGCTAGGTAGGATAATTATTTACTGAGGGTCACAGCGCCAGTGAAAGACCAGCTGTAAACTGTGTTATTTTGTTCTAATTTGCTCTGAATGCACTATGCCACCTCTAAAACTAAGTCATATGGAGGTATTTCCTGAGAAAGAGCTTCAAGTGTCTTAGCTTGCAGTGTATCATTTCATCATTTTCCAGCATAGTCCACCAAACATACTTCCAAGTGGCTTTAAGGGAAGAATGAGTCTGTCCCCGTTTTTGATGTGTCACTGCTGACTTCTTCCTAGGCCTCACCCTACTTTCTGCTTTTGCTTACTTCTGGACAGACTGATAATAAAGATCGAACATGCCTTCACTGTTCTGCACTGGTAGGAGATCCAAATCTCCCACACATGGGGACTTTCCCCCAGTCCCAACCCTAGCCACTCCAAAGGTCGACCTCTCCTTCCCCTGTGCCCAAGCCAGCCCAGACTACCTGTGTCTGCCCAAATGCTTTCTCCCAAATTCTCTTGGTGTATAGAGTGTCATGATCCTCAACACCCAAACCTGTTTTCTGTGGAGTGATAACAAAATATTTAAAGAATTTTGATTTGGCCTAACTTTAAGGTTCTTATTAGTTCCATCATAATTATGCAAAAAGAATTAACTAAGACAGATTAAGATCAGAGACATAAAGTGGAAACTATCCCAAGGTTGTTCTTTATGACTATTTTCACTAAAATGCTTTTTGTGATTTTGTTTCAAGCCCTAGGTCCCTAGACATCCCTCAATTTCTTTATTAGGTTGTCATCTACTGACTGTGATCCTGGTGTGAAGGCACAGCTTACATGGTCACCACAGCCTAACCCTTAAGTGGCTGTCCTCTGCCACCAGAAGGCCAAAGCTCACAGGCTGAGGGATGGCAAGGCAACAAAGAAGGAGGAATCTGCTCCCTGCACTACTTCGTGGAACACAGAACCAACCTCAGTCTCCCAACCTGTTCCCAGGACCATATGGGTCACCTCTGAATGACCACTAGTGTCCAACAGGTAGAAACCATCTATCTTGTTCCTCCTTTGGCTGCCACCTTGTTAATAGTGTTATGTCCTCATGGCTCAGGACAAAGACTGGAGTACTTGTCTTTTAGTTCATGACCCACATTTGGTCAAATTACATTCTAATCCATGTCTTCATCATGTCATCATGCCTTAATACTCCAATGGCCCCCTAACTGGTCTTTGCTTCTCCTTGCCACCCCATCCTCAAATCCGTTCTCCACTTAGAGCCAGAAGAATCTTTCTAAAAAAACATAAGTCCAGGGTTCCTGGGTGATTCAATGGGTTAAGCCTCTGCCTTTGGTTCAGGTCATGATCTGGGTCATGATCTCAGGTCATGATCCCAGGATCCTGGGATCAAGTCCCGCATTGGGCTCTCTGCTCAACAGGAGGTCTGCTTCCCCCTCTCTCTCTGCCTGCCTCTCTGCCTACTTGTGATCTCTCTCTCGGAGTCTAATAAATAAATAAAACATCTTTTAAAAAATAAATAAATAAATAAATAAACATAAATCCAATCACCGCTCCCCTGACAAAACCATCTGATAATTTAGGTTTTTACTTTATATAAACCCAAATGTCTTATCCCAACTTATTTTGATATGAATTTTTTGATAAGTCAGAGTTGTGTGCAGAGAGGATTAACTATAGCTAATTGGGTTATAAGTTAATATCCAAATGACTAAGAAGGATACATTTTTTTTTAAAGATTTTATTTATTTATTTGACAGACACGGAGATTACAGGTAGGCATAGAGGAAGGCAGAGAGGGGGAGGGGAAGGCAGAGAGGGGGCTGAGCAGAGAGCCTGACGCAGGACTCGATCCCAGTGGGACACTGGGATCATGACCTGAGCCAAAGGCAGCGGCTTGAGCCACCCAGGTGCCCCAGAAGGATACATTTTAAAACTCAGTTTTCCTTAATCTTTTAATTGCCAGTTGTAAGCCTGATTACTAAATCTAACAAAATAAAATCAATCACCTTCTGATTCTGATCATGATAAATTTTTATGATTATGGGCAGTGTTAGACTAGCTCAAGTCCACACCATAATAAACTCCCTTAAATGATTTATTATTTGCAAACTTATTTAAGTGAATTTCTTTAAAATTTCCATTGCGTTTATAAAATTAATGATCTATATTCACTTTGAGTACTTCTAATAACTAGGCAAGTTTAAGACCATAGCAAGTAAACTGTCCAAGAATTAACTCCTGTAACTAACTCCTATGGGCCTAATATTGCACACAGCAAACTGACCCACAGGCCATGCTCCCTTGCTATTTGTTTTTGTAAATGAAATTTTGCTAGAACACTAACACACCCATTTATTGATGCATTATCAATGGCGGCTTTTGAGGTACAGTTGACAGAGCTGAGTAGTCACAACAGAAATCATATGACCCACAGTTCACCAAATCCTTACTCTCCAGCCCTTTACAGAAAGTTTGCTGACCCTTGATCTAAGATATTAAAACTATATACATACATGTCTCAAATATCCAATGGTGCTAAGTTGACATACTAGTTACAAACTAAATCGAGTTATCTTAACACTGTTCAACTTAAAATGACAAGTGTAACATTTTGACACATTAATCTTTTTTTTTATTAATTTTATTGTTTGGTTTTGTTTTTAAATATTTTATTTATTTATTTATTTATTTGACACACAGAGAGAGAGATCACAAGTAGGAAGAGAGAGAGAGAGAGAGAGAGAGAGGAAGGAAGCAGGCTTCCCGCTGAGCAGAGAGCCCGATGCAGGGCTCAATCCCAGGACCCTGGGATCATGACCTGAGCCGAAGGCAGAGGCTTTAACCCACTGCGCCACCCATTAATTAATCTTTTTGCCAATTAATTAATCTTTTTGCCAATATTTTCTTCTACAAATTTTCAAACTCATAGGAAACGAAGAGTTGTATAACACTCACCACTCTCTCCTCCGTCTCACACCTTGCTTGGTTGAACCCCATCTCTCGTCGCCCATCCATTCTCTTACTTGTCCATGGTTCATGTCTCTCTTTTTTCTTTTTGGATGCATTTCCAAGTTAGCAATTAGTAAATTTCACCAGTAAAGACTTCAGCACATATATCCTTAACTAGAGTTTATTATTTCTTATAATTCTTTTTCCTTTTATTTTAACTTGCATATTACAATGTATATATGTAAAACATATCATTTGAAAAGATCTGACAAATGTGCATGCATTCATTTGGAGGAGGTTATTTTTTAAATTTCATTTAAAAATTTAAATTTAATAGCTTTTACCCTTCTAGTGTACAGTCTTACAATCTTTTTAAATACATAAAGCTGTGTAAATGGCATCATTTGCTGATACCACCCCAAATTTCCCTTGTGGTGCTCCCTTGAACCAACTCATCCTGACCCCCCAAAGTATGTCAATCACTGGTCTTCTTCTAGGGGTTCTTCTCACTGCCTGACTTCTGTCTTCACAGTTTGTCGCTTTCAGAATGTCATGTGTATGAGAGGACAAATCCCACTTCACTCTCCATCTAGAGATGGCATGCTGAGCAATGGTGAGGTGCCCCGTCCAGCATCAAAATTCTCCAGCCCAGAATTCCAAAATTCCCAGCTCTGCTCATCGTGTGGCCCTGGGCAGTTCCATTTCCTCTCTCTCCAGGACTCCATGCTTCATCTACAAAGTGGAGATGGTAACAGAACCAGCCTCATAGTGTTTTCTCAGATAACAAATAAAAGGTCTGGGAATCCTGGGAAACACCCACTCAGTGCTACGGAATCTTAAATATCATCATCATCTCTGACCCCTACTGTCCTGTTTTCTAAAATGCCAAGTTCTCCTAAATATTTCCTATATTTTGAGTAGCCTACATATATAAATTATTATAAATTCAGCACACAATACTGACATGGTATTAATTAATTCCATAATTTTATTTCATATATTTAATTGGAGATCCTTCTGAGATTTAAAAAAAAAAAAAAAGACACTTACCTACTAAGGAAAGGGTTTTCTCATTTCAAGGGAACTGAGACCCCACTAGGATGGTCATATCTGGAGAGCCATGGGTACTTATTCTGAAGCTGGGAAGTAAAACATAGGACACCATACATCCTGGGTCAGACTCTGTACCACAGATGGGCACTCTGAGTTCGTTTTATAATATTCATGACAACATGGCTCTTGTAGGGGAATGTGATGGCATTCAAGTTTTCTGGAGCTAAAGTTACTCCCTGATGTAATTCTTCTGTAACTTCTTTTAATTTTACCATCAAGCTGGCTAGCTGAAATTCAGCAATATCACCACCCGTGATCATAGATGACTTCCTACTGTCTGGTGGAATCCTGCGCATGTCTACTACTCTCACAGACATTCCAACAATGTAGTCAGGTTCTGAGTGTTTCCAAGTACTGAATATTCCAGCCCCTCCCATTCACCTGGCTTCACCACCTTGTGCCAATGACTCTCCTTACTTACCTTCCTGGGCCACTATCTCTGTAGCAGACCAGCCAATCCTAACACCAGGCTCCATCTCTTCCAGCCCTTGGCTCCATGTGGAATGCTCTTCTAGATCTGTATTTACAAGAGTGGTTTCTTGTCACCATTTCTCCCACCTCTTCAGAGAAAACTGCACCGACCTTGCAAAAAGAAAAAGAAAAAAAAACTATATCGGCTCAGTCACGCTTTATTATGGCCCATTCTTCTTTTTCCTTTTGGATTGTATGTGTATTTCCCATCTTTCTCTCTTCTTTTCACCGTATCTGTGAAGGCAAAGTCTGTATAATTTCCTGCTTCATCTCCAGAACCTGGAACAATGCATGGAACAGAATGGGTGCATACTCAGCCAACAGTGAACAAATGAATGAGTTAATGGTCTGCTTTTTTTTTCTTTTCTTTCTTTTTTTTGATGGAGCAATGGTGCAACATTTACTATTGCTAACATTTCTCAGGAAAACAAAAGAAAGGCTAACTTGAATAATCCCTCGGGGTTTTAGATCTATTTGAACCATGTGTATATAATGGCTGTGCAATTTAGGAAAAGTGTCCTTGTGGGTAATGTGACTGTCTCCTTGCGCATGCTGTTCTTGGGCGAGGAGGATTAAGTCTCTACAACAGCAGCCTCAGCCCAGGTGGCTGGAGAGATGGTTATCTGATCTGGGCTCCACCTCCCAGTTTGGTTTGCTTAGAAGACATCCTTTGTCTCTGTAGGTAAAAGGCTTTGAAATGGAAATGAAGGAGGACCTAGTTAAACTAACCCCAGGACATCCTGTGCAAAGCACTGAAACTTGAATGATTAGTGATGCCAATTAAAATACTAAGAGGCTCTGCCAAAAAAAGTGTTCATAAGAGGACCTGCAGAGACATATACAGCCACAGCGGCAGCCTCAGAGCCTGTTAGCTTTTGTGGAAGAAAGCAATCACAATTTTTAAAATTCAATCAGTAGACTAGAAATATAGCTGAAATCTAACAGAAAAGAGTAGAAAAACAAAAAATAAAAAAGTAGTAGCTGAAGTCAATAACATGGGTATTGATTATGGGCTTGGGAGGCATGCGAGTGTATTTTAAAAGAACTTCCAAGTCACATCTCCCATAAGAGAGTTTCAAATTTTAGAACTAATGGAATTTGAAATGCGGGCTGTATTCCTCATTCATTGTTTCCATTTGGTGATAAGATATCTTCAGGGATGTAATGACCAGCTGTATCCAGCACTCATGTTGCTGAGATAATGTTTTCGTGATTTCAAGCGATATTAATTGAGCATTATTTGAAGGTAGATTGTCACCAGCTGCCTAGTAAGGATAATGTGCAGTGCAATTGAACCTGTGAGTAACCATAGCACTGTTATTTCAAGGGCGCTGTGTTGGGGAGGGGAGGGCAGGTACCAGTTCCTATTTGAATGGTGAGAGTAATTACAAGTCCTCCCTCCAGAAAAATGGCCACATTCAAAGATCTGATGCAGCCTTCCCCTACTCTGCACCACGGCAGCTCAGGAAAGAATGCCAATACCCCAAGAGGAGTGAGCACATCAAAGGCAGGTAGACCCCTGGCCATGGTATCATGGGATCACAGAACGGAATCAGAGTATGAAAGAATCTTGTATCATAAAGTAAAGGAAAAATCATAATAAAAGCATGTAGGCCTTAGGCCTATTAGCAAACTGTTCTTGCTACCAACATCTTCAGAGTGAAACGGAAAGTGATAAGCTTGTATTAAGAATCTCAAATTGCTACACAATAATTTACTGTAATGGCAAACTTTATAAGTCTGTTTTAATTTATTTTATCTATGTATAAATTATCTATACATTGAAGCATGAACCCCAAATGTAGATCCTTGAGCAGCAGAAGGGAAAGCTGATGATTTAAAGACAAACATGAACACATGGAAAAAGATCTTGGTATCTGTAAGGTTTTACAGGCCAGACACACATGACAGCAGGCGAGACAGGCGCGAGGCAAGGTTTATTAAAGGCGCCCTCGGGTGAAGTTCTGCGACTCAGGAGAGGTGAGTCGGGGAAGTTGCCGGTGGGAAGGGGTTGGGTGAGTTTTTATTGGGCCAAGGCGGGTGGGGGCTCATAACCGTATTTAGTAAGGTTAGAGGTTGGGGGTTGGAAAGTCCCAAAGCGGCTGGTTTTTGTTTCTCGCATAGGTTTCCGTTTGCTCAAAGTGATGTGTCTTTGACAGATGTCCTTCTGGTGGGAAAGTCCTGGGTAGGGGAAGATGGCGGCCTGGCGGCCATTTTATTGTTCCTCCTGCATTCCCAGGGCCGCCGACCTAACAATATCAAGTTGAGTGAACTTGAATCATCTTAGGCGTGAAGGGATAGAGGTCTATTCACCAATATCTGTATAAATTGGTCTTAAGCATGCCATGCAAGAAAGGAGAACAAAGGTTTTTGTACCGAGCCACAAGAGGTAGAGCAGGGGACAGAGACTCAGGTGTCAGTAACGGTAGCAACAGAGTATTAAGCTGGATTCATTCTCTTGTCTAAATTCTGAGCCCATCTGTGATCATGAGCTGCAAATAAGGGGAGATCACAGTTTTCTTTGAGAATAAAGGGATCAGAAGGCACAAGGCCGTGCCTCCTCCTCTGTGTCAGGAGGACAGACACTTGGCTCCTGGACCTCTTTCGAAAGCATAAGCAGGATGAGGGTTGCCTTGGTTGCATTATTAACTTAGCTCCAAGTTCTGTTTTAGGCAATTATGTTTTATGCACCTCTTAACTGCATGTTCGTTCAATCATTAACTATGCCTTTTTTACCCCTACTCTCTGTTTATGCATTGATTGTGGAAACCTAGTGGGGAATGGGCCATAACATTTGACTTGAAGTCATCCAAGGTACCTCATGGTACCAGGCCCCGAGAGACATCTCATTGTTTGGAAGAGTGCATGCCTCCAGACTGTTTCAAACAGTCTTTCAAACACAGATAAGCTGTCCCTAGGCTCAGCAGGGAAAGGGGGCTTTGGGAATCATCCCCAGCCTTCTCATTGGGCCACCCTTCTGATAAGCAAAGTTTTCTTTGCTTCCAAACCAGTGTCTTAGACATTGGCTTGAGACAGAGCAGAGACTGGACTTGGGTGTCCTCAACCTGCTAGCAAACTTCAGAGTTCCTTGACAGCTGAAACCCTAGCCCCTTGAGTAGCACACCTTGCAACATATTTTGGAACCTGGAAGGGGGATGCTTGACCAAAAGTGCCCTCAACTATGAAGACTGGCCAAGATCCAACCGAACCAGTGTGTGCCAAGGTGGACCCCAGCGCTAACTTTTCAATGACTTTCCCGTCAGTAGAACACTAAAAGTCACGCCCATGGGTGGCCATGGAACATGCTAGTGGGACATGCAATGTATGACCAAGCAAGCTTCACAGGGCCTGTGCTCTCAAATTTCTGTGTCTCCCCCCAGATATACATACGTAGATGTCACTCTTTTTCCCGATCTTTGTTAAGAGAGCCAGCATGAAGGACCCTGGCCTCTGTTCTGTCTCCCCAATGCTTGAGCATAAGCCCCCAGGAAGAGCATTGCTAAGGAATTCCAGCTTGGCCCCAGTCAGTGTCTGTTGCTTGGAGAGCCCAGGACCGAAGCTGGCAACCAAACACTGATGCGTGAGGTGTACGGGCAAGTCTGACTTCCGTAACATCACTTGGTCATTTTGCTCCCATTCCTGCAAAGGTGGTTAATGCTGGGCTTTGCCCAGGGGGAGCTGTGCTGCCCTCCTTCTCAACTCCCGAGTCCCACAGAGGCCGGCAAGTGCTTCGTTCCCCGTGACCCCCTGCACAGCGCTCAGAATGGATATTCTTTGTGAACCAATGAACTTGAACAAGCTTCTTATTTTGTAGTAAAATGCTTATGGGCCACAGGGACTAGAATTTTGAAAAGTTCAACCACAGCAGCAAGAGGAAGAAAAATTCCGAAGATAGTGAAGCCGTGTGAACATCCAACTACCTTCCAAGTTTTCCTAGAGCCCAGAGGAGGGAGGTACTGTGTGCCCTGTGGACGGTGAAATGTCCCAGGGATTACTTCTTCAGGGCTTTGAAACCAGGCCTTGCTGCCCTTGGCAAGGCCCTCACCCATCCAGATACATCTCATAGCCAGGGGGGAAGCGGGGGTGCGGGACAGGTTGGGGAAAGCAAATGGATGGGCTGCTTCAGGGGTTCCTCTGTAGTGCAATTCTGAGTCCCAAGGAGACAGAGTTGCTTGGCCCTAATTCCATAAAGGCCAGAGGGACATGTTTCAAAGGTTGTCCTCTCTGAGTTACCACGCCCGAGGGCTTGCAGGTGGATGGCCAGACAGCAAAGTGGGAAGCCGCCAGCCCCACCCGGCTCTTGCGGGAGGGGTGAGAGTTGAGGGTTTGGAGAGGCAGAGGCCTTCTGCCCGGGCCCAGCCAATGTAAGACACTGAATCCGCCGGATGCCCCATGGTACCCTGCTCAGGAAAATCTATTAAGACTTGTGCCATCTCCATAGAATTATAGCATAACTACTGCGCTGGGCCCGCAGGATCATCTAGGAGAGCGGGCGGTGTCCACGCTGCTCTGCTACCTGCCTGTGAGCGGTTCCCTTTAGGTCCTACGTCTTTCTTCATGGAAAGCAGTGCCAAATCCTGTCCTGAAAGACCAAAAGAACCCCCCTGGCTAGAAGTGCATTTTTATCCTGTTAACCAGCTAGTTTCGCTTCTGTACAATCGCTCGCTTTTTCACGCGCGCGGGCTAACCGGCCAGTTCTGCTTCTGTAAGATTGCTTTGTCTGCTTTCGCATGGACCCTTTTTCTGCTTTCGCGCGGACCCCTGCTTTCCCCCGTGAGCCCCCTGAACCAATCCGCTGGCGCCAAGTATGCCTGTTTAAATTGTCAACCAATCAGATCAGCGCTACCCGAAACTTGTTTGTATCTGTCTATAAAACCCTGCACCAACCCAGCTCTGGACCTCTCCGCGTTATTGGCAACGAGTGGTGCAGAGGTCCAGGTTCGAACCTGCAATAAATGACCCTTGCTGCTTGGCTTTGACTCACATCTCTGGTGGTCTTTTAAGGTGGGAGTAATAATCAGTTGGTATTTCATTTGGAGGTCCCACCGAGATCTCCCCTTCAAGCCCACCACACAATTGGTCAATGGGTCGCTGCAACTGATCAGTAAGAAAGCCGGCTTTGTCTTTTGTCTCTATGTTTTTCGTATGCTTTTTTCTTATGTCCTGACTGTGTGTCTTGTCCTTTCTGTGATTATTCCTGGGTTAGAATCCCAGGACCTGGGTTAGAGTCCCAGGGCGGTGACTGGCAAATACGCCCTGGCGGACGCGCTATAGGGTTGCCAGCGGGCGACGGAGACATCCCTCGTGCCCGGAGGGAACGGCCCCTCAGAGATTGTGGGTTCGAGTCCCACCTCGGAGGCCAACAATGTATGTCTTCATGTATGTCTTCATGTTATGTCTTTAAATGTGGATATATGTTCCTTGTACTGGTTATGAAGGTTACATTCTGTTTAAGGGGAGGGTGTCTAACCCGTTTGAATCTGAGGAATGTCTGACTGTATGAATGTGTTTGTGTGGCTCCACCGCCTTCGGCTCCGGAGTCTGACTGGGCTGCACCCTGAGTCTCGCAGAGCGTCATATGGCATAATGGTCATCTACTCCATGGAGTAGCCTGGTCCGGGGTTTATATGGATAGACCTTAGCTAAGACGCTCCTGAGTTCCTGCGAGGGATGCGAGCAGGACAGCACCTGAAAGATCCCCCTCCCCTTGTCTGCGACATCATACATATCGGGAGGGAATATAAGAGATAGGTATTAAGAGCTAAAACCAGATTCAATGAGTCAATGATATGAGAGTAAACAAATTAGGAGAATCCTAACATTCTGAACACCGCTGGTCCCTTGTACCTTAACAGTTGCCCCTCCAGGTTGGAGGAAATTTTTTCCCTAATTATCCTGCCCACACTCTCCTAACCCATGTCACTTTCAGGTTCACCCTGGCGGACAGAGGGAAAGAATTCCGACTCTCGCCGTCGGAGGATGAAACTTGCCTAGCTCCTACCCCCAGGCCACCAAAGGCTTTCATCCACCCCTTCGGACTGGTTGAGCCGGAACACACACCCTCAATTCGCCCTTTCGAATTCCTCACTTGCTCGTGCGTCTCGCACCCCTTACACCGGTGTCTCTGTCGCTTTCTGCCTATTCGAGGCGCCTTTCTTTTCGTCTCAACTATTATCTTGATCTGGGAACAACCTAGTCTAATGGGGCACACTCAGATTACCCCGCTCTCCCTTCTCCTGGCTAACTTTAAGGATGTTGGAGCGAGAGGCAATAACCTGAGCCTGGATATCCGGAGATCAAGACTTAGCACTTTCTGTCGCTCCAAATGGCCAACCTTCGGAGTAGGATGGCCCACCCAAGGCACTTTTTGCCTCCCCATAATTCTTAAGGTTAAGACTCAGGTATATCTCCCAGGTAAAGAGGGACATCCAGACCAAGTCCCTTACATTACAGTCTGGCAGGATCTTGTGGAAACCCCTGCCCCTTGGTTGGCCCCCTTTCTGTTCCCAGAAAGCTGCAAGGTTCTCGCAGCCAGGCCGACAGAAGCACGAGGATCTCGTGCCCCATCTGCACCCCCTCCACCCGTCCTCCCTGATAGTCAAGACTTACTTAGTCTAGATCCGCCCCCTTATCAAACCCCTCCCCTAGCCTCCACTTGGCTGAGCGGCTGAACTTTCTCCCCCTGTGCCTGCCCCGGCTGAAGCCGCTGCGCCGGGCCCTGAAGCAGAAGGTCGAGAAGCAATTGCTGCAGTCCCTGCCGCTCATGGAGGGACTGAAGGCCCTGCCGGGCACACTAGGGAGCGCACTCAGAGAGAAAATCCATTTCGCCCGGCAGATTCAACTGTGGCTTTGCCCCTTAGAGAGACTGCCCCCCCCCCATGATACTGGTAATCCCCGACTCCAATATTGGCCCTTCTCAACTAGTGATCTCTACAGTTGGAAAGCCCAAAACGCGCGCTTTTCAGATAATCCAAAAGATCTCATAGCCCTTCTAGATAGCATCATGTTCACCCATCAGCCCACCTGGGATGATTGTCAGCAGCTCTTGCGTATCCTATTCACTACCGAAGAAAGAGAGAGAATCCAGGTGGAAGCAAGGAAGCTGGTTCCCGGAGATGATGGCAGACCAACCGTGAATCCAGACCTCATCAGTGCGAGTTTCCCTTTAACTAGGCCCAACTGGGACTACAACATGGCCAAAGGTAGGGGACGGCTGCTCATTTATCGCCAGACTCTAATGGCAGGTCTCAGAGCTGCTGCCCGCAAGCCCACCAATTTGGCCAAGGTATATGCAGTTTTGCAAGGTAAGACAGAGAGTCCAGCAGCATTTCTAGAGAGATTAATGGAAGCCTTTAGGCAGTTTACCCCTATGGATCCTGAAGCCCCTGAGAATCAGGCAGCAGTAGTCACGTCTTTTGTAAATCAGGCAGCATCAGACATTAAAAACAAACTACAGAAACTAGAGGACCTAGAGGGCAAACAGATTCAAGATCTACTCCGCATTGCACAATGGGTTTATAATGCCCGAGATAGCCCGGAGGATAAGCAACTCAAAGTAACAAAAGAAATGTCCAAAGTCCTAACTGCGTTTGTCCAGGAAGAATCAACCCCTCGAAGGGAACCTCAAAAGGCCCAAGGGTTCCAACGCAATCTGGACCCAGATCAATGTGCATATTGTAGAGAAAAAGGACATTGGGCACGTATTGCCCCCCCCAAAATAAGCGTAGACCGCAACCGTGGGGAACGAAACCCAGCCCCACTCTGGTTACCCGAGATTCAGAATAGAGGGGACGGGGTTCGGATCCCCTCCCCGAGCCCAGGGTAACCCTACAAGTGGAGGGGATCCTGTACAATTTCTGGTTGACACCGGAGCTCATCATTCAGTGTTGACCAGACCCCATGGAGAAGTTTCAGACAAATTTTCCTGGGTCCAGGGAGCCACTGGGACTAAAAGGTACCCTTGGACAACTCAACAGACTGTTAACTTAGGTATAGGAGAAGTAACTCATTCATTCCTCATCATCCCTGATAGCCCTTGCCCTCTGTTGGGAAGAGACTTAACTCACCAAGATGGGAGCGCACATTTATTTTCAACTCGACGGCTCCACGGTAACTAGCTCTCAGACCTTGCCATTATCAATACTCACAATGCATTTGGAGGACGAACATCTACTCCACCAAACCACCCCCCCACCTTCCCAGGAACTCAACATGGAGTCCTGGCTTCACCGATTCCCTAAAGCCTGGGCAGAAACAGGAGGCATGGCCGGCCCTCTTCATAGAGCTAAAGCCTGGGGCTGACCCCGTTCGAGTCAAACAGTACCCCATGCCCATGGAAGCTAAATCGGGCATCACCCCACATATTAGATGTCTCCTGGACTCAGGTGTGCTACGCCCCTGTCACTCGCCCTGGAACACACCTTTGTTACCGATGCGTAAACCCAATAGTGGGGACTACCGACCTGTACAAGACCTAAGGGAAGTTAATAAACGGGTTATGGACATACACCCTACTGTTCCTAACCCCTATATTCTCCTCAGTGCCCTGGGGCCCACCAGAATATGGTACACAGTTCTTGACTTAAAGGATGCTTTTTTTAGCTTGCCCTTGGCCCCCAAGAGCCAGGATCTTTTCGCCTTTGAATGGACAGACCCTGAGAGAGGTATAAGTGGACAGTTGACATGGACTCGCCTCCCATAAGGATTCAAAAACTCGCCCACCCTGTTTGATGAGGCCCTCCACGAGGATTTAAGTGAATATAGAAAGCAAAACCCTGATATAACACTCTTGCAATATGTAGATGATCTCTTAATAGCTGCAGATTCCCAACAGGCCTGCCTACAAGGAATTGAAAACCTCCTCCAGGCTCTCGGCGACCTGGGGTACCGGGCCTCAGCGAAAAAGGCCCAAATTTGCAAGTCTGAGTCCCTGACCTGCTACACCACGGCAGGTAAGAGAATTCTTGGGGACGGCAGGGTACTGTCAATTGTGGATACCGGGCTTCGCTGAGATGGCCAAACCCCTGTACGTAGCCTCTAAAACTCAGCAGACCTTTGAGTGGACGGAAGAGGCAGAATGGGCTTTCCAACAGGTGAAAAAGGCCCTCCTTTCAGCCCCGGCGCTAAGACTGCCGGATGTATCCAAACCATTCCACCTATATGTGGATGAACATAATGGGGTGGCTAAGGCGGTGTTGACCCAACATCTAGGCCCCTGGCCTAGACCCATAGCATACCTGTCAAAGAAACTAGACCCGGTAGCAGCAGGAGGGTCCCCCTGCCTCCGAATGATAGCAGCCACCGCCTTGATGGTAAAGGACGCTGATAAACTGTCACTGGGTCAAGAATTACGAGTGACCACTCCACACGCCATTGAAAGCGTCCTCAAACAGCCCCCTGACTGATGGATGAGCAACACTCACGTGGTCCACTACCAGGGACTATTGCTCAATCCTACGAGGATAGTCTATACTTCCCCTCAGGCCCTAAACCCCGCATCACTACTGCCTGCCCCAGATCTGGCTGCTCCCCTCCATGACTGTATTGACATCTTAGCCCAGGTCAATGGGCTACGGGAAGACCTGCAGGACTATCCCCTGACAGACGCTGAAGTCATTTGGTTCACTGACAGCAGCAGTTTCGTCCACGAAGGACAAAGGTATGCAGGGGCCGCAGTCACCTCAGAGACGGAAATTATCTGGGCTGGTGCATTGCCTCCGGGCACCTCAGCGCAAAAAGCCGAGCTAATCGCCCTGACACAGGCCCTCAAATTAGGGCAGGGCCTCCGGATGACTGTATATACAGACAGCCGATATGCCTTCGCCACGGCCCACGTCCATGGGGCAATCTATAGGGAGAGGGAATCACTCACCGCCGAGGGAAAGGACATCAAAGACAAGGAAGAAGTTCTGGCCTTACCAGCAGCCATCTGGGCCCCTAAGAAGTTGGCCATAGTCCACTGTTCTGGACACCAAAAACCAAGCGATCCAGTCTCTAGGGGAAACAATTTTGCTGATCAGACTGCTCGCCAAGTAGCCTGTAGCAAAGTCCCGACGCTACCAATACAACCACCCAACCCGGGACCCCGAGAACTGCCACCCCATCCGGAATACTCTGAAAAAGACATCGCATGGATGAGTAAACTCCCAATGGCCCAGGTTAAGGATGGCTGGTGGCGAGATATGAAAAATAACATCATCCTCCCCGAGGCCATGGGACAAGAAGTTCTAGAGCGAATTCACCAAACAACTCATTTGGGTTCCACACGGCTACAGGACCTTATGCGACAATCCAAACTATCTATCAGAAACGTCGTTAAAAAATCAGAAAGAATTGCCACCGGATGTGCAGCTTGCCAACTTCAAAACGCCTGCCCACACTCCTCTATAACCGGATCCCGAGAGAGGGGAACCCTGCTGGGAGCCTATTGGGAAATAGACTTTACAGAGGTAAAGCCTGGGAAATATGGCTATAAGTACTTACTGGTGTTTATAGATACCTTTTCAGGATGGACTGAGGCTTTTCCAACCAAGCATGAGACTGCGCAGGTGGTGGCAAAGAAACTACTCGAAGATATTCTGCCCAGGTATGGCTTTCCTGTTATGATGGGATCAGACAATGGGCCAGCCTTCGTCTCTAAGGTAAGTCAGGGTCTGGCTTCCATACTTGGGGTTAATTGGAAATTACATTGTGCATATAGACCCCAGAGTTCAGGACAGGTAGAAAGAATGAACAGAACCTTAAAAGAGACCCTTGCTAAATTGACCATGGAGACTGGCGCTAACTGGGTGGCTCTGCTCCCCTACACTCTGTATCGAGTATGCAACACCCCATATAAGCTGGAGTTCACACCTTATGAGATCATGTATGGTAGGCCTCCTCCCATCATACCTAAACTCAGAACTGACCTTATCCAGTCAGATCATGATAACTCCTTTTTATTCTTCCTCCAAGCTTTACAACGAGTCCATAAATGTATTTGGCCAAGACTAAGGGACTTATATGCAACAGGACCTCCATCTGTTCCCCATCAGTTCCACCCTGGAGATTGGGTTCTTGTCAGGTGACACCGAGCCGAGACCCTCGAACCTCGTTGGAAGGGACCTTTCTAGGTTATCCTGACTACCCCTACAGCCATCAAGGTGGACAGCATAGCAACCTGGATACACCACACCCACGCAAAGCCAGTTGACCCACTGTCAGATCTCATCAGAAGACCCAACCAGGACGTCAGTTGGACAGTGGACCGCAGTAAGGACAATCCTCTTAAACTAACCCTGTGCCGAAAACCTGACTCCCGTTTCCCCAATAATTAATATGAAACTTCCTCTCTTTGCTCTGCTATTTACACTCCTGCCATGGTATGGGGCCTCCAGTCCCCTTGCCCCAGCCATTTTGACTTGGCAAGTCACTAATAGTGTGGGCTTAGTAGTTTGGAACATGTCACACACAGCTACTCCCTACACCTGGTGGCCTAATTTATACCCTGACGTCTGTAAGTTAGCCATTGGAGCCCCAGCCAACTGGGACGCAGAAAATTACTTTGACCTCCAGAAGCCCCCTTCACAGCCATCCCCCCGGGGGCGACTCGGGTTAGACCCTTGGGGAGGCTGTGGGGGCTGGAGTCAGCGAAGTATGTTAAGCACACTTACCTTCTATGTATGCCCCGGGGTTCACAGACCCAGGGAATGGACCCACTCATGTAGTGGGGCAGCTCACTTTTATTGTCGCAATTGGGGCTGCGAAACCACGGGTGACACTTATTGGAAACCCACCTCAGGCTGGGACTACATAACCATGACGGTGAATTATTCTCACGCCACGAGCAGTCCCGAATGGACACAGAACCCAGCCTGTAAAGACCAGTGGTGTCACCCACTCAAAACAGCCTTTACTGAGTCGGGAAAAAGACAAACTAACTGGGTGAAGGGATATACCTGGGGCCTCAGATTCTATAAAGTTATGACGATGGTCTAACGTTCACTATAAAACTTTCTATAGAAAGTTTTCCTCCATGGTTTTCCAACCAACGTTCTATAAAGAACGTTATGACGACGGTCTAACGTTCACTATAAAACTTTCTATAGAAAGTTTTCTCCATGGTTTTCCAACCAAGCCACCATAGGGCCCAACCCCGTACTTGCCCCACCACCTCCAACCAGGCCCCGCCTAACAGTTGTCACTCAGAGCCCTGCCACTTACGGGGCAACACAGACGGGCCACAATCGGACCATAATCCTCCCACTCCCCACAAGCCCTACCAAATGGCCTATGATAAGTACTGAAAAACCCAGATCAAGAAACCCCAATGACCATCTACTTAAGTTGATCCAATATGCCTTTCAAGTCCTGAATTATACTAATCCCAATGCCACTGAGTCCTGTTGACTATGTTATGACATAGCGCCCCCTTTTTACGAGGGACTGGCCACTCCAGGAGGTTACAATCTATCATCCGCACCCTCCATGTGCCGGTGGACAAGTCGAAGCCCCCGCCTAACCTTAGCAGCCGTATGGGGCCGGGTGACATGCGTAGGAAAGATCCCGCCTGAACACATGCACTTATGTAGTCAGAACCTTACTATAAATAACACAGAGCAATATGTAATACCTCCCCAAGATGCCTGGTGGGCCTGTGCCAGTGGGATAACTCCATGCATCCACCCAGGAGCATCAAACCGAAGTGCAGACTACTGTGTAATGGTCCACCTGATTCCTCGCTTAATCTATCATCCTTATGAAGATTTAATGTCATATTGGGAAGGAGGATTACATAGAACTAAAAGAGAACCCGTAAGCCTAACCCTGGCATTTATGCTAGGCCTAGGGTTAGGTACCGCCGGGGTGGCTACCGGGGCATCAGCCCTAATCTCACAACAACATCACTATCAATACTTACGAGAAGCCATTGATATAGATACACAGGAATTCGAATTATCCATTTCTAAACTTCAGGAGTCTGTCAGCTCATTAGCAGAAGTTGTCCTCCAAAATAGACGGGGATTGGACCTCCTATTCTTCCAACAAGGTGGCTTATGTGCTGCCCTTAAGGAAGAATGTTGCTTTTATACAGATCACTCAGGAGTAGTCAAAGACTCGATGGCTAAGGTACGGGAAGGGTTGGCAAAACGGAAAAGGGAACCTGAAGCTGGCAAGGTTGGTTCTAGTCATGATTTAATTCATCCCCTTGGCTGACCACCTTAATATCCTCCTTACTAGGACCCCTTTGTATTCTGATCCTTTTACTGACCTTTGGCCCATGTATTTTAAATTGTCTGGTGGCCTTTGTCAATCAACGCCTTCAGACAGTACAAATCATGCTCCTAAGACAGCAGTATCAGCCCCTAGACTTGAGCAACAACGACGACCTCACTGATGACAACCAAGGACCCAAGATTGGCTCCTCAGGCACCTGAGAGAAGGGGGGAATGAAAGACCAAAAGAATCCCCCTGGCTAGAAGTACATTTTTATCCTGTTAACCAGCTAGTTTCACTTCTGTATGAACGCTTGCTTTCTCTCGCGGGCGGGCTAACCCGCTGGTTCTGCCTCCGTAAGACTGCTTTGCTTGTTTCTTGCGCGTGGGCCCCCTGAACCAATCCGCTGGCGCCAAGTATGCCTGTTTAAACTGTCAACCAATCAGATCAGCCCTACCGGAAACTTGTTTGTATCTGTCTATAAAAACCCTGCACCAACCCAGCTCTGGACCTCTCGTAGTTATCCGCAACGAGTGGCGCAGAGGTCCAGGTTCGAACCTGCAATACATGACCCTTGCTGCTTGGCTTTGACTCATGTCTCTGGTGGTCTTTTAAGGTGGGAGTAATACTCAATTGGTATTTCAGTCCCAGTGCTGCGTTGTGTTGATAAGTGGGTCACATGAAATCTGAATGACGAAACCCTCACAGGAGCTAAGCTGAGAAAAAGCAGAGACAACGCATCAGAGAGGGTGACTTTCACACCAACAGTCTGATACTGAGTCCTCTCAGTGAGGTCTGACTGGAAAAGGCCCATCTGACCCTTTGTCCTTGAGTCAACAGGTAGATGGAGTCTTAGTTTGTGGATTCTTACATGTTCGCTCACTTTGTTTTGCATGATGAACAGAATTTCTGAGGATCTTAGGTTAGGCTCTTCTCCCACTCTTATACACGGACGCCCTGTCCTTTAACTTGTTTTTCTGGCTCTGGGAACTCCGCATCTGCTGTTTTTCTTGCTCAGAGGAATTCACCCAGGTCTTTATATCATGACTTTTCCTCAGGATTTAGGTCATCTACTTTGAGAGACCCTTCTTCATCTCTCTAAATAGAAGAGGCCTTGCCCACCAACCCTTGTCCCTTCACCTGTTCCATCTTCCTCAGACCACTTGTTCATTAGTGAGAATATCTACTTCTCTGTTTTCTACCTTCCCAGACAGAAAAGATGCTTCTGGGGGACAGGGGTGCCTGTCCTGCTGGGTCCTTCATGCGGGCGCAGAAGGGGATGCCAAGTGCGTTTAGGGAAAAGAGAGATGGAAATGCTTGCTTGTCCCCATCCTCACCCCAGAGAAGCTTCCAGAATGCCCTTTCTCCCATGCATCCTCACTGCTCCCTCACAGGCATGGCCACAAATTCCCCCTTGTTTCTGGGGAGAAGTCTAGTTTCAGGGGCACTAATGACACAAGGAAGGTTGACTTAATTACAAGCAATGCAAATACTTTGAGGTTCTCAGAATAACTTATGATTGTTTTTTGAAACCCCCCTCCTGCCATGGGACACTTTGCAGAGCACTTTACGCATATCAGGTGCTGGTAGTTTAACTGAAATGAAGTGATGACAAGAGTCTACTGAGCTAGTCAGACTCACCTCGCACTTCATTCTCCTCCTTTAAAATCTTCGATTAAAATGGAGAATCCAAATAATGTTAATCACAAAATAACAGTTCCTGGAGTAATAAAGTTCATAGGGGGGCACCCAAGCATGGTTCTTTGCTGAGATTGACCTTAATTTTCAAGATTAGGCTTCAGGAAAGGGAACCAACAGAATCATGAAGACCGAGTCCCATTTTGCATCAGTTTCTCAAGAGGAAAATATTAGCAACCTTAGCAAAATTAAATAGAGGCAATGTTGCCAAGGGGTTTCTTGATTTCTACTCCCACTGAAGGTAATGGAGTTGACCCTATATTCTCTGGAGAAGGCTACTTCAACCAAAACCCATGTTCCATTGTCATATCATTCAATACCCCTTGGTGGTACTTCCACTAATGTCTTATTTTTGGCAATGTCACCAGGGAGCATTTGCTGTAGGTGTTGGCAAACAAAACAGCAAGGGGAGATGATTTCACTTCTCGGCTCTGAGTTGACCTCTTGCTCAGCTGGGCAAATATCATGCTTCCTGTGATTGCTGAGAAGGTGGCTCCTCTGCTAAGCTGAAAAACCTGAAGACCAGGTCTTATCTTCCGTTACTAACTTTTTGTGTTTTGCTTATAAATTATTTATTGCTTAAACTTTTTCATTCTCACCTCCAAAGAGCCATAAATTAGTCCCACTCTTTTTCTTCTTCCTTATTCCCTTTGCTAGTATTTTCTCTGAAATTATTGTTAGCTGTCAAATGGATATATAGTTTTCAGAAAAGAGTAAAAGAAGAAAGCAACATTGAAAGAAAATCGTGTCTTTTTTTTTTAAAGAAAAGAATGCCAAGGAAAAGAGAAAAAAATCAAACCAAACTTGTCAACATAGTTTATACAAGAGATTACATCATATTTTAACGAAGATCCTTTTCTATAAATGAAATCATTTGGCCAGGACCATTTTCCCAAATATGCAGAAAATGTACCCAATGGGACTGCCAACATAATATTGTAATGGGTATTTCTGGGATGTCATCTAGCATTGTTATAAAAATAGGACAGTGTTTAAAACAAGGCTGTATAATTGTGGGCACAAACAAAAAACACCTCCCAAAACAATATGAGGAGGGATGAAAGACTGGTTTTCCCCACTACTGGGAAGAGGAGGGCACTGCCAAAATTTACCCTATAAAGTGCCCATTGATTTGCAGTCTCTCCAACTTAACAATTAGTGGCTACCTCAGGAACATGTCAGGAAAGTGGAGGGATATCACAAAATGGATATTCTGCAGTGTGCAGCCTGTGTAAAAGGGAAGGAGAACACTATTTCTATTACTAGAGGTTAGATGGATGAGAAATTTAGTATTTTGTTGGCTTAGGACATTTTCCGGATCTCAGGTGGTGGGACCTGCTTGTTCTTTAAAGCTGGTCAAGCTGGGGGCACCTAGGTGGCTAAGTAGGTTAAAGCCTCTGCCTTCAGCTCAGGTGATGATCCCAAGGTCCTGGGATTGAGCCCCGCATCGGGCTCTCTGCTCAGTGGGGAGCCTGTGTCCCCCTCTCTTTCTGCCTGCCTCTCTGCCTACTTGTGATCTCTGTCTGTCAAATAAATGAATAAAATCTTAAAAAAAAAAAAAGAAAAGAAAAAGCGGGTCAAGCTGGTCTCCACTAGATGCCATGGCTGTGAAATTTTAGGGGTGTCTCCTTGAGGGAAGACTTTAAGGTACACTCACACATTTCAGACTTCTTTGAGAGATGCATCAAAATTTAAACAATGGATCCACTGACATGTCAGTATTAATCTAAAATTTTAAGAGAGCTACAAGTAATTTGGAAGAACACACAGTAAATGGAAAAAGAATCCAAGAATGACTCTGCAGAGTGACACCAAGAGTGTAAGACATAGAGACAAGGTTGAAGGAGAATTCACCAGAGAGGTGAAAAAAATTAATCACTTTTATCTCTGGGTTATCAAATTAGAATAAATTTTTGTGCTATTCTAATCCTAATGGTCTATGATGAGCTTGTATTGGTTTATCATGAGGATAAAATAAAAACCAAGCTACGGATATTAATGTTCAAACATTACAAGTTTTTTTTTTCCTCTATCTTTTCTTGATCAGCCATGGAATCCATTTTAATTTTAGAGTTAGGAACCAGCCAGTTAGCTGTGTTTTCAATGATGGTTAAGATGAATGTTGTGAGGGGTGCCTGGCTGGCTCGGTCAGTATAACATGTGAGTCTTGATCTTGGGGTCATGGGTTTGGGCCCCATGTTGGGTGTAGAGATTACTTTAAAAAAGAGAGAAGGTGTGAAATCACGATGCCAGTTTTATGTGGCAAAGTGGTGCCCTCTGGTGATAGCTCTGTTGTTAATTAATCAGCAAATTTTTCATTCATTCGCTCACTCATTCATTCCACAAAAAGCTATTGATTGCTTACTGGTGGGGTGAACTCTGTGTGTAGTACTGAGCTGGGCAATCAGGCCCCCTTTCCCCCCAAAACCAATGCAAGGCACTCGATACCACTGCAGGCAAATGCTGAGAACACCTGGCAGGAACACCAAATGAATTTGGGGTGGGGAAGATCCGAACATATATGATGTCATTTTGAGCAAAATGGACTTACAGTGTGAGAGAAAAGATATACCTAATTTGAAAGAAACCCTACAAAACATACACAAAGTGGAGCAGGAGAAATTTACAAAGAAGAATGAGAAAAAATAAGTTAATAAAAAGGAAAGAAGTGGTCAGTGTAGGATGAAAGTCAGTCAGGAAAAACTTCTTTGAGGTAAGACATCACTCTCTCCAAGGAAATAAATGTGACAGTAGACAGTGACTTGGGTGGGATGTGATGATGGTGGTTGAGGGTCTCACATCTAGGGATAAAAAAGGCTCTGGTCTCTGGAAGATGTGTGCTGGATTGCACAGGTACCTTTTGCTCATACAAGTGTGTCTGCAGGAACCCAGTTACCCTTGTCAGTGCATGGTCCATGTCTACCTTCCACTCCTGTTGCTTGATGACATTGCCATCATCAACCACCATCAACCATCACCAACCACCAACAACCATCACGAACCATCATCAACCATCAACAACCATCAACAACCATCATCAACCATCATCAACCGCCCGGATGGTTCAACCAACATCTCTGGGATGGGTGGCCAGCCATGTCAGGAATATCTCCTAGGAATTCCCACTCCCCTGGCTTCTCCTATTCAGTGGCCTATTGGAATTTCCTTGGCTCCCACCAGATTGGTTATCCAAAACAAATATCTCCATTCTTTTCTAAACAAGTACAGGTCTCTGGGAGCAAGGGCTTTCATCTCTGTGGCCATAAAGACTTGAAGTTGAGTGCCACTAAACACACGGGTTATTGACACATTTTGACAGCAAGGCCACACCCTGAAATTCTGCAACTATGAACAATGGACACACTTAAAACTCAGACTTACTGGAGACAAGATGGCGGGGAAGTAGGAGGAGGCGCCTTTTCAACCTATACCCTAAAGTGAGCTGATTACCTGCCAAAGAACTCCAATCACCCATGAAATCAGCCTGAGATCAGAATTATACACATCTGGATCTCTACAGGTGCAGAAGACACCAGTGGGCAGGTAAAGCAGAGGGGGAACGGCGGACTGATATCGGAAGATAAACAAAAGGGGGAGGGAGCCACCAGAGGCAACCGGTTGGAAAGTAATACCCCAAACCGGTTTCCTCAGAGCCCACCCCCTTGAGGGGGGGTGGGAGGACTTAACTCAGGGAACATCATTGACTGAAAACCCACATGGCAGGCCCCTCCCCCAGAAAACCAACCAGGAAAGAAAGAAAGAAAAAAAAAAGACGACAAGATAACAACCACCATTGCTTCATAAGACAACTTTTATTTTTAATTTGTTCCCACTATTCTGGCTCATTTTTTTTTAAATATAGATAATTTTTTAACCTATTTACCATCACAGTGAGCTATCCAGTACATCAAATTCCATAATAACCTTCTAACCTAAACTTTTTGATTCATACACCTGTGTTTTTCTTTTGCATTTCTATTTTTTAAATTTCTTTTTTTTTTAATTTTACTTTAGCTTAGTTTAGTTTATTCCTTTTTAATTTTTATTTTCTAATATTCATATAGAGTTGAACTTCAAAGTAATCCCCTTTCCCCAATCAATACTACCCCTATAGGTAAACCAATTTTTAATCCCCCTTTATCTTAGGAAAGCTGAGGCCTTTAACAAAGATACCAAGATACATCCAGGAAGAATTAGAACAAACTTCCTCGCCCACACTGAGAATTTATAACCACTCTCCCATCTTTTTCTTCTACCAGTGTTTCTGTGTTTTTGTGTTTGTCCTGATAATATATAAATCTTACACTTGGGGTTCTTTTTGACAAGGTTCTTCCTTTATTTGCTTATATATATATATTTTTTTCTCTTGTCATATACTTTTATCAGTTTTTGTTTGTCTGTTTTTGTTTGTATACTTCATAAATCTTACCTTGGGGCCTATTTGGGCTGAACCTTCTCTTTTATTTTCCCTTTCTTTCCTATCTCTCTCTCTCTCTCTTTTTCTTTTTCTTTTCTTTTTTCTCTCATTTGGGTGGAGAATCTTGATTGCTCAGAAGCGTTCCAGGGTGCACCTTGACTGCACCACGGTTGATACATCCAGCTACATCCATTCAGTCATCTCTCACCACAATGACTAGGAGGAGGAATGCCCGATAGAAGAAAAATACAGAGGATGGGCCTTCTGCAACAGAGCTAACAGCTATCAACATAGACAATATGTCAGAAAGAGAATTCAGGCTAACAATTATCCAGGTAATAGCTAGGTTGGAGAAAGCCATGGATGACCAAATGGAATTGATTAGGGCAGAACTGAAAGTGACCAGAGATGATGTTCACAATGTTAGGGCAGAGCTGAAAGCTACCAGGGCTGAGGTTCACAATGCTCTCAATGAGTTCCAATCTAATCTAAATTCTCTCAAAGCTAGGGTAACTGAGACAGAAGATAGAATTAGTGATCTGGAGGACAAACAGATAGAGAGAAAGGATCAGGAGGAAGCCTGGAACAAACAGCTTAGAAGCCACGAAAACAGAATCAGGGAAATAAATGTTGCCATGAAATGTTCCAACGTCAGAATTATTTGGAATCCCTGAAGGGGAGGAGGAAGTCTAGAAGATATAGTGGAACACTTCTTAATGAAAATTTTCCCAATCTCACAAATGGAACCATCGTTCATGTACTAGAGGCCCAACGATCTCCACCCAAGATTATAGATTCCAAAAAAAAAAAAAAAAAGCAAGGCACCTGATAGTCAAATTGAGAAATCATAATTGTAGATATAATCTCTTGAAAGCCACTAGGACAAAGAGGCTCCTTACTTACAGAGGAAAGCCCATCAGAATAACATCAGACCTGTCCACAGAGACCTGGCAAACCAGAAAGGGCTGGCAAGATATATTCAGGGCACTAAATGAGAAGAACATGCAGCCAAGAATACTTATCCAGAAAGACTGACATTCAAAATGGATGGAGAGATAAAGAGTTTCCAAGACCAGCAAGGCTTAAAAGACTATGCAACCACCAAGCCAACACTGCAGGAAATATTAAGGGGGGTTCTATAAAACAGGAAAAATCCTAAGAATAACATTGAACAGAAATATAGAGACAATCTACAGAAAGAAAGGCTTCAAAGGTAACCCGATGTCAATAAAAACGTATCTATCAATAATCACTCTCAATGTTAATGGCCTAAATGTGCCCATAAAATGGCACAGGGTTGCAGATTGGATAAAACGACAGGGCCCATCCATATGTTGTCTACAAGAGACCCATTTTGAACCTAACGATACACCCAGACTGAAAGTGAAGGGATGGAGAAGCATCTTTCATGCCAATGGGCCTCAAAAGAAGGCCGGGGTAGTGATTCTCATATCAGACAAATTAGACTTCAAACTAGAGACTGTAGTCAGAGATACAGAAGGATATTACATCATTCTTAAAGGGACTATCCACCAAGATGATCTAACAATTGTAAATATCTATGCCTCCAATATGGGAGCAGCCAATTACATAAGAAAACTGTTAATCAAGATAGTCATATTGATATGAATACACTAATCGTAGGAGATCTTAACACACCTTTCTCAGAAATAGATAATCTGTATCATCAAAGCAGAAAATCAATAAAGAAACAAGAGCATTGAATGACACATTGGACCAGATAGACTTCATAGATATATACAGAACATTCCACCCTAAAACAACAGAATACACATTCTTCTCAAGTGCACATGGAACCTTCTCAATAATAGACCACATACTGGGTCACAAATCAGCACTCAACTGACACCAAAAGACTGAGATTATTCCCTGCATATTCTCAGATCACCATGCCGTGAAACTGGAGCTCAATCACAAGGAAAAGTTCAGAAGGACCTCAAACACCTGGAAGCTAAAGACCACCTTGCTTAAGAATGCTTGGATCCACCAGGAGATCAAAGAAGAACTTAAACAATTCATGGAAACCAATGAGAATGAAGACGCATCAGTCCAAAACCTACGGGATACAGCAAAGGCAGTCCTAAGGGGGATATACCTAGCCATCCAAGCCTCCCTCAAAAAAATTGAAAAATCCAGAACACACCAGTGTCTCTACACCTTAAAGAACTGGAGAATCAACAACAAATCAAACCAACTCCACACATAAGAAGGGAAATAATCAAGATTAGAGCTGAGATCAATGAGGTAGAAACCAGAGATACAGTAGAACATATCAATGAAACTAGAAGCTGGTTTTTTGAAAAAATCAATAAGATCAATAAACCATTGGCCACACTAATCCAAAAGAAAAGAGAGAAAGCCCAAATTAATAAAATTATGAATGAATAGGGAGAGATCACAGCTAACACCAAGGAAGTAGAAACAATCATCAGAAGTTATTATCAACAGTTATATGCCAATAATCTAAGCAACTTAGATGAAATGGATGCATTTCTGGAAAACCATAAACTTCCAAAATTGAACCAGGAAGAAATTGACAACCTGAATAGACTGATATCTAGTAAGGAGATTGAAGCATTAATCAAAATCCTCCCAAAAAACAAGAACCCAGGACCTGATGGATTCCCTGGGGAATTATACCAATTTCAAAGAAGGAATAACACATATTCTCCTGAAACTGTTTCAAAAAATTGAAGCAGAAGGAAAACTTCCAGACTCTTTCTATGAAGTCAGCATTACCCTGATCGCCCAACCAGGCAAAGACCATACCAAAAGGAGAATTTCAGACCAATATCACTGATGAATATGGATGCTAAGATTCTCAACAAGATCCTAGCAAACAGGATTCAACAGCACATTAAAAAGATTATCCACCATGACCAGGTGGGATTCATCCCTGGGCTACAAGGATGGTTCAACATTCACATATCAATCAATGTGATAGAACAAATTAATAAAAGAAGAGAGAAGAACCACATGGTCCTCTCAATTGTTGAAGCAAAAGCATTTGACAAAATCCAGCATCCATTCCTGATTAAAACGCTTCAAAGTATAGGGATAGAGGGAACATTCCTGAACTTCATAAAATCTATCTATGAAAGACCCACAGCAAATATCATCCTCAATTAGAAAAAGACCACAGCCTTCCCGTTGAGATCAGGAACACGACAAGGATGCCCACTCCCACCATTCTTGTTCAACATAGTATTAGAAGTCCTAAAGCAACAACAATCAGACAACAAAGATAAATAAAAGGTATCCAAATTGGCAATGAAGAAGTCAAACTCTCTCTCTTCGCAGATGACATGATACTTTATATAGAAAACCCAAAAGACCCCACCCCCAAACTACTAGAACTCAAACAAAAAAAACTCAAAAAACAAAAAACATTACCCTTCAGTAATGTGGCAGTATACAAAGTCAATGTACAGAAATCAGTGGCTTTCTTGTACAATAACAATGAAAATACAGAAAGGGAAATTAGAGAATCAATTCCATTTACTATAGCACCAAAAACCATAAGATACCTGGGAATAAACCTAACCAAAGAGGTAAAGGATCTGTATTCCAGGAACTACAGAACACTCATGAAAGTGATTGAAGAAGACACAAAAAGATGGAAGACCATTCCATGCTCTTGGATCAGAAGAATAAACATTGTTAAAATGTCTATACTTCCTAGAGCAATCTATACTTTTAATGCCATTCCGATCAAAATTCCACTGGTATTTTTCAAAGAGCTGGAACAAATAATCCAAAAATTTGTATGGAAACAGAAGAGACCCCAAATCGCTAAGGAAATGTTGAAAAATAAAAATAAAACTCGGGGCATCACGTTACCTGATTTCAAGCTTTACTACAAAGCTGTGATCACCAAGACAGCATGGTACTGGCATAAAAACAGACACATAGACCTGTGGAACAGAGTAGAGAGCCCAGATAAGGACCCTCAACTCTATGGTCAAATAATCTTCAACAAAACAGGAAAAAATATACAGTGGAATAAAGACACTCTCTTCAATAAATGGTGCTGGGAAAACTGGACAGCTATATGTAGAAGAATGAAACTCGACCATTCTCTTACACCGTACACAAAGGTAAACTCAAAATGGATAAAAGACCTCAACATGAGACAGGAATCCATCAGAATCCTAGAGGAGAACATAGGAAGTATTTCTTCGATATCAGCCACAGCAACTTCTTTCAAGCTATGTCTCCAAAGGCAAAGAAAACAAAAGCAAAAATGAACTTTTGGGACTTTATCAAAATCAAAAGCTTCTGCACAGCAAAGGAAACAGTCAACAAAACAAAGAGGCAACCCATGGAATGGGAGAAGATATTTGCAAATGACAGTACAGACAAAAGGTTGATATCCAGGGTCTATAAAGAACTTCTCAAACTCAACACACACAAAATAGATAATTATATCAAAAAATGGGCAGAAGATATGAAGAGACACTTCATATGAAGTGTCACAAATGGCTATCAGACACATGAAAAAATGTTCATCATCACTAGCCATTAGGGAGATTCAAATTAAAACCACATTGAGATATCACCTTACACCAATTAGAATGGCCAAAATTAGCAAGACAGGAAACAACATGTGTTGGAGAAGATGTGGAGAAAGGGGAACCCTCTTCCACTGTTGGTGGGAATGCAAGTTGGTGCAGCCACTTTGGAGAACAGTGTGGAGATTCCTCAAGAAATTAAAAATAGAGCTTCCCTATGACCCTGCAGTTGCACTACTGGGTATTTACCCCAAAGATACAGATGTAGTGAAGAGAAGGGCCATCTGTACCCCAATGTTTATAGCAGCAATGGCCACAATTGCCAAACTGTGGAAAGAACCAAGATGCTCTTCAATGGACGAATGGATAAGGAAGATGTGGTCCATATACACTATGGAGTATTATGCCTCCATCAAAAAGGATGAATCCCCAACTTTTGTAGCAACATGGATGGGACTGGAAAAGATTCTGCTGAGTGAAATAAGTCAAGCAGAAAGAGTCAATTATCATATGGTTTCACTTATTTGTGGAGCATAACAAATAGCATGGAGGACAAGGGGAGATGGAGAGGAGAAGGGAGTTGAGGGAAATTGGAAGGGGAGGTGAACCATGAGAGACTATGGACTCTGAAAAACAATCTGAGGGTTTTGAAGGGGCAGGGGGTGGGAGGTTGGGGGAGCCAGGTGGTGGGTATCATAGAGGGCACAGATTGCATGGAGCACTGGGTGTGGTGCAAAAACAATGAATACTCTTATGCTGAAAATAAATAAATTAAAACAAAATCAAAAGGAAAAAACAAAAACAAAAAAAACCCCAAAAAACAAAAAACAAAAAAAAGTCAGACTTACTGCAATCAGAAAAAGACAATTATCATATGATCTCCCTGATATGAGGGAGTTGAGAGGCAAAATGGGGGGTTTGAGGGGTAAGAAAGGAGAAAATGAAACAAGATGAAATCAGGAGGGAGACAAACCATTAAGAGATTCTTAATCCCACAAAACAAACTGAGGGTTGCGGGGCGGAGGGAGGTTGGGAGAGGGTGGTTGGGTTATGGACATTGAGGAAGGTATGTGCTATGGTGAGTCCTGTGAAGTGTAATCCTGGTGATTCACAGACCTGTACCCCTGGGGCTAATAATACATTATATGTTAATAAAAAATTAAAAAAAAAAAACTCAGACTTACTGGATGGCCATAAGCTCATCCAAAAGGAAATCAAACTGGGAAAAAAACTCTAAAGCCATTGAAGAAGAGGGCCATATCTGGCTCTAAGATCAGAGCTGCATGGAAACTTAGCCTCGCCAGCAAGGGGGAGCCCATAGTGCCTTGTCTCTGAAGTACAAGGGACCTACACCTGCCTTCTTCCCCCAAGCACAATAGTGTATGCTACCAGAAGGACACAAGACTTGCCTTATTGGAAACATTGTATCTTGATAACTGATCTTCTGTGAAAACAACACATTACTTCACTATCATGGTATCTATACTAAGAAATTCTGGTAGATTCAGCAGGCAATCTGTTCCCATATTGTGACTCAGACAGAAGAAGCTTTTCCCCAAACATGTCAAAATATAATATTTAATATCTTCTTTAGGTTTACCTCAAAAAGAATCTTCACCAAGTCCAGAGACTCTACTGAGGCTAATGATGAGCCCATCTGTAGGAATCTCTGGGCAACAGGGGTTATGTTCCCTTGGACAAGGGAACTGGTCCCTGGTATGCTGGCATGGGGGTCAGCAGTCCTAAGTGACGTGGTGTCAGGGAATCATCTGAGAAGGATGAAGCTCAAAGCACTTGAGCTCTGACACAGCAAGGGATCAACATATTAGGTTTTGTGCAGAAAACTGCCTCCAAAGAGGGGCCTTGTGAGTTATCTGGAAATTGACTTGCAATTAGCAATTTCTGAGGGACGTGGGAGTGAGGGCTCTTCTAATGAGAGAGCAGGTCTGGTGACCATCCAGCTTCTTGCTTCCCTTAGCTGCTTTTGGCAGAACATTGTCTTTCCAGAATTCAATTCCCTCATCAATATATGAAAGAGCTGAACTAGATCACCCTGCAGCATTCTCTGACTGCAAGAAATCTTCAGTTAAAGAATATGTGCGCACATGCCCCTTCACAGTTTTCTGATCCAACAGGATTCATTATGACACCATCTGCGCCCTGGTAATGGACACTCAGGGCATGAGGGTAAGAAAGAACTTCACGGTATCGATCTACCTGAATTTTAAACCTCTTTTTCTTCTTCTGAATGACGTAACTCCTAACAAATAATATCGAGGATGTAGTTTGTTTCTGCCCAACAAATTCCTCCATGAATCTTGTAAAACTTACCTGGAAATTGATTCTGGGCAAAATTTGTGCAAGGCAAGCAGATGCTGACATTTTCCTCAAATTGAATTTTTTAACGAAAACAAACATCAGATTACCTGGGAGGAGATCGGAGCTCTGGTCCCACGCAGACATCTGGCAAAAAACACAGGGTTAATTGTTTTGTTTTGTTTTGTTTTGACCAGCCTCCCTGCCCCCCCATCATAGTGGTACCTCATCAAAACAAATGGTTTTTAATTCACGACAAAGCAAAAGCCTAGTAAATATGTGATATACAAATTGTAGTATTTTATATTTTTCTAGGAAGCTCATGGTACGAAACAAAGGAAGAATGATGTAACACATTTTAGAGCTACCTTAAAGATAGACTATTGCTTTTGGCTGACAGAAACAGAAATCCTTACCGGTAAGCCGTGACCACACTCTGAAAAAGTGCACAATACCTTCAAAATAAACTCCACATGTAAATCTGTGTTTCCTATTCTTGAGTCACAGAGATTAAATATTACCTCTGGGCGTGGTTGCTTCGTTGTCACTCTTAACTTCTTCTGTAATAAAGTGTATGAGAGACCAATTTTTTAAGGTCATTATGGGTAAATCTCATTCACTCAACAATGAACATCCACCATATGTAGGGCAGTGTGTTTTGCACGGGATACGCATAAAGAAATTCTTCTGACCACCCCTCGTGCACAATGTTGGGGGACAGGCATTTCAAGAAACAACAGGATTTCAACTGCAGGAAGCCTAAAGGTTAGCATTGCTGTTTCTCATTTGAGAGAATCTTCGAGAAGCCACTTCTGGGAGTGGGTGCTAGAGTTTAAGGCTTATAAAGGTCTGATTTGGTAAGTCGTACTATCGGGCAGATGGAATATGAATTGGAAGGGAGTCTGGGTGTTGGGAGGAGGGAAAGGCCAGAGGGAGGCTGGAGTGTGGCGGAGGTGAAGATGGGCCCCGGAATGAGGACGCGCGTGAAGAGAAGCTGGCCGCCAGCCCGTGCGGGTGGGGTGGTCGTCTGCTGCCCAGCACCCGCGGGCCTCTAAGCTCACCGCAGTACCACTACACAAAGGCTCTTACCCCACTGGAAAGTAAGTGCGCACATCTGTGTGCACATGTGTTGGGATGAAACAAGGAAATGGGTGAGAGGTAGAGGACCATTTCACCTGGTTTTAGCTAAAAAGTCTAGAATAGATCATGGCACCGCAGACCATGTTTGCATCTGATGAATAAGTGAAGATTTCAGACAGGGTAGTTAACTTTCTCTTTCTCCACAACAACCCGGACGCTAGGGACAGACAGCCACTGGCTGATGAGGCTTTCCTAACTTCAGGTATTTATTTGTACTCAACACCAATTGAGTTGTTTGTGAAAATACTTTATGTTTTTCCCAATATTAACATCATGCTTTTATAAAGCTAAAGTGAACATTGTGAAAACATAACCAAAATGTATCCCAAATTAAAACCGATGGAGAGAAGAGATTATTATCAGATTAGTATTTTAAAATATGTATTTTATATTCAAAGCAATTCAGGAGGCTAAACATATTGCTATTTATCTTTTTATTTATTTTTCATTATGTTATGTTAGTCACCATACAATACATCATTAGTCTTTGATGTAGTGTTCCATGATCCATTGTTTGTGTATAACACCCGGCGCTCCCTGCACTCCGTGCCCTCCTTAATGCCCATCACTGAGCTAACCCATTCTCCCACCCTCTCCCCTCGGAAACCTTCAGTTTGTTTCCCAGAGTCCATAGTCTCTCATGGTTCATCTCCCACTCTGATTCCCACTCCCCCTTCATTTTTCCCTTTCTTCTAATATCCTCCATGCTATTCCTTATGTTCCACAAGTAAGTGAAACCATATAATTGACCTTTTCTATTTGACTATTTCACTCGGCATAATCCCCTCCAGTCTCGTCCATGTTGATGCAAATATTGGGTTTTCATCCTTTCTGATGGAGGTGTAATATTCCACTGTGTATATGGACCATATCTTCTTTATCCATTGTCTGTTGAAAGGCATCTTGGTTCTTTCCACAGTTTGGCGACCGTGGCCATTGCTGCTATGAACATTGGGGTACACATGACCCTTCTTTTCACTACATCTGTATCCTTGGGGTAAATACCCAGTAGTTTTTTTAAAAGTGAGTAAAAGACTGCAGGGAAGTAAAATGAACTATTTACAACAATTTTAATGTTTATGTTCTTTTTTTTCTTAAAGATTTTACTTATTCATTTGTCAGGGAGAGAGAAAACACAAGTCGGATGGGGGAGAAGAAGATGGAGAAGCAGGCTCCCCGCCAAGCATGGAGTCTGATGAGAGACTCAATCCCAGGACACTGGGATCATGACTTGAGCCAAGGGCAGACACTTAACTGACTGAGCCACCTAGACATCCCATAATCTTGATGTTCTTAATCCTTCAGTGCTGTAAAGGTTTAATATTAAAGGTTTGATATACATAGTGCAAGCAAAATCCACCTAGTCTTCACCCAACTTCTCATGCTTTAAGCATTTCATGCCTTTATTCATCAGTTTGGGGGAATGACTCAAGGAGCCCCACCAAGACGCTCAACTCATAGCAAAGTGGAAGAGAGTTGAAGGTGAGAAAAAGAAGATTAGAATCTGAGGTAGAAGAGAGCTAAAATGAAACCAACATGGCTGCTATGATGGCAGGAAATGAAGACCTCACCTCATAGTGGACAGTGTCCACAGGAAGCTCTGAAATAAACAATATAAACTATTAAATAAACACCATAAAGACGTGAAGCCATAAAATTTCCAGAATTAAACATAGGCAATAAGTTCCCTGATGTAGGTCTTGGTGATGATTTTTTTTTTAATCTGACTCAAAAAGCAAAGCAACAAAACCAAAAATGAGCAAGTGGGACTACACCAAACGAGGAGGTTTCTGCATAGCAAAGGAAGCCATGAGCAAAATTAAAGGGCAATCACCGAAAAGGAGAAAATACTTGCAAATCACACATATAATAAGGGGCAAATATCCAAAATATATAAAGAACTCATATGACTCAAGAGCAAAAAACAAAGAAATAAACAAACAATCTCTTCAAAGAATGGGCAGAAGATATGAATAGACTTTTTCTGAAGAAGATGATACAGATAGCCAACAGGTACATGAAAAGATGCTCTACATCATTAATTAAAACCATGATGAGGTATCCCCTCACACCTATTATATGGCTATTATCAAAAAGATAGGAAACAACAGGTATTGGTAAGGATATGGAGAAGAGGGACCTTCCTACATGGTGGTGGGACTGTACCTGAGCAGCCACTGTGGAAACAGTGTAGATGTTCCTCAAAAAATTAAAAAACAGAATTATCATATGACCCAGAAATTCTGCATCTGGGTGTGTATCCAAAGAGAATATAAACACCAACTCAAAATAACATATTTGCCCTCATGTTCACAGCAGGATTACTTATAGTGTCCAAGGTATGGAAACACCTAAGTATCCACTGACAGATGAATGAATAAAGAATATGTGGTAGATAGCATGGAGTGGAATATTATTCAGCCATTAAAAATGGAAATCTGCCATTAGTAACAATATGGATGAACCTTGGGGGCATTATGCTAAGTGAAGTAAGTCAGACAGAGAAAGACAAGTACTGTATGATCTCTCTTATCTTTTATGTGGAATCCAGAAAAAAAGTCTAAAGTATCTAAATCTTAAAAAAAGAAAATTTTGAAAAAGCTTATAGATACAGGGAAGAGATTGTGGCTGCCAGAGGTGAAGGCAGTGGTGGTAGTGGCGGGGTGGACGGGAGACATGGGTGAAGGGGGCCAAAAGGTAAAGAGCTAAAAAGAAATAATAAAACAATAAGCAAACAATATAAACCGAGACCAATCTGAGCGGTAAGGATTTATAGCTTCCCTTGGCACTGAGATCAGAAGAGTACCCGTATGGTATTGGCACATCACCGATGCCCTTCACGGCTGTCTTGGGCTGCCCCATAGTGGGCCCACAGTAGGGGGGAGGCTGGGTCTTATGAAGGCCTCAGGACAGGGTGATGGCCGTGGCATGGTGCCATTCATTGGGAGTTACGCTGTGCGTGTGTATGTTTGTGTGTAGTATTTCTGCGGTGTGTATGTATGTGAGTATGCGTGGGTAACAGTGTATGTGTGAGATATGAGATGTGAGGTTGTCGGAGGCAGGCCCCTGGCCAGGGCGGCCTCCGCCATTAAAAGATGGCGCCTGGCTAGTTGCCAGGTTAGGATTGCCTCGTGAGACTAAGCGGAACGCCCAAAGAGGAAGTAAACAGCATTGGTTGCTAGCAAAGTTGTTCGTTTAGGTGTGCAGCCTGATTGGCTCCCTGCTGTACCCTGCTTGCTGATTGGTCATGTAAGCGTATATAAGTGTGTAGACTTGCGGAGAGAGGAGAGAGAGAAGATGCATCCGAACCAGGGTTCTTGTCGTCCTTGCGGGCCGAGGGCGATAAATGGTGCCGAAACCCGGGAACTAATAAAGGAATCTTGTAAGGTAATCCGCAGGAAAGCGGGGAGTAAAGATCCGCAGGTAAGCGGGGACATTAGCCACGTTCAAAAGTGGGAATTCCGCGGTAAAGCGGGGAGTAAAAATAGAAAAACCTTGCAAGGGAGAAGTCCGCAGGTATGCGGGGTAAAACCATGACAAAGGGGGGGGGATTTAAACTTGTACAAGTCCGCAATAAGAAGCGGGGCGGCCTTGAGCCGGGATTTAAACTTGTACAAGTCCGCAATAAGAAGCGGGGCGGCCTTGAGCCGGGATTTAAACTTGTACAAGTCCGCAATAAGAAGCGGGGCGGCCTTGAGCCGGGGTTTAACTTGTACAAGTCCGCAATAAGAAGCGGGGCGGCCTTAGAGCCGGGATTTAGCGAGTCCGCAATAAGAAGCGGGGCGGCCTTAGAGTCGGAATTTAGCGGTGAGTCTTTAATGTCTGCGTCTGTTGTCTGTGTGTTCATAATGGGGAATTGCACTAAGAATTGCTACCTTTCCCAGTGCTGGAATGTTTGGGCCTTCAAGCTGGCTGTGATTATGCGTATCCCTACCCATGTTCCTATCCTAGTTTCCATTCCAGAGAACAAGTTACCGGTGGTGCTATCCAGAAAGAAGAGAGATTTTGATATCACAGCTGCGGTTGTGACAGCATTGGCTATATCTACAGCAGCTGCCACGGCAGCAGCAGTCTCGCTTGCTGCAACTATACCCACTGCGGAAGCTGTGAACACCCTTGCAGAAGGAACGGCGGGGGCCCTTCAAACATAGACTCAGGTCAATGCACATCTGCAAGCAGAAATCCGGATAGTCAACCAGAGAGTGGATTTGGTTCAAGAACAAGTGGACATATGGGGGGCCCTATTGGGACTGGGATGTATAGTATCCTTCCCGGCAATTTGTGTAATACTCAGCACCTGGTACTAGGCATAACAAGGATAAATAACACCACCTGGTACTAGGCATAACAAGGATAAATAACACCAGAGTTGAGCTTGCAACCCTCCCAGAGATAATCAAAACATTGCAAGATGTGTTAACCTTTACGAAACAATGGGCTAGCATAATTGGTCTGATGATAATCCTCGTAGTGGGCTTGATTCTGCTAGTAAGGAAACTGCAAATTTGGAGGCGACAGCAACCTAGGCAACAGCAAGCCATGGTGCAGGCCTTGTTAGCCATCGAGGCTGGAACATCCCCCCAGGTGTGGCTAAGTATGCTGGATCGGTAGTCAACGACGGGTAAGATTGGTGGGGGAAATATACCAACCTAAGACAGGACGCAGATCATTGATATCTGCCGTCTGATGACGGGTAAGGATATTCCCCGCCACTGACAACCTAAGACAGGCACGATCCCTGCCATAAAAGAAAAAAGGGGGAGATGTCGGAGGCAGGCCCCTGGCCAGGGCGGCCTCCGCCATTAAAAGATGGCGCCTGGCTAGTTGCCAGGTTAGGATTGCCTCGTGAGACTAAGCGGAACGCCCAAAGAGGAAGTAAACAGCATTGGTTGCTAGCAAAGTTGTTCGTTTAGGTGTGCAGCCTGATTGGCTCCCTGCTGTACCCTGCTTGCTGATTGGTCATGTAAGCGTATATAAGTGTGTAGACTTGCGGAGAGAGGAGAGAGAGAAGATGCATCCGAACCAGGGTTCTTGTCGTCCTTGCGGGCCGAGGGCGATATGAGGTGAGATGTGACTGTGTGGTGTACATGTATGTACTAAGTGCATGATACGTGAATGCACATGTGTGTGTGTGTAGTTGTATGTATATGGGTGTGTGTGCGTGCCTGAATGTAACTATGTGTGTGTGTGTATGTGGATTTATGAGCTTGCATACGTATGTGAGTATGAGTTTGTGGATTGTACAAATGTGCGTGCACGAGTGTGGGTTCATGGATGCAGATGTGGATATGCACATGTATGTGTAGTTATGACTGTATATCTGAGTGTGAATATGTGTGTGGTTGTCTATGGATTGCATGTGAGTGTGGATATATCTGTGTGGGTGTGTGAACCTATGGGTGTGTGTCATGGTCACATTTAGGTGCTGGGTGTGCATCCGAGCATGTGCAAGGGATATGAGTATAAGTGCATGTGACTGTGTGTGTGTGTGTGCATGCTTGGGGAAAACTTGACCTAATAGCTGCTCTGCCTTGAGCTCAGGATTTGTTTTTAAGTGTCTAGGTCTGTGTGTCCCTGAACTATCTTTCTTGGAGACTGTGTTTTTCAGCTGAGGTTTGGGTGAATGCTGAGTGGAAGGACACGCACGTGCAGACAGTGGGGGTCTTCGGAATGCAGCCGAGTCCAACCCCACTACCGAACACAACCCCTCTGCACAGTGTGAACTAGGGGCAGATCCCATCAGCCAGCCTGAGGCTGTCTCCAGAATTTCACTGTGAATCTGTTCTGTCTCACATCTGGAGAACGACAGGGCCCCACACCGTAAGCAGCTTCCTTCAGCTTTGAGGAGATGGTTGAGGCTGGGTGAGGGTGAGTGTGGGCTGCACCAAGCAACGCCAGGGAAAAGACGGCCTCGTGGAAGCATCCTGGGACTAGCCTGGAGCATGGGCGCATCCCCAGGAAGCCTCCCTGGGTAACATCTTTGGGGACACACCTAAGAGAAGCAGATGAAGTACTTTGCTCCACATTGTCCTCATGCAGTTCAAAGACAGAAAAGCAAATACAAAATAAGTTATGTTTACTTTGAAAAGGTTGCTCTGAGGTCCTTCCTGGCAACAATAAGATACCAGCAATGGTGTTGTCTAGTAACAATCTCTGGAGCATTCCAGAAAGAACTTGCTAAATGCCTTTATTTTTACCTTAATCTATTCTCAGATACAGAATCATCTAAAGAGGGTTTTTAGAGACAGAGAGTGATCAAAGAGGAAAAAACATGGGGTTGGGATAGTTTTTTCTTTCTGCTTTCTTGTTTATGAATCACACTCTGACAGACTCTCTGAGCTTCCCGCATTTCACAGGCTCGGAGGGGATGGAATTGTCATGCTCCGTCGGCTGAGGGTCGTACAGAGAGCATGGGATTTACACCCAGAAGAAAACACATCCTCCCGACCTCCGCCCTCCCTCAGTCTCTGAGCGCGGTGCTTTCTGGTAGATTAAATACTGACACGTTTGAGATTTTCAGATGGGATGTCTTTAGAATCCCTAGAAGAAATCCGCATTAAGCGACCTCTTGCAAAAACGCGCCCCCCCCCCCCCACCCTTCATTACAGGTCTCCATCTCCACCACCTCCCGGGATTCTGGTGATTTACCGGTAAGGAAGGTTAATGATGGGCAATTTGCAGTGACCACAGGGTATCCTAAAATGCAATTTCTGTGACTTCAGGCTGACCGTGGGAGGCAACACAAATTTGCGCTCATTTGTTCAAAGGCATATTTTGAGGGATTTGAAACTTCAGCCGGAGTTGCGCTAATTGAAGAGCATATGTGCCTGTCCGGCCGCATTTGACAGCGGTGTACAACAGGACTTTTCCGAGCACTGCGGGTGCAGGGCTATTTCAGTCCGAACCACTTAGAAGTCTGTTTCTGCAGGTGGGAAGGGGAGGCGGTGCTTCCTGGGCCTGTTTGCGCTTCCCCCCAGCAGCAGGAGGGAGGGTTGATTGTGGACAAGTGACCTAATTCTCAGTGAGGACTACTTTGGGTAAAGCGAGGACCTTTATAGGCGCTTCCTTTTTTTTGGTAGGTGAGAGCTCCCTCAAGGAACACTTGAGGAGTGGGATTGATGACTAAGCAAATCGTGTGACTATTTTTTCCTTGGGAATGGTTCCAGGAGAATGCCGAGAAGATACCTCTGGCCAAGAGGCTGGCGAGGGAGCAGATTACAACCACAGAAGGCAAACTTCAACTTCACCACCAACGGGATGCACAGTCTTGTTCCAAATTAATACATAATGCACATATGACAAGGTGATGTCTCTAGCCCTGGGCTCACGACTGTCTGTTTTGTTATTCATGTGAAAAAAGAAACAACAAAGCCAAAATGCAGTCATTTGCCGGCAGTGACAGGAAACCTAGACTTAATTACCCTCTTTCCTGAGAATGTGACCTCCTAACAGTCGGTCTGACATTTCCTGATGAGATTTAGGGAGGTCACTGCTCGATAATCCCCCCAGCCCCCATCCTTTCTGCCTAAAAGAAGTTGTCCGGGCCTGAAATAATGCTTTCTTTTGATTTGCTAACACGGTCTTGTACCTCCCGTTGGTTTGCCCGGTTCACGCCTTCCGCTGCCCAACTCCCCCTCCCACAAGTCTCTTCTTCCCGGGTGCCTCATCACGACGCAGAAAGCGCTTAATAAAGCCAATTCTGTCTTCAAATGTACTCGGCTTTTTGAATTTTGTTTTTTAACAGTCTCTTTGTTATATTTATTAACTTAGAGAGAGCCAGGGCAAAGATACAGACGACCGCGATGAAGAAGATGGAGGCCTCTGACCATCGTCTGCACAGTCGCCCACCACAACCCCGGCCCTGAAATGCCACAGAGCCCAGAGATTTTCCACTCACCTGGGGTCCCCTCCAAAATACTTTTGAAAGTACAGATTTCTGGATCATAACACGGACCTCTTAAATCTGAACTTCCTGGGGGCTGGGCAGTGGGGCAGAATAAAGAAACGTCTATTTTTCAAAAAGAAGTTTTCCCGATTAGCAGAATTTTAAAATGACCTCATATGCACCTCGGAGAGGCCCTGGGCGCTGCCTGGGCGGTGTCTGGGGAGGGGGTGTCCAGTTGTTACTATACAAACGCTGCATTAGGGCCCCCCCAACCCTGGCCCCCATCACCCTGGTGCCGCAGCTCTCTCAAAAGCCACCTTCCTACAAACAATGCTGCACACAGAGCCGGACTCCAGGGGCGACTGGAGGCTGGCCGACCCACTCCTCCAGCTCTCTGCATCCTGTGGCTTCGTCTGTAAGAAGTAGAGGCACATGCCTGTCTTGTAAGGATTCGGGGAGGAACTGATGAACCACCTGGACACGGAAATGCCTTGCATAACCCGTGGCATGAAAAATGTGAGCTGTTTGCCCCCAGCCAGAAAAACAAATACCAACATAAATCATCACATCTAGAACAGGCTACCTACCTGTGCTGTTTTAGACTTTCTGAAAATAAACATTTCATTGTCCTTTTCCCTGGAGTGAGACCATTCCCTGTGCTCTCTGTGACACCTACTTCGACCAATGCGCCGCGGTTACTTTGACAAAAAAACGCCTTTCTCCGTTGTCCATCCCTTTCTCTCTGAACACTTAATACCATTAAACAAAACAAAACAAAATGGGTTTTGCTGGAAGCTAATCAAGTTTCTTTACATCCCTAGCCCTGCTGTCACCTGGCCTATTCCATTCTAGAAGATGTGCTAGGCCCAGGAAGGAGGCTAGGGAACCTCACCACCGGCGGTGCAGGTGCCGGCTCTCCCGTTCCCCCGGGAGAGAATTCAAGGACCAGAGTCAAGTGCAGCAGAAGCCATGTGACCGCACAGCAGGAGTGCACGCTCCAAGGGCAAAGAGCACTGACCCACTGAGTTAGAGAGGATCTAGGTCACGCAGGGCAGATCTGGGGCTGTGATTTTTGCAGATGGTTATGCTTAGGAGGACTGTGGGGTTCTCGGAATGGGCGGGGATTTCCAGGAACTTTGCATGTCATTTGCATCTCCCAAGGACCTACTATGCGCAGGCGCAGTCTGATTTTTCTGGCACCTATGCCAAAAAGACTTTAAATATATTACTGTCCCTCTGGCGTCCCCAGCGGAGGGGTCATTCTCGGTCACTGGCAAGCCGACGGGGTCTTTGCGAGCAAGTGTGTCCTGGGCTTCTACACCAAGAGGATGCTTGTGGTCAGCAGAAACCGCCTGTTATCTCACAAGGTCATTTCATCGCTGCAAAGTCTGTCATGTGTCGGGCTGAGACTCGGTTCTCCATTTTATGCTCCTTCTGCAGTTACCCAGCCTTTCCTATTCTACCTGTCCCAGTGCCAGCTTTCTAAGAGTCTGCAAGCCAATGCTTGAAAATAAGGACATTGTAAATTGCTGGGTCAGGGGGTTCCCCAGTGAGGCTTGCAGCCTTTGCCACATGCTTTCAGCAGGCTGGTCTCAGTCCGTGCCAATATGGAAATTCACTTGTTTTCTGGGCTTGCTTTCTTCCTATCTCATTAGGATTCCACAGCGTGCAAAATCAAACTACCACGGGACACTTAGATATGTGGCCAGGGGAATACTTCCAAACCCCACATGATTTTGATTCATTTGCTCTCTTTCTATCAAATCACCAAGCCAAGATGGTAGAATTTATTGTACATGGCAATAGACATGACATTTAGATGCCCAAGACATCTTATAATCCTCTTGGGAGAAAATTTCAAAATCTCTCAATGTTAGATTTCAGTAACCTTTAGAGTTCTGTAAGTGTAACTGAAAACTATACTTTTGTTTTTGCCAAACTTTGAAGCTTGACATGATTGAATTTCCTAGATTTCTCCAGGTTTCTCCTCTAAAAACAATACAGTCACCAAGTTCAACTGGTTCACTCAAGAGCAAGTTTATGATATCCTGGGATGACCTGGACAAAGTTCTAGTTTACAGCGAACAGAAAGATTACAAAAAGTGTTTCTTCATCTCACGGAGGATTTCATTTTTTTATTTTTATGGGTTTGTTTTTTTTTTTAAGATTTGTTTATTTAAGTATTTTAGAGAGGGGGCATGTAGGAGGAGAGGGAGCGGGAGAAAGAATCCTCAAGCAGATGCCCCCTTGAGCACAGAGCCCCATTCGAGGTTGGATCTCAAGACCCTGAGAACATGACTTGAGCCAAAACCGAGAGTCAAATGCTCAACTGACTGTGCCGCCCAGGCACTCCTGGGTTAAGAGCAAAAAACTTCAAGTCCTCATAAAGTGGGCTCCAACGTTAAATCTAAGTCAATGGGCTGGTTTACTCTCAGAGAGCTCCAAAACGGAGCTATAATCCAAAATAAACCAATAGTCTTTTCTCTTTAACCTCTGCTGTTGTCTGGGTTTTGTTCTGTTTCTCTCTTTCCCTCACAGTGAAAAATCTCAGCAGAGGAGGCTTCCTTTCCTGATTCCCACAATTGCTCAATCCTTGAGAATCTGATCTTGCCCACACCAGGCCACGGCCACCACAAGCTTCTAGACTCAGGGGGCGTCTGCCCTGTGTGACACTGGGGGCGCTCTGGGATAATGGACTTCAGCCACTCACTGAAGCCAGGGCTAGGACCTCTTTAGGATTTGGGGTCAGAAAAATGGAGAAATTAACTACAGGCAGATCAAAAGCCATTTTTCATGTCATGTTCAAACATTACAAGACAATGACACTCATGGGGCTTGTTTACTAAATCTCAGCAGACCACCATTCAGAACCCCCGTCAAACCTGGGAGACAAAACATGTCTTAACCCCACAGAGATCATACAGGCAGAAAATGTGATATTTTTGGACACTTTTTAAAAGACTTTATTTATTTATTTAATTTTATTTATATTATTTTATTTTGTTTTTTCAGTGATCCAAGATTCGTTGTTTATGCACCACATCCAGTGCTTCATGCAATCTGTGCCCTCCTGAATACCCACCACCAGACTCACCCAACCCCCACCCCCTTCCCTCCAAAACCCTAGGTTTGTTTCTCAGAGTCCACAGTCTCTCATGGTTCTTCTCCCACACCAATCCCCCAACTTACTTTTCCTTTCCTTCTCTTAATGTCCTCCATGTTATTCCTTATGTTCCACAAGTAAGTGAAACCATATAATTGACCTTTTTCTGCTTGACTTATTTCACTCAGCACTGAGTGAAATAAGTCAAGCAGAAAAAGGTCAATTATATGGTTTCTTTCTCCCTTAAGTCTCTCCTCCAGTCCCATCCATGTTGATACAAAAGTTGGGGGTTCATCCTTTCTGATGGAGGCATAATATTCCATTATATATATGGACCATATATACTCTATCCATTCATCTGTGGAAGAGCATCTTGGCTCTCTCCACCGTTTGGCGATTGTGGCCACTGCCGCGATGAACATTCGGGTGCATATGGACTTTCCTTTCACTGCATCTGTATCCTTGGGGCAAATACCCAGTAGTGCAATTGCTAGGTCATAGGGTACTTCTATTTTCAACTTTTTGAGGAACCTCCACACTGTTTTCCCAAGTGGTTATACTAACTTGCATTCCCACCAACAGTGTGAGAGGTTTCCTTTCTCCACAATTTCTCCAACATTTGTTGTTTCTTGCCTTGTCAATTTTTGCCATTCTAATTGGTTTGAGTTGGAATCTCAATGTGGTTTTGATTTGAATTTCCCTGATGGCTAATGATGATGAACATTTTTTTCATGTGTCTATTAGCCATTTATATGTCTTCTTTTGAGAAGAGTCTCTTCATGTCTTCAACCCATTTTTTGACTTGATTATTTGTTTTTTGGGTGTTGAGTTTAAGAAGTTCCTTATAGACCTCGATATTAGTCCTTTATCTGTAGTGTCATTTGTGAATATCTTCTCCCACTCCGTGGGTTGCCTCTTTGTTTTGCTGACTGTTTCCTTTGTTGTGCAGAAGCTTTTCATCTTGATGAAGTCTCAAAAGTTCATTTTCACTTTTGTTTCCCTTGTCTTTGGAGATGTGTCTTGAAAGAATTTGCTGTGGCTGATGTCAAAGAGGATACTTCCTATGTTCTCCTCTAGGATTCTGATGGTTCCTGTTTCATGTTGAGGTCTTTCATCCATTTTGAGTTTATCTTTGTCTGTGGTATAAGAGAATGATCAAGTTTCATTCTTCTGTATATAGCTGTCCAATTTTACCAGCACCATTTATTGAAGAGACTATCTTTTTTCTATTGGGTATTTTTTGCCAGTTTTGTCAAAGATTATTTGACCGTAGAGTTGAGGATCCATATCTGGGCTTTCTATTCTGTTCCATTGGCTGTGTGTCTGTTTCTGTGCCAGTACCATGCTGTCTTGGTGATCACAAATATAGGTTGAAATCAGGCAACCTGATGTCCCCAGCTTTGTTTTTCTTTTTCCACATTTCCTTGGTGATTTCAGCTCTTTTCTGTTTCCATACAAATTTTAGGATAGTTTGTTCCAACACTTTGAAAAATGCTGTTGGTATTTTGATGGGGATGGCACTGAAAAATAGAGTGCTCTGGGCAGCATAGACATTTTAACAATGTTTATTCTTCCAATCCATGAGCATGGAATGTTTTTCCATCTCTTCATGGCTTCTTCAATTTTTTCATAAGTGTTCTGTAGTTCCTAGAGTATAGATCTCTTACCTCTTTGGTTAGGTTTATTCCAAGTTATCTTATGGTTTTTGGTGCTATTGTAAGTGGGGAAGATTCTCTATTTTCTCTTTCCACAGTTACATTGTTAGTGTATAAGAAAGCCACTAATTTCTGTGCATTGATTTTATATCTTGCCATTACTGAATTGCTATATGAGTTATAGTTGTTTGGAGGTGGTCTTTTGGGTTTTCCACATAAAGTATCATGTCATCTGTGAAGAGAGGGAGTTTGACTTCTTTGCCAGTTGGAATACTTTTCATTTCTTTTTGTTGTCTGATATCTGTTGCTAGATCTTCCAGGACTATGTTGAACAATACTGACCAGAGTAGGCATTTTTTTTAAAGATTTTATTTATTTATTTGACAGACAGAGATCACAAGTAGACAGAGAGGCAGGCAGAGACAGAGAGGGGGAAGCAGGCTCCCTGCTGAGCAGAGAGTTCGATGCGGGACTCGATCCCAGGACTCTGGGATCATGACCCAAGCTGAAGGCGGAGGCTTTAACCCACTGAGCCACCCAGGTGCCCCCAGAGTAGGCATCTTTGTCATGTTCCCGATCTTAAGGGAAGGCACTTGGCTTTTCCCCATCAAGAATGATATTTGCTGTGGGTTTTTCATAGATGGATTTTATGAAATTGAGGAATGTTTCCTCTATCCCTATACTCCAAAGAATTTTAATAAAGAGATGATACTGTATTTTTTCAGATGCTATTTCTACCATCAATTGAGAGGAACATGTGGTTCTTGTATCTTCTCTTATTTATGTGTTCTATCCCATTAATTGATTTGTGAATGTTGAACCACTCTTACATCTCAGTGATAAATCCCATCTGGTTGTGGTGGAAAATCCTTTTAATGTATCTTATTAGCTATGATCTTGTTGAGAATCTTGGCATCCATATTCATCAGGGATCCTGGCCTGTAATTCTCCTTTTTGATGGGGGTTTTTCCCTTGGGATCAAGGTAATGCTGAGTTCTTCTTCTGAGTCTTTCTGTTTCTATTTTTGAAACAACTTCAGGAGAATAGGTATTATTTCTTCTTCGAATGTTTGGTGGAATTCCCCAGGAATCCATCAGGTCCTAGTCTCTTGTTTTTTGGGAAGTTTTTGATCACTGCTTCAATCTCATTACTGGTTATTGGTCTATTCAGGTTGTCAGTTTCTTCCTGTTTCAGTCTTGGAAGTTTATAGGTTTCCAGGAATGCATCCATGTTTTCCAGGTAGCTTAACTTATTGGCATATAGTTGCTGATAATAATTTCTGGTAATTGTTTCTATTTCCTTGGTGTTAGTTATGATCACTCCCCTTTCATTCATAATTTTATTAATTTGGACCCTTCCTCTTTTCTTTTGGCTAGGTCTCACCAGTGGTTTATAGATCTTATTAATTCTTTTCCAGAAGCAGCTTCTAGTTTCCTTGATGTGTTCTACTGTATTTCTGGTTTCTAATTCATTGATCTCTGCTCTAATCTCAATTATTTTCCTTCTCGTGCATGGGTTAGGCTTAACTTATTGTTGATTCTCCAGTTCTTTAAGGTGTAAAGATAGTTTGTGTATTCAGGATTTTTCTATATTTTATTTTTTTAAAGTAGTTTTAGGTTCATAGCAAAATTGAGTGGAAGAGATGGAGAGTCCCCATATTCCCCCCCCCACACATGCACAGCCTCCCCTTTTATCATTACCTCCAAAGTTGTACATTTGTTACCACTGATAAACCTACAACAACATTTCATAATCACTCAGAATCCATAGCTCACATTAGTGTTCACTCTGTTATTATACATGCTATGGGTTTGGACAAACATATAATGACATGTATCCATCATTATAGTATCACACACAGTATTTTCACTGCTCTAAAAATTCCCTGTGTCCTATTGATTCCGCCAGCCCATAAACCCCTGGAAAACATTGACCTTTTTGCTGTCTCCATAGTTTTACCTTTTCTAGAATACAATATAGTTAGAATTGTACTGTATGTGGCCTTTTCAGATTGTGTTCTTTCATTTAGTAATATATGTTTAAGGTTTTTTTCTGCACTTAATAGCTCACTTCTTTTTAGCAATGAATAAAATTCCATTGTTTGGATGGACCATATTTTATCCATCACCTACTGAAGGACATCTTGGTTGCTTCCAAGCTTTCAATTATAAATAAAGAGGCCAAGAGGGCACCTGGGTGGCTCAGTGGGTTAAGCCGCTGCCTTCGGCTCAGGTCATGATCTCAGGGGCCTGGGATCAAGTCCCATATTGGGCTCTCTGCTCAGCAGGGAGCCTGCTTCCTCCTCTCTCTCTCTGTCTGCCTGCCTCTCTGCCTACTTGTGATGTCTCTCTGTCAAATAAATAAATAAATAAATAAATAATCTTTAAAAAAAGAGGCCAAGAACATCTGTTCACAGGTTTTTGTGTGGACAAAAGATTTTAGTCCATTTGAGTAAATATAGAGGAGTATGATTGTTGGATGGTACAGAAAGAGTGTTTAGCTTTGTAAGAAACCACCAAAACATCTCCTAAAGTGGCTGCACCATGTTGCAATCCCACCAGCAATGAATGAGCGTTCCAATTGCTCCACATCCTTCTCAGCATTTGGTGTTGTCAGGGTTCTGGATTTTGGCCCATTCTAATTGGTGTGTCGTGGTATCTCATTGTTGCCTTATTTGCATCTCCTTGATAACATATGATGTGGAACATCAGCTCGTATGCTTATTTGCTATCTCTGTATTTTTTTGGTGAGATGACTGTTAAGGTCTTTGGACCATTTTAATCAGGGTGTTTGTTCTCTTATTGTTGAGTTTTAAGAGCTTTTGTATATATTGGAGAATAGTCCTTTATCAGATGTGTTTTTTGCAGATATTTTCTCCAGATCTGTGGCTTGTCTTCTCCTCATTACTGAAATTATGTTTCTCAGGGCAAAAGTTTTTCATTTTAATGAAGTCCAACTAATCAATTATTCCTTTCGTGGATCACATCTTTCCCACTGTACCTACAAAGTTATCTCCATGACCAAGGCCTTGTAGGTAGGTTTTCTTCTGTGTTATATTCTACTTTTATAGTTTTGCATTTCACATTTAGGTCACTGATCCATTTTTGAGTTAATTATTGTAAACAGTGTAAGGTCTGGGTCCAAATTATTTTTTTGCATATGGATGGCCAGTTGTTCCAGCATCATTGGTTGGAAAGACTTGGTTTCTTTGTCAAAGACCAATTGACTATATTTGTGAGGGTTTGTTTCTGAACTCTCTATTTTGGTTCATAGATCTATCTGTTTATTCCCATACCATTGTATTGACTAGTGCAACTTCACAGTAAGCCTTGAATTCAGGTAGTGTCAGTCCTCTGACTTTGTTCTTTTTTAATACTGTGTTTACTATTCTGCATCTTTTGCTTCTGCATATAAATTTCAGAATCAGTTTGTCAATACTCACAAGACAATTTGCTGGTATTCTGATTGGAATTGCATTGAATCTATACATCATGTTGGGAAGAACTGACGTTTTGACAATATTAAATCTTCTTATTCACAAACACAGAATATCTCTTTATTTAGTTCTCCTTTGGAGTCTTCACTAGAGTTTTGTAGTTTTCCTCATATAGATCTTGTACATATTTTATTAGATTATACCTAGATATTTCATTTTAAAGAGTGCTAATGAAAATGTGGTGTGTGTATATATATATATATATTTTTTTTAATTCCAATTAGTTGTTGGCGGTAAAAAGGTAAAAACATTGATTATCTTTTGTATATTAACTTTGTATTACTATGTTGCATATTGTAATCCACTGGCTTTCCACTACAGTAACAATAAAATACACAATAAATGCATTTCCCAGGTTTGTAATGCTCTTACCAATGGTTCTCAAATAGGGGAAGAGCTTATCTCCTGGGGACATCTGGAGACATTTTTGCTTATCACAACTGAAAGAGGGGTTGCAGCTGGCATCTGGTGTGTAGAGATCAGGGATGTTAGTAAATATCCTACAGTGAACAGACTTCTTATAATAGCTTATTAGGTCCAGCAGATTTTTGTCTATTCATTTATTTTGTTTTTGGTTTTTTGTAGGTGGCATTTCTTCTTCATCAAAACAAATTCTTCTTATGATGGAAATAATTAAAATCGTGGTATAGCCTAGGAGGAAAATGTTGTCAAAGTGTATTTTGATTTAAGGAGATATGTGTATGAGTCAGGTTGAGACTGTATGTATTGTGTATCTCATGGCTTAGCACACTCAAAGCTTCTTGCATGCCCACACAACACCTGATATGGGTTGGGGACCTTCCATCCTGGCTCTCCTATAAGAAATTAGGAAGTTTCTGGTGTGGAAATGAGCCTGGCAAATATGCCAGATGGAAAAATTGAAGGAAAAGGTTCTAATGGTGAATAAGCATGAGCCAAGTTGTCTAGAAACAGACTTTTCACTGCCAACACTATTGATCTTGGGAGCAGATAATTGTTTATTGTTGGGGGCTGTCCTAGGCACTGTAGGATATTTAGTAGCATCCCTGGCCTCTACTGCTATAAGGCAGTTGCATTCCCTTTTCCAGCTGTGACAATCCCCAAACCCCTAGACATTGCCAGATGGTCTTTAGAGACAAACTCTCCTCTGTTTGAGAACCACTGGTGTAGAGCATTAGAAACCTGGGAAAAGCATTTACATTTTATTGTCACTACAGTGGGAACCAGTGGAAAATAATAGTCAGTATGGTGATACTAACCACCTCTACTTTAACAATATGTTACCACATGGTGACTAACATAACATAAGAAAAAAATAACAATATGATTCTAGGCAGGACTGAAACCAGGAAAGCCTTTGAGGAAGTTCCTTCATTCAAGAGATGATTGCTTTACCCAGCATGGTCGCAAGGTGGCTAAGTGGTGTTATTGGTTAGATTTGAGATCTATGATATTGGTAAAGCTACAGAGCTTGTGGTTGAGTTGAATATTGCATGTAAGGGAAAAAGAAGCAAACAATCATGAAGTATCATTAATCATGATAGATACCAGTGGCTTCAAAACACCTATTTTTGGAATTGCACTGAGTTGGCTTTATAAGAAATGTCTAGGGAGATTGTTAAAATTATAAATTCTTGAGCCTCACACCTGGAAATTCTGATATATTAAACCTGGCAAGTGGCCCAGGAATCTATTTTTAACACAATCCTTCAGTGATTCTGAAAGAACCTTAGTTTTGTAACTCCCAGAATGCATTGTGTGGGTTTACATGGGGTCATAGCCCTGATGGGTCAATATTGTGTATTACTCTATTTGTACATTAAGGGCCCAGAATCATAACTGTCTTTTCCTGAGATGAGGAACTATGTAGGGGTGTTTTTTTACTTTGTTTTTGACATGTATCTTTATTTCAGGTTAAGTGTAAGCACGGGCTAATTCATAAACAGAAAAGACTATGTCACATAATAATGTGGCAAGAGCTTACAAAGAAACTTTTAAAACCTACAATATGGTAAATAAAATGCTATTTGGCATGCTTCCAAATATATGTTCAATGTAGATTGTACAAAATGGCTGTTTGATGTGGGGGTTTTATATTTAAAAATTTATGTTTATCAGCATGTTTATTGGAATTTGTATGCTGAGAGCTTTTTAAAATTTTTAAAATATATGTTATGAGGTCTTTAACTGAAGTTGATTTATTTCTGAGAGAAAGACTTCGGCCCTGAGAAATCTCATCAAAGGGAGATTTATGTAGATACTGAGGTACAGTGTGCGAGCACCAAATGTGGGGCAGAGGTCCTTGTTTCATGTCTTGAAGAGAGTAGTTGTATTCCTCCAAGTGGGAGAGATTTCTAAATTGACTCACATTCCCTTCTTTACTCTTCTCCGGACGTGATGATGGTGGGAGCACATATTAGCACGGAGATACCATTAGATCCAAGCAAATGAAAACCTGAGGCAGGAGGTAAGTGGCTCTGGACAGGCACTGAGACCCATGAGAATAAAAAAAGAAAAATTATTATTATGCCATACAACTGAGAGTTGGCTGTCATTTGTCAACTGAGTGTAATCGAGCCTAGCCTGAATGGTATGTTCAGTTTTGAACATTAGGGTCTTTGTGATGAACTGTTGCAGAATGTTTTAAAGGCTCCATGATGGCTAAACAAGTCCTTGGTGTCTCTTTGAGGTATCTATATTGACATGAATTGTGGCTGAAGAGAAGTCACTGCCAGGGAAATGGTTAATACATGCTGTAAAAATTAAAGTAGCAATGTCTCATAAAATGCCCTTGATATTCAAAGAACATGAAGCACTAAGTGTTATACACAACTGATGAATTATTGAACACTTCATCTGAAACTAATGATGTACTATGTGTTGGCTAATTGAATTTAAATTAAAAAATAATAAAAATTAAAATTAAAAAAAGAACATGAAGAAGCTTATAGAACAAACAAATTTGAATTTGAAATATTTGAAGGTGACTTCAGGCTTCCCAAACCCTGTCTATTGGGTTGTATGCCTGCACAGGCTCCACACTCAGAATGTACAATATTTTCTGGAAGAAGGAATACCTTGAGAAAATAATTCATATCTGATTCTTCAGGGTGGAGCCTAGGAACTGTTTTATTCTGTAGTATCACATGGTCTCACGATTCATTTGAATTATTAATCCTTATTCTTTTATAAAGACCCAGGGTTGAAAATATTCAGAATAACAAGGAATGTCATACTTATCAATCTCAGTAGAAAATGTTGGAAGTAGAAGTGATCAAGAATTGGTAATCATGGGGCGCCTGGGTGGCTCAGTGGGTTAGGCCGCTGCCTTCGGCTCAGGTCATGATCTTGGGGTCCTGGGATCGAGTCCCATATCGGGCTCTCTGCTCAGCAAGGAGCCTGCTTCCCTCTCTCTCTCTCTGCCTGCCTCTCCATCTACTGTCAAATAAATGAATAAAAAATCTTAAAAAAAAAAAAAAAGAATTGGTAATCATTCCTTCCATAATATTTTTCTGCAAGAGTTTTTGCCAACTCTGTTGATATTAAAATACATTCAGCAAGATTTTAATTATCATGCAGTTGATGCTGTAGGAAGTTGAGTTGTGAAATGCATCTGAAAACTGACTTAGTTAGAAGCATAGGGCTAAATCTCCTTTGGAGGAATTGGATTGGTTCACCCCATGGTGGCCAGCCACCCAGCAAGGCACCATCCTGTCCACCTGTTCACCCAGTCATATGCAGATATGTTGTGGACTGCAACAATGCCAAAGCCCACCAAATATTCGGTGCTTTCAGGGGATTATCCTAGCCTTGGTAACAGAGGAGCAACACCCACAGCCTTGTCTCTCCTGGGTGTTTTTGCTGGGGGAAGAGTCTTTCCAAAGTTGGCTTTGATTGCAGTTACAGCTTGCCACAGATGATGCCCTGAAGACACTCAAAATTGGGACTCAGTATTTGACAGGACTTTTCTGAGTGTCCTGGAGAAGGTGGTAGAACTTGGAGAAGGTGGTAGAGAGCTTTCACTCCAGAGCCCTGGTGTAGAATGAGAATTCCATTTGTCTTCTCACAGAATCACTAGGAAATAAAACTCTCAAAGTCCTCCAGTCTTTTGCTACACTGGCAGGAGGAAAGGATATGAAATACGTGATTTGCCTGCCTGGTCATACCAACTCCTGACGTCACCTCCCCTGGAGACAAAGTCCATCTTATGCACCTGCTTCACCGGTCCCATCCACAGGGCTGCTGATAGTGTTTCCCCACAGAGTGGGAGGCTGTGCAACCCCATTAGTGGTTAGAAAATGCAACCAACAGTGATGAATTCTCCAGTGTTAGGTGTTGCCCAAAATGCCATGGAATCATCATATCTGAATTTATGCTATTAAAATGTATGGAAGAATTCCAGGCTCTTATTCTTTATACTTCCTTTATTAGAAACACCACCTAGTACCAAAGCTTCTATTTTAGAACAATGTTAATTCTAAAACAAGTTTAAAAAATTTAAGGTTATGTTATATCAGAGGACAAGAGTTTCCTTAACTGCCCTTAGATTATTTTTCACAAGTTATACTATCTATAAGTTTGTTTTGGGAACCCTTTCAAAGAGTAACAATTATGATAATATTTTTCCATCCAAGTCATCAAATATAATTGGGGGTTAAGGAAAAGAGGAGCAGAAAATCACCTGTAACTCCCCTTCCAGAGACTACCACCATTAAAGATTTAGGAGGTTATATTTCTAAATGTCTTTTGTGAACATTCATACATTTATATGTTTGACATGGGGATATACCAAATATACTCTTTAATTATCTGCTTTTTTCTACTTGCAAACTCATTTTTCATATAACGCATAATAGATATTATTATTTATATAATGTTATCACGTACATTTTAGCACACAAAAAGTACCAAGTACTAATTAAAAGTATGTGAGATTAATAGAAGCAAAGAGCAGAGAGGTGGTTTTCTGGGGCCAAAGGGAAGGGGAAATGAGATGTTGGTCCAAGAGTAAAAAGTTTCAATTATGGGAGATAAGTAAGTTGTAGAGATCTACTGTACTGTGTGGAGCCTATAGCTAACAATACTGGATTGTGTACCTAAAATATGCTGAGAGTAGACCTTATGTTAAGACTATATCTACACACAAATCATGATAATAATACAGGAGATGGGAAGAAACATCAGGAGGTGATGGATATGTTTATGGTCCTGATGGTGGTGATGGCTTCACAGATATACACATGCATCCCAAACTCATTGACTTATACACACTAAATATGTACAACTTTTCATTCCTCAATCATACCTCTACAAAGTAGTTATATTATTGTGAAAAAAATACAATTTTGAACAGTAGACTAGTAAGCAAACATCAGCAACCTAAGGTTAAAGTTTACAAAATGACCACTGTGGGAGAGTTTCCTGCAAACAATTTGCTCTCTTTGATGATAATACACAAAATAATTACAAATCTGGTGGAAGTCCTTTACCCTTCAACTTCACTGTCAGCTCATACAGTGGTGTTTTCCAACTGAACTCTTTGTGGTAGGAGAATAATGGCCTCCATCCTTGTTAATGCCCTAATTCCCACCCCATGAATGTATTACCTTACTTTGCAAAGTGATTTTGCAAATGTGACTAAAATTAGGGACATTGAGATGATGGATTCTCCTTAATTACGTGGGTAGAGCCAATGTACTCACATGGGTTCATAAAGATGGAGACTCTTTCCCACTGTGATGACCAAGAAAAATCCAGGAGTTGGCTTTGAGGACGGAGAAAGGGGCTGAAGAGCCAGGGAACCCAGGTGGCCTCTGCAAGCTGGAAAAGGCAAGCAAATGTGTTCTTCCCCAAAGAAATTGTTCAGAAAGGAGCACAACTTAGTCCAGTGTGTGTGATTTTAGTCCAGTGGAATCTTAGAGATGTCTAAGTTAAAGAACTGAAAGATAATAAATTTATATTGTTTAGGCCACTAAGTTTGTGATAATTTGTTATAGCACAATGGAAAGCTAATCACACTGATCTATAAAACAAAAGCAAAACCAGCTGACAGCATTTTATTATCAAGGCTTTGTGTTAAGAGTTGCTCATTATTTTTCAATATTTCAAAAACAAGTCTACTAACAATTGTGTCCTTTATGTTAAAAACTATTTTTCCCTAATTTTAAAATGTGGGTTTATTACTTTTATTTTCTTAAGTTTTTACTTAAATCCTAGTTATTTCACATACAATGTAATACTAGTTTCAGGTATACAACATAGTGATTCAGTGCTTCCAAAGGACACCCAGTGCTCATCACAACAGATGCATTCCTTCAACCCCATCACCTATTTCACCCACCCCTTTCCCCATCACTATCAGTGTATTCTCTGTAGTTAAGAGTCTGTTTCTTGGTTTGTCTCTCTCCCTTTCCCTCCTCCTTTATCCTTTGTTTTGTTTCTTAAATCCCACATATGAGTGAGATCATATGGTATTTTTTTTTCTCTGACTGACTTATTTCACTTAGCATAATACTCTTTAGCTCCATCCATGGCATTACAATTGGCAAGATTTCACTCCTTTTTATGGCTGAGTTATCATTTTTAATTCTATAGCATGAAGCACTTTGGGCCTTCTGTGTGCCAAAGTTTAAAAAAATAAGATCTTTGCCAATCAAAAAAAAAAAAAAAAATGCAGTTGTCTTTCTTCATCTTGACTGTTGGTTCTAGAAGCTGCTGAGATTCTGATTTCCACCATTTCCAACACTCACCTGGAGGTGACAATGCCCCAGAAACAGCCATGCAGACAGCGGCACAAAAGAGACAGGAGGTAGCACATTGAATCTTGGAGACTTAGTCCTCACAGTGTAGGTGGGAACAAGAGCAGAAAGAATCCTGGTAGCAATGGATGCTACAGATTATAATGGGTTTCATCTGTTCAGACTCTGGAGTGTAGGAGAGTCAGACACTAATCAGAGAAAAAATAGAACTTATGAAAAAATACTGCAAAAAATAGAACATATAAAAATGAACACTGTGAGAAAGAAATGAAATGGGAGCATCATTATGAAAATTCAGAGAAAGAGCATGTCTCTGAAAAAAATTAGCCACATAAATAGATGATAATTTAGAAATGTGGGGGGGGGCACTCACTAAGATCCAAATTGATCTGTCCTTCATCAAAAGGAGCAGAAAGGCTTTTGGAGCAAACTGGCTGAGATGAGGAGGTAGTCAGAGGAATACAGAAGGCATAGCTGCAAGCAAGTTGGAGCTCAGTAGCAATGCAGGTGAACTGGAGCAGCAAGTCTGCCATAGGGTGTTAATGGGGGCCTGAGGGGCTCAGTCTGGCAAGCCATCCTATATGGGTGGGAACCCAAAAAGAAAAATGTACATAATGACAGAGAAAGTGGCAGAGATGGAAGACATGGAAAGCTTATCCAAGCCTCAAATTATAAGTTGTTTCCACAGAAGTAACAAGAACAATTACAACAGGGACAACGAACACAGACATAACTGACAAATGTTGCATTGGGTTCAAAGATATGTTTTCTCAGAGATAAAAAGGACTTAACATCTGATACAATCCTTCTCTTCATCTCATTAACAATCCATGCTTCATTCTGGACTGATACTCCTTATAATCATTATATTAATTATGATATCTAAAATTTCAAAATTCATGGGAAAAATAACACTCCATAACACTTAAATTTAGGTTTTTCTATTGTTATGAACTTCCAAGTAATTTTTAATTATTTTTTCTACCTTTTTTTTCCATTTTTTACAATGAGCCTATATTACTTTTAATCAGGAAAGCTGATATGATATTAGAATTAAAATATATTAGGTGTGCCTGAGTGGCTCAGGCAGTGAAGTGTCTACCTTAGACTCGGGTCAAGATCTCGGGTCCTGGGATCAAACCAGAGCTCCCTGGGGTCTCCTTCCCCCTCTGCCCTTCCCCTCACTTGTGCTCTCGGGTTCTCTCTCTCAAATGAATAAATAAAATCTTTTTTAAAAAATTAAAATATACTAGTCAGAAACACCATACAATTGTGTTTAAAAATAAGTACAGAAAGAGACTGGAATTCTTTGTAATATCTCTCCCTACATATTTCTGCATTTACTAAATTTTCATGAAATTTCTAAAATAAACATATATAATTTTTATAAAGAAAAAAAAAGAAGAATCCTCATTTCAAAGCATATGTGGCATCACAGAATAAAAAAGTGGACAGTATGCCAAGATCCAGTATAAATTCTCAAAGGCAAGTGGTTCTCCACCGTGAGTGACCAATGATGTGTGAGTAAGCAAGGATCATTGTGATGTGGTGGAGAATTCCAAGGTAATAATTTTTTAAATCATGGCCAACTTCTCCTCAAAATGGTATCGTGGCTCTTGGGCCAACATCATCACGTGGCTGAACAAGTATTCTAATATGTAGGATTTTCACAAGCTAAAATTTCTCACAACAAATTAAACAAATATGGGAACCAGCAACTTAAATTGATTCCTATGCAAATTGTCCATCTTAGAAACCTGCTGAAGATTCCTGAAGCAGATTGCTTGAGGAGAGTCACTGTATTTCACAGGAAATTCAATATCCAAGGCTACTTTTAAAGGATTATTAAAGGATTTTTAAAGGATTTTAAAGGATTATTAGTAGGCAACAGTATTTATCAGCATTAATATGGATATCTGAGAGTAAATGTTTACTATGGGCCTACAGCCATTCTAGGCATTTTAAATGTGTGAATATATTTATAAAAATATTCATAAAAATTACATGATAGGTGCTGATGTTACCTCCATTGAACAGATGCAGATGCTGGTGCAGAGAGTGATTGTGCAACAAGCTTGTGTTTTCTGCAAATCTGTGGGTGAGGGGTTTTCTGTAGGAATCTCAGGTGTTAAATTGCTTGTATTATCAGTTGGGATTCTCCAGAGAAGCAGAACGGGTAATCTGTATCTCTATTTATCTATCATCTATCTATCCATCTATCCTATATCTGTCTATCATCTTTTATTATCTATCTTTCTATCTATCCATCCATCTACCATCTGTCTGTCCCTCGGTCTCCTTTCATTGTTACTTACATATTCCACTCATCATTCAGCTAGAGAAAAGATTTACAATTTGAGAAAATTCTATGCTACTTGTTCTACCCCTATTATTTTAATAGAAGACTTTTTTGCAAGACAAAGGAAGCCTGTTACCCAAGTTCTGTGTCCAGAGCCTTCTGGGGTTCGGTAGCATCTCAGTGTTGGCCAATCCACCAGGTCACTGGGATCCAGATATCCCCAGAGTCTTAATTACAAGAGAGGAGCCATACTTCTGCTCTGGGCACCATGGATGACCCGCCGTTTCTAAACCCATCTAGATTGCACAGAAGTCTTGGCAAAGATTCAATAAGGTCGTTAGCTAGAAAGAAATTAGATGTATCTTATAAATGGGTACGAATCAACTTCTTACATGTGGGAGTCATTTTAGCTGTGACCACTTGCTGGCATCACTGGCATACACAGTAGTGACAGGGTATCCTACCAAGACCAGCTCATTCTTGATTTGTGTTATTTCATTTTCAGTGCTGTCTAATACAACATCTGTGTGGTTACCTATCTTCCCACATCTTGAGGTTTTTGTTTTTGTTTTTTTTTTAAGATTTTATTTATTTATTTGAGAAAGAGAGAGAGAAAGCAACTGAGTGGGGTTGGTGGGGGAAGGGTGAGGAGGAGACGAAGAAGAATAAGCAGACTTCACACTGAGCGCAGAGCCCCACACAGGACTCAATCCCTTGACCCTGAGATCACGACCTGAACTGAAATCAAGAATCAGATGCTTAATCGATGAGCCACCCAGGCTCCCCTACACATCTTGAGTTTCGAATAAGGCACAAGCCTTTTTTCTTATCAGTTCCAAAACCTGGAACTTTTTATGATACACCTTAGGACTCATCCACATTCTAAAGTTTGGGGAAAGTGTTCCCTTTGCCCTCCACTCCAAGCCATGCCAGTGACAGCAGCTACTTGGAGAAGCTTTGAGAAGCGCTCTGAGGAAGACTCTCTCTCCAGGGAGACCATCTGTGTCCTCCATCCCCAAAACCCAGAATATTGACAAGCAGAGAGATTGCCTTTGGCAATGAGCAAGCTCAGAAATAAAGGCCAGCTTTGGACCTTTCCTCTTTAACTGCTAGAATTTTTTTTTTTTTTTCTGCCTTAAGGCAACTGGGATTCAGCCATCAATTTGGAATAGCAAGATCTGGAAAGTTACTGCCAGTGCTTAAGGGAAATTTGTCCTTCCCTTTAAAACCTCATATTCCTCCTTGGTTTAAAAATAGAATCAAACCTCGTAAACCTAGCCTCATTTTCAGATTCTGTCAAGCCTTCTAAATTGTCAGTGCCAGTAGGCTGGTAAGTCAAAGATGGTGCAAGACATGCTAGCTTTTATTTATTTCAGAATTGTTTATTCTAGTGTTGCAAATTCCACTTTGATTACAGAATATTCCAAGTGGATGTGAACATTTTTTTGAGGATTAAAATTCCCATAGGGTTATTTCTCAAAGCATTGTTAGTTAAATCTACACTGTAATTCCTAAAGAAATAGCCCAAGGGCACTGCAGGTAAAGCTCTGATAACCCCATTATTAGCATTAAAATTCAGATCTCCAGAGATAATTATTTGAGCTGTCAGTCATAGAGAATATAAGTCGTTGAAAGGTTGTCTGATTGACCCCAGATATCTGCATGAACAGTGTGCACTTGGGTGTATGCAAACATGAAACCGTTAACAAGCCACTTTTTCAGGCAGAAAAATTGCTAGAAATAAATCAGTTCTTATTGGAAAGTAACAGAAGCTCAGTGATATTTTCTGACAACGATGACATTGGAATGTCCAAAGGAAAAAAGTCAGAAGTCTTTAGAAATGTGCACATTGATTTCTTTTTAAGGCACATTAATATTATGGTCTTTAGGAAAGTGAACATATTGGGACAGTCCCATTTCTGTGTTTCTTCTCAGTGTTTCAAGAAGGGAATCGTATTCATTGGAGGAACACACTGGAGAAGAGCCTGGCTCAGAAGGGTGCACCCTTGGTCTCAAGTAGCTTAAGGGCAAATAAAACTATAGATTCCACTTGTGGAATCTGTGGGTGGGAACAGGACCTCTGCATAGTCCAGAAAGAGAGTAACCCAAGAACACATCTCTAGACTATCCCATTTCTAAAAATAGATGTTCAGCAACTTGACTTCCAAAGTTGATAAAATCAAAACACTGAGCTAGCTAAGGCTGTTAATTCTTTCCTTTCCTCTAGAGAAGCAAGTTCATTCTGCTTGCTTCCAGCGTTTAGTTACCAGGTTAACTTGGCTATTTTAGGGAATGGTTCTGCAGGCCAATAATCCAAAACTTAGGCTGTTAAAAACAATATCAAAGTGAGTGCCTAATGGTTATGACTAGTAGTTTAATTGATATGAAAGATCACAAGTTTCCCATGCATTGTGTGTCTCTACATAATTATCTTTAATTACTTGGTAACTGATTTAAATACCAACAAATATCTATACTTATATACTCAACATATAATTTATACATACTAAAATTAGTTGACAGTATTCTTTATCTTATAAAATTGGGAGAAATGTAATCATGTGTTAGGTATATCTATACTGTTAAGGATCTCTACTAGAACAGAGAAATATTGCAGGTAGTTCAAGGAATCTTCAGTTACAACACCCAGCCCATGCCCCTCCATCAGGCCATCTCTGGTAGATCACTTAGCTCTTGCCTGCCATCCTTCAAGTGTGGATTTTGGAGACCTAATACCTTCCATGGCCTCTTGCTCCTTCCAAACCTCCCAGGCCCTACTCATTCATTCATTTCATTCATGCATCTAGGAAGTATCCAAGTAGCCTAGGGCCCCTGCAGCACTCTAGATGGAAGATACTGATACAGTTTAGAACAAAACAGTTTCCCCCCTCATGGCACTCCAACCTTTTATGTTTCTCTTTCATTCTCAGTTTTTTGGTCATTTTAAAGTGTCATTTGTACCAATACAATTGGTAACACCACCTTGTATTTTTTTCCCTCTCTTGTTTACTTTGGCTTTGCAGATATCAACAGAGGCCAAATTCACACTTGGCATTTTTATTGCAACTTTTAACTACTGGTTTTATCATCCAGTGGGTTTGCGTCTTAAAGCCAAAGCATTGAATTTAGTCCCCAAAACACTTCAACTCTTGAGTTCTTAAAATGCCCTCACATAAATCACTGTTAGAGAGCAGTGCTTGTTCACATGCAAATATTCTTTTTGAAAAAGCTTATTTTTCCCCATTATTGAAGCACTTACTTTTCCCTTACAGACTCAAGAAAACAAGCCAACACAAGGTGATAACTGGGTCACATTCCCAGTCCCAAAGACTGAGTTTTGGTGCAGATTCTGTAATGTCTCCTGGGAAACAGGACAACCAGAATGATGGACAATAGAGTGGGGAGATACTGGCATTCAATTCTCTTGAATTTTGTTGTTATTTTTCACTAAAATTTTATTTAAATGATATGCTTGGCTTTCCTTCAAAGCATGTATTTCTCCTGTTGACTTTTATTCGCAGTAAAATGGATCCCAGAGGCCAAAGAGTCAGAGATTTATAATGCCTCCTGGGAGCCTTGTTTGTTTTTCCACATCCTGTTCTGACATTGTCAAATATTAGTTTTGGCAGGACAGTGGGGGCTTGTCAGTAGCAGCTCAACAGCTCGATGGCTGTCCCATCATATATTGTCCAGCGATGGCAGAGTTGCAGAAAGTGCCCTTATCACCCAAGAAGAGCAAATTGATGGAGCTGACTCCTACAAGTGCAGCAGATAGGAACAATGCGCCGCATTCTGGCCAGTGCATGCATGGTGGCAACGAGAAGCCAGTGTGGGAAAGTTCTGTAGAGTTTGCATTCCCCACAGCGTCCACGGCAAGAACGATGTCCTTGGGGCCTTTTCCTTAGCCAATTTATAACACAAAGTTGTTGTATTGGGTTTTTTGTTTCTGCAATAACTCTCCGAACTTCACATCTTGGTTTTGTTCGTCAGGGACCAACTCTCAAAATGACCTGGGCCAAATCTAATCAGGACACAAAAGCTACAGAGAGGAGCCAGTATCCAACGTCTTTCAAAGTTAAATACAATTTAGTATTTAAACCAAAATGTGTTTCTCTGCTTCTCTATATCAGCTCAAATAGGATATTTTCAGAAATAGGCAGCATTATTTTGCTAGAAATAAGTACAGGTATTTAGTTTTTTCAAAAGTATGTGCAGTGAATTGGGAACAGACTGCTGATGGCAATGTAAGTTGATGTAATCATTCTGGAAGATAATTTGGTCTTCTGAGGCAGAAGCCTTTAAACACATTACATACCCTTTGATCCAGAAATGTTATTTTCAAGAAGGCATAATAGCAGCAGATTTTTTTTTTCCTTCCCATACTGTGTTTTAAGCATCTTAGGATTTCCCCTCCTCTTTCTTGGGGATAAAAATAATGGAATGCCAGTTCACATCCTTGAAAACCAAAAGCTCTCAAGTGTCACTGAAAGAAATCTCAGGAAAATAAGAAGGTAAAAATGTTCCCCTTTCCGTATAGTTAGGGAAAAGCTGACACTGCTCTGTGAATAAGCTAACACATATTTTAGCTTTTATAAAGTAGGAAAAATTGGGAATAACCAGAGAGTTTTCTATTCTCACTCTCTTGTCCAATGTGAAGCCTCAAATACAAACCTATTCCATTTCTGTGATGAAAATTGTCCTTTAAATTGTTTTGTGAAACAGAGACATGAATACTATTAAAAAAAAATCCAGTCAAGAAATATAAACAGGTATTTCTCCAAAGAAGACATACAAATGGCTAACACACACATAAAAAAATGCTCTACATCACTCACCATCAGGGAAATACAAATCAAAACCACAGTCAATACCATGTCAAACTGGTCAGAATGGCTAAAATTAACAAGTCAGGAAACAACAAATGTTGGTGAGGATGTGGAGAAAAGGAAGCCCTCCTACACTGTTGGTGGGAACGCAAGCTGGTGCAGCCACTCTGGGAAACAATATGGAGGTTCCTCAAAAAGTTAAAAATGAGATACTATATGACCCAGCAATTGCACTACTAGGTATTTGCACAAAGAAGACAAACATAGTGATTCAAAGGGGCACGTGCACACCAGTATTTATAGCAGCAATGTCCACAAGAGCCAAACTATGGAAAGAGCCCAGATGTCTACCAACAGATGACTGAATAAAGAAGATGTGGTAGATATACAATAGCATATTACTCAACCATCAAAAAGAATGAAATCTTGCCATTTAAAACCACATGGATGGAACTAAAGAGTATTATGCTAAGAGAGATAAGTCAATCAGAGAAAGATAAATACCATATGCTTTCACTTATATGTGGAATTTAAGAAATAAAACAGGTAAACATAGAGGAAAGAAAGGAAAAAAATAAGATGAAAATAAGGAGATAAGCAAACCAATGAAGTTGCTGAACTCTAGGAAACAAACTGAGGGGTTGCTAGTAGGGGGGTGCGTGGGAGGATGGGGGTAACTGGGTGTTGGGTATTAGGGAGGGCACTTATGTAATGAGCGCTAGGTGTTGTATGCAACTGATGAATCACTAAACTCTACCCCAAAACTAATAAGTTGACGAAATTTAATTTAAAGAATTAAAAAATAATAAATAAATAAAACTGCCAGCTATCCTAACAGCAAGAAAAACAAAAGCAACAATAACAACAACAACAAAAACAAAAACCCTTGTTGCTGCATCCTGTGAAAGACAAACATAAACTTGAGGTCTACAGCTCTGTTTGTCTTACTTAAATATGTGTCCCAATAATAAAATATCAATTGGCACATCTGTTTTCTAAGAGGATGTAATAGTTTTGAGTTTTCTCCATAAGCCACAAATGGGCATATCTCCCTTTATCTCATGGTTGGAAGTAAGACCGATCCACAACATTGTTGGATTCTAGAATTACATTGAAAGTTTTAGAGACTTTTAAAATTTTATATTGACTGTATTGGAACAGAATAATTAGAAAAGTTGATGAAAAGATTTGAGCCCATGAATGCTCATTGAGTGTTACTGATAATAGCTGAGAAAATCAGCCACAGCCTTGATGGTTTGACCATTTGGGCAGGTCAGTCACAGCATCCTAGAGACCGGGCAATTGCAGGACATCTCCCAAACCATTGGAAATGTACCATGTGTCAAAGAAAAAATAATGCAGGACACCGAACTCTAACCATAGAGCAGAAAGATGAAAAATCAACATATGCAAAGTGGTTGGCCCTGCCTGGCAGAACTACAGGTGATTTAGGTCTTCTGTTCCCTTATATTCTTCTGAATTATCCACTCCTCCTACAACGAATGTGATTTTCTTTGATAATTAGAGAAAATTACTAAAGTATCACAAGAAAACCCAACAAAATATTTATAAGCATCCCAATATTTCGGGGTTGTATACCAAAGCTCTACTTGACTTTAGGTCTCTTTTTATATTCAAAAGATGTCAAATGGGAAGTTGATTTAGCTGTATCTAAATGTGATTTCTGTCTTTCTCTGAAATACTCTGCCTTCCTCTAAAGGGCATCATTTGTGAAAAACTGGACTTTTCTCCACCAGTTGTTTCCTTCAATATGCAAGAGGTCTATCCTGCTTAAAAATCAGTGTGATTTTTCAAAATGCCATTCCCTTCTCTCGTTGTCAAAATAATCAGAAATGAATATACCTACTGAAGACTGTAAAACTGTATGAATATATAGACCAAATTGTGAGCCTACAGAATTCTAAAATCAGTGCCAATGTCCTAGTTTTTCAGAGACCTGAGAAACTACAGAAGGCACACTTAATTTATGAAGTGGTTTATTAACTCCATGCAGCTTGCCATCCCTAAAGCAGCTTTTGTAGAGGAAGATGAAACTGTCCGGATGTGGGGTCATAGTACAGCACCCAGAGATCTATTCACTAGCTTCTATCTACCCGTTATTTTTCATTCTGGTGCAGCTGGCATTTCCCCCAGAGATCAAGAACGTTCCCCAAAGCGATCATCTCCACGCTGTCTCTCTGAGGGAGTCATCATGCTGGTTGGCAGGTTTTGTCCATACGTTTTTCTTGTTGGATGTCTTGGGTGACTATGTCTGGTGCTTGAAAGAGGAGGCGGATGGCGGAGGGTCCCAGAGGCAGCAGGAACTGAGCAATAAAAGCGAGAGGAAAGGCCCATGTGGGCAACAAGGCATGAAGCGTTGAGAAGGCAGTGGAGTGGGGCTCCCATGTCTTATCAGACTTAGTTTCAGGGGATACTGGAGCTCAGCAAGAAAGCATTTTCCTAAAATTAGAAAAAAAAATTTACCAAACCAAGACTGCCTTCAGGTAAACCCCACATTCTCACCGGCAAATGGTTGTAAAATGCACCAGACAGTGCGCAGATTTTGAGCAACTGAGCATTGCCTGCATGTGGTAAAGGGAGCGTCGAAGCAGAAACATCCCACCAATAGATTTACGAATGTATGAATGTTAAATACGAACAAGGGTTGGCTGTGTTAGGAGACCAATCCTATAAGACAAAAAAAAAAAAAAAGGTTTGTGGGGGAAATTAGTCTTGGCTAAGGGCTAAAGAAGAACCTGTCATTTTTAACTCAGAAAAAAAAGAGACATTATAAATGTAATTGATTTCTTCCTATAGTTTTTTTTTTTAATGTATGGATCCATTTCCTTTATAGCCCGATTGGCTAAAAATTAATGAGGACATTAATAGAATGACTGACAAACTTGTTCCTGTTAGTCATGTGTCACTGAATTAGTCACCCCTTACCAAAGCTTGTGAGGACTTGACTGCGCCCCGGTGGGCCCCCAGGAATAGGTCCGGACCCAGAAGGAGGACTTCAGCAGTGCATGAAGGAAGACGCAGTTGTCAGTGTTGTGCAAATACAAAGGGAAAAAAAAACAAACAAACAGCAATAAGCAGAGCAAGAGAAAATGCGGTCACTTAGAACCGGAATGTCTGCGGTTCTGTCTGTCGCCCCTGTGTAAGTCATGTTCAGGTGTGACCGAAAGAGGGGAGAGGGGCACACAGACGAGGATCATCAGGAAAGACAGACCCGGGTCACTGCCAGAAGAGTTCTGAGCAGACGACGGAGTGCGGCAGGTGAAGGGTTCGCCAGGGTGCGTAAGAGATGCTTCTGGAGATTATGGGGGTGACCCAGAAAATGTCCCCCGAGCCCTATAAAATTCCTGGTCTCTGGATCCTGGAGGTGTACTTTATGTGGCAACAAGGGACTTTACATGCAAATGTGATTAAGAATCTTAACATGGAGAGATTATCTGGGACTATTGACGCAGCTCCTAGATGTGGTCGTGTCTCTCCGTGAGGGGGACGTGGAGGGAAATCCACGTGCATCTAGAAGAGGAAGAGACGGTGTGGCTGCAAGCCACTGGGGTGATGTGTCACAAACCAGGGGACACTGGCAGCCACCAGCTGCTGGAGAAGTACGGAAGAGATTCTCCCCGGAGCCTCTGGAGGAAGTACAGCCCTGCGGAAGCCTTGATTTTGACCTGGCGATACCAACATTAGACTCCTTCTCCAGAACTATGAGAGTAAACGTCTGCTGTTTTAAGCTACTGGGTTTGTGTGGATTTGTTACAACGGCCACAGGACACGGGGGCAGTTGTCTCGGCAGCTCCGTGTCTGAGTATCTGGAATTGACCATGATCGTCCGCTTGAGTCACGAGTCTAATTGTCTTCTAACCCTTCCGTTATTATAAACACACAGGTCTTAAGATCACAGTGGAATATGCGGGCCGGGTGAACAGCGACAACGGTCCGCCAGAGCTCAGGTGCTGGCCTCTGAGAACTCGATGGCAACAGGGTTCCTGTCATTGAGGACAATAAACCCACAAGGACACCGTGGTTCATGGGTATTTTGTAAACCTTCATTTGGTCACATGCAGAGGGAAGCCCCTGAGGGCTGCAGGGGTAGGGAGAGATGATTCTGGCATTGAGGGCGGGTAGGGTAGGAGGGGGAGAGAGGCGGGTTGTAGCCATCCCCTGCTGTAGAGCTCTAATCAAATGCAGGTATGGGCGAATGCCAGGTTTGCATCGGGCTCTCGACAGACTGTTTAGGCTACGGGAACGAGCACCACACTACTATACTCCTGCTCTGTGCCTGGGAAACCGGGTCTCAGAGAAGTCAAGTAATGAACCTGAGATCCAGACCGCAGGCAAAATGCAAGCCGAGACTGGTCCAGTTCCAAAACGCTCCCTTTTGCTCTGACCACTTGGGCTTCCCTCCTCCACCTGCCTCCCGGGGCTGCTGTAAGGCACGGACAAGGCAGGGCCGGCTCAGTGCCACCCTCTGAGGGCAACAACACAGGATTGTTACGATAAAGTGTTAAAAACAGCAGCACACACACTCCATGGAGAGTTGTTTTCTGACTCGTTAATTCTTTCAGAGTAAAGCAGAGAGCCCGTGACTAATGGGACCCCGTGTGATTGGAGCCCCCTCCCCTGCCACGGGAGTTCTGCTCAGAGACGAGCCCTTGGAGGTTCTGCCTCACTTCAGTCTGGAACCTACTCTCTGGCCAGATTTTTCTCAGACGATCATCCACAGTGGTGCTTAGGGCACGGACATGCCTCCATTGTTTTGAACGCCTTATCTTTGAATGCCTTACCTCTTCTGGCTTCCGTTTAAAAACCTTTGCGCAGAAACACCACTTGAGAACCCGTCAGAGGGCGGTCCCCCCACTGGCTGGGTGGGCTCCTCACGCATCCCCTCACACACGTCCTCTGGCCCCAGGCTTTGTTTGCTGCCTGGAAATTTCTTTACATAGCTATCCCTCTTGAACCTTTTTAGCCATTCCAGATCTCTCTAACCAAACAGAACACACCCTTCTCCTTGTGGTCCTTCTATAAAGACGTCTCTTTCCTCAACATCAGCCATTACCTGGGAGTCCGGGAGAGACCACCCTCTCTCCCTTCACTGGGCGGCCAATTGTCCTGCCTCCTCATGCCCTTGTCTTCTGTCCTGCCCTGATGACCCAACCCGTGTTCAGAGCGAATCCATTCTCCATATTGTTGTTATGTCATCTTGGTTGGTCCCTTGATGCCCTGCCTATTCTCGCCCCCGCACCCCCACTTTCCATTTCAGTTTGTCTTCTGAGATTTTGGCAAAAGAAAAATCTATATGAAGTCTTGAAAGAGGATCCATTGTGCCCATACAAATATTGCAGTCAGGATCTTTCTGGGTCTTTCCTTGTCCTTGACAGGTATTGTTTCAACCACACAAGCCCATCTATGGTTCCTTGAATAAAGCATGCTCTCTCCTGTCCTGGCCCGAAACATTCCCTTTGCCTGAAATATTCTTCGCCTGCTCCTCTGGCCAGGCTCCCCAATTCTCCACTAAAACCGTCTCTCAGGGAAGCCCATTCCGACTCCTTGTCAAAAGAGCTGCCCCCTCTCTCGACTCTCAGTGAACTGACCCTGACCCTCACTGCAGTATCCACCACCTGCACTGAAATGACTGGTTCTATTTCTCTTTCCACCACTAAGACCTTACCTGCAGACCCTCCTGACCACCGTTCCTGGCCTGTAAAGGTATCCCCCAAAGTTCTGTGGAATAAACAAATAGATACATGGCTCAAATACATATTGCTCCACGGATAAACCTAAGATTATGTCCCACTTGTGTTTAAGAAAGATGAGGACATTGGGGAGGGTACATGCTATGGTTAGAAAAAAATTTAACAAAAATTTAAAAAAAAATTTTAAAAAGAAAGATGAGGGAATAAAGTGAGTCAAAAATCACAGCATGGTGAAGAGCATGATGGGAAGGGCCATGGTAGCAAGAACAGGGAACCATATTGACAAAAAAGAAAAAAAAAATTGGATTCATTAAGAAGGGATTCTTAAGAAGTGAAGTTAACTTTGTTCTAAAGGTGGTTCCTCTCTCTAGTCAATGACCAAAACAGCACCCTCAGTTGCCTCGTGTTAAATTAAGTAGGCTGCTACTCTGCGATCGGCAGGCGGTCGCAGAAAGAAGCAATTAGGAGTCCTAAACAGCAAAGATGACATGCCCTTGGCTGCAGCGCTCGCCTATGAAAGTCTTTCTGCTTTTCCTCTAATTAAAAGAGACCCAATTTCCCTCTTTATTATGCCAGATATACAACATCCTTGTAATTGAAAGGAATAAAAATGTACTTTTTCTTCCCCACACTGCAGAGCTGATGCAGAGAGGCAGGCAGCACCTCCTGACAAGTGTGCCCGGAGCACTCTAGAGAGAGGACAGCTGACAATGGCTCAGGAGGCACGGAGCACTCTAGAGAGAGGACAGCTGACAATGGCTCAGGAGGCACGGCTCCGCGTCCCTACTTCTTTGCACTGCACTTGTGAGACTCAACGCTGTCTCTGTGTTTCCATGTTTAATGAAGGAAGTTTCAAGGGGTGAAAGGTTTGGTTTATGTATTTCAACCCTGGCTGCTTATCTTTAATGAAACGCTGGTTTTCAGTGTCTTGCTCATGCCATCCGATGGAGCTGAGATTTTCCACTCAATGCTTTCATTCCTTTCTAAGAATCAACAGCCCATCCTGACAATATTTTAAAAAGTGAGACCCTGGCATGTATTGAATGGAGCACTGGGTGTGGTACATAAACAATGAATTTTGGAACACTGAAAAAAAATTAATTTAAATTAAATTAAAAAATAAATAAATAAAAAAGTGAGACCCTGGGACAAGCACAGGTTAGAGGTTCACATTCTAAGTCATGCCTGAACACACAGTCAGCTTCTTCTACCCTCCCTCAGTAGGTCCTGGGTGAATTTATGTCACCTGCTGGGCAGGCAGCCAAGATAGCCTTTCCTTCTCAGTCAGGATTAGAGGGAAGGAAGCCACTGGGCAGAAAGCCAGACCTGCCAACCTGTCTATGACCCGACTCCAGTGAACATCTTCACAGTATTAGATCAATATTCTTCTCTTGATTTTTATTTCCATTTGGCCCTTTTTGCCTGGAGGTGGAATGCTTGCCCTCATCATTCTGATATTGCTACACAACCTCTAACTCAATTTTTGAAATGTCTCCTTCACTGAGGAGCTGAATCCTTTATTTAAAAGATTGATATTGGCAAGTCAATAAATAGTTAACCCAATTTCTGAAATGGCCTGCAAGAAGAAAACGTTTGCATTTCTGTCTGTCATTTTTTTTTTTTAAGTAGAATGTGAATGATAATTAGACCAACATGCGATCTCTCTCCTGCAGCAACTGACTCACAAAATGTGTAAGTAATGACAGAAACCCACATACTGAAGGCTTTTCCTGCTTCGTGGAAAGAAGAGAAATCAAGCCTACTAAGATGAAAACCCTACATGCATTCTTTGGTGCAATTTTGACCAATAGATTGCTAAGTTATTACAGCTTGTGTTTCTTGTGTTAAGTGGTGGTGGTTCTTTGGGGTTCTTTCAATGAGTTTTTCCACATAAAGCACTCATCACCATGCCTGGCTCATGGTACTTGTAAGGGCTGATTAATTTAGGGAGAACATAGAGGGACTTATTGGCCAACTGACATCAAAAACACAGGAGACCAGTAAGACAGGATAAAAATCAGATTCAAAGAGAGATTTTCCCTAATACTTTAGAAGCCCCAAAAGTATAATACCTATAATACCACCAGTCTTCTCCCAAATCCATGCCCTCTTGGGATTACGTAACAGTAAGTGCAGTGACAAGAGCTCCCGACTTCACCCTTGCGTGAGGCCCCTTCAGGCTCCTACCACCATCTGCAGGACTGAATAGATCAGCAGAGTTGGCTCCCATCTGGGCAGGATTACTGACATTCTAGAGTAATTAACTTTGGGGGGATCCGGGTGGCTCAGTTCATTAAGAATCCTACTCCTGATTTTAGCTCAGGTCATGACCTCAGGGTCATGAGATTGGCCCCACATGGGCTCTGCACTGGAGGTGGAGCCTGCTTAAGATTCTCTCTCTCCCTCTTCCTTTGCCCCTCCAGCCTTTCTAAACAAACAAGCAAACAAATAAATAAAATGAAGTAATTAATCTTGTAACAACAGAAAACAGAAAGACCTACTAAGAAAGTCATTTTATAAAAACCTTCCCAGTCAAAGCTGTTCTACCATGTGGACCCTAGCAGGACAGGAGACAGAAATTTGAAAAATATTCTAACTGAATTTATGGAGCTTTTCACGTTTTAATGTTAGTGTTTTTTCATGAAAGGAATGCTTTTCAATAACTACCTTTGAACGTAAATGGACTAAATGCTCCAATCAAGAGACAAAGGATGTCAGAATGGACCAAAAAAAAAAAAAAAAAGAATCTATATGCTATTTACAAGAGACTCATTTCAGACCCAAAGTCACCTGTGGATTGAAGGATTGAAAGTGAATTGATGAAGAAACATTTATTATGCTACTGGCTGTCTAAAGAAAGCCAGAGTAGCAATACTTACATTGAACACACTAGACTTTAAAACAAAAACTGTAATAAGAGACAAAGGACACATATAATAATAATAATGACAATCACACAGAAAGATCAAACAATTATAAATATTTATGCCACCAACATGGGAGCACCCAATTATATGAAACAATTAATAACAAACATAAAAGAACTAACTGGGGGGCGCCTGGGGGGCTCAGTTGGTTAAGCCACTGCCTTTGGCTCAGGTCATGATCCCAGGGTCCTGAAATGGAGTCCCACAGCGGGTTCCTGGCTCAGCAGGGAGCCTGCTTCTCTCTCTGCCTCTACCTGCCACTCTGCCTGCTTATGTTCTCCTGCTCTCTGACAAATAATAAATAAAATCTTAAAAAAAAAAAAGAAGTGGTAAAAATACAGTAATAGTAAGGGACTTTAACACCCCCTTACATCAATGTACAGATCATCTAAGCAGAAAATGAACAAGGAAACAATGGCTTTGAATGACACTGAAACAGATGTGTGGTTATAATATTCCATCCTAAAACGGCAGAATACACATTCTTTTGCAGTGCACATAGGACGTTTTCCAGAGTAGATGACCTATTAAGTCACAAATCAGGTCTCAGCAAATACAAAAAGATTGAGGTCATCCCATGCACCTTTTCTGACCACAAGAAACTTGACATCAACCACAAGGAAAAAAATCTGGAGAGACCACAAATACCAGAGGCTAAACAACATGCTATTAAACAATGAATGGGTGAACCAGGAAATCAAAGAAGGTATTTTCAAAATCCGTGGAAACAAATGAAAATGAGGACTGCCCTCAAGAATGTCCCCATCCAACAAATGGGCAGTCTCTGAATTCATAGAAATGGCAAGCAGACATTTACTATAAATATAGACTCTCATGGTATTTCAAATTCTACCTTTGTAATGAGTTGACTGGTGGCCCCCCAAAGGTTGTGTCCATGTCCCAAACCCCAGAACCTGTGACTGTGACCTTATTTGGGAAAAGAGTCAATACAGATATAATTTAGTTAAAGAGCTTGACCTGAGGTCATCTTGGATTATCTGGGTGGGTTCTAACTACAATGACAAGTGTCCTTATAGGGACACAGAGAGGGCCATGTGAAGACAGATGGATAGATCGGAATGATGCAGTCCAGGCCCAGGGGAGCCACCAGGAGCCACCATTACATGGGGGAGGCATGAAGCAATGCTTCCCTAGAACCATTGGAGGGGATTTGGACTTCTGACCTCCAAAAGTGGGAAAGAATAAATTTCCATTGTTTTAAGCCACCCAGTGTGTGGTCAGTTGTTACCACAGCCCTAGGAAATGCATACAGTCACCATCTGCATCCTTCCACTACCCGGCCTAACGTCCAAGCTGGAAGGCAGCCAGGGCCACGCCAGGTGGGATTTCATAGCTGTCAGGTGACTGGATTGTTGCCAGAGAAGGGAGCATTCTTAGTTGGCAACGGGTCTCAACATGGAGACCCATGAGAAGTGAGAGTGGGTTAAAGCAGCCTAAAATGGCAGCAGTCACTATCGTAGGAACATAGTCGGAAGAGCAGCAGAGAAGCAGGAAGGCGGGACAGATGTCTCAAATGAACCAGAAAAAAGGTAGAGCCCCTTAAGAGGCACGTAAAAAATCATCAAGTATTGGCATAGCCCTAAGAAAAAAATCCACAACTGCTTTGTTAAAGGAAACTCTGGGAAGGATGTTATATGTTGTGGATTTCATCAAAGCACAAGGATGTCCTGACTCCTGAGTCAGCAAGCTTCCAAATATGCCTTAGATTCGAGGTAAAATCAGCCATGACTGCCTTGCCTCCAAGATGGCCACATAAGAGCATTCCAATGAGCTTTGCATAGAAATGTCACAGGTTACCCTGTATACTTCTACTCTATAATTTAAAAGCAGAGTTTGTTAGACTTTCAGCAAATGTATTCTACTGAGTTGTAATATTTTTTAAAAGATGACATGCAAAGATTCCAATTGGGACACAGCTTTAGATGATAAAGGTCTTATTTTTACAAATCTTTAATAAAGATGCTTTGAGTATCCTTGGTGTGTAGGGACTATTTGTGGAAGACTTTGAGCAAATCAGTAAAACTCTTCAAAATCTCCCCTAAACCTTCGGTGTATGTGGGTTTAAGCAGACTGAGCATATACTGGGTGTGCCTTCTTCTGTTACTAACCCATCACTCAGACCCGGGGGCCTGGGACGCACGTCATCTTAAAGCACGGATGAACGGGACCTCACGTCTATATGTTGTTTTCAGAAACATCCATTTTACCACATCTTCTCTAGAACAACAGAGCTTTTTGGAACCAAGGAATTGCCCCAAAGGAGCAAGGTTTGCCGTCGTGAGATCCAAACAGATTTCATCCCGAGAAACAGGGAATATTCCCATCTCCGTCCTGCGTCTCCCCGGTCTCACTGATGCCAGTGGGGTGTGTACCCGAGCTGAGTGGCAGTGAACCGAAGCACTGACTAGGGGCTGAGAGAGACCCCCATGAAGTCTGCACAGGTCTTTTTTGGAAATGCTGGCTTGCTGTCACCTGAAAAGGCAGACTCTTAATGCTGCTTGGGCTTCAAATTCTGTTGAAAGTAAACTAGGTCAGATCCTAGGAAAAATTACATATGGTTATATCTGTAAAACTGTCTTCACATAATCATGAGAACTTCCAAGTATCATAAAAAGATACAGACCATTGAAATTGTCACATTGCTGAGGAATGCCCTTGCCTCATTCTGCTCTCCTAGCCAACAGCATCTTAGGAGATGAGGAGGGAATAAAGCCTGTGGGATGGAGGAGAGACAGTGTTGGGCACAAATAATCAGGCTCCGTGTCTCTCAGCGGTCAATCACGGACAGTCACTCTCTACTACACAGAAAGGAAGAGGGGGGGAAGCTACCTGGGTTTGTGATTTTGTACTTTAGTTGTGGAAGATAAAGAGCGTCGACAGACCAGTGGATCGTGCAATCACAAATGTCCTCATGCAAACACCCTGGAAAACGGCAGATAACAAGAAAGTAAGTTGCTGTCAATAAATCACATTTTGGGGAATGTCCCAGCTTCCATAAAAGTTCAACCAAATGTTCTAGCTTTACACATCGATAAAACAACCCCATGACTGATACTCAGAGTTGTCACCGAAGGCAAAGGACACAAATCTACTAAACACAGAATAATCAGTGTAAGAACACAGAAAAATTGATTTAATACGTTCCCAAATATTCCCATGCAATGTCCCAAAAGCAGAGGGGATTGCACTGAAAGGACTGTCAGCTGCTCAGAAAACCGTATTGTCAGGTATGTCTTTCTGCCCACTTTTGCCAGACAATGAAGGACCCTTATTTTCGTAGACAAGAAAATGTTATTCACAGACACTGGAAGAATAAGTAGGTGGTTGAGGAAACACAATTTGGTCCTGATTCAAAGGTTATTTTTAAGCGTCAGCCTGAAAATGCTTCTGGTTGCTTAGAGAACATTTGGCTCCTGGAATAACGAGGTATGCTTTGTGGATTGCAATAGAAGGAATCTGAAAAGATGATGTTTATACAATGCCAGTGAGGGTTCACGAGTATTTCCTTGTTCCATCTTTGGCCCCGGTTTTATCTCCCAGAGAGACCGAGTAGCAGACAGAGAGGATGGGAAGCATGTCCAGGGCAGCCAGGCAAGTATCGGGATGAAGAGAATGTGACGTTCCAGCCACTAAATGCAGGTAGACACACGCTGAGGTTTACTCGGCAGCGCTCCTGACGGGACATTTCTAACCTCATCTGCTTGTTTAAAAGGTCTGGCATTACAGAACTGGGGAGATTTTTTCTGGTTGCGGAAGAAGCCAAGCAACACTACCCCCATTTGCTTGGGAAGTTTCTTTCGCTCTGTGGGTGTCTGACTGTGTTCAAATGAGTCCTGATCCGATTGATGATTCCAGAGCTTTTAATTAAGCCAAGATTCAGGTCCCTGCCCCTGAATAATTTAACGAAACTATACCCTTGAGGGCAATGCTTATTTAAATAAACAAGGCTGTGGGAACTCAAATGCCCATTTCCAAATATTATGCAACAGAGCAACTCATAATTAAAAGAATCTCTGCTTCCCATAACCTAAAAGATGGTTTGGGAGGCTGTCATGGGTGCTCGGTACATAGCGAATGGACCACAAATACTCAAATGGGGTTCACTCGTGAAACAGAAAGTCCTATTCTAGGTGGAAAATAAGAGGTTGTCACAGCAAAGAGGTCATGGGTCTATGTGATGATTAATACCTAGACAGGGTCAGCAGATCCCAGCAGGGTCACAGCTCACAGACTGTGATTTGTTCATTTAGCCCATGGGCTCTTTCTTTATTATCGGTGCTTCTGCCGGTTTTTTTCCCTAAAACGAATGCTCTCTCGTTATTTAGAAAACTGAGTGAGATTCAAGATCACCACTTCTCTGCATGACCTTGTGCAAGTAACTTAATCCCCCCGAATCTTGACTTTCTCAACTAGCCAGTGAAATCGCCTCCCTCGCTCATAGAGTGGGGATGGGAACCCAGGTAGAGTACTTTCCAGGGATATACAGTATGTAGCATGATTTTAAAAGTTCATTTAAAATTAAGCATGTGTGCCCATTAAAATCCTCAGCAGACTTATTTTCGTGGCTACATATCCATCATTTCCATCTGTAACAAGGGGACTTGGAGAGGTTGTAGTTTCATAGGATGATTAAGTATTAATAGGTTAAAAGTTCCCTCGGAAAGAAAAGCAGTCCCACGCGGAGAGTGTGCGTGAAACCCGCACTGGCTACCCCCCGTTCCGAGGCTGCCGCGCGCTCGGATGCGTGGTCGGCAACCTTGTGGCCTTATTTCTTCTCACGCTCCAGGTCAAGCCCCACGCAGAGACTCCCCACAGCGTGCCCACACCTGCCTACTGGATTTCACGGTCCTCGGTTTTTCACTCCTCACGAAGACCGTGAGGGTATTATGGACTCGGTATTTTAAAATGAGAAAGCAGCGACGCGAACCCTTTGAGGGGGTCCCCCAGATTGCATCCGCGCTGCGAGGAAAACCAGCGTCCAGCCTTTGCATCCACGTTGCGGGCACGGTGACACGGTCTGCGGGCAGAAGCCAGGGACCGAGGACCCCACATCTGTGTGTCTCTGCTCGCTCACACGGCAGCCCCACACCTCACCTACCCACTGCCTGTCTAGGGCTGGCCCCCGATATTGGGCCGACCCCCCAGCGCAGCCCTTCCCGTGGCCTGCCCGCGCCCCAGGCTCCCCTCTCGCTCCCTGCCCCCCACCCTGCCAGCGGCTCCCCGGTTCTTCAACCGCGGCTCTTCCCTCCTCCGCCTGCGCCCCTACAGCCCACCCACTGCTGGACTTTCTCCTGTGCAGATTTCAGAGCAGACTTAAAGTTCGTGTCCTCACCAAAGCCTTCTTGACTCATTCTAACAGCATCAGAGCCCACCATCTCTCCTAGCGCCTCATAGTTTCCTCAGTTGAGTTTTTCCCCATCTCTACTGACATATGTGTGAGTAGCTAGACTGACAGAGAGATACAAAGAGTATAGAGACAGATGGTGATGGATGGATAGATAGACAATGGATGGGTGGCTGGCTGGCTGGTGGATTGGTGGATGGATGGATGGGCAGATGGACAGATGGATGGATAGATAAATAGACAGATAGATAGACTCCACTGACTCTTTACTCTGCAGAACCCTGATTGTTGCAATCAGCAACATGTATTAATTAGCTTCTCTGTATGGTATAATGGCTCAATAAATGAGTCTTCTTAGTTAGAAAAATACTCCTTAGAGGAGCCTGGGTGGCACAGTTGATTAAACATCAGACTCTTGGTTTCCACTCAGATCATGGCCTCAGGGTTCTAAGATCGACTTGGCCCAAGTTGGGCTCTACGTTCAGGGAGAGTCTGCTTGAGATTCCCTCTCCCTCTCCCTGTGCCTCCTACATGCGCACTCTCTGTCTAAAATAAAAAAATAAATCTTAAGGAAAAAACACACACCAAAAAATACCCCTATGCTCTGAATCTGATTTTCTGCCCCAGCTTTCCTGGGACCTCTTATCTTTGTCTGTAATCCCTGCATGAAATTCTGCTCCAAGACTTCTCGGGTCTCACTGTGGACACAGACACAGGGGTTCTTGTCAGAAAGTGAAAAACTGTGCACCTCCATGAAACAGTTTCGGAGCACTACTTCCGTTTATGTAAGACTTTAGATTTTCATAGGTATTTCCTTTTCCTGGTAAGTTCCATACGACCTGCATGTGTCCCCACTCTCGCTCACTCTGCCTTCATTCCTTGGAGATGTGAGAGGAGCAAAAGTCCCAGCCCAATGAGGACACTGAAAGAGAAACATTTTAGTGTCTCATCTAGACCCATAGGAGCGAGATACAAAGTCACTAGAGGCCCCTCATTTTCTGCTCCTGAACAGGTTTGAACTGAAACTGTCTTCTTATTATCTTTGGTTCATACAAAACACTGAAAGATATGTTTCAAGAAATCTGTTTTTCTCTGTCGTGCAAAATTCTGCATGAAGATCAGATGAATCCTGTGAATTATTTGACTTTTTGTCATTTGAACACCTCTTGGTAAAATAAATAGGCATTGGGCATGCTCAGTGGGAAACTCGCAAGGGGAAATTACTTAGAAATTAGTTTCAAAACCAATTTAATTTAATAGCTTAAATAAAAGCCCATAAAATTTGAATTTATCCAAAGCACTAAAACTGAGAACTAATGAGAGTTAAAAAAATAAAATAAAATTAGGATGGGGACACTGCCAGGCTCAGTGAAGGGCTGTTAAGAACTAACAGGTTACATCATTATAATATTTTCATGATTTCATCTGCAAGCTAGACAGCAGTGCACTTGGGCATATGCAGGGAAAACGTGATAAAACATCAGCTTTTTTCTCCATGACGCAGTTGCTCATAAGGTGTCTAAATGTCCCTGTCTCTTTCACACCATTGATATTCTGGATGCTGTCACTCTCAGGGCAGGTCCCCCTTTCCCTCATAATTCTGCCTCTGACAAAATGAGCCTTTGTCTTTTGAAGTCAATATTCCCACTAAAAAATGTGTAGGTCGATCAATGTGATTCTTCTTTTCATGTTGATTTACAAACATTCTAGACCAGTTTGGTCACCAAAAAGAAACAGACTTGAAAAATGTGAATTCGCCCAAAACGAGCTCATCTGGTTGCTTTTCCCAGTTCAGTGGATGGAGACTGCTCTGCTTCCAAGCATCCAAGCTCCAGTCTCCTAGGATTCATGGTCTAGCCACCTTCCTCCCGTCACATGATGCTGCAGGGCCTTGCTAGCTCTAACATCCTGGTGGGGTTCTGGTTCAACTTCTCCCTTTCTGGTCCTCTTCCCACCCTCAGCCTGGTGCGTGGGCCTGCTCCTGTGGGAGCCCGAGTTCTAGCCTTCACCATCTCTCCTGAGGTTCAGGCTCGTTGCCCCATTTCTCTGCTCTCCACCAGCCATCCACATGGTCCTAAGACACCAAAGTTGGGTTTGTTTCTCAACTGCCAAGTTCCCGCTATGCAGTCCCACTTCCCCCCAGACAACAGTGAGAGCTTTACCCACTCTACACACTCCCTGTGCACTCCCCATGCTGGCCGCCCTCAGTCCCCAGGCAGGCCAGGAGTCCTCCTACTGGGAACTCTTGCCTTCTGATTTGCCTGCAAGGTTCTTCCCCTTCTCACTTGCTCTCTCGCCTCCTTCCTTTAGGTGTTGGTTCAGACGCCATCTTCTCTGGCCCCTCTCCATGACACTTTGAGCCTTGGTCTGGCCTATGGCCCTTCCCTCTTTGGTTTTTATCCTTGGTGCCTACCTACCCTCGGCACACGTTAGATCTGACTGGAGCTTCCTGCTTGGTGTCTGTCTCCCCTCTGCGATGGCAGGGTCCCATGGGAAGGAAACCTTGTCTTCATCCCATCTGCAGCCCCTGGACTTGGAGTGGAGCTCACACAGAGTGCTTGAGTAAATGTTTTTTCAAACAAATGTACCAACGAAAGGAACTCAGCGTACAACCATACAGGAGTAGACCCAAACCCAGCCACTGTCTCCTCTCCTTGGAGAACTTACTCAGAACGTTTGTCTCAGCCAATACCTCCCCTTCTTACCCGAGGTACAAGTGAGAAACCACCCACTCCAACCACTCTGTCCCAGCTTTGGTCTTCAAGAAGACATAAATTTTAGGAATTAAGAGAATAATCCAGCTAATATCAAAGGCTTAGAATTATGTTTTGTTAATTGATATTTTTATCAACATGTCTCTCCAAGAAAGTTTTTTCCCTTAACTCAGTCTTTTTAGATTTTTTCCCCCTTAAATCAGTGTATGTTTAAGTCTGTGTACGTAATGTGGAGGCCGGGAAAATTAAGACCCTCCCACCTCGAGTTTAGCATTAGCACAAGTACAGCCATTTTAGCTTCGGCAGCCATCTCAGGCCCCTGTGACCGAGAGCTGAAGTTTCCCCTACTTTATTTTAGTTCCAGGGACCCCAACCCTACTTTAGCAGCAGCAATACCTAACCCTGTAAACATTTCCAGGAAAAACCACTATACCTAACCCTGTAAACACTTCCAAAAAAGTACCTAACCCTGTAAAAAGCCCAGCAGCAGCTCATCAGCTTATTGCAGAAAAGTCTGAAACTTCTTCTCCCCCTGCCCACAGCCTCTTGTGATGACCCATAAAAACCTCTGCCTTAACTAGTGTTAGGGTCCAAGTCCCTACTCCGCTGTGTCAGGTATACTTGGGCCGAAGCTTAAGCTTGTCAAATAAACCCTTGAGTGATTGCATCGGTGTTGGCTCCTTGGCGGTCTCTCGAACACGAAAACTTGGGCATTACACATAAGGGTTCACTTCAGTCTGATGTTGACCCAGCTGTGTCAGCATCGTGTGGGGCAACATCTCCCTAGACCTCCTCCCCCAGCCCTTTGCTGTGTCATCCATGCGTCCTTTGTAAAAAGTTGGATCTGATTTTTAATCTAATCAGGAAACCTTAAGTCAAGCAGAGAAAGACAATTATTCCATGCTTTCATTCGTATGTGGCGCATAAGGAATAGCGTGGAGGGCCTCAGGGGAAGGAAGGGAAAACTGAACGGGGAGAAATCAGAGAGGGAGACAAACCACGAGACACTCTGAAGTCTGGGAAACAAACTGAGGGTTACAGAAGGGAAGGGTTGGGGGGATGGGGTAACCGGGGGATGAGCAGAGGCACGTGTTGTTATGACCACGGGGTGTTACATGCAACTAATGAGTCGTTGAGCACCACATCAACAACTAATGATGTGCTCTATGCTGACTAACTGAACAAGAAAGAAAGAAAGAAAGAGGGAGGGAGGAGGGGAAGAAGGAAGGAAGGAAACCTTAGTCCTTTCAGTAAAGACTATGATTGTGTTTGTTTACTTTTTAAAAGATTTTATTTATTGTTTGAGAGAGAGAGAGAGAGAGCACAGGTGGCAGGGTGCGGGGGAGAGGTAGACGCAGAGGGAGAAGCAGACTCCCTGCTGAGCTTAGAGCCCGAGGTGGGACTCAGTCCCAGGACCCTGAGATCACGACCTGGACAGAAGGCAGCCACTGAACTGACTGAGCCATCCAAGGACCCCTCTTTGTGTACTTTTAATGAGTGATATATTTGGATTTATTTCTACCATATCAGTTTGTACTTTCAATTTCCCTGATTTTCTGTTTCTCCCCCCGCCACCCTGCTTTGCATTTTTGTTCTCATTTCATTCCTTTTCTATTAGTGTGGAATATCCTTTGTGTTTATCATTTTCACAGTAACATCAATATCTAAAATTAAATCTATATCTTTACCATCTTAATAGATAATTGGCCGACGTTAGAACCTCTAACTTAGGTCATATTCTCTATGACTTATGGGCAATTGTTAACATGGATTCCATATATATTGCATCTAGGGTCATGTATGGAGCAGCCTCTAATTTTCTTTTTGTGTCACAACCTTGCTGGATTTAACTGTGAGACTGTGCTGGCTTTACAAAATTAGTTTACAAGTGTTCCGTCTTTCTGTATTCGTTTCTTCTTAATTATTTATTGTAATTCCTTAGTGAGGCATGTGAGTCTTGAATTTCATTGAAGAATAGATTTAGATACAAATTCAAGATAAGGACCGTTCATATACTCAACTTTGCCTTATACAGTTTTCTAAATCGCATTTTCCTAAAAAGTTAGGTTTCATTTAAATTTTTACATGTCTTGGCATACTCTTTTTCTTAATATAATTTCTTAATACAATTTTTACAAGTTATATTCTCCTGTTTTCATTCCTGATGTTGAGTACAGGGTTTTCAATTTTATAAATGGTTCCAAAGAATCAACTTTTAACTACTAAAAAAAATTTTTTTGTTTGCTTATTATCTTCTGCTTTTATCTTTGTAGTCATTTGAATGCCTTTCTTTGGGCTTATATTGCTGTTCTTCTTCTAAATTTTCATTTTGTCCTTAGTTCATTAATTTTCAGCATTTTTCCCCCTAGGAAAGGCATTTTAAAAATGATGGCTTTCTGTTTTGAATATGGTATTATTTTCATTCAGTTTAAACTATCTCCTAAACATGATGGTTTCTTCTTTATATTGAGGTTATTTAGAAGTAGGTTTCTTAAATCACATGTAAGAAAATTTTCTAGTTACGTATTTTTGTTGATTTCTTGTTTACTTGAATTGTGGTTGAAACTATTTGTTATGTAATTTTGATCATTTTGAGACTTGCTTAAGGAATCACATATGGGTCAGTTTTTGTATGTATTCTTGAAAAACGAAATGGGCCTCTAATTCGGTGGGTGAAATGTTCCGCATTTGTCTGTTAGGCCACATCTTTTGATTGTTTATCTCTGTTTTTACATCTTTGGTGATTTTTTGGTCTGCTTTTCTATCAGTTAGTGAAAATGTGTGGGCCTGACTTTTGGAGCCACCTCTACCTGGAGCATTTGCCGTGCTAGAATGCAAGGCTAAGAGGCAAAGCAGTTCCTTTGCCTAACTTCTTAGCCCAGGAGAACAAAAGTTGTGCTGGGAGGTTCACCGAAGTGGGGTCTGAATACACCTCTTATGTCTTTGGTTGGAGTTGGGGAGGTCGTGTGCTAGAAGACCAGTGTTGGGACAGCCCGCAGCCCAAGTTGGATGAAGTGGATCCTAGATTGTTTGTGCCCCAGGTGCTCAGGAAAAGTCAATAAAAATCCTCTCTGGAGGAGGAGGACATGATCTTAGTCTTCCAACTGGTCCTGTGAAGAATGTTTATAAGTAAAATGCCTGGTACAAAATCACAGATCACCTGAAGCACAAGGAGAAGCTACATGAATGAAAAAAGAAAAATTGAAATGAGAAGCTATCACGCAGAGTCTCCACCTGCTGAACTGAGGAAGGCATCCAGATGAGTTCAGTGTGAATTTTGTTTGAAATTTTTTAAAAATATGTTTTCTTTATGTGGGCAAGATAACTAGTCTTGGCCAAAGAACCTAATACTTTGCTAACTTTCCTTTGCATTCAAGCACATTTTTTATAACTTATAATTTATATTTTGTTCTCTTAGTCCTCAGTGGGAGAGTTGAACTGAATGCCTAGTCCACCATATGCAAATAGAAACCCTTCTCTTTTGCTCTTAACACACAAATTTGGCTTCTGCATGCAGGAAGCTATTGCAATTTGACACAGTTTTGTCAGGTCTAGTCCTTTCCAATACACCAAGCTAATCCTAATCTTCAGAGGTATTTATTATTAAGTAGTAGTGTAGTGCTCTCCTTTTATTCCCCTACACATACACACACACACACACACAAACACACACACACACACAAACACACACACTGAGAAGAATAAAGGTATACAGAATGGTAGGTAACTTGCTCTCTCACTTACAGTCTGTTTCGTGTCAACCTCTATAATCATGCTTCACGCCTTCTGAAAGTGACATATTCTTCCAGGTATGTACTGGAAAATGTATTATCTCATTCCCTTTTTGTTAGACATTTAATTGTCTTTCTGTCTTGCATTGCTATTTTAAATAATGTTGCAATTAATTCCGTTTGAATATAAATACAGAATTGCTTGTGAAATTTTATTTTAGGATAGCTTTATTGGTGCTGTATTAAAGTGTATAGGGATTCAAATTTGTAATTTAAAAGTCTAGGGGATACTGCCAAATACCATTATTGCATTTGGGAATCTGGGTTTCTCACTTTGTGTCAATGCGTTGTGAAATTCCAGTTCTAATTCCAGCTTAATGGCTGCTGAGTTGAAAAAGAATTCTCATAAGACTATATGATGTCTAATAAAGTAATCCAGAATTTACTAAATCATAGTACATATTTACCAATTTCATCAACCGACGATGCCGAGTTTTGTTAAAGTTCGCCTGTGAAACCAGACTGTTCTGTACTCAAGCGAGCTGGTCTTTGTTCTCTGCCGATCCTCTGCTCCTCGCATGTCATCAGAATGCGCAGGCTTTTTGATGTTTTAAACAAATAGGTTGAGAGCTCACTGAAAGTCATCATTTGAAAGATTATTAAATAGGGCAGAAAATTGTTTCCAATTTCCAAAGCGTGTGAACATAAATGGTTTCAAAGGTGACATTATGTCAGCAACACCACCTCAGTGACTCGATGCACTGATGAAAACATTGCCAAGCACTCACTTCCAATGCTCTTGTTCAAGAGCATGTTCCTTTCAAAATGCAATTGCTTTCTCGCGCTTTGTTAAAGTGTCATCTTTACCTGGAAGGAATATATCAACTGATCTTCCACTTAGAAACTACCTATTCCTGGCGGTCATTCCTCAGGGTGTAACTTTGTGGAAGGGGCTGGGCTGGTTCCTCACCCACTCTGACTTGATCCCAATGCCAGAGCTGAAAACATCCAGCTTTCCCCAAGTGCTGGGAAAACCTAGAGAGGAGTCTCTAGCACAAAGATCTCCCTTGGGCCTTTGGAAATCAGGGTGTGGACAGCAGTAAAATGTGGATGCAAATACACAGAGAAAGAGAGTTCTGGTTTTTCACACCCCAGGAGATTAATAAGCCAGGGGCAATATAAAATGGAAACTTTTTTAAAAAAGAGTTGTCAGAAACTGTTTTCTACCCCCAGGATAAATGATAGCTTCAATGTAGCAGGGTGTCTCGACCTAGCAATCCCTCTAATGATTACCAAAAACCCCTCCCTTTAGGCTGACTGTTGTGGAACTCAGCGGGCAGACACAGGGCAAGGACAGAATCCCACTAGAACAAACTCGCTGACAGTCAACGGACACATGGCCTGAGGTTAGATCCAAACCTCATCTTCAAATGGTTAACTTCACTGCAGAGAACCGAGAAATGGGACCAGTTCTTATGGTCATAAATAATCAAGTTTTATTTCAAGATTTCAAGATAAATCAAGTTTTATCTTGATACTCAGATAACAACACGTATCTGAAATTGAAATGCTATTGGTTGTATGTTTAATTGAGCTGGGACCTCATTAGTATGATTAGACATTTACAAAGAATATAAATTACAGGCTTACTCTCTGTTTTTGATTATTTATACTATGAAAAAATGGATGTGAAAAGGTCTAATGTGGGGGGATCAAAAAATTCAGTGACCTTATAACATTAAAAAACAAAGTGTGTTTATTATGTGCATATAGTAAAAAATTTCCCTGGAAATCATATTCCGTTGTAGTATAATACAGGTAGTTGAAGTCCTGTAAATGTGGCTTGTTCTTTGCAAAATAATGCGTGTGTGGTTTAAATGTTTTTACATCCTGCACTGATACAGTAAAAGCTCACTTTGGAGCAGACAGAGTTACAGGTGCAGACCAAACAAAGATGAAAAACAAACAATGCCCGCCATTTTCTTTTGTCGTGCGTCTGTTTGTCCTTCTTTCCCACTAGAAATTGAGCATCTTGAAGATAGAGACTATGGGTCCACATCTGCACCTACAGCCCACGGGACCCCTCCCAGCAGATCTGCCCAAAGATGCGCCCACATTGCTCCGGACTCGGGGCTCCGTGTCTGTCTTACTCTCAGCGTCGACCCAGACAGGCAAGGTCAGGCTCCTCGCCAGACTGGCTTCCCCTTGTGGGTTTGGATAACAAAGAAAGAATCGAATGAAGCCCAGTTCTGGAATTGGGAGTGAGATAATAAAATAAGGCCAGTCATAAGCAAAGACTGGCTTCAGAGTAGGGGGTCAGAACGGCGGGAGCATTTGAGTGGGAGAGAAATACGGTTATTATCTGTGTATCAAAGCCTTCCCCTCCTGAATCATGAATGTCACAGACTCTTTCGTGAGGAAGCGCTCCCAGCTGTGCTTTCTGTTCCATATTGTTTCCTGCTTCTTCCTGATGCTCATCAGGGGGTCCTCACACCTGTTGCTTTGGCGGTGGAGAATCCCGATGTTGTGTTTGTCTATCAATAAGTCAGAATACGAACCTATAAACAAAGCCTAATCTTGAGATTTCTGACAAAAAGGACACGGGACACTGGTCTCACTTATCTAAAAATATGTAATGAGATTTGATTACATTTTAATAAAAACTGAAGAAAAAGACTTGAAGGACTTTTCAAATTTAAATTATGAATTGTTAATTACAATTTGCATTTTTGCCTTTTAATTTTAACAGATAATTGGATATTTAAAATAAAATAAAACTTTAAACTACAATCTGGAAATAATTTTACTTTCTAAAAATTTTTCTATTTTCTTTAGTGTACTTCTTAAAGTACATTTTTAAATATAATGATAGTTTATTATTTAATCCTTTAAATCATTTCTTTCTACAGAGAATCAGTTTTAAAGCTATATTAAAAGAAAAATCACGTGGAATAAGTGTATAATAATTTACGAGTTATTTGTGTAGGTTATCTTGTATGGTCCATGAACAGAATGCCCACATGTGAGCAGCGATCATCACCTTTAGTTGCCTTTCATCCCGAATGACTTTCAGTGATTTAAAACCATATTTTTAATCTTGAAAGGGTCTGTGAACAAAAGGACGAGCCCGATAAAAAGCGAAGGTCAAGCAAAGCTTTATTTCGCACCAAGCATCAAGAATCAAACTGACCAGCCAGGGCCATCTCTTGCAAAGAGGGGGCCCCTCCCAGTCTCCCTTTTATAGAGTAAAGGCCATGTGGTCGAGCCTGCCCACCCACAGGTGGCCAATTGAATTACAATTCACCCTGTAGTAGTTATTTGAACTGGCCTATCACTCTGGTCAGAATTGGCGCCCAAAAAGCAGGGCCCACAATTTTGGGTGGTTAGGGAGGTGCTTTCCTGATTGGATGTCTCCACCTGGCTTGGCTCATCCTTGGCGGGTAGGGAGGTAATACGTGCGCTTTCACTGATTGGACATTTCCACCTGGCCGGACACGTCCTTGTGTGTGGGCTCCGTTATCTCTGCCCAGCCTGACATGTCCTGGTATCTGTGCTCTGTTATTGAGAATATTTGGCCATATTTCACCAGTTCTATTTCTAAGCGTTTTCCTCTTGGGGGAAGGGGCAGGTTCAATCTAAGTTTACTGCATAAACAACAAAATGGCTCACTCTGGCTAAGTAGGCTCTTACAATCTTTTCATTAACATGGTACACTTGTCAGAAAGGACGGTAGAACATACTTCATTTAACTTTTGGTCAGCTTGACTTCTAGCTGGAAGACATTCGCACGTATGGGGTGTGGGCTTCCACATGCATCTTGTTGGGAACACCCCAGTGGGAGCAGCCGGACGTGCTCCTGTTGGCATCCCAGCCACTAATAGTGCCCCAGAGAAGTCACTCGGTGGAAGAGAAGCGGAAGGTGGGGGCAAGGGGCATGTGAGCTGATCCCCGAAGGACGAGAGGAAGCAGGTGTTGTTGTGGGTCCTGGGCAGAGGTGCCCCAGGAATGAGGGATGACGTACTGTAAGGGAGCCAGGCTGGAGCTACCCTATGTGTTCCCAGAACAAGGCAGGACGGAGCCAGGTTTCAGGAACCCTCTGGCTTTAATCGGTTTTATGGTGTCAGGGTATTTGGAATAGGTCACTGAAAAGATAAAAATAAAAGCTGCTGCCAAAAATGCTTGGAAAAAAAAAAAAAATCCCCGTGAAGGACCATAGTTCACTCTTCGCTCTGCTGTCAAGGAAACCCAGAGCCACACCTGTGAGCCTCTGCTGGTGATTAAACTCCACTTCAGAGAATGTGCTGTGCATCAGCGTTTCCTCCTTCTTGCTTTACTTTTCTGTCCATATCTTGCACTCAATCCTTCCTGCTTATCTATTGATTTTTGCTGTTTTGTTGTGTATAACAATGCAAGCTGATCAGATGCATTTTTAGGAGAAGAAGGAGCAATGTACAGATTTAGACAGAAGCCGAGCATCAGAAGGAGCAGCGAGCTGGGCAGGAAGAAGCGTCGCTTTACACACATGGATCTAGGGTGCTGGGAGAGTGGCAGTAAGGACTGGAAGTTTCCAGGGGGACAGCAGGCCTGAAGATGCAGGAGACCACGTTTGGGTGGGCACCTCCCCAGAGAAGTGTTGTTGATGGTGGCGTGACGGTGGACGAACCAGCTGTGGTGGGCAGAATAACGCCCCCCCTAGATGTCCCTATCCAGATCCCTGGAACCCTGGATACGTCACATGACATGGCAAAGGGACTTGATAGACATGATTAAGGATAGGGATCTTGACATGGGGAGACCATCCTGGATCATGTAGAGGGGCCCAGTGTAAGCACAGAAAAACAGAGAATCTTTCTCAGCCTCATCAGAGAAAGCCGTGGTGACATTGATGGTTTTTAAGGTAGAGGAAGGCAGCCACGTGCCAAGGAACTAGGGCAGCTTTAGAAGCTGAAAACGGGAAGGAAGTAGGTTCATGTCTAGAGCCTCCAGAAAGGAACGCAGCTCTGCGGACGCCTTGACGTTAGCTCAGTGAGACGTGTGTTAGAATTCTGTCCAGAACTGTAAAATAATAAGTTCATGTTGTTTTAAATCACTCAGTTTTGGTGAATTGTTACAGCAGTGATAAGACACTAGTGTATTAGCCAAGAAAAACCCGGCTGAGCCCAGCAACGATGAATCCAAAGAGAAGACACAGTGGCTTCCTCCTCACATCCAGGAGCTGAGCCAGGAGGGAAGTAGCAACGTGTGCCTGCACGTACTTCAAAATTTGGGTGGGCCACACAAGGACATGCTCTGAGCTTCCCAGCAAGAAAAGCAAAATGCCTGCCACTTCACTCCTATCCTCTAGACTGTGCACAAAAACCCGCCTCGTGCCTCACTGCAGCTGAGAACGTCCTGGAAAGGAACCCTAGGAAATGTTTTCTGGTCCAGACAAATGGACACCTTCGAGTCTGCCACAGTCCACTCCTTGCCAACACGGCAGTCATACACATCTCTCTAAGTCATAATTCTTTTTTAAATAAAGATAATAATGAAGTCATGCTTTAGGCTAACTTGATACAACTGTCTTGGGAACACATCAAACCCACTAACACTTTCCTCAGAAGAGACTATGCTCCTGTCATTCCATGGATTTGTGGCGCGCCTGGTACAGCAGGTGGGTGCGAACCCAAGCGGGGGGGACGGGTGGATGGGCTCAGAACGTAGCTGCAAGTGAGACTCGAGGACCCTGAGGCAGTTGCCTGGAAAAGCCGCTCTCGGCACAAAGTTGTCTCGCGCCCTCATCGCCTTACAATTTCAGTCCATTTCAGAATGAAAGGTCCTGAAAAGTCTGCTCACCCATTTTTGGTTTTCTTTTCTCAGGCACTTCTTTGACAGGACAGGAACTTTCAGAAAACCTCAGCCCCCCTCAGGTCACCCACTTCTCCAGCTTGCTTTGCGGGTGCTGAATGCAATCAGAAAGCCCAAGGCCAAAGCTTGCAACAGGCTCGTGGGCCTGACTTACTACCGGCTTGCTGCTGCAAACACCAGACCAGACCAGTCACCGTGGGCGCCTTTCCCTCCTCGGCATGCTAAGAATCATGCCCAGGGCTGGAGCCATAAACGCGAACAATGTGCGGACCCGCAAGCTCCTTCAAGTGCACATGCGCCTCCAACTTCATCTACTTCTCCCCGCCCCACCCCACATGCCTAGATGTCACTCCTGTCCTGCCTTGGTCCCTTCAAAAGCTTTCCCCTGGCTCTGCTGAGGGAACACCCTGGTAACCCTCTTACTGAGGCTCTTTCCCCCACGCCCAGGCACGGGCTTGCTCTAAATGATCTCTGCACCACCCTTGGCCTTGTGTCTGTCTCTATGCTGGTGAGCCAAAGAACCCCAAGATCATAAAGAAAGCTGCTTGTAGCCTCACTCAAGTGACAGCAGAAGACAGTGGAGAGAAAGGTCCTCCCAAAGGGCTGAGCTTTGGGCATCCTGGGCGGCCATCCATGAGGAAGAGAAAGAAGTGACCAGGGGCAGAAAAGAGATACAAGACTAGTGAGACAGTGACGAGTGGCTGGACTAGCTGTGAAGAACCTGGAGAGTAGAAGACTGAATGATGGATGCAAAGAAGTGAGGGTTGAGGCCCATGGAAAGGCAGACAAAAGTCAGTGGGCCTGGGGGGGGTCCGGGATGGCTCTCCGGGAAGATGCTGAACTCACCTTCTGCACAGACATGGCACGTCTAAACCCACATGTAGAGCTAATCTCCCCGAAGAACTGATGGCTGAGGGGACAGCTCCCTGCAAGAAAGGAGGTCAGGACCACACAGAAGATGGAAAGAGAGGAGGAGATGTGGTCATGATGGGATCCCACACTCCTGTGGACTGGGAACTGCACTGGGGAGATTCATCTACTGAGCAGATTCCTGTGGACTGGGAACTGCACTGGGGAGATTCATCTACTGAGCAGACTCCTGTGGACTGGGAACTGCACTGGGGAGATTCATCTACTGAGCAGATTCCTGTGGACTGGGAACTGCACTGGGGAGATTCATCTACTGAGCAGACTCCTGCGGACTGGGAACTGCACTGGGGAGGGGTAGTACCGAGGGACCCTGAGCAGATTCATCTACCCTGGCGCACAGAGAAAAGAAATAAATAAAATAAGATGGGATCAGAGGGAGACAAACCAGAAGAGACTGTTAACTCTAGGAAAGAAGTTGAGGTGGTGGGCGGGAGAGTCGCGTCATGGGGGCCGGGCCCTCAGGAGGAAACGGTCGTGAGGAGCAGCAGGTGCTGCGTACAAACAACTGAACTCTACGTCTGAAACTAATGACACACTCTATAGCAACAACATTGAACTTAAATAAAATAAAATTTTAAAAAAGATCGGATGGGCACAAAGCAGGACAATCCTTGTATCACAAAGGACATCTACCAGAGAAGATACACAGAGCAGCCCAGTAGGCAGAGTGACTCCACCAGTCGACATCAACCTTTGTCACTCGCTGAAGTCACAATAGACTCTTCTAGACTCTGAGCTTCTAAAGGGCAGGAACTCTATTATAGTGACTGATCTTTGGACTCTAGGAACTATGCACTGGATCAAGCACACAGTAGGCACTTGCTGTATGTTCATGGAAAGAATGAATGTCCTCATTCATTCAGCCTCCTCTTGGGGGCTGTTGTGTCGTTTTCTCATTCTCTTCTTCCCCTTCCTTGGAAATGCGAGACGGGAAGAGGGTTGATAATAATTCACTTTCACATCCAAGATCGAAGATTTTTGTTCTTTTCAAAAAAGTATAAAAAGACCAGCCTGGGTGGTACATTTGCTTTTACAGATTTTATTTCTTTATTTGACACAGAGAGAGAGAGAGAGCGAGCCCCCGCTGAGCAGGAAGCCCGATGCAGGGCTCGATCCCAGGACCCTGAGATCAAGACCTGAGCCGAAGACAGACACTCAACCAATGGAGCCACCCAGGCACCCCTGGAGGGTACTTTTTATGACCCCCATGCCCAGGCCTTGAGTCCAGAGAAATGACAAGCACCTGACATGCTTAGTGACAATACGAGTTAAATGTCTATTTTTCCACACTCCACAAACAACCCTCAGGGACTCGGGAACATGGAAAGTATGCAATAATAAATTCATATTTGTGTTTTAGCAGGAAGAAAGCTTCAGTCTTTATTTAGCTAATAATTATATCAACTAAGTTTGGCAGCCTAAGGCTGTTTTTTCTTCTCCCCAGACAAGGTGTTTCTTACAGTAAGATATAAATAATGACCCAACATTTTTAGACCCAATAAACTCACACATACTGTAAATTTATAGTTGCTTTCCATCTGTGAGGACAGTAAGTGCATCTTGATGAAGAAGAAAAAAATCTGAATTTCTTCAACCCTAAACCTAGTCTTTTATTAAGAATAAAAGGGTACATTGGGGCACCTGGCTGGCTCAGAGAGCACGCCACTCACGATCTCAGAGTCATGAGTTCAAGGCCCACGTGGGGTGCGGAGATGACTTCAAAATAAAATAGTTTTTAAAAAAGAGAACAAAATGTGAATCTTTTCAGCCTAAATGTAGTTAATTTTACCCTGAAAATCTTAATGTAAATACATTTGAAACAGTTTGCATTTTAATTGAGCAGACAAAAGTGATCACTTTAATAACAATATAAGGCAGGGGTGTGAACAATAACATTGGCTGTTTCTATGCATTTTCATGGTTTGGAAAGCAGGAAACTTCAGGGATCAGGGTTGGGTAAAGGGGAGGTCGTGAGGGTTTCTCACGCAGCGCCTACAGTGACTCACCTGGTGCTCTTCCCCCTGGGCCCATACTGAATTTCTTCATCAAGCTCTAGTCAGACCCTGCCCAGTTCGCCTCTGCGTGCCTAGCTCCGTGTCCTGAGCCGGCAAGAGCGTTTGTTGCTTGAACCATGAATGATACACACCATTTGCAAGCATTTCCACTTCCATGGAAGCCTGGAGAACGGAATTCACACACTTGTAAATTCTTCAGAAACAAATTCTAACAAAGCAAAAGAGCCAGAGCTACTGAGGAGAGTAGAGACACTGATGGCCAGGTTACCTTTTCTATAAAATGCCATAGCTATGAGCCACGGGCGGCCACTGGAGCCGGGGTGTCATCCTACAAACCCTTGCAAGGGGAGACGCAGGGTCTGAAGCATGGAAGGACCACCCTGAGTCATAAGGCCACTCAGGTAGGAGTGGAAGCCCTCCCCAACTAAATCCTGGGACTACACACTCAACTGCGCTGGGGACACGATCTCCAGGCTCAGCCGGCCGGTTTCTAAGGCCTGGAAGAGAAGCCAGCTCCGCCACCTGCTCTGGAAGTGGCCGACGGCAGCCACAGGCCTCACCACAGTGCACTTCTCTTCATGGCCGGGCTCAGGCTTTCCCAGTGCCCTAAAGACTTCCATAGAAATTTTCATTTTCTTATCAGTAAAGCTGGGGATCTCATAATATGTGGATTTATCTTTTGCCCGTCATCAGTTGTGTTGTCTGCAGACTTTATCTGTTTTTCTTCAGCCTTCTCCTTGTTGGTTCTGCACGTCCTCCAGGATAATTCCCTGTGAATTATCGGAAGCGTTCTCCTGGCCTGTTGCCTGCCTTTAACTCTGCCTATGCTGTCTCACTCAAAACTCTCTTTTTTCACGTAATGACGCAGTTAATTTGCATTAGATTATATGCTTCTGAATTTCATTTTTCGGAGCACCTGTTAAGGCCTTAAATTGTTTTATTAAACAAAGCTGGAGGAACACCTGCATGGCTCAGTCAGTTAGGCGTCCAACTCTTGATTTTGGCTCAGGTCATGATCTTGGGGTGCTGGGATCAAGCTGTGCTACCTTCTCAGTGTGGAGTCTGCCTGTCTCCCTCTCTGCTCCAACCCCCACTTACTCTCTCTCTCTAAAATAAATAAATAACTTTCACAAAAATAAAAAATTAATTTAAAATGCTGGACTTCTAAAAATTTTTATTTTATTTTATTTTTTGAGATTTAATTTATTTTATTTCAGAGAGAGAGAGAGGCTGGAAAGAGGGAGTGGTAGGGGAAGAGAGAGAATCTCAAGCAGACTCCCTGTTGAGTATTGAACCGGACTCCGGGCTCTATCTTGCGCCCCTGAGATCATGACCTGAGCCAAAACCAGGAGTCAGATGCTTAACCAACTGAGCCACCCAGGTGCCCCTGCATTCACTATGATTTTTTAGGATTATCAAGTAAAACTACTGTTCATGTAAGAGAGGTTAAAAGTAGGGATAGAAACAGTACTTAGGTTATGAGGATAAGACTAGATTCACGATTGTGGTTCCCCCAGGTCTCAAACAGTAAGCACCTCACACGTTAGTTCTAAAGACATGATGGGGAAGGAGAGGGGATGCAGGAGAAATACAGAACAAGATAAAGAAGTTAAGAAAGGGGGGAATGATGATCCTAGCACTTCCTGAAAACATCTGTTTGTTAGTTGCTATCCTTAAAAATGAGCTAGACACAGTAAGACATGCTGGTCTTTACCCTCACAACACCTGCACAAGCTAACTAGCACAGGCAGCATTTCCGTTTTATGGGTGTACACAGATTTTCAAAAAAATGAACCAACCAGCATATGATCATAGTTTGTATCACAAATGTAGGACTTTGTTGCCTGACCTCAGTAGGAACCTCCTTTCAGCCGAAAAGGAGTTATTGCCATGTCCCGATGGTAGATTAACCGCCCCTATTGATCAAGTTCACTGATTAAGTTGCATACGATGCTCCCCTTGGCAACCCAGAAATATCCATCCGTCTACTCGATGGCTATTTAATGAAACGTGTTAAAGGCCAGGTGCTGGGCTTGACACAAGGGACATGGAGGCAAATGAGGCAGACACAGACTCCGCCCTCATGAATCCTACCCCAGGGCAGAAACAAGAGTCACAAACCAAGTAAGGGTGAGCGTGATGAATGAAGGTTTAATGACGCAACCAGCCCAATCTATAAAAGCAGGAAAGGCTTTCTGGAGAAGCAATATTTGAACAACCATGTGAGGTAGGAGATGACTATGTCAGTGTTGTGGAGAAGGAAGGATGGAGAGAGAAGAAAAGAACGATGGTGGATGCTAATGTGTTCGCCTAACTTGGGGGGTGATTGATACAGCCCCCTCATGGTGAGGTTGGGTGTGCCCATGATTCAGTTCAGCCAATGGAATGTGAGCAGACGTGACATGAGACTGGAACAGACACCTCAGGAGCCAGTGTGAGGTGCGGCCTGCTCTCCTTTCCTTGCTCCTGGAGCATTCCAGCACATGCCAGCAGGGAACCGGAGCTGCTGAGATATGGAGCCTCTTGTTGACTATGGCGGACAGAAGACGGGGAATAATTCGGGAACAGGAAGAACAAATGCTGGGTGAGGGACATTGGATAAGCTGTGGTTTGGTCCAAGGCAGAGGCAATGGAGATAGGAAAAATGGGTATATTTGAGAAATGTTGAGCAGAAATAACCAGCAAGGTTTGTAAACTGAGCAATAATGCAGAACGAAGGGATTAAGGATACCTATGAGTTTTAGGGAAAGACGATTCCATTTGGTCACATTCAGATTGAGATGCTAATGAGGCACCCAGGTAAAGTCATTTTCCCTGTCGCTGTGCAGCAGGCTGGAGCTCACAGGAAGAGCTTCTCTGGTGACATAACTTCGGGGGTCTTCAAGATGATAATTGAAGTCACTGGAGTGGATGAGCTCACTCAGAGAGAGGGTGTAACTGTTGGGAAGGGAAGAGATACCGGCAAAGCAGAATGAGAAGAGATCAGATGGAAAGAAGGACATCAACAGGGGATTTTTAAGAGGAAGGAGAGGACAAAAGAATCAAATGATTGGGATTATTCGAAAAGCTAAGGGATAAAACTGCCCATCAGAGCTTCTGACTTGGAGGCTGTTAATGACTTGATAGAAGTTTTGGTGGAGACGTGGTGGGGAAATTCAGAATGTGGTAGATTTAAAAGTGAATAGAAGCTGAACTAGAAAATTTGCAGAGATACTGCTACTGAGGACAACCAGAAAACTTGGGCATAATCTATGAAGTCTGCTGGAAGATTCGTGATGACCTAATAAGGTAATACACTCAAAAATTAGATCCACGAGAAGAAACTGTTGGGTTACAATTTCATTTCATGGCATCTTCCAAATTCTGGAAAGTGTAGGGAAAAAAAAAAAATTGTGAGCAGACTTTCTGAGAACCTCATAGGATTATGGATAACATGGAGCCCAGGTCTCACAGGTAACAGAGAGAGGCCCTGCCAAGCTAGCTGAGATTTCATTTATGATACTTGAACAAGTGAGCTTTTAAAAATGAAATGAGATAGACTTAGCAATTCCAAAGCAAAGCTTCACATCGTTTCAGACTCTGGGACTGGATGAAAGTGAGCCAGCACCGAGTCCGGTACCTGCCAAAAGGATGAAACCATTATTCTAGGCCTCAGAGATATTTGTAGAATTCTGTATACAATGTCTTGCACTCAATCTGCAATGACACACACACAATTAGACAAATAACATGAGTTAAAAAGAAGAAAACATACAAGCAACCATAGAAACAGATCTGTATTTGCAAGTACGTAAAACACAAGAACAAGACCTAAAGAACAGAACTGGAAACTCTAAGAGGAAAAAACAAAAATCACAGACACGAAAACTGACATGAGTAAAGTTAAGAATGTATTAGACAGATCAGCTGCCGATTAGATGAAGTTAACCAGGAGATGAAGGAACTAAAAGACAACACAGAAATAAAATCCAGAATGAAACACAGAATGCAAAAAGAATTTCTAAAAAAGAGGAGAGGGCAAGTGAAAATATCTAGCGTACATGTAATTGTTTCAGAGAGAGAGGAGATTGAACATGTAATTGTTACAGAGAGAGAAGATTGAACATAAAGCAGAAAAAAATATTTGAGGAGAGAATGGATGACAGTTTCCAAAAAAAATTATGGAAAACGTGGAGATACAAATTGAAAAGGACCCTGAACTCACAAGCCAGATGAATAAAAAGAATGCCACCAATTTCAGAGTAAAGTTGAAGAAAATCAAACACAAGAAGAAAATATTGAATGAGTCTGGAAAAAAAGAGATCACCTTCAAAGAAGCTGTAAGATTCTGAGCTCACTTCAAACCATGAGCAAAGCCAACCAGAAGGAAGTGCTATAATACAATGTGAAAGGAAAACAGAGGACAAACTAGAGGTCCACATCCCCAAACTTAAATCCCTTCCAGTTTGAAGTATACCGTTCAGACAACAAGTTAAATAAATAAATAATATTTTTATTCAAATTCAATTAGCTAACATATAGTATATAATCAGTTCCAGATGTAGTGTTCAATAATTCATGGTGGCGTAGAACACCCAGGGCTCATCACACCACGTGACCTCCTTAATGCCCATCCCCCGCTAACCCCATCCCCCACCCCCTTCCCTCCAGCAACCCTCAGTTTTTTTTCCTAGAGTTAAGAGTCTCTCATGGTTTGTCTCCCTCTCTGATTTCTTCCCATTCAGTTTCCCCTCCCTGCCCTATGGTCCTCTGCGCTGTTCCTTATATTCCACGTATGAGTGAAACCATATGATAATTGCCTTTTTCTGATTGAATTAAGAAATAAATCATTAATAACAGATCTTTAAGATGGGGGGGATGTTTTGAAACACCTTCAGGCATTTAAAAAAAAGGCTTTCAGTTGAAAGTTAAAGATGCAGGGCAGCTCAGAAATAAAAAATCGAGAAGCATGAACACACAGATAAAACTAAAGAAGTACTGAATGATAAAAAATAATATTGACAAACTCTGGGAGTTTAAAGATGAGTGAAATTCCGATACAGAAGGCAATGGAATTAAAGTTATGAGGGAGAAGTCAGACGCCCACGAGTCAAGGTTAAAGCTTGCAGTCTCCAAGGAAACTACCAAATAAATAAATAAAAATAAATTTTTAAAAAAAGCACTGAAACAATATGTACTTTCTAGGCTTATAGAGGGACAAATAAAATCCAAGTATTACATCCTTAGTGACAATATGTCCCTGATAATCAGAAGCTTTGTACAAAAATGCTAATGATGAATCTACTTCCAATTATTTCTAACAGGAACATTACAACACATTACATCTTATCCAAAACCCTTAGTCAATGCCCTAAAGTGTAGCTAAGACACAGGAAAAAAGCCCTACCTAAATTGCAGCTATTCTGATCACTGAACAGTTATCAGTGATTGAATTTAGTGACTAACCTCTCTCATGGCCAGTTACTCAGCAGGTGCATGAGATCTTGACTGACAAAGGGTTTGCTTTTCAAAAAGGACACGCACTATTTGTAGGTTCTACTTGTTTCATATAACAACTTTATTAAGACACAATTCATGTTTTCTTCTGCATTCTCTGGGTCTAGCTATTCCATTTAAGTCTATGGCTCATTTCAAGTTACTATTTACATACGATGTGAAGTCTAGATTCATTTGTTCGTGTGCGGGTATGCTCCTGCTCCGGTGCCTTCTGTTGAAAAGACTCTTCTTTCCCTATTTTTTAAAATTTTTATTTTATTTTTCCAGTCTTCCAAGATTCATTGTTTATGCACCACACCCAGTGCTCCATGAAATCCGTGCCCTCCTTAATACCCACCACCAGGCTCACCCATCTCCTTTCCCCTGCCACCCCCACCTCTGAAACCCTCAGTTTGTTTCTCAGAGTCCATGGTCTCTCGTGGTTCGTCTCCCTCTCTGATTTGCCCCAATTCACTTTTCCTTTCCTTTTCCTAAAGTCCTCCATGTTAGTCCTTATGCTCCACAAGTAACTGAAACCATATGATAATTGACTCTCTCTGCTTGACTTATTTCACTCAGCATAATCTCTTCCAGTCCCGTCCATGTTGATACAAAGAAGACATACAAATGGCTAACAGACACATAAAAAAATGTTCATCATTATTAGCCATCAGGGAGATTCAAATCAAAACCACATTGAGATACAACCTTACACCAGTTAGAGTGGCCAAAATTAATAAGACATGTGTTGGAGAGGATGTGGGGAAAGGGGAACCCTCTTACACTGTTGGTGGGAATGCAAGTTGGTGCGGCCACTTTGGAAAACAGTGTGAAGATTCCTTAAGAAATTAAAAACAGAGCTTCCCTATGACCCTGCAATTGTGCTACTGGGTATTTATTCCAAAAATACAGATGTAGTGAAAAGAAGGGCCATCTGTACCCCATTGTTCATAGCAGCAATGGCCACAGTCACCAAACTGTGGAAAGACCCAAGATGCCCTTCAATGGACGAATAGATAAGGAAGATGTGGTCCATATACACTATGGATGGAGTATGATGCCTCCATCAGAAAGGATGAATCCCCAACTTTTGTACCAACATGGACAGGACTGGAGATTATGCTGAGAAATAAGTCAAGCAGAGAAAGTCTTCCCCTACTTAATGGTCTTGATACCCTTGTAAAAAATCAACTGGCCATGATGTGAGGGTTTGGTTCTGGACTCCCAGTTCTATCCTATTGTTGTATATGCCAATATGTCAGTCTTATGCCAGTATACACTGGCATGATTACTGCAGCTTTGCAGTAAGTTGTGCAATTTAAAAAAAAAAAAAAAACAGTCATAGGAATAACATGGAGGACTTGGGGAAATGGAGAGGAGAAGGGATTAGGGGGAAACCAGAGCGGGAGATGAACCATGAGAGACTGTGGACTCTGAGAAACAAACTGAGGGCTTCAGAGGTGGGGGTGGCGGGGGAAAGGGGTTGGGTGAGCCTGGTGGTGGGTATTAAGGAGGGCACGGATTGCATGGAGCACTGGGTGTGGTGCATGAACAGTGAATTCTGGAACAACAAAAAGAAATATAAATAAATAAATAAATAAATAAATAGATGTCTTCCAAATATATTCTTATTTTTCAAGATTGTCTAGGCTATTATGTTTAGGATTAAATTTTCATATAATCTTAGGTCAGCCTTCCAACTTTTGCAAAGAAGCAAGCTGGGATTCCGATAGAGATTGCATTGAATCTTCAGATCAATTTGAGTACTATTATCTTGGTAATATGCATTTTCCAGGCCACAAATATGGATATCTTTTTATTTATGTAAGACTTCTTGAATTTCTTTTAAGCAATAATTTGTAGTTGCCAGAGTATAAGCTTTTTACTTCCTTTGTCAAACTTGGTCTTAAATATTTTACTATTAATGGTACAGTTGTCAATGGGATTGTTTCCTCAACTTTATTTTAAAATATTTTTTACTAGTGAATATGAATGCAATTGATTTTTGCATCCGTGTCCTACAGTCTTGCAGGATTCATTCATTAATCATAATCTATGGATAGAAATTACACACTTGAGAAAGTGAAAACAATCCACAGAGTGAAACAAGGTATTCATGACATATATAATGAGAAAGGCTCATATTTAAAATTAGGGACCACCTACCAATCAATATGAGAAAAATATGGATATCTCAATGGAAAACAAGTAAACAATTTGACCAGACATTTTATAAAAGAGGAAATCAAAATGGTCAATGAACATTTGAAAATGTGTTCAAGCTAAATTACAATCAGGAAGATAAAAATTAAACCCACAATGAGATATCACTCTATCTGCCACAAGAGATGAAATTCAAAATAATATGATGTGAGGGTCTAGAGCAGCCGACACTCATCGAGTGCTAAGAGCATAAAATAATGCCAGCCCTTGGATTCTCCACCGAAGTTGACAACATGAGCATTCTATAACACAATAATTCTGTTCCCATGAAATGCATACGCATTCAAACTAGAGACCTGAACAAATTGATCATAGTAAGAGCAGACACTAGCCTCAAACTGGGAAAAACATATAAAAGGCTTTCAACAATGCATTGGATAAATTAAGTTATGATATGTTCTTACCATGTTTCTACAAGAAACAAATAAAAAATCTACAACTGTGTAGATGAAACTGACAGATACAATGTTGAACAAAGTGAATCAGACACAGAAGAACATATATATGTGATTCCATTTACATGAAATCCAAACCAGATAAAACTAGGGCTGTGGTGATATAGAAGTCAGGATAGTAATTAACTTTGCAGGGAAGCAATACTGGGAAACAGTCCAAGTGCTTATCCAGGATGCTGACAAAATTCTGTGTCATAGCCTGAGTGGTAATTATATGGATATTTGCTTTGTGATGATCGAGTAAGCTGACCATAACTGTCTTTCTGTAATTTCATTCACACATTTACAGGGTGAAGTATGAGAGCGTAGACCCTTCATTTCTTTATTCCGTCATCCCATTTCTTTCTTCATTCAGTAACTACTTACTCGGCACACATTTCATGACAGGTGCTGTGTGATACACTAAATATGAAATAGTAAACAAGATAGATTTTCCCTTGCTTTTTCATGGACCCCAGAAGTCTGTGAAGGAGAGAGGAAGACCAGCCACAGGGCAGGGATGTATTTATTTTAGGGTCCTGGGATCGAACCCGCATCGGGCTCTCTGCTCAGCAAGGGAGCCTGCTTCCTCCTCTCTCTCTCTGCCTGCCTCTCTGCCTACTTGTGATCTCTGTCAAATAAATAAATAAAAATTAAAAAAAAAAAAGAAACACAGGGTAATATGGAGCGCCTGGGTAGCTCAGTCCCTAAGCATCTGCCTTCGGCTCAGGTCATGATCCTAGGGTCCTGGGATCGAGTCCCGCATCGAACTCTCTGCTCAGCGGGGAGCCTGTTTCCTCCTCTCTCTCTACCTGCCTCTCTGCCTACTTGTGATCTCTGTCTGTCAAATAAATAAATAAAATCTTAAAAACAAAACAAACAAACCTGGAAAACATTTACACACCTTTGGGAACAGCCAGTACCCAGTCTCAGATCCAAAGCTTTGAAATTTCAAGTCTCTCTCTGCACACTTAAATTACTATTTTGAAATGGGCTAACTCTTCCCAGGACAGACTATTCTAATTTGTCATTTCAAAGAAGAAGGAGAAGAAGGAAGTGGAAGAGGACGAGAGAGGGACATCTCAGACTCGTCACTCTGGAATTTAGCAGTTTGCTACATAACATAACCTAGCGTGTGAGAGGCCAGAAGCCAAGGTGATTGTATTAGGATCACGATAGTTTTCCCTGCTGGTGGTCATCAGGCATATTGGTTAAAACCAAGCACACCGTGAGCTTCAGCGGCTCCGTGTTCTTCTCCCTCTTGCATTTGACTGCAATTAGGGAGGAAGCGGGTATATTGGAAAACCCCACACATCACAACTTCAGACTCTCTCTCCATCCCTTATTACGGGGCTAGCCTGAGACCCAACCCTTCTAGAAACAGATAAAGGTCCCCTTCAAAGTCATATTCTTTAAAGACAAATATAGACGCAAAAATGTTGTGAATGTGGTTTGGGGCTGGGCACCACATGGAGAGAAAGAGAAAGATGGCTCCAAAGGTGGAGCTCGCTAAGACCCTCTGTCTCCCATGCCCTCTGAGTGCCACCAGGGGCCAGGCCCACTTGTAATGTCACACCAGCAGTTTCCAACTCAAGAAGCTTATTAAAATATTCCTTTCTTTCACTCCCACTGCTCTCTGAGAAGTGTTCCGGTAAAGCAAGCTGTTAGTGTTTATTATGGAAGCTTTCACCATCCTGGTGAAAGTTTGGCAGCCTTCTATGGTCCCCACAGAACTGTGCCTTACTAGGCCACCTCTCAACCAGTCTATGAGCCCATGTCCATGTCATGATCTTGGGGCCACCGTAAGTCCTCCTGATGACTATGATCCACTCTGCTCCTGCCCATGTTTGATGTTCCACGGGTGCCTTTGTGATATTAACTATTAAAAGCCCTTGTGGAAATGCGTGTGTATTATTTGGTACGAATCATACATGGAAGCATGGTCAGCCATAAAGAAAATATCCCAGCTAGTATTTTGATTATTTAGTCCATCAACAAACATTTGAACACCTACCACCAGCCCAACAGAACTGAGTCTAAGATGATGTGTTTTGGAAGGGACGAGGATGAGGACTTTGGGGACATCTTGTCAGTAGAGCCAGGAGTCCCTATGAAAAACTAGACACAGTGTGAAGACAGAAGGGGACAGCATGGGTGTGGGGGGGTGGGAAATGGTGGGAAAAATTGAACTGGGTGAGCGCTGACAATTCTGGAGGATGGAGTCATTTATTATGGACACTTTTGTAGATCCAAAATAGAGAACCAAGTTTGGTGCATTTGGTTTCTCAGAAAAACGAAGTGTGGTTTAGTTGTTCATTCCCTTTCCACGTTCTTCAACTTGCTACAATAAAATTACAGGTTTTTATGTGAAAAGCAATTAACTTGATCTTCGTGCCCATGGATTTTTAGATAAGATTTATGAGGACATGTTACAATTTTTTTAAACAAGAATTAGACAGATGTGGAAAAAGATTCTAAAATGCAGCACTTCACAATTAGGTCACGGCTTCTATTTTTTCAAGGAACAATTTCAACCCTCTGCATTAGTTCTTTTTGCCTTAAACAAGGACACTTTGCAGACTTGCACTTGATATTGAGCTGTCCGGATCGTTCCCGTCTCTCACAATATCGTGACATACTGAGACATTAACAAATTTCTTACCTGCAACATTTTAAAACAAGTGTACATGCACTCTCCTGCTTTCCATAAAGAAAAGGTGGATCTAAGATGTCCTGTGGAAAATTAGGATTCACTCAGCCATGAATGTTTAAATCCCATTCGAGAAAATAATTCATGTGCCTCTCCTTTTTTCTGGGGAGAGGTATTTAATGTTTATCTTTTCAATCATGACCTTGAAGAGGTCGCTGGGCAGGGAGGTGATTTCTAGTGTTTTTCCCTGCCACCACGGGAATTTTCTTATGGCTTCTGAGTTGTGTGGAGACCAGAGAAGTAATCAGCCCCTTGTGACCTTGAGGAGGCACTGGCCATCTGGTCGGCTCACTTTGGAAAACCACAAGGCAGATGGGATGGTGCAGCCATGTCCGGCAGCTCCCTGCACAGGGACCTGCTTTCATCCTGTCTGAGAACGGGGTGGATTCTTCTGAATTTCAATTGCTTGTGGGTGCTGCCTTTTCCAGCCTCGGTAGGGATGTCCCTGTTTCTCGCGGTGAATGGCAAATAGACTGCCTCCGGTCTACTGCTCCTTATAACTCTAAAATTGCTTGGGAAAAATAGTTTCTCTAGATTGTAGCAATTCGTTTTTTGTTTGTTTATTTGTTTGTTTTTAACAGGCAGGCCTCTGAGCTTCTCAGACCCAATACGACATGACTCTTTTGTAGATATGACTCTCCTCTTGGGGTAATTGCAGTTTTATCCAGAGGATACCAGGCTTGTCCTTTCCCCCACTTCACTCCATTAACCACTGCAGACGCTCGCAGTTCCAAACAGGCTACCATGCTTACCTTCTCTCTTCTTTCAAAAGTAAGAAAAAGTGTTGTTTCAAGTTAGACACAAGTGAAAAATGTCGACGGTATTTTGATAGGGATTGCATTGAATACATGTAGGTTGCTCTGGGTAGCATAGACATTTTAACAGTATTTGTTTTTCCACTCCATGAGCATGGAACGTTTTTCCATCTTTTTGTGTCTTCCTCGGTTTCTTTCGTAAGTGTTCTGTAGATGTCAGAGTGCAGGTCCTTTACCTCTTTGGTTAGGTGTATTCCTAAGTATCTTACGGTTTTTAGTGCAATTGTAATTGAGATCAACTCCTTAATTGCTCTGTCTTCTGTCTCATTGTTAGTGTATGGAAATGCAACTGATTTCTGTGCATTGATTTTGTATCCTGCCATGTTGCTGAATTCCTGTAGGAGTTTTAGCAATTTGGGAGGCTTTGCCCAAGATTGGGGTCTTCGAGGTTTTTCACATAAAGTATCATATCATCTGCAAAGAGCGAGAGTTTTGTTACTTCTTTGCCAATTTGAGTGCCTTTTATTTCTTTTTGTTGTCTGATTGCTAAGGCTAGGACTTCTAGCACTATGTTGAACAACAGTGGTGAGAGTGGACATCCCTGTCATGTTCCTGAGCTTAAGGGAAAAGCTCTCAGTCTTTCCCCATTGAGAATGATATTTGCTGTGGACTTTTCATATATGGCTTTTATAATATTGAAGTATGTTTCTTCTATCCCTACACTGTGGAGAGCTTTAACCAAGAAATGATATATTTTGTCAAATGGTTTTTCTGTATCAATTGAGAGGATCATATGGTTCTTGTCCTTTCTTTTATTAACGTGATGTAGCACTCTGATTGATTTGTGAATGTTGAACCACCCTTGCAGTCCAGGAATAAATCCCACTTGGTCATGGTGAATAATCCTTTTAATGTACTATTGGATCCAACTGGCTAATACCCTGGTGGGAATTTTGGCACCCATGTTCATCAGGGATATTGGTCTATAATTATATTTTTTTGTGGGGTATCTGTCTGGTTTGGGGATCAAGGTCATGCTGGTTTTATAAAATGAATTTGGAAATTCTCCTTCCATTTCTATTTTTTCACAAAGCTGAAACAAATAATCCTAAAATTCGTATGGAATGTGAAAAGATGCCAAATAGCCAGAGGAATGTTGAAAAAAGAAAACCAAAGCTGGACTTCAAGCTCTATTACAAAGCTGTAATCATCAAGACAGTATGGTACTGGCACAAAACCAGACATATAGATCAATGGAACAGAGTAGAGAACACAGAAACTAACCCTCAACTCTATGGCCAACTAATCTTTAACAAAGAAATAAAGAATATCCAATGGAAGAAGACAGTCTGTTCAACAAATGGTGTTGGGAAAATTGGACAGCCACATGCAGAAGAATGAAACTGGACCATTTCTTTACACCATACATGAAGATAAACTCAAAATGGATGAAAGACCTACATGTGAGACAAGAATCCATCAAAATCCTAGAGAAAAACACAGGCAGCAACCTCTTTGACCTCAGCTGCAGCAACTTCTTGCTAGGCACTCCAAAGGCAAGGGAAGCAAAAGCAAAATTGAACTATTGGGATTTCATCAGGATAAAAAGCTTTTGCACAGCAAAGGAAACAGTCAACAAAACTAAAAGGCAACCCACAGAATGGCAGAAGATATTCACAAATGACATGTCAGATAAAGGGCTAGCAACCAAGATCTATAAAGAACTTCTCAAACTCAACACTTTAAAAACAAAGACTCCAGTCAAGAAATGGGCAGAAGACATGAACAAAAACATCTTCAAAGAAGACATCCAGATGGCCAAAAGACATGAAAAAACGCTCTGCATCACTTTGCCTCAGGGAAGTACAAATCGAAACCACAATGAGATACGACCTCACACAACTCAGAATGGCTAAAATTAACAAACAGGAAACAATAAACGTTGGCAAGGATATGGAGAAAGGGGGAATCCCTTACACTGTTGGTGGGAATGCAAGCTGTGCAGCCACTCTGGAAAACAGTATGGAGATGCCTCAAGAAGTTAAAAATAGAGCTACCCTGTGACCCAGCAATTGCACTACTGGGTATTTATTCCAAAGATACAAATACAGTGATCCAAAGGGGCACCTGCACCCCAATGTCCATAACAGCAATGTCCACAATAGCCAAACTGTGGAACGAGCCGAGATGTCCATTGACAGATGAATGGGTAAAGGTGATGTGGTATATATAAACAGTGGAATATTACATTACAAAACATATGAAATCTTACCATTTATATTGATGTGAATGGAGCTGGGGATATTACGCTGAGCAAAATAAGTCAATCATAGGAAGACAGTTCTCATACGGTTTCACACATATGTGGAATATAAAAAGTAGTGCAGAGAAGCATAGGGGAGAGGAGGAAAAACCGAATGGGAAGAAATGAGAGAGACAACCCAGGAGAGACGCTGAAGTCTAGAAACAACCTGAGGGTCGCTGGAGGGGAAGTGGCTGGGGACGGGGTAACTGAATGACGGGCCTGAAGCAGGGCACGTGATGTAACGAGCGCCGGGCATTACATGCAACTGATGAACTACTGAGCTCCACATGTTAAACTAAAAATGTACTATATGTTGGCTAATTGAATTTGAATTTTAAAAAATGTAAGATGTAAGAGCATGGAGTAGAGCACCTCCTGCCACGTCCTCAACCTAACCTGATGTGTGTGCGCACACAGACCCTTGTGCAGATACATGCACACGAACCTACACGCACGCACAGGCATGCACATGCATACACACATGCAAGCCCACATGCACACACACACGCACACACACTCCCTGTCGAGGAGAAGAGGAAAAAGAAGGAACCAAAGGAGTAAAAGGGAGAGGCCGAGTCCATCCAAGACTAGCACTGGGTAAGAATGCTATCCGAGGCAAGAAATGGAATACTCGAGAACAGTGACTTAAGTGAGTCGGAGTATGTATTTCTCCTCTAAAAAGAATCCTGGTGTTAATGGCTAGTGTTAGGGTAGGGGCTCACCAAAGTCCGGGGTGTCCCACACAGCAGGACAGCTCCACCCCCAGTTGCAGAGGAGCCATCACATCACGCATAGTTAACCAGGAGTTAAATTAGAGTCAAGAGATCATTATATTTGGCAACTGACCCGCTCAAAAAGCTGTATTTATAAGGTCGAAAATATTCATTTCCTATAAATTGATGTGTCTGCTCCGCAGCCTCCTTTAACACGTAATACCTGGTATCCACGGTAAATGCGTTCACAGGGTGCTCTCCAGACGGAAATCGCCCTATTCGGATAGACTAAATCCATAATGGCTCGTACACATCAGTGCCCCTCCCTGTTATAATCTGGTTCATCAAAGCCGGGAGAGCATGCAAGGGCATTAAAGGAAAGGCTTCTGTGGAGACATCAAGTGGATATGCATATTTATTTGCTTCTGACAACCTAATACTTCTTACTGGTAAGTCGTTACATTTAAATCTAGAACCATCTTAATATAAGCCGTGTGGAGAAATAACCTGACCTTGGTTACTTCTCTAGCCACACTGTCCTGACAAGCACTTGATAGGATAATTTTGTGAGCTAGAAGCCTGCGAGTCCTTTACCCTATCAGACATGTAGCTCTATCGTTCCCATGATGATGTTCCCATGATGATTACAGCCTCCCATCTTTTCCCTAGAAATGAGAGAAATCATTTTTTGTTGAAATTGTCATTTTTATATGAAAAAAAAGTGTGACTATGAGGATGAAAAGTGAAAAAAAAAAAGGCTGATCAAAGCAACTTTTATTATAACTCTACAGTGAAAATGTGACAATTGAGAAGTGCCTGGATGGCTCAGTCACTTAAGCCTCTGACTCTTGGTTTCAGCTCGGTTCATGATCTCAGGGTTGTGCGATTGAGCCCAGCTTTGGGATCCATGTTCAGGACAGAGTCAACTTGAGATCTTTCTCCCTTGCCCCTCCCCCCACTCACGCACACGTGGTTTTTCTCTCTTTTTCTGTGATAAATAAATAAAATAAATCTTTAAAAAACTAGTACAATTGAATCCATGAGTCTCCTTTTCCCATCCATAAAGTAGGAGTACAGATACTTCTGTTGCATATTTATTGAATGACAGAATGAGATAGGACAAAAAAAGTATTACGTGAATTTCTTCACGGCTCATAGCAGGCACTTCTAAGCAGAAGCAGATGCTGTTAGCTAAATCCAAAAGGAGTTTCTGAGAATTTTAATTTTCTTCTTTATGAAATTTTTGCAATTCATATGTATTACTTTATACATCCATTTTGAAATACACATTCATACACAACTACTCAAAAAGAATTTTGATTTTTGTTGTCAGTATTAAAACTTCCCATTTAAAAACAGACATATTGACAATGGAATAGAATAGTGAGCCAGGAAATAAACCCACGCATTTATAATTAACTGATCTGGCAAGTGCGTCACGAGTACACAACAGGGAAAGCATAGTCTCTTCAAACAATGGTATTAGGAAAACTGGATCTAACATGCTAAGAATGAAAGTGGACACTCATCTTACACCATGCACAGAAGTCAACTCAAAATGAATTAAAGATTTAAACATAAGACCTGAAACTGTAAAAATCCCTAGAAGAAAATATAAAGTAAAAGGTTCATGACAACAGTCTCATCAGTGATTTCTTAGATATGATGTAAAAAAGCATCAGCAACCAAAGAAAATTAGGCACACGAGTCTACATCAAATCAAGAATTTTCTGCACAGGAAAGGAAACAACCAATGGAATGGAAAACAATCTATAGCACAGGAGAAAATATTTGCAAACAGGTCCGCCTGGGTGGCTCAGTTGGTTAAGTGTCTACCTTCAGCTCAGGTCATGATCCCAGGTCCTGGGATCGAGTCCCACACTGGGATCCCTGCTCAGTGGGGATCCTGCTTCTCCCTCTCCCTTTGCTGCTTCCCCTGCTTGTGATGGTGCGCGCTCTCTCTCTCTCTTTCTCTCTCTGTTAAACAAATAAATAAAATTACATTTTTTAAAAAAAGAAAATATATCACAAACTATATATCTGACAAAAAATTAATCTCCAAATTATAACTATATTATGTATGATAACTATATATAAATATAAATATATTATAGATATAACTATATATATATATGCATATATATATATATATATATATATATATATATATATATATATATATATAAAATCTCCAAGTTATATAGTTAAGGAAATTTTACAACTCAATAGGAAAACAACCCAAATAACCCAATTTTTAAAAATGGGTAAAGGACTTGAATAGATTATTTCCCCAAAGAAGAAATCCAAATAGTTAACAGGCATATGAAAAGATGCTCATTATTACTAATCTTTGGGCAATTGCAAGTCAAAGCCACAGTAAGATATCACCTCATACCAGTTAGGATGGCTATTATCCAAAAAATTATAACAGCTGTTGGCAAGGATGTGGAGAAATTAGGACCCTTGTCTACTGTCGGTGGGCATATAAAATGCTGCACCGATTGTGGAAAATGGTATGAAAGTTCCTCAATGATCCAAGACGATTACTGCATTTTCCCCCAGATTTATCTCCCACGTGCAGCCTCTCCTAGGTCCCGGGAGCTCAAATCCGGTCACGGGTGGAGTCCGCAGGCTCATCCTGTCCTTCACCCGGGCAACCTGCCTCCGGACCAAGGTTCTCCTCTTGAGCCCTCTGTCTTCTCACAGTGATAATTAATATTGAACTGTGCTTTAGCTTTTCTTCATCTCATTTAAGGAGAATTGGATTGTTCTTGTCACCCTTCCCAAATCTGAAACACTCTCTATGGTGATTTTAATAAGCTTTTGCCACTTAAGTGAAAGCAATAATTTTTAATTTACAAAGGAGAGAGAAAATGGATATCACGCTTCTGCAAAACAGGTAAAAGTGAAGTGCTGTTAGAGCCTAATTGATACAAACTAATTAGGAAAATGACCAAGGAGTTTTTCCGATAGCATTTTAAGTGTTTCAGCAAAATTGACTTAGGAAGTTATATTCAAGAGTATAAAGATGATGACAAAAATCCATGGGGACTGATGACATTTTCAAAACCATCGCAGAGGTATGGGGGACAAATCTGCGCACCAAATCTTTGCCGCCCTGTGGCATGTGGACCTCTGCCGGCAGCTCCAGCTCCTTTTCCCTTCTGACCTTTGGCCATCCCCACGCCTCCTTCCTATTATTCAAAGAAGCCAGTGCATTCCCATCTCGGAACATTTGTATATGTTGTACCCTCTGCTTGGGATTCTTCTTTCCACACTCTTCTTATCCCGGGGGTCTCACCTAATTTAATCTCACTTTTGCAGAGGCCTCACACTGTCTCTGTATTCACGCAGCCCTCAGCCAGGACCAGTCCTTCTCCATCAGATTTCCTTGGGTATTACCTTCACATCTTTGGCCAACAAGTTTTAGTACATTATACATTTAATTTCAATTCCATAATTATGATGGTGGGCTGCTTCTCTTCTTGTTCTAGAGGCAAAGTTCCTCTAAGTGTGCGTATTCCCTTTCCATGTTTCAGCACCGAGACAGTACCCAAACCACAGAGAGCACTAATAAATATTTGTGGAATGAAGATAAATGAATAACCAAGTGAACTCTATGTTTGCTGACTGCTGATGATTCAGAACCGGTGACTCAAGTGTGCTTGTAGGCAAACATGATGACAGGTCTGGTAACATTCATGATATAATATCTGAAGGAAAATAATCTGAAGGTGGACCCCATCGTTGGAAGATTTATTTCTTCATGCGTACACTTCCTGTAGCTTCAGAGCTACTCATTGTCCAAGCACCCTTCCAGAAGAGTGGCCTGGGTGGTGTCGTGGAGAGATTAAGAAGGTTTATAACCTGGAATGTGAAGCCCACCTTCCTGGTGGGATACCATCTTGGACTGTCATAAACTGTCAGTCACATTTTTTCTGGCTTTCCATCTATAGAAATTTGTGGGCTGGAATATCTGAGTTTCTCAAGATCCTTACCCAACAAAAGACAGGACCAGAAAGACAGAGTCCATCTGCCCACGTCTCCCCCAGGCAGATCAGAATTGGATAGTGCTTGTCTCCTGTCAGGGACTCGAACTACGGGTCATCTCCAGCAAGCATCTAACCCAAGGTCTTATCGCCAATGCTGATAAGCCTCGGGAGATCACAGTCCACGTCAGGACTCTGTGCCGAGGAAGCATCTCTTCTGCACTTTTAGAGCTAGATTACCTTGTGCACTTTCTGTGTTTGTAGCAACTGCTCGTCCTAAACATTCTGGTCACGTGGTATTTACATTTAGACCTAATGTTACATATTTAGCATGAAAGTCGTAATTACCAATAAAATCAAAGCATTTAAAACTGCAGTTTGTGTGTGTGTATACACATACTACCTATGTACCTGTACATGCAAATATTTAAAAACAGTATTAGGAAAAATATTTTTTGCACAAGATGAAAAATTTAGACTCACCTTATATTCAGTAACCTAGCTATTTGGCTCATTTTAGTTTCTAAAACAAAGTTCACAGTTCTCTAGAATTTCAGTGACTAATGGTGAGAGCACATCCTCTGGGGCTCTTCCACCTCAGTTTGGATCCCAGACCTCTCTCTTCTGGACTATGATCTCGGGCAAGCTCTTTATCATCCCAAGCCTTAGTCTCTTTTTCTTTAAAATGGGGATGATGATAGCACCTACTTCATAGGCTTGTTTTAAGCTTTAAATTAGTTAACATTTGTAAATTCAGTAGTTTGTAGCACATAATAAACTTTTCAGGTGAACTTGATAAGTGAATAAAATATCATATTTTTCAAACTGAGGGCTGTTACCCATGTGAACACAACAATGTGCCATGGGGTACTCAGCACCATAAGATGCATTCCAAGACCTACCTGTGGTAAGTACTGAAGTCAATGACGAGGAATAGAACAATTTTATTGTAAGTAAAGGCAGATGCATTAAGGAGTAGACATTTTAAGATAAAACATGGGCTTTCAAGACGTTAATTTTTGCAGCTAGCTCCTCTGTTGCAAGACATGCCATTCCTGTCCGACGTATCTTTCATCCCTTCCTTACAATAATCCAAATTCTAATCAGACTCAGTTTTCTGAGCCCATTCCATACTTTCCTATATCGCCTCTGCCAGTGACGACCACTCCTCCCATCATAGCCACCCACGGAAATCTAGCCCCCCTTCCAGAGCCACAAAACATTTTCTTTCCTGGGAGGACTCTCTTGAGTCTGCTATTGAATGTAACTTCCCTGTCGTAAATGGCCCGAACACTGTGTGACTACTTCACGACAGGTGTCACATACGGAATAGGCACGTCTTCGGGGCAGGAACACTCCCACTCCTCTTGTTAGGCTGTAAGCAACTTGAGTTCGGATATGATTCCTCCTATTCTGCTCTTTCCTTTCCCCCACAGGGCACCCAGCGCAGTGTCTCTCACTTTACTAGGTGTTTATTGAGGTGACTGGCCCCCATGTCTCCATCAGGAAAAGCCAGCCACAGGGCAGTTGGAAATTATTCATCTTTTGTCACAATGGCATCAATGAAAAGATAACTACTTCAAATGGGTTATTGACTACAATTCCAGGAAAGTACCAAGAACAAGAGTTCTAATTAATCATCCAGCCACAAACTCTTAACTTTCCGGTGAGTCCAATTTACTTTTCCCCAGGGGTCCTATTAGCTTGGCTCAGCATTTGCGAAGAGAAGTGGTTCAATAAGGTGAGCAACACCTTTAATGAGCAGCCTCTTTGCAACAGGGTATAATTCATACCTCAGCATGAGAAGGAAACCTAAACATTCTTCCTGGGCTATGACGTGACAAGCAATTTCTTATCTAGTCCTGCCCCCTGAAGATTCTAGTAGCTGTATTTTTGTTTTACAGACTTTCTTTGGAGATAGTTGACATCAAGGTTTACAGGAAACAACATGAGAGCATTAACTAATTTTTTTCTAAAATATTCCCTGCATGCCCGCTATATACCAGAATGGTCAAGATGGAGATGAGTCACAGTCAATAGTGAAATTCAGACAAGTAAGTGCAAAATTAAGGGCAGGGTGATATGTTGTGAGAGTGGGTGTATGGTTTGCCAGACAAATATAGAGGACCTAGAGTCAATAGGAATTGCTTGTAGTGTGTGAGAGAAATCAAGGAAAAAGCCCAGCCTTCTGTCCTGATTACTCAAGGGACACTAGGGAAAAAGCAGGTTCATCCAGGGTAAGGGTGAGGATGATGATGGTCACTTTGATGTTGACCAGGCTGAGGATGAAAGGTCATCAAGACATCCAAGCAGAGATGTACATTAAAGGGCTCAATAGCAACTCAGGAATTTGGGAGAGAGATCCTGATAGAGGCACATATTTCTTAGATACAAAATAAGTAATGGTGACTGAAGCATCAGGGAAGATTGAGACTGACAAGGGAAGATGCCTCTAGAGCAGAGTCAAGGATAAGTCCAGGAGGTAGGAAGAAAGCCAGTAAGGATGTCATGGAGGTCAAAGGAGATTCAAAGAGAAGGGACAGGTTGTGCATAGCCAACACCAGTGAGCAATCAAGAAAGATGAGTACTGGAAGGAGACACAGGATTTAGTCAAAAGAATTCTCTGGTGACCTGAAAGTGTACTGTAGTGAAGAGATAGGGAAAAAAGCCAGTAAGGAGTGGGTGGAGAGTGATGGGAACACATGCCCAGCAGAGATGGTAAGCGTTCGCTGCTCTTCTCAGAAGCTTGATGGTGGAGAGAGAGCACGTGTCATCCCAGAAGGAGACTTTAGCACAAGGAAGGAGTTTTAAATGATATTTGGACCTTAAATATACTAACATATTTTGAAAAAATATCCAGTAGCAAGGAAAAGAGGAAGAGGAAGCCGTGCATATAAGGATGAGGGAGGAATCGGCTTTAGGGCACGGACAGGATAACATTTAGCACATTGAATCTACAGAACTTAGTTAACCAAATACAGTGGCCCACGGAGAAGTAAAGCACCAAATCATGAAAGTGAACTACGTTATTAAACTCAGAGTTCTTATCCTACCAATATGCAGAATTCCAGAGGTCCCATATAAGCTCTGAATCTGCCTCTGATCCTCAGAGACGTCTTGGAGAAAGTGTGTCAGGTTCTCTGCAGCTTTCCTCATCAAAAACAACACAAGTTGGACCAGCTGCTCTACAAGGTGTCTCCCCATGGATGGGGCTCATTTGCACGCAGAGTGTAAGCCAAGGAGGCTTCAGTAAGCGCCTCCAGGATCCTCTCCTTCCTTAAACCCCTTTTGAGCAGGTGTGGGTTGCTGGCTGCAGAGCCGGGAATACCCAAAAGCCTAGGAGTGTAGATACTCTTCTGCACTTGCTCCCTCAAGATAAGGTGAGGACTTGTTCCTTTATAAGGCTCAGAATGTTGGGCCCTTCCTTGCTAAAGCTAATCTGCTGGGTGTAGAAGTTACTCCCTGGTCCCATCCCCCAAATTTCTTTCTTAACATAAGCCATTTCACTTCAGTGAGGGAAGAAGTGTGTCCTCTGTCCCTCACATTTATTATTTTTCTCTTGTATTTATTTTTAATACCCAAACCATCCTCCTGGAAACTGCAGTGAACTGGTTGTTCAGACTTATTCCCCTCAATATGCCCCCCTCCATCTCAAAGGTGGAGTCTTCCACAAATACTCACCAGCCTGTGATCAGGCTGTTTTCATTTTAGCTTCTTCATTACACCATTGGGTCATACCTGCCACCGCCACCCTTCAGGTCATCTTTGCTCAGCTCTGATGACCATTTCACAAGATTGTGTTACTCCTGGGGAAAGGAGAGGGCCAGAATGAAAGACTAAGCTGAGAGTAACTCACTTCTGCCACTAGAGGTGGCCACTCTGGGACACCTGGACAAACCGGACCTCAGATTCAATTCCAGGCTGTTTCTTAGATTCATCCTCATGGGAATGGGGAGTTCCCCACAGCTGACAAATCACCACTGTCTGGAGTCCACGCCTTAGAATCCAGGCACAAGATCTCTGACCCTGAAGAACAGTATCTCTGTCTCCTAGTGTAAGTGCTGCCTTCTTGAATCCGCATTACCCATCCCAAGATTAACCTCTACCTTGGCTGATTGGCAATAAAAACCCAATACTTTCAGAAGGTGTGTATTCTGCATTCCATGATCCCCAAAAGATCATCCCAATAGTAGCCCGACATTCCTAGTCTAACTGACGCCTGACAGTTTTAAAAGGATTTTATTTATTTGTTTGACAGACAGACGCCTGCCAGTTTTTAATGGTATTTCTACTCTCAGATGCAACTAATTTCTTCACCTGTTGTTTTAGTCCAAATGAATGGTTCTCCATCTGGACCATGTGGGAATATCAGCTCTGGACCTTTGAATAACAAATGCTCACTCTGGACACACCCTCTGCTACGCACTGAATTATGTCCCCCACAGTTATACACTGAAGCCCTAACCCTTGAAGTGACTATCTGGAGATAAGGCTTTTAGGAGGTAATTAAAGTATTGAAGGAGGTCATGTGGGTAGGGTCCTAGTCCAGTAGAATTGTTGACTGTGTAAGAGGAAGATCTCCCTGTCTGTCTCCTTCTCCTGTGTAGGGACAGTGAGAAGGTGGTCATCTCCAAGTCAGGACGAGGGCCTCAACAGCAGCCAACCACACTGGCACCCCAGTATGGGAGCTTACAGCCTCCAGAGCTCAGAAAATAATCGTCTGCTGTTGTTGGCATGACTATGGTATTTTGTCGTGCAGCCTTTGCAGACTAATGCCCTCACCTGGCATCTCTAGGGAGCAGCACAAGGACAAATAAAGATGAGCCGCCTCTGCAGCCAGACCTACTGACCACTGGTACAGCCAGCGCCCAGGCCTATTTCACAAGTAGCCACGTTCCTCTACTGAGAAGGAAGGCCGTTTCTTCTCTGAACTTCTGCTCCATTTTCAGACTTTCTGATAGCTAGCAAAAGGCTCATGTACCTTCCTCGTCCAAGCTTCGGTTACGAAACTTCAGTTTCCTATCTTACCTACATCGTTCTGGTCTCCTCTTCGAGTAATGCATAAGGGATTATTGGGTATGGCCATTTCTCCCACATCAAATATCTAGCGCACCTCTCTCCTAGGTTCCTTCTATGACAGGAGTTCTGGACCTCATTAGCTTGTGGACCCTCTTTGAGAATATGAGGAAAGCCGGCACTACGTCTAAAAAACACACATGCCTGCATGCCGACAGATTGCGCATGACTTGGGGGCTCGGGAGATCATAGTTCTGCCAAGGCAAAGTTACCAGTCTAAAGAGTCATGACCTACAGCCTCGCTATGCCTGGTCTTCCCATGAATATTGTCACTGAACGCAGAGTTTCAGGGCATACCCAGGACCTACTCATCAGAATCTGCCTCTGAATGAGACGCCACGTGACTGTGTTCGCCCTAAAACTTGGGAGGCACTTTACAACAACTCTGGCTATAAACAACTAATTTATACACATAGTATGAGCAGGATGAGTTATTATAATTAAACAATTCCCACTCTGAGGGTTTCTCTGGAGGGAACTGAGAGAAGAGAACAGGCATATCGCCAATGTGCTTCCACAGAGCACTAGAGATGGGAGTCTTCATCCATGTACACTTCCTGACCTGGCTCCTATGGCCCCTAATCTCCACCTTTGGAGGAGACTTCCATTCATTATGAATATTCCTACTGAGCATCCTTTCCTGATAAAATATCCCCAGTCCTCAAATAAGAGGGGCAACACCGAGGTAGTCACCAAAATAATTCCTCTTACTGCTCTTTGAGATTCAGGTACTAAGTCAGATGGCGAAAAAAATGATCCCTCAACACATTTCCATATGTTCTGACAACGTGATCGCATTGTATCATTTACAAACTTCACATACTAAATTAAAAACTGTATTGACTTCATCTTCTTGGTGTGAAATCAGCCCTAGAGCCTGACCTTCTATGAAAGTCTCCACAGCTGACAAATCAATCTCGTTCTCGCCAGTGATGAGGGATACACTTCTCTGCTCCCTGAGCAATTGAAATGTACAGCTGTCTCTTGTACATATTTTAATTAGAGATTTTTCCTTTTCTGTGCCCTGGGGCTTTTTCTGAAGGTACATTTCCCAAGACTCGTGATAAAAATAATGATATTGCATGGTGCAAATTCACGCAACAGAACACAGGTGCCAGACTTCTACTTGGATTTGTCATGGCTGAAGGATGTAAAAGGTGGTTGTCCAGGCTAAAAGTTAGGGAGCAGAATGGACGAAAGAAGGTGAAAAGAATGCAGTGTGCGTCTGTAATTCCAGAAAGGCTGCCATGACCTCTAATGCCAAGCCTTTCTCCTCCCTTCACCCAAAGACGCTCAGAGACAACACACAAGACAAGAATCTAGTCCATGTAGGCTCAGTTACTAGTTTTTGGTTCCATAGATTTGTGTAGGTGGATTCAATGATTTTATGATGTGAGTCTACCTGGGCAAGAGACTGTATTGAATCTATCATCTTCTCTCCTCTGTCCCATCTCTCCTTCTCTGGAAGAACATTCCATGAACACTTTCTTCCCAGGAAGCTGCCAAACTAAACCTCCTTGCCCACAACTGAAAGTGTCTTCACCTGATCATTTTGAGCCCAATCCTCACCCCCAAATCCTTCACCTGCTCATGCACACACACACACACTGTCAAACACTCAGAAACAGACTACGGGGGAATGCTTAATGCCTACAGTAAGCTTCAGAAGATAGCAAACGTGTAGCTGAAAGTGCTGTTAATTTTTGCACAGCAGCACAGTGAGGAGACAAGACATAGGAGTCGGGATGTGTTTCGATTTAAAATAGTGCTTCTAACCTCTGGAGAGATGTCAAGTCACTGTTTTTATATTCCTGGTCCAGATCTTCACTTCTGATGGAGCACTGGTCTGAAATTGGGGCATTTTCACACACTGCCCCCTCCCCAAACTGGGTGACTGTGGGCGGTTTTCCAGTGTTCAAGTATTATATATTATACATACAATTTGAGGATATAGCCCTGCCTTGAAATATCTATTTAAAAAATGTGACTTTTTCAATGGTATTGTTGGGTTGCATTAGTCAGAGCGATGCTGGGAACTCCAGTGAATGTCCTTCAGATCTTGGGGCACGAGTCCAGCACACATCTATGTCTCTCCTGCATGCACCTCCAGTGACATCTGGGAGGCTCTGCCCCAGGACTGTACTCACCAACCCGGACTGCTTTCTCTGGCAACGCCCCCATCTTCGACATGAGCCTGCCCTGTGTGGCCAGCACCCAAGGAGAAGAGACCGTGGAGAGTCATATGGATGGCTTCACGGCCAGGCTGAGGAGTTGGTACATCACCACCATCCTCATCCCATTGGCCAGGGCTCAGGACTTAGCCCCAACCAAACTGCAAGGTAAACTGAGATACCGTTTTCTCCATGGCCAGGAGGAGGGGAATGGAGCAGGGGCTCCCTGCCAGCACGCATGAACGCCCTGGTCAGCTGGACATTACAGAAAACTCACTGTAGATTTCATGAAAGCAAACACACAAATCATCCAACGTCTGTGCTACGGCTTCATGGTTTCCTTGCTGCCAGGTACAGGATTCTGTTTTGCTAAAACAAAAGCAAAATGTGGTCTGAGTGTGCATGTGTATGTGTGTGTCAGAAAATAGTCCTTCTCTGAAGAAGGTGTAAGAAAACAGTTTAAAACATGTTTTTTTAATAATCCTTAGAAGCCTTAACAGCAAAGTCTGCATTTCATCTGTTGTCTGAATCCTGACTTTGACCATCTTCTATTCATCTTCCCCACCCCTTCCTTCTCTCTGCCCGCCTACCCATGAACACCGAGCCAGTGGGCCTCTGGTGTTCTAAAATTAAATTTAATGAAAGCCATTTAATGCTGAAAAAAATAATTCATAAAAAAAAAAAACTGAGTACAGAACTGACCTAGATTACATGGGAATTCTATTTATGATAAAGGAGATGTTTTAAATTAATGTGAAAAAAAAGAATGTTTGGTAAGTACTGTTAGTACAATTAGTTATCTGTTCAAGTAAAAGAAAACTGTAACTTCCTCTCACTCCATCACAATAAAATTTCAGATAAAAAAATGTAAACATTTAAAAAATTGACATTATAAAAATCCTAGAAGATCACAGATGAGTTATTTATAATATTAGAATAATGAAAGCTTTTAAAAGTAGTACACAAAATCCACAGTCCATATTAGTAAATTTGACATAAAAATTTAAAACTTTTGTATTATAAAGATACAGAAAATTGCTTACTCATCATTCATTTCCTGTGATATACTATTTCACAATTTAATAAAAATTACATACTATAAGTAAATAGAACTTGTGGGAATAGAGAAACATTCACTTTTCATTAAACTTTTGCTATGTTCTGAAATTTTCAAAAGATAAACCAGTAGTATTTTTTAGTACACAGGTTTAATTTTCCTCAAATTACAAAAACTGTATACAAACCAGGCAAAGAAAATAAGAGATCAATTAAAAGATGGCAAATGGTATTGATGGGCATTTATAGAAAAGCTGACCAATGGCCAATAACCATGAAAAAATTCTAAACTCAAAATCAAAGACATGCAAGTCAAAAATAATAATGATAAATGTCATGTGTGTTCTTAACTTACCAGCTACTTAAAAGGGGGAAAATATTGATGATGCTGGTGCTGATATAGGTTTAAGAAATAGACAATCTCCTTACAAGCAGGTGGAACTCTATGTACACAAAATTGTGGCATTCGATTTGCAAATATAAACGAAAATACTAAATATAATTAACCTTTGCCCTGGAAATCTACTGCTAAAATTTTATTCTACATATATCTTGCTTTTAAAAGCTTTGCAAAGGTGGGGCACCTGGGTGGCGCAGTGGGTTAGGTGACCAGCTCTTGGTTTCAGCTCAGGTCATGGTCTCTGGGTTATGGTCTCAGGGTTGTGATCTGAGGGTCGTGAGATTGAGCCCTGTGTGGGGTTCCATGCTCAGCGTGGAGCCTGCTTAAGATTTCCTCTCCCTCTGCCCCGCCACCCCTGTTCTCTCACAAATAAATAAATAAATCTTAAAAACAGTAAAGAATAAAATGTCTGCAAAGGAACGTATGTGCAAGGATGCCCCTTGTAGCACTGTTTACAAAAGCAAAAACCAAATAGAACTGAAGAACCAAACGTAGGAGGCTCATAATGTGTTATGATCAATGCAGATATTAGAATATCCACAACAGGGAGAATGAAAAAGCTTTTTCTGTACTGATGGAAAAAGACTTAAAAAACATTCAAAAGGAAAAGAGCAAATGCAAAAGAGCAAGCTCTCTGTTTTTATCTTTGCTTTCTCATGGGGGGTGGGGAAGAAATCTCAAGATACTGTTAAAAGTTTACATTAAAAAGAACTTGTCAGAAAAGAGAGACATCTGCTTTTCATTGCAAACGTTTTCTAGGTTCTGTAATTTCTAACTTTGTCTAAATATTTCTTATTTATTTAATTTATAATTATGAAAAACAATTATAATTGTGGTTGTTGGGATGAGATTTGAAGTTCATATTTTGCTAGGGATAAATCCTCCCCTCGTGGAGGTAGCTTACAAAGGAGAACCAAAACGACCCATCCAAATCCTTTCCCATCGTGTTCTACTGCAAATCCACTACCAAATACAGGCACTATACGTCTTCATATATAGATGTACACATCTATACACTCCAGCAGTGGCACAAGCTCTATTTATAACAGCACACACCCTCCCTGGTGATTTTCGAGACTGACCACAAATCCCCTGCCCCGGTATTTTGCAGTGCGACACAGCAACTCCCCCACAAAGGGGGAGAGCCTGGGTCTCCATCCCTGCCGCCAGTGGGGCCCAGAACAGAATGTGGGCAGAACGTGACTTGACGCCAGTCCCCAGCCTGTTGTGAGGTCTCCCTGTCAGTGGTGGGGGACACAGTCAGGCAACCTCCAGCCGTACTCCAAATCTGAGTCAGGTCCCCCCTTCTCGAGACAACCTTCCTCAAGCCCACACGTTTACTCTCTGGGCCAGTTATGGGCTCACTTGTGTTCCCTCAAAATTCCTATGCTGAATTCCGAACCCCCCCCCATCCCCTGCTCAGAGTGCCTTCAGAGATGTGGTGGTCAGGAGGTGACCAGGGTAAAATGAGGTCACCAGGGCACACCCCAGTGCGATATGACAGGTGTCCTTATACGAAGAGGAGATCAGGACACAGTCACACACAGAGGGATGCCCGTGTGAGGGCACAGGGAGAAGAAGGCTGTCTGCACCCCGAGGTGAGGGGCCTTAGGAGAAACCAATCCTGCCGACACCTTGATTTTGGACTTCTAGCTTCTCCAGAGCTGTGAGGAAGCAGACTTTGGTTTTTAAGTCCCGCATCTTCGGTATTGGTTACCTTGTGTTCTTCTGACTCCTCCTTTCCCCTGCCATGTTGTAGGCATACGTGGAATCCCGAATCTTCCCCCTCGATGGGGGAGTCTGGTGGAGACTTCATCTACCCATCTTTGTTTCCGGAGAACAGAGCAGACCCAGCGGCTGGAAAGCTGGAGCCTCCGTGCAGATGCCAGCGATTTCCTTCTGTGCCAATTTTCACGTATTCACTGCTGTTCCTCACAGTTCTTGGTCCCTCCTGGGCCCTGGTGTCTGGCACTTGGCAATCTACAACTCTTCTCTGCATCTTCCTCTCATGCCCAGGTCAGTGGTCGCCCTCTGGTGGGCTCTCAACGATGACTGACAGACCCGACAGGACCACAGAAGCCGGGACACGATGCTTTCCAAAGCAAGAGGGAGGCAGAGCCAGAGATCTCTCCTTCCCTTCCAACCAGGCTGAGGAACGAAGTTGGTCCGTCCTCGATTTTGTTCAGATAACTGGAAATGCAGACAGACCCAGGAGGCACTTTGGTGATGTAACAGCCTGAGACGATTCCAGTGTGTCTGCAGAATCAGAGCTCGCGCGAAGCCCGAAGCAGGCTGTGACACTGAGGGGGAGACTCGGGAAGCCTGGAATTGTGACTTCGCACCGGCCCGCATCTGTCTGCAGGTCAGGCACACGAGGGGACGATGACTCTACTCCATGCCACCACCATGCCTCGGCAACTCGTCGGGAGGCTGACCCTCTGTCTGGAAGCAAGAAGAGGGCAAGAGCCCCGCCGGCTTTATGAAATGCAAAGTGCGGATCTATCTTTGCTTGGAAAGATGCCCCGGGAAAAGCAAAAAGGTATTTATTGAAAATATGAAGCCACAGATTGTTACCCATCTGAGTAAAAGTTCTCCAAGATGTAGTCAGGGTAAGAACACGAAAGGGTGTAGGGTTTTTCGGTCTGAGTAGTTTCTCACAAAGAGTTTTGAAGACCATTTCACGGCAGCCCAGACCCCCACAGCGTGTGCTCCTGCCCACCCGCTCTCCTCGCTTGTTAGGAGCCAGCGTGTGTGTGTTTCTTTCTTCTCGCTTGGAGCATCTCCTTCCCACGTCGGCTACTGCTTTTCCTCTCTTCCTTGCAGTAACAGCCCGAGTTCCTGCACATATTCATTCCACGCCCACTGTACCTGTCTTCTCTAGGGAGCCACCTGTCACCACTAAAGTGTCGTTATTGTCATTTTCTGCTTTCGTGCAAGCCAGCATAAGGTGTTTTATAGGGTAGACAGGGCGCTGTTATTCAACCATGCAGCATCAGGAGAGACCGAAACTAGGCTCTGTACACCAATTTTAGTACAGGAGAAATCACTGATACCCTTGAAGAATGAGAGTGATGATGTACTGTATTCTGCTACTCACGGATGCAGTGTAGATCGGGAGCTGGAGGCAGACAGTGGGAAATTAACATAAATCAAGATTTCTTACATTGTGTGTAGTTGGAAAGTAGCACTCTTCCGAGGAGGAAGTCGTAAAGCACTATTACCAGATGTTTTCTTGGCAGACTTTAATTACTCTCCTGCTCCCTGTCGTTTTTAATGATACCCATTGGCGACAGCTACTAATGCATGCTTCCCTGCTTATCCCCTGGGATCTCAAGTTTTTCATGTGTGTCTGCTCTTCCGCATAGGTCTGAATTGTCAGGTGATTACAAAATACCATCATCAACTCTAACAAACAGGCCAAGGGTTTGGAAGTATAAGTGGGCGTCTAAGTATCTATGTGGAGAGCAAAAGGTGAAGATCGTGACAGTGTTAATCCGGGAAGACCACAGAGCGCGATGGAATATGGCGCCGTGCCTAGAGCTAAAGGGTCACATTCTTGGCTAAAGGTAAGCACAGTGAGGATTCAAAACGTCTGCGCTCAAATTTCCTTCCCATCTGGAAACACTGTCCTTATTAACTGCTGACCACAAAGATTGCTTCTACTGGAAATAGCAAGGGAAAACGAACAGTCTTCATAGACTACTACCAATAAGAAAACACTGCACAGGGGGGAAAAAAAATCTGCACAGGAAAATAAAAAATTCCCTAATTTCAGTCATGGCTTTTCTCCCAGTGTAATAGTAAAACTAAATTGAAAAAGATGTAAGACTATCAATAAATTTTACTAATTTCAGGCAAAGATGTCACATACAGGTTCCTAAATTACTAATTTCAGGCAAAGATGTCACATACAGGTTCCTAAATTTAAAACTCTTTCCTCCTATTCTAATCTTTCCTAAACTTTGGCTCTATCCCAGTGTATTTCCAAATTCCTGGGTTTCTGCCTGCCCTTTCAAGGATTATTTTTAAGAGGATTCTGGCCTTTCTGTGGTTAATGATTTAAGGCAGAGCCAAACTGGAAACTGTCACCAGGAAAGTGACAGGGGATACTTCTGTTGACAAATCCTTTCACGATCGCACTGAAGGCCTTACTGAGTCTCCAAAGAGGGTAGAAAAAAGATCTGAATGCATTCTTATTAAAATTTTTGAAGAGAAACTTTTGTTTTGTGGAACTGGAGTCTGTAAATGCATGTCTCCCCAGAACATGAGGACAGTTCATTTTATTGAGTAAATGAAATATGCCTTCCAAAGTACTGGTGCAATTTTAGGGTATTTAACCAAATTCTCCATTCTTAAGAGTATAAGCATCAAGGTAATCCTTTTCTACTCATTCTCAAAATACAATTTAAGGTGATCTGAATTACTGAGGATTTACTACATTGATTCACTTCTGATCTTGAAAGAATAAAATGATTTGTTAAAAATAAGATACTTGGAAGCTAAATGTGCTTTAGAAAACTGAGCAACCATCATGTGCTTTTTCTTTTTGTTTTTAAAGGGAGAAGGACCAGCAAGGGTATAAAATTTTAAATCAGAAGCTCACTTATGAACACACACAGAAGCAAAATATTTTTAAAGGAGGTTATTATGGCATGAATCACTTTTATGAGGCCGTATTAGACCTGCAGAGGCCGTTTGACAGAATATCTATGAATTGTCAATCACCTAATTATGCTGTTTGACCTTCCTTCTCCTTGAACTTCACAGCCATATTTAGCTGAACAAGAAAAGCCGACATACCTGAACAGATGTATTCACAGCCTCGGTTCATTCTAAATAGAGGACATTCTCTGTGATTTAGAAACAGAGTTTCTAGCTTAAGACATCATAAAATTGAATGAAGACATTACTTTCCATTTGTCTGACCTGAAAAGAAGTATTAAAAATGTAAATCACCAAATTACCTAGATCATTCTAGGCTCGTCGAAATATCTAATTCATTTTCTCCTAGACTAAATGCTCCATGATTTGCATTGTATACATTAAGTAAAATAATGTGATATACACTGATACCAGTGCAGGGTGATTTTTTTTTCCAATTTTTTTTTTCACAGTGGCTATTAGAACCGTACTAGAAATACGATTACTAACATCACTTATACTGTGACACCAAGGAAACCAAGGTCCTATCCCCATTTAGAATTTAGAAATCAATTGAAATAGTAGGTCATTTATGAAGGGAACCAGCCTTCAAACACATTTTGACTCCTAAGTCTGTATGCATTTCCTTTTTTCTTTTTTTATTTAAATTCCGTTAGCCAACATATTGTACATCCTTCATTTTGGAAGTCGTGATCACTGATTCATTCATTGTGTACAACCCTCAGGGCTCACCCATACGCACTTGAAGGAGCAGTTTCACCTTCCAGTCACAGGCGTGGCGGAGCAGCATTCCAGACAGACCCACAGAAAGGCCTGATAAAATTAAAAGAACATAGCACAGACATGTTTTCTTTCCTTGGGCATCTTAAAAGAAAAAAAACAAAGTGTGCAGGTTGATAAGAACGGATGAAAAAAAGCAACCAAAATCATAACCAAGGGATTTCCCTGCACGGAGATCCTGGGAGTCGAGAATTCCAGGACCATGCAAGGGTTTGCTTCGGACAGACCATCTGGATTCACTGCCAAAGCGTGGAGAGGAGAATCAGCACACCTAGGCTTCAGACTGACATTTGAGTTCCTTGAATGTCAGCTTTCCTCAGGGTCTAAAATGGGGAAAATAAAATCTGTTGCTCTTTTACTTTCTAACACATCATTTATAGAAAGATTCTGATCTTAAGACCAACTCCTGCAGTCTAGAGTCTAGGCAAGTATCATGATCGTGCGGAATGTCAATGTGTAGGTTATTCGGAGTTTCCTGCAAAGGAATTCAAAATAAAAAACAAAATCTGTCTGTCGACGGACTTTATGAACCACATTAAGTTTTCCAGATTCATCCACATCTGCATCCACAGTGATGCAAATGAACTGAGGAGCCTCCAGTAAACAACTAACGTACACATTATTTCCTTGCCTTCTGCCCAGTACTGACCATGGTGTGCTAAGCAGTAAAACCAACATACGATTCATAGACTTCCAGCTTGACCATTTTATAATTAGCAGATTATAAACCCAGAAAATCTGGATTAAAAACCCAGAAAATGTGATTTCTTGGTGTACAGAGACGCCCAGTACAGCACAAAGAGGCTGGCTGACTAGGAGGAAAGGGTTTTTTTTTTTTTTCCATTTCCCTTAGGGAAACCAAAAAATTGTGTTTTTTTTTAAATTACCAAAATAAAAAAATAAAATAGGACTTTTTTCCTAAATAGAATTATGACTAAGTTAGCTAACTATAAGCTCTTTTGAAAAAAGAAAGATTTTACAAATGTTTAAATTTACCTTTGTGTTTTAAGAGATCTCACTGCCCGAAGTTATCATGCCACTTAGTCATGTTAAGTGTCCCAGAAAAACTGAAAATGTAAATTAATGGCAGAGCATTTTATACCCAAGGCTAAACCACACATACTACCTACCAGAGATAGGACCTGCACACAAAGCCCTCTTGGTTCCCTGCAGGCTCTGGGGAAAAAAGCAGAGATTGCTTCCCATTCTCCTTTATCTTCCTTTGGTCTTTCTTTTCTAAGTTTTAACGGGTTCTCCTGGAGACCCACAGTCCTGAGTCTGACTCCGATCCTTTCAGTGTGATGCGTCTCCTTCCAAACTCTAAATGTCCAACTAGCACCTGACTCCTTTGTTTCACAGAAGAAAAGAAAAGAAAAGAAGGCAAACCCTCAAATTTCTTGAGATCCAAACTCTTAAATGTTTAATAACAGAAGCAAATTCCACTGAACAACCAAACTATTTTCTATCAAACTGGTTCTGTGCAAAGGACGGCACCTTCTCGACGTTTGTGGTTGCTCACCCCGAATGCCTCAGGGACCGAACTCGCTCTCCGGACCTCGCCTCTTCGCCACACTGAGAAATTCCCAGACCATCATCGTCTCCAGGGCTTGCTGCCATTCCTTCCTGCCACCTCCCTGTCTCTCTGGCTCACGCTACACTTCAGCCAAGACTTTAATGTCAGGGTCATACTCATTTATTTCTCCCTAATACAATTCCTTCCCATGTAACTTCAGTGTCATTGGGAAAGCCCGTCCGGTGTGCCTGTCTCAAAGTTCTTCTCACCTTTCAGTTCCTTTAAATTTCTTTTCCATTTTACCACAGTGGTTGTTCCCCATGGTCACATCCTGGATCTGGTCATCTCTTGGAAATCCTTCACATCTGCAAACAGGAACTGTGAGATGTCCCAAACCCAACTCCCCCCTCTTGTCCTCTCTTCCTCCCACCACATGGGTGGCTTTTTTGGCTTCAGACACCCGTCGTTGGACTCCTCTTTCCTTTACGTTTGTTAAGCTACCCTGCATCGAAGAGCGCCAGCACATGGAGCTTCTTCCATTCGTGTTTCTGTGCCTCACGTGTGCGGCGCCAGGCTAGACCAGCGGTTGTCTTCCATGCGTGGAGAGATGCTGTCGTGCAGAATTGCCCAGTCCTCTCTCCTGGCCTGGTGTAATCCACTCCACCCCTCAGGCTGTGTGACAGAGCGGTCCGCGTACGTCCTGCAGACCACTCCCTCCCCCGTTCCCTTTGCTGACTCATAACCTTCACCTTGAGTTTACTCCAAATTAATGAAACCTTTAAATCTATCTACACGTCTAATAGCCTACCTGCTTTTCCATCTCTTCACCTACTTATTCAGCCACTTATTCAAAAATATTTATTAAATTGTCCATAATATGCTAAATAGTATATTAGATGATGAGGTAAAAAGAAATTCTGACAGGGATGTTTATTCTTGGGGAGCTCATAGAATAACAGAAAAGAAAAACATAAATAACTGCAACTTCATGCTTCATGGGTGTTTTATTATGTTAATGGAAAAAGACACAGTAGGTAAAGGATGGTTATGTTTCGTTTGGGGACTCTTGATTGCTCAGAAGCATTCCAGGGTGCAACTTGCCTGCACCTTGCCTGCACCATGGACGCATTCAGCTACATCCTTTCAGCCATCTCTCACCAAAATGACTAGGAGGAGGAATGCCCAACAGAAGAAAAATACAGAGGATGGGCCTTCTGCAACAGAGCTAATGGCTATCGACATAGACAATATGTCAGAAAGGGAATTCAGACTAACAATTATCCAGGCAATAGCTAAGTTGGAGAAAGCCGTGGATGACAAAATGAAGTTGATTAGGGCAGAACTGAAAGCCACCAGGGATGATGTTCACAATGTTCTCAATGTCTCTGTACATTAGAATTATAATTGATTTTAGCTTACACTTTTTACTTATTTGATTTATTATAAAATTTATCATTTGAATATGTATTACCATTAAAATAAGAGAAGTGGTACGTGTTGGTCAGGACTCTCCAGAGGAACCAAACCAATAGGATGGATATAAATTTTCTAAGGGAAGAACTCGTGGGATTGCAGAGGCCAGCGTGTTCAAAGTCTGCAGGGCAGGCCGGACACTCGGGCAGGATTTTGGGGTTAGTCTTGAGGCAGAATTCCTTCTTCTCCAGGCAACCTTGGCTTTTGCTCCTAAGACTTTCAAACGACTACATGAGGTCCACCCACATTATCAAGGGCAATTGCCTTTACTTAAAGTCAGCTGGTTACAGATGCCAATAACATTAACAAAATATCTTCACAGCAGCATCTAAACAAGCATTTGTCCAAACAGCTGGGTGCCTAACCTAGCCACGCTGATGCATAAAATTAACTGTCCCAGGATATTATGGACTGAATTGTGTCCCTCCAAAATTTATATGTTGGAGCCTTAATCCCCAGTAGGGCTGAATTTAGAGATAGGGTTTAGAAGGAGGTGATAAAGGTTAAATGAGCTCAGAAGGCTTGGGCATTAATCTGGTAGGACTGGTGTCCTTCTATGAAGAGGAAGAGACACAGAGATCTGAGGACTCAGCAAGAGCTGGTCATCTGCAGGCCAGAAAACTGGCTTTCCCCAGAAACCATCCTTGACGCACCTTACTCTTATACCTACCACCTCCTGAAATGTAAGAAAATAAATTCCTGTGGTCTAAGCCACCTAATCTGTGGTGTTTTGCCATGTCACCCTAGCAACAATAATACATAAGGTATTATTAAAGAAGAAAAAAGAGAGAGAAAGCCACCTACTGAAGACAATGATTGGTACAATACTAATATTCAACCTGGCTGTGTATCAGATTACCCAGGGAACTTTCACAAGCATTGTTCCCACGCCCAAACCCTGCGGTTCCCACTCAGTACTGGGGGATGAGGAAGGCGTGCACCCACATGCTGCACTGTTCACAGCAGCACGCTGCTGAGCAGAGACTCTGCAAAGAGGGTTGTGACATGGGACGCTGTAGTAAGGAGGAAATCTTATTATTTTTATTTGCATGATATATATTTGTATCATATATATATTTGGGCCTGAACGATATTGAATGTGAGGACTGACGTCCGTGCTCCTGCGGGCCCAATATCAGGTAGTCACTCTAACGAGTAAATGGAATGAGGTCCTCACCGTGACGAGTCAACCTCTGATGGGTTAACCCAGGACAGGTTTTCTGCACTCCTTTGTTCACCCTCAACAAACACTGTTATGGATACCATACGTGCGGCCAACTTACAGAGGGCAAGAAATAGATTTATGGGTATAATCAAATCTCAGTGAAACAAATCCCCACAAAATGGACAACTGGCTTTAAAGGACTCCAGTACAGAAAGTGATTATTAACATAAGGCTCACAGTGCAAGCACAGGTGACCAACAGGAGCGGGCAGAGTCTCCTTTAGTCTTCAAAAGAGGCAAAGGCTAATGGTCTCATCGAGTTTGACCAGAGTCAGTCCAAGACCCTCAGAATTGTCAGAAGACCATTAATGCAGATTTACATTCACCCACATTAGCCATCATACTGTGCACTGAAATATTAGCAAAGGATAATTTGAAGTGGTGGCAATTTTGGGAAAATGTATGTCTTAATCCACTTTATCTTTAATGTAAGATTTTTCATATCTCTTTTGGGATACATTTCATGATTCATATAGTACATTAGCACATTAGTGCACATGGAGTCTACCAGATGGTGCTGAGAACTGGAATGGGCCATAAGACTTGAGAAAATGACAGTTGTTGGGGTCCTTGATAATGACGGTCTCCGTGGGATTGTTGGGTTGACGTCTTGCTTGAAATACACTCGGATGAGAATAGAGGTGAGAAAGTGAAGACAAAAAAAAAAAAAAAAGTGAGAAAGTGAAGACAAGTCTTCTCAGGAAATTTGCTCTCAAGGGTCAGGGTGAAATAGACTAGGAGCTTACGGGATAATTACGCCATGGAAGGATGTTAGAAAGGGAGAAAACACGGCATTTTTAAATGCTGATGCAAATGACCCTGTGAAATTAAAATTTGATTACATAATATGTAAAGGGAGTAATTTTAAGAGCAAAATTCCAGAACAGATGAGAAGGGGGGGGGCGGAGTCTGGTTCACAGCAGGAGAGCTGGCCTTTGCCAGGACAAGAATCCATCCACTGTCATTGGAGAGTCAGCAGAGTTTATGGGTATAGACCGAAGCCACGGGCAGAGCTGGGAGAGGGTAATGAAGTTCTCCTCTGATTGCTTCTCCATGAAATCAGGAGCAAGTCTGTCAGGGGATGAGAATCTATGTGCACCGATATCTGCAGCTCTTCACCTAGTGACCATAAGAAGCTTCATAGCAAAGGATGACCCACATTATGCAACTAGTAAAATCTATGGTTTTCCCTGAATGTCTTGAATAGCAAGCATTAAACACCACAAACTCTCAATAACAGCTCATCAACTTCTAATTTCTTGTTGTTATGGAATTAGAGTAAAACCCTCGGGGCCCCTGGGTGGCTCAGTGGGTTAAAGCCTCTGCCTTCGGCTTGGGTCATGATCTCAGGGTCCTGGGATCGAGCCCCGCATTGGGCTCTCTGCTCAGCAGGAAGCCTGCTTCCCCCACTCTTTCTGCCTGCCTCTCTGACTACTTGTGATCTTTGTCTGTCAAATAAATAAATAAAATCTTAAAAAAAAAAAAAACCCTCATTCTCCCTTTTATGGACCACTCCACACTGATGTTCTTCATATCTGGATCTGGATCCACTGCCCACTCTTGTGTCTCCCACCACTCTTGTCCCACCGACTCCAATTTTTCTGTTACCATGTCCTCCCCTCTGGATGTTCACTCCCATTTTCAGAAAAATCCAGTCTTGCTGAAAATCCCCATAGAATAGATTCAGCCCCAACTCTACAGCTGCATGAAATTGTGTTTGTTCCCCCAAACATAATGACACGCCTGTCCCAACTGAACTCTCTTTGCCCAAATCTTCAGTGCTCATGTCTTATCAGTGTGTCTCCCACCAGGTGCTTACGATCTGAAAAGCGAATGTCCCACTCTCCATGAAGATGCTTCCTGCCTCCTGCTGTGAAGTAGCCCTCGGACAGCAGCTCTGGGGTTGACCAATTTCCGTCTTGGCTCCCAGTGTCTTGCTGGCATGGGCCAGTAGAAGCAGTTCAAAATGAGAAGAGAGCCCAGAGGGAGGGCTTCTAGAGAGGCCCTTCAGCACTCTGAGCCAGGACATGGGACATAAGTCCTCTTCCGGTTATTAATTTTCTCCTTCACACCTAAGTGCTAGCGAGGGAAGAAATGGAATGGAATGTCTCTCAGCCTGCAAGCCACAGAACTTGTTGATGAGAAGTAGCATCAACTTAGAGAACCTTGAGAGGAGGGTTGGGGCACGAGCTGACACCCCAGTAGGCAAGGAGTTATCACTTATGAGGAACTAAATATTGCAAGTTTCTGTGAAGGAAAAGAAGTTTTTCCATTATTCATGCAAACACAGTTAATGATTTCATTTCACATTCAACCAGGGAGGCCTAGCATGACTAAAAATAGAAGCTGATCTCAAATGCCACAGGCATCGGTTTCATTGGTACCTATAAAGAACGAAGCACTTCAAACAGAATAATAAAAATAGTACCACATTTGTTCATGATGGGTAAGAAAATCCAGGCAAACCAAACTTTGCAGGCTTTTGTTTCTTGGGTAAAATAATTCTACTTGATTAAGTCCATGAAAATACCATCTCAGTTTATAGATTTAAGCCAACCTGCAAGATTCATATTAACTTTATTGATCTTAAACTTCATCTGATCTTGCCTGTATTTTACATTTAGTTCCATGCCAAAGAGATGTATGTTTTAGGGTATGAGTAAAATTTAGAGGCTGGCAGCACTAAGCCTTCACCACTATTCCCATTAACATTTTTCTAGCTATATTTTAGATAACATTAAGAATTTATTCATAGTTTTATTAGGTGGTATACTTGATTCATGTGGTGCTGCCCAAGCCTGCCAATAAATACTCGCCTGTCCAATGTATTTCATTCGCCTGAGGACAAGCACAGATCTATAAATCTTCATTCAGTGTCCCAGGATTCAAAATCTAGCCCAGGGTCCCTGCGCAAAGAGAAATTCAGAATCAAACAGTGCATGACAACAGCAAGAAGGGCAGAAAGGCACAAGACCAAAGTGATGTGGAGGCATATAAAGGAATATTTATTTGGAACCCAGAGAGGAGATGAGCACAGTGAGCCAGAGGCATTGGGTGGAACTCCAAGTTGAAGAACAGTTGGTCTGAGCCGTGACAAAGAGGCTGACCTTGGAGAGGTGGAGAGGAAAATTTGGAGGATGGTTGCCATTAGGTAGAGCAAAGAGATTGAGCAAAGTCAGAAACGTAGAAAATGCATAGCAACTTCAGACGGCAGTTTACCCAAGGCGAGCTCCTCGGAGGAGAGCGAGGGAGATGGAGTCTGGTATTAGAAGCCTTGAATGCCAGATCAAGGAATTCAACATTTATCCTCTAGATAATAGGGAAGCCTTAGATATTTTAGGGTCCACTGATAACTTCATAAAGCGTCAATTTAGGAAGGCTAGACTTCGTTGGCATACACAGGGAGAACGAGAAGCTATACTTTGGAAGCTGTTGCATGAGGGCAAGTAACAGGCGACAACGCTGCAGTGAAACGGTACGGGAAGGAGCGGACAGCTGGAAGCAGACGGGAAGGCTGGGGGCGGAGGAGGGTGCAGCAGCTAGCCGCAGGTGCTCAGGAGAAGGTTGGGGCGGGGACAAGAGCTGGGAATGGGAGTCTGGCCGGAAAGGGGCTTGCGAGTGGCCGCGTGGTGTCAAGCTCTCGGAGGGAGAGATGAGGAGGAGAAAATGAGTGCGTGGATTCTGAATGGCGGGGCTGTAAGCCTAACGTGGTTATTAGCCGCAGGAAGGAGCAGACGGAAAGCTGGATTCTAAAAGCAGCCGAACAGCTCTGAAGGACAAACTTCTGTTCAGATCCCAATGGTTTCAGAGTTTGGGGTTAATCGAAACTGTAGGTCTGAAATTGGAATTAATCGTTTTCTTTAATTTTATAAAAGAACACAGAAAATTAGTAAAAACAGATGGGAAAATAGGCTATTGCTAAGAATTTTTACATTATTAATTAAAAAATGATTTAAAACATTAAGAAATCATTGTTATGCTCTTATCAGACCTTTGGTTAATCTGGACTCTAGGTCTGGCTCCTTAACCTGCTACATAAATGTCTTGCATTGCTGGAGATGGACGGTAGGTGGATGATGGATTGACGGGTATCAGGGTGGTATTAGTTCTTGTGGTACACTAGTAACACCAGGATTCGTAAATAATTGCTTATATCCAAGAGAAAGTTATTTTCAATGAAAGAGGAAAATTTAACAAGCCTGAGATAATGTGCACCGTGGGGATGCTTCTAACTAAACCTTTGGAGAGAGGTTCAACTACATGACAGTGGGAGAGTTGCCATGTAAGCCAGGAGGCGGGAGACTAGGGTCACAGGCTCATTTCCATTCTACGAAACATCTGTGCTACCTAGTGCATGTCTTGGGCTATGCGTGGCTTCAGCCGTGAGTCATGGTAATTATGCCTTCCTTTGCCAGAGGCAAAATATTCCTTAGAGCCATTTTGTTGCCTAAGGCCTCTGATACAGATAATAAGAAGTGACAGGCCTCGCAGTTCAAACATGGTGGGAAGAACCCACGCAACAAGGCATCATTCTCCCGAGTCCCTACCACAGGAGAATGAAGGGGTAAAAAGCTCATGAAACACAAAGACAAAGCAAGGAGAACGGGAGACAGTGGTGAATGAAATCAAGTTTTGGGAGCTAGAGACCAGATGTACCGTGAGTGGTAACTCTTTTAGCAGAATGGGAAAAGTACAAAATAAGGGCCTTCGGTGGGAGATCCCAGGAGGAACGTGGTATCATGTCGCAAATGAAGAAAGTCCAGGAACCCAGCGGCCATCTATGGAGGAATGCCTGATGCCAGTGTGGGACGAGCAGAGTCCCCACCTCTATCCCAGCCAAATGCTGGCATTTTCTTGTTGGAGAGACTGGGCCACAGAGACTCTTCTTCGGGCGCCTGGCTCAGCCAAGGACAGGCTGCCTTCCTGAAGGTGAGTGAAAGTCTAGAATAGTGGTCTCCCAAGGAAGTCTCTGAAATGACGAGAATGTTCTATGTATAAGCTGCCGCATGACTCACAAGCCACTCTGGCTCTTGAACACTTGGAATGTGGCTAGTGCAAGGGAAGAAGTGAGATTTTCATGTTAATTCAGTTTAAGCCATTTAAATTTAAATAGCTCCATGTTGCCCGCTGTCGAAGAGCAGAGGTCTAGAACCTGCAGGTGGTGGTCCCTTTGCTCTTATTTTCCCCACCCAGAATCTAGGGTAACAGCAGCCAGCTTAGGGCAACAGGTGGAAGAGGATGGCAGATTTCTCCTGGGAAAACTGAGCTGCCCAAGAAGAAAAACCTAGACACAGATGCATCGGTGGGTTCTCTAGGAGAACAAGGTGATCTCCATCAAAATCACCTGCAGGACAACCCCCTTCAGGGAGGCCCTCACTTGCATGGTACGGTGAATTGGGGTTTTTATCAACTCCCTTTCAAATAAAAATGGGCAACCAAGCATTGTCAGTCGTTTGAAGAAGACCTCTAACATGCATCCACGAAAGGATAGGAAACTTTTCATGGGGGGCAGTGTGATGGTTATCAGGGAGCAGCCAGTACGAAGCCCCGGGGAAATTAAACCATAGAGAGAGAACAATTCAATCAGGGAGTGAAGAGGGAAGGAAGGTGAGGAAGTCTGACGAAGGCTGAGGTCAACAGTGAGAACACACAGTCCATGGCAAGAAGCCAGCTCCAGGCAGTGCAGGAAACTCTGAGCTGTTAGGTTCCCTTGAACTTCACGGGTGTCGCAGGGGCCACGTAGCCTCTCTTAGCTATACTGTTGTTCAGGCATAGTAGGGAAGAACAGCAGATTCAGGGCAAATTCTTCCCCACCATGGAGCTGAGGAACAGTAGCTGACATCTGGATTTGTTTTTGTTTTTTTTAAAGTAGCTCCATACCCAGTACAGAGTCCAAGGCAGAGCTTGAACTCAGGACTCTGAGATCAAGACGTGAGCTGAGATCTGACTCTTAACTGACTAAGCCACCCAGGAGCCCTGACATCGGCATTTTACTTAGAATGTAGACTAATTCAGCCTAGGAGCCCAAGCCCTCCAGAGCCCCTGGGAATGGTTCCCTTCCCCCCTCCCCTATTCCCCACACCCCCAGTGTGACGTGATGGAGGGCAGCGCCTATGGCCTGACAGCCTCCGTGTTCCATGATGGTCCTGAGTGGCTTGGGTTTCACAAGCAGCCTCATGAAATAGGCACATGACAATGAAAAACTTCCAATTTAAAGCAGCTTCGAATAAACATTTATTTAGAACAAGGAGATAATGAGCGATTATTTTCATTTCTAGAACATCACAGATGTTGTTCATTAGGGTATGTCAATCAGAATCAATTCTTTCATGTATGTGAGTTCATTGTCAAGAATTCCCAGGGACTCATTTGAATAAAGTTGAAGGGCTTCTTTATAACCCAAGTCTAGAATCTAAGGGAGCCATTGAGGGGGAAATGCAGAGGCTAGGGTGTCAACACACCAAGACATTTCAGTTGAGAGCTTAATACACACAGCCTTTTCATCTGTGTCCCTCATGATCAACAGAAGGTTTTTCTAACTGATTTTTGTTTAGGGGTTGCTGCTTGTAAAATGTGAATCAAGTAAAAAAAAAAATCTCTACATCGCAAGAACCAAAAAATACAACATAACTTGCATCCTGGAATTCAGCCTCCTAGCCAGCATTCCGTACATTATCAATATAACTAAACATTTCAGAAGTAGAAGATCTGAGTTCAGATCCCAGCAGTACTATTTGCTTGCTCTGTGACCATGGGAGAACCACCTAACCTGTCCATCTGAACTTTGGCTTCCTTATCTGATACACGTGGTACTGGGCTGTAAAGTGAGGAGTATACTAAGCATGAAAATTCCAGTTATTAAAGAGAAGACAGAGTCCAGAGAACCCATACCCTAGCCATGGCTACCCGTGAATATTAATCAATATTTAGTCATCCGAAGAAATGTCTATCAGAGCCACTTGATTAACTTAATATATTATATTTAGCACAATACAGTTCCTATTGTCTCCAAAAGACATTCATCAATATTTACATTCTGTTCCTCTGTTTATTGAAATTTCACAGAAAACTGCCATTGGCTGGGCGCCTGAGTGGCTCAGTGGGTTAAGCCGCTGCCTTCAGCTCAGGTCATGATCTCAGGGTCCTGGGATCGAGTCCCGCATCAGGCTCTCTGCTCAGCAGAGAGCCTGCTTCCTCCTCTCTCTCTCTCTCTGCCTGCCTCTCTGCCTATCTATGATCTCTGTCTGTCAAATAAATAAATAAAATCTTTAAAAAATAAATAAATAAATAAATAAAAGAAAACTGCCATTGGCATTTTCTATAAAATGAGCAAAAAGTCACTTTCCAGAGCTATTTAAATAAATAGCACCGGGCACCTGGGTAGGTCAGTCAGTTAAGCACCTGACTCTTGATTTCAGCTCAGGTCTTGGTCTCAGAGTCGTGGGATCAAGCCCACGTCAGACTCCACACTGGGCTTCACACTGGGGCTGGAGTCCGCTTGGGGTGTTCTCTCTCCCTTTCCTTCTGCCCCTCGTCCCCCAGTAAATAAATAAATAGCACATACCTCTCTCAACAGACACACATTCTCAATGTACTTTGCTACAAGACATCCCTGCTGTGACTGATTTTGCCTGCTGATAGCAAGTTCAGGGATTTGTGGAACTAAAAGCACTATTTTTCATTTCCCTGTTGATAGTCCTGGAAGACCATGACCATGCACTGCCAAGTCTGGGGCGTAACCACGGCTGCAAAGACGACATTTGTCACTTAATTCAACACCCTTTACAATATTCTTGGCCATCATCATGCAAGGCCAGGCATGTGGTGAGCGACGGTACGGGGACAAAGACCTGAGTTAAAGCAACGCTAGCAGAAGAGCAAGGCCCTAAATTCTGAATTGGGGGCTCGGTCACGGAGGGGGCTCCATGCTGGGTGCGGAGTCTGCTTGAGATTCTCTCTTGCTCTCCCTCTGCCCTTCCCCTACTGTCTCTCTCCCTCTCTCTCCTCTTTTTCTCTCTGTAATGAATAAATCAGTCTTAAAAGAAATAATAATTAACAATGGGGCAACACCTGAGCTGCCAGTGCTGGTGGAGCTTAGCAGAGGAGGGAGGTCAGAGCTGCACAGCCCGCACGTGAGCTCGCGGGGGTGCGAGTCTACCTCTCCCCGGGGTGGGACTGGTCATCGCAGCGGATTCTGCCATGTCCCTGCTTTGAGTTAAGGGCTTTAGACATTTCAGACGAAGATAAATTTTAAGACCAGCTCAAAGATCCTATCCGCTGAGAGTTCCAAAAAATGTTTTGTTTTGTTTTACTTTTGGATCGTAGGTCACTGCAAGAAATAAAATACAGAAATACATGAAAATTAGTCTATGAACAAAATATCCAGGTCTTCATTTACGGCCAGGGTTGAAGCAGCTCTTGCTTCACCTCTGCCCTGAAGCGGCAGAGAGTTCAGAAGAGCACCCGGCCGCGGCTGCCCGGCCAACAAGCGCAGGGTGTCCGCTCGCACGGCAAGAAGCCAGTAACCTGACCGAGGGGGGAGGTAGGTCAGCACACGGATTTGTCAGCATTTTTTCAGCTGTGTGGCCTAGGCAAGTCACCTCTGAACACAAGGGCTCGGCTTCCTCATCGTGAACTACAGGTAAGGGCATGTAAAGCATTTCGCATTTACCTTGCAGGGTTGTTGGGAGAGCAGAGGAGAAGGACAGTGTTGAAGGAGGCCATCGAGAGGTCGTGACCGCTGGTTCTGGGCACCTGGTGGCTTCTCACCTCCTCCTCTGCCCTCGGAATATACATCTGGCCCCTGTCCCCATGCCCGCTGCCATTTCAAGGCGTGGCCTTGAGAAGCAACGCATTGCTGGGACCATCTGGCCTGAACGTGTGACTGAACTCTGTGAAGGTGTCGCGACGCTCTCGGGGGATTCTGGCAGGTGGGCCTGCGGGTCTGCTCGGCCCGCGGGTCTGCTCGGCCTGCGGGTCTGCTCGTCCCGCTGTCGAGACAGGCCTCTGTGAAATTTCCCTTGCTTATGAAACCTGCGCATACCCGTGGACGCGGCGCCCCTCTTTCCTGAGTCTCTCCTTGTGAACCGTGGGTAGGAGCTGGTTTGCGAACCAACAACAAGATGGTCAGAGGTGAGAGGAGGGAGGAGGTAGAAGAGCTGGGCTTGGGCCTTGAACTTAGCCGGCCGGCATTCCGCGCCCGGCTCTGCCGCTGACTCCCTTCACCTCTGAGCTTTGCCAAGCCATTTGCCCTGGTGTGCAAGGGTAACGCTGGTCGCCGTAGACACGCGGGAGGCGCGAGGAATGCTGCTTCACATTTAAGAGCTTATCACACCATAAGAAATTCATCGTGATTTCTGGCTATAAAAGAAAGAAACTTATAGAATAAGAAAGGTTCATAAGGAAAAGGTTTTGAAATGTAAAATCTCCTCCTTTGCTTCCCCTTCTGCAGAGTGGGTGGTGAAGGAACCAGGAGATACTCAGCCCTCCCCCAATCAGTATAAATTTTGCTAAGCAAAATATAATTTTGCCAGGGACAAAATGTGTTGCTAGTAGAATGAGGGTTGGTGTTTTTGGAAGCAATCGGTATGATAGCCATGCTTTCAGCCTTTAACCCCTTGGGCAATTTCTGTAATGATTCTGTTCATACTAACAGACTTAGCTTTGCATTTCTGTATCAGACCTTACAGCACATTTCAATAGTATCCACACTGCCAATTTGAAAAACTCATCATCTAAAGGCATATTTACTATTTTTCTAAAGCTAATCATTAAGCAATTGTAATGATCCAATACAAACATTAAATTATTAAAATACTGACATAAGAAGATTTCTCACTACAGGCTTTGGGAGAAACTTACTTGTTTGCTACATAGATTTCATAGCTATTTAAAACAGTCTGTTTCTATACAGCTCTCATTACCTATTCCATTATTAAGAGAGAGAACCCAAAGACAAAGGTAGTCAGAGGGTAGTCAGAGGGCAGTCAGAGGGCCTTTCACAGCTCTTCAGGGTCAGATGTTCTCTTACAGGTGTCTGATCCTCTGAATCCGTAACACTGGGTGAGCACAGAAGCACTCCGCACGAATGGACGCAGTACCTCCAAGATCAGGCCCTGCCAGCATGGCTAAGGCACATGGAGGAGGAGCCTAGATGCCCGTGGTCCCCTTCTTGCTACTCTGCTTTCTCTCTCACTGCCTTTTCCTCAGAGATGAAGACCCAGAGCCAAGTGAGCTTCCCAAGGCCACAATGCTGGGTCAAGTTTCCTGATTCCCAGCCCAGTGCTCCTCTACTGCTCCGTTCCATCTGGGATCCAGGGAGCGAGCTAATGTGGAATGAGCTGGACTTGAACTATGGTAAGACCACTGGAAGCATTCATGAACACAACACTGCACTGTAGTTCTGCCAGGAAGAAGGCTGAATTCTCTCGGATTTTGTGTTTTGATGTTTGGCAGGGCTTCGAGTTATGAATGGCTTTCCATTATTCTCTTGTATACAATAAATATTCAAATCAAATTTCCACACATCACTCCTTACGCTTTTGGAATAAATATCTGTCAACGACTTGATTCTACAGAAGTTATTGTGGGATAACAGAAACACACAGTAATTATCCCAACACCACTGCTGTCACCACACCCTGACGGCAAGACTGATGCCATCCACAGGAGCAGAGAAACGAATGTCTGCGGTTAAACGTCGGTGTGTCGCGTACCCACCATCCTTGTCAATTACATGCTCCCACAGAGCGAACTGAAGATTTATTTACAACCCATTTTTCTAGGCATTGATTAAATTTTTAGCCATTCTAGTGTTGGAATATTTAGTCTCGAGATGAAGAAAGACACATTTGGTTGTGTTTATTTTCTGGAAACACATAAGAATATATTCTTCAGAAAAATAAATTTTGTGAATAAGCATATTTACAAAGTCATAGTTATGTATAGACTTTTTAAAAAATTTTTTGAAAGAGTATTTATTTATTTGGGAGAGAGAGAGAGCACAGAAGGAGAGGGAGAGGGACAAGCAGACTCCCCGCTGAGCAGAGAGCCAGACATAACGCTCAAACCCAGGATCCTAAGGTCATGACCTGAGCCAAAGGCAGTCACTTAACCGACTGAGCCACCCAGGTGCCCCAGTATGTACAGACTGTTTAAACAAAGTATCACAGCATGGTTACTATGAATGCTGCTAAGAGACTAGATGTTAAAAGTTTTCACCACCAGAAAAACAAATTATAATTATGTATGGTGATGGATGTTAACTTGACATTGTGGTGATCATTGCACAATATATACATACATTAAATTATTGTATTGTACACTTGAAACTACTGTAATGTTATATGTCATTTATATCTCAATAAAATTGTAGTGTACTTTATTAAAAAAATAAAAATAAATAAATGATCAGAAGTGATCATGGCGTACCTCCCCATTAAGTTCAAATCCTATAAGCTTGCTGTCTGAACAGTTAACGTTTGAGAAGTACGAGATGCTAAAATAATGCTACCTGAGTTGGTTCGGATTACTATAACAAAAGCAATATAAGCTGAGTGGCCTGTAAACAACAAACACTTATTTCTCTGGAGGCCGGGAAATCTACGACACTGGCTGACTTTGTGCCTGGTGGAAATCCACTTCCTCCCTCATAGACAGTGTCATCTCGCTGTGTCCTCATGCAGGAAGGGAATAGGGAGCTCTCTGGAGCCTCTTTATAAGGACCAGAGTCCTATTCACAGGGGCTCTTGCCCTTATGACTTAGTGTCCTTCCAAACGCCCCACCTCCCAATACCATCACCTTGAAGGTTAGGATTTCAACATATAAATTTAGGGGTTAGGGGGAACATAAATGTTCAATTATAAATACTTTTGGTTAAAAATAAGCAAAGGACATTTATATCACACAAAAGAAGATGACCCCTTTTATACATTTTATAAATTTTTATTTATTTTTTAAATTTGTTTTCAGTGTTCCAGAATTCATTGTCTATGCACCACACCCAGTGCTCCATGCAATCCGTGCCCTCCTTAATACCCACCACCAGGCCCTCCCAACCCCCCAACTCCCTCCACTCCAAAACCCTCAGTTTGTTTCTCAGAGTCCACAGTCTCTCATGGTTTGTCTCCCCCTCCAATTTCCCCCTACACCCTTCTCCTCTTTTATATTAATGATAAGTTCAGTCTTACTGCAAATAACATGATATATTGAGTCAATAATCAGCATGATGAAATTAACTTTTATTATTTTTAAACCAATTTATTGAGGTATGATTGACCTTAAAAAAACTGTACACATTAAATGTATACAACTTGTGAAGTTTGGAGATAAATATATTATCACCACAATCAATGCCATCAACCTATCCATCGCCTCTAAAAGTTAGCTCTTGATTGATTGATTGATTGATTGATAAGAATATTTAACCCCAAACATGAAAAGGTGATCAACATAACTAGCCATCAAGGAAAGGCAAATTAAAACCACAGTAAGACATCACTTCTTGGGGGCGCCTGGGTGACTCAGTGAGTTAAGACTCTGCCTTTGGCTCAGGTCATGATCTCGGGGTCCTGGGATCGAGCCCCACATCGGGCTCTCTGCTCAGCAGGGAGCCTGCTTCCCCCTCTCTCTGCCTGCTTGTGATCTCTCTTTCTCTTTCTGTTAAAAAAAAAAAAAAATCACTTCACATCTGTCAGGATTGCTATTATTGAAACCAAAGGGGTGCCTCACTGGGTTGGTTGGAAGAGTGTGCAACTCTTCATCTTGGGATTGTAGGTTTGAGCCCCATGGTGAGTATAGAGATTGCATGAAAATAAAACCTTTAAAACAGAGGGCATCTGGGTGGCTCAGATGGTTAGGCATCTGCCTTTGGCTCTGCTCATGATCCTGGAGTGATAGAGTCCTGCATTGGGTTCCCTGCTTAATGGAGAGCCTGCTTCTCCCTCTGCCTCTGCTTCTCTCTCTCTCTCTCTGTCTCTCATGAATAAATAAATAAAATCTTTAAGAAAATAAAAATTAAAAAAATTTAAAAAACAGGGCATGTGGATGGTTCAGTTGGTTAAGTGTTTGCCTTGGCTCAGGTCATGATCTCAGGGTCCCAGGACTGAGCTCCACATCGGGCTCCTTGCTCAGCAGGGAGTCTGCTTCTCTCTCTTCCTCTGCCTGCCACTCCCTCTGCTGTGCTCTCTCTCCGACTCTGTAAAATAAAGAAAATTTTAAAGAAAAAATAATTAAAAGATAAAAAACAAAAACACAAGTGCAGACAAGGACATGGAGAAAAGGGAATCTCTGTGCACTGTTGCTAGGATTATAGATTGGTATAGACACTATGAAATACAGTCTTTAGAAAAATCATATATGGAACAACTATACGTTAGAGCTGTTCCTCTACTAGGTAAATGTCCTAAGGAGTTGAATTCAGAATCATTCTCTCTCTCTCTCTCTCTTTTTTTTTTTTTTTTTTTTGAGAGAAAGAGATCGAGCCCATGCAAGAGAAGCGGAGAGAGGCAGAGGAGAGGGAGAGAATCCTGGAAGCAGGCTCCACACCCAGGACCGAGCCCAACCCGGAGCTTGATCTCATGACCCTGAGATCATGACCTGAGCCAAAATCAAGGGTCAGACACTCAACTGACTGAGCCACCAGGCACCCCTGAAATCACAATCTTGAAGAGATGTTTGCTTTCCTGTGTTCGTTGCAGCATTATTCATAGTAACAAAGACATGGAAGCATGCTAATTGTCCATCGGTGGATGAACAGATAAAATATGATGTGCACACACATTATTCAGCCTTATAATAAAAAGGAAATGCTGGGACGCCTGGGTGGCTCAGTTGGTTAAGCGGCTGCCTTCGGCTCAGGTCATGATCCCAGCGTCCTGGGATCGAGTCCCACATCGGGCTCCTTGCTCCGCGGGGAGCCTGCTTCTCCCTCTGCCACTCTGTCTGCCTATGCTCACTCTCTCTGTCTCTCTGACACATAAATAAATAAAATCTTAAAAAAAAAAAGGAAATGTTGTCATTTGTGACAACATGGATAAACCTGGACACCGTTATGCTAAGTGAGGTAAGCCAGATTCAAAAGGACAAATACTGCATGATCTCACAAAGATGGGGAATGTACAACAATCAGACTCACAGAAGCAGAGTGTAGACTGCTGGTTCCCAGGTGCTGGGGGGTGGGGCATGGGGGTATGGGTCAAAGGGCACATGGTTCTGAAAAAGGGGCAAGTCCCAAAGACCTACTGTACATCACAGTGCCTACATTAACAGTATCAGACCATGTGCATAAAAACGTGCTAAGAGAGCAAACACTGCTTGTGTTTGTAGCTAAAAGTTAAAAGAATTATACAAACAGAAGTCCATTTCTTTTTTCCTTTTTTTTATTTGACAGATAGAAATCACAAGTAGGCAGACAGGCAGGCAGAGAGAGAGGAGGAAGCAGGCTCCCTGCTGAGCAGAGAGCCCGATGCGGGGCTCGATCCCAGGACCCTGAGATCATGACCTGAGCCGAAGGCAGAGGCTTTAACCCACTGAGCCACCCCGGCACCCCCAGAAGTCTATTTCAATCTTTTTGTCTGTAGTGATTTGGATCCATACTCTCAAAGGAAAACTGCCTTTAAAATTTCTGACCTACTACCAGTGATAAACTGTTGTGACAGTACAGTGAAAAAAAATCCCATGACAAAACATAACAAAATATATCATAACAAAACATAACAAAAATAACAAAATACCCAGGAACCAGCTTAATAAGATGTGTTATGAACAAGATATGCTACTTTTATAAAGAAAACCAGGAAAATATTTTATAGGAAAATAAAAATGACTTGAAAATATAAAATCTGTTGATAGAAAGACTGACTACAGTTATTTATAAATTTCTCAAAATTAAATAAAAAACCCAACAGTATATTTTCCTAATCTCACCAAATAAACTCAGAGTGCTTTTGGAAAAAATAAACAAAAGGTCGATAATCAAAAAGATACTGTAAGATTAATGAAAGAAGCTTTCTCTAAAAATATTAAACTGAATATCAAATAACCAAAGCAAAAAAAAAAAAAATGTAAATGTTAAGGATGGGTCATTTAAGAATGATGACGATCTAGGTAATTTGGATTTATATTTTTACAGTCTCTGTGGTTTCTAGGGTGGCCATGAAACTCTTCTCCGTGTAGACACAACACAAGATTCCTGAGAAGCAGGAGTCACTGTCAGCTTCACTCCCCTTCCTCGCTTGTATCCGTTTCAGAGGTGTGGGTGCGTGATGTAATTTGGTTCCACAGCACGTTGATTTTCTGTTTCTCTACTGGTTTTGTCCGTCACCTTATAAACATCTTTTTATCACAAAAAAAATCCTCCCTTGACCCGCACCCTACCCGCAGTCCCCTTCTCCTCCTCCAAAGCACATCTCTCTGAGAGGAGGTTTGTGGGCATTGCCTCCCACACACACACCCACGAGTCTTCCTTGCCCACCACCTGGCTACATGGCACTTACACTGCACGTGGAAATGTCACCTCTGAGCCCATGTTACAAACCCAAGGGTCACATCTCTGTCTTCATTTGACTGCACCTGCTAGAGGCATTGGTCCCAGTGGGGCAGTTCACCTTTCTTGAAGGATTTTCCATCCTGGTTTCTGTTCTATTTTATCATTCATTGTATTATATAACTCATTATATAACTCATTATATCTCACTTGTTAGTGCTTCCCCATGTTGCTATGAGCTTGAGAGCAGACCGTGAATCACAGACTCATTAGCTTTACTTTTAAATGTGAAGCTATTATAAATAATTAGTATTTCTGAAAAGTCTGTCCCAGATTTATGGTGGTATTAGAGGACATGGGAAGATTATGTAACATAACACTGGTCACCATGATCCACATGGTAAGTGGGAGACAGCATTCATATGAATGAAATATTTGGCAAATGCCATACCGTGGTGTATAGTGGACATTTAAGTTGAGTGGTATATTAGTCAGGGCTATGTTTATGTATATTTACAAATCTTTCTCAACTTATGACAGGGTTATATGACAGTAAACCCACTGTAAGTTGAAATATATCATAAGTCAAAAATGCACCTAACCTACCAAGCATCATAGCTTAGCCCAACCTCCTTTAAATATGCTCAAAACACTTACCTTAGCCTATAACTGGGCAGAATCATCCAACACAAAACCTATTTTATATAAAATGTTTATTATCTCATGCAATTTATCAAATGCTATACCAAAAGTGAAAAACAGATTGTTGTGTGGGTATAGAATGGTTGTCATTGTCTCAGATCACGTGGCTAACAGAGTTAGGGCTCCCTGCCACCGAGAGGGTCGTGAGTAACATGAGAGAGGGTCATACCACCAGCTCAGGAAAAGATAAAAATTTAAACATCCAAGTATGTTTTCTACTGGATGCGTATCACCTTTGCACCATCCTAAAGTTTGAAAAATCCGAATGCAAACCAGGGTAAGCTGAGGACTGTCTATATGTGTATTTACACACACAGACATATGCTGTATACATATATTTATACACATATACATCTACATGTATGTATATACACACATATATACATGTATATACACATGTGCATACAACATAGATACACACATATCCACATATATCTTTGTGTGTATACAAAATAAATTTATTAAAATAATTGGCTCACTCAGGAAGGAGGCCAAGAAGCCCCTCAAACTTCCACCTGGAGAAGCAGGAAAGCCAATGATATTACCAATCTAAGTTCAAAGGCCTGAGAATGAGGGATGCTTGCGGTGTGACTCCCAGTCTGAAACCAAAGGCCTAGGAACTGGGCAGTCACTGGGCTTCAAAGGCCCAAGAACCAGGAGCTCTGATGTCTGAGGGCTGGGGAAGATGGATGTCCCAGTTCTAGCAGAGAAAGAAAGAATTTACCCTTCCTCCACCATTTCATTCGACCAGGCCTTCCAAGGATTGGATGATACCCACCCAATAGTGAGAGCAGATTGTCTTTACCTGTTGTGCTAAATGTTCATTTCTTCCAGAAACGCCCTCACAGACATACCCAGAAATGATGATTCACCAGTTCCTTGGGCCTCCTTTAACCACTCAAGTTGACATAAAATTAAGCATCATAGGTGGCAAAGAATATAAATTACTTATCTTATTTTTTAAGTAAAGATATTTTTCAAGCCATAGCAAATGTGGTTGGAAGGGGCCATATGTGTGACCTAGTGTTACTTGATTTTGTTGGTTCACTCTAACAACTTTGAGTGCAACAGGTAGAATTCAAGACACATTTCACCAACAGCATTCCTTTGATCTTTGGTCTGAATAGATGTTTTCAGTCATACAGTAATTTTCTTACTATTTGGTTCTTTCTAGATGCTATCTAAACTAGCCTTTTTTATGTCAATAACTTCGTAGAAATTGCAATAAAATACATTATCTCAGTTTATATTAGTTGTGGTTTAGTGCTCCGGTGAGATTGGAGATAAATTCTAAATCTCTGAAGAGCTGGGAAGAGCACTCTACTTCCAGCAGTAGGACAAACTCTAGGAGAAGGTTTGGGGGGGTTTGCACATAGAAACGTAGACACACATTTGAGACTATCTTCTTCTGACTATTCACGTCTAGTGGATGATGAGCAAAGAGAAGGGGAGCATCCACAGTCTTGCACCTCTGTGTCGATGTCATGAAGTTAGAAACAACCAGCCAACATTGACTTGGGGAATAAGAATCCACATAATGGTCCCAATAACCAATCCAAAATCTAGATGTCTATATGATTGTTTGGTATCAGTAAACATGATTTTATTAGTTCTTTCTCTTTCTAATGTTTATTTATTTGGTTTTAGAGAGCGGGAGAGCAGGGAGAGGAGCAGAGGGAGATGGAGAGAGAGAATTTCACACAGATTCTGCGCTGAGCATGGAGCCTGACGTGGAGCTCATCTTCACAACCCTGAGATCGTGACCTGAGGTGACTCCAAGAGTCAGATACCATCCACGGAGCCACCCAGGCACCCTCTATTAGTTCTTTAATGGGAATAACAATATCTGGGCTAATGAAAAAGAAAAGTCCAATAAAAAATTGATGCTCATCCTTCTCTCAACGGCATCATGATCTGAAGAGGGTTGAGACGATTATAAATGAGCTTCAGACCAGTTTTCCGTGTGGTGGTTGTAGTAGTCACAGATAAGGTAACTGGGAAGAGTCACGTGGTTCATCGTCTTACTGGACTATGTCTCATAAGCAGCACGAGGAAACCTCTTTACTAGAGCAAGGACTGTAGACCCCAGAAAAGCTGTGTACGGCAAGACCCATGTTGGTCAGCTCCCCTCATACCCACTGAGAAACTCAAGTCTCGTGAAAGATGAGCACATACGTAATCACAGGGTTAGTAAAGCAGTCCACGGGTCAGAAGCCAAATGAGTCAAAGAAATGGCTTCACCATCTGTACTTCTATTGGGGCCATTCTGTTTGCTCCAATGGAAACCTTGGTGGATGTTTGACAAGGAAAAGCTTGTCTGTTAAATGGCACCTGTGCCATGTGGTTTTGGCTGCCAGTTCACAGCCAGCATAGAGACCCTTATTAGGGTGACGGCGTAGCCTGCGTCTGGCATAGTTGGGAAGACCCACCGGATGTCCTGTGGGGGATTAGTCACCTCATCCAGGTCGAGCTGTCAGCAGGAAAGTGAGACTATTAGGTACAATAGTTTGTTGGCAAGTGTGTTAAACATGAATCAAAGAATAAATTACCTCCATAAATCACTTCACGGAGCATAACTCAGAGTCTGTGCCCAGTATTTGATAAAACCAATAATAACCAGCACAACAACACAACCATTTTTTTCTAGAACATTCACACATTTAATTTAAAGAAGTTCTAACTCCTGGCCACAAGAAAAGGTGCGCCATGTTTTCAAACTAAGTGGCTCCTGGGCTCCCCTCCTCCCAAGGACACACTGAAGATAGAGCCACACAAAGAGCAGTTTCCTCTGAAAGAAATCAGAAACTAGCTGGAGGACCCTTATCCATCAGTGGAATGAGAAACCCACATGGAAACAGGTCGGAAAGACAGACACTCTCCACGTAAACCTTACCCCTGGCTCAGCACCACATGATCAGGAAGGAGCTCCCAGCCCCCAGCTTCTGCCTGAGGAGCAGATGTAATAAAGATGGGTTGCTTGTTTTATTTCGCGTATCCCCCAGTTAGCTAAAAGCACTAGTGTGGATGCAAGCTCAATCAAGCTCATTAAACTCTGTCTTTCTGAATTTCAATTACAAAGAACAATTAGTCTATGCTTCTTAACCAACTGAATAGAATTGTACACAGAGGGAAAGCAACACCAAAAATTAAGGGGAAAAGGTTTGAAGGCAGAGGCTGATGCTTGCTTCCCAGAACTGACAGCGGTATAGCTCCATACCAGAGCTCCCCCATGGCTGGCCCGGCCGTGAGCCATTGTCTGAGCACACTGGTGAGCGTAATATCCAAAATGAAGAGCTGAGGAGCCTGTGTAAATGAGCATTTTAGCTGTAGACAATAGTTGAAGAACTCAAAAATATCACATTACTTGAGTATTTGGGGACAGGAAGATAATTCTAGCTCATTCGCACTCGGCATATCCACATCATAAAACGCCTGCTCATCAGATAGCTGAAGTAATGTCGGTGACGAAGGGACAAAGAGAAGGGAACCCAGGATTAAAAGGTGGTGTCAAACTCTCTTTCTCACTTTGAGAAGATGAGGAATGTTTAAAGGGAACTGTAATTTAACAATGTAGAGAGAGAGAGATGTCCTTGTTTTCATCAGAAATCTAATTTCCAGAACTATATTTTCAACATGTGAGGAAAGTATGTGAAAACATGACAAAACTGAAGCTGTTTTAAGTTAAAATATGCAGACTAACATCCTTTCAGCTTTACGTTCATTGGAGCCTTGAGCTTAGCAGACAGGTGTGCCCACACGCACACAGGCACACGTCCGGCACACTCTACTGGGATTTTGTCCATATTTAAGAAGATAGGTGACAAGTAATACCACACACTACTCTGACATATTACAAAATATTTTTGACCACCACTGACTCCAGACCAATGAAAATGGAATGCAGGACTGAATAATCCTTACGAGCGATTGATCTCAGGAAGGACAGAAACAAACAGAAATGACATCATTGGCTTGGACAGACAGAAAGTTTTGTTTTCTGAATTCTTACCAAATTACTGATGGTGTATTTTTCACTGATAAGTGCCCTGGGGGTTTCAAGTAGACACAGCCTCATGACCACAGAGGAGAAATGTTCATTTTAATTAGGAAATCCTTTTTCAGCCTAGAGAGGGAGTTTTTCCAACAGAATGGGTGGGAACCCATCTTCCCCTGTCCCTCCCATTGATCCTGCTAATGAACTGAGCCTCATTAGAAGAACGAAGACGAAAATTGTCCTAAACTAGAAGCTAAAATTCTATCGATTAAAACAAAATGGGGACCATAACCCATATAACAGCTCCCAAGGACTTGCTTTATTTCTTTTCCTTTAAAAAAAATGGTAAGAACACTTACATAAGATTTGCCTTCTGAAGAATTTTTAAGAGTACAATACATATATTGTTAATTATAGCCACAACGTTGTATAGCCAATCTCTAGAACGTACTCATCTTGTATAATAGAAAATGTGGGTTTATCATTTTCATTTTTTTTAAAGTTTTTATTTAAATTTCAGTTAGTTCACATACAGTGTAGTATTAGCTTCAGGTGTACAATATAGTGACTGAGCACTTCCGTACGACACCCCGTGCTCATCACGACAGGGGCCTCCTTCGTCCCCGTCACCTGTTTCCCCCTCCCCTCCCCTCTGGGGATCATCTATATGTTCTCTAGAGTTAAGAGTCTGTTTCTTGGTTTGCCTCTCTCTCTATCTTTGTTCCCTTTGTTCATTTGTTTTTTTTTCTCCAAGTCCACATATGAGTGAAGTCAGTGACTTTGTTCAATTATCATTTGTTAATTAGAACTACTGGACATTGTATGGTGAGCCATGGTTCAATAAAAGAACACAGAGAAATTGGAAAAAAAACAATTATGCATGCAAAAGATGATGAGGGTCAACACCTGTGAAGGATCAAGGAACGCAGGGACAAGCATGGAGAGCCTTCAGGTCAGGATGAAAGTCTGTTTCTGGTAAAAGGACAGAGAACAGGAAGGCTTGGGCAGCCGAAGTCTCAGAGTGCGGGGAGTGCTGAAAAAGCCTTGCCACACGATGCAGAGTGCCTGGACTGACAGTGCCTCTAGGAGGAATCTGCCCTGGGAGGGTGGCCGGCTTCTGGTATGCCCACCATGCTCAGTCATTGACTAGATGCAGCCCCAGGGGAGTGTGGCTGGCTCGACTCACACGCACGGCAGCTGGAGGCTGTCATCAATCAGCCATGCCCTTGGAGAAGGTTCCTTCCAGAGGAGATCCTTGTGGGACTTCACAGTGGCCCTTCCCTCTTCTCTCTCCTTAATTCAGAGCCTCTGCTGTGAGAAGCATCTGTTATTTGTGAAGTTAGCCTTAATTTCCCTATCTTCTGGTCACAGCACCCAGATTTTCATTGGGGAAACCGCACTGCATTGTAGTCTGTGGTTTAGGTGAAACTGACTTTCTGCTCCTCTCCCTGCACGTGTGCTCGTACGACCCTACTCAATGAGAACAGGGTCCGTCCCCACCACAAGGGACTAATGAAGAGATGGACACAGCATTCAGAGCCTCTGAAATCATTCCAGGGCTTTTGCTTGGAAAGTTGAAAGCAGAGCCTGTATCTTTCTGTTGGGCTTGCCAAGGAAATTAGAATGAGCCTAGAGCCCTTGGAAGTGGTCTTGACATCACAAGGCAAAGTCTGCTGGAGAATGAAGCTGACAAAGAGAAAAAGGAAAGACAGAGAATGGAGGAAACAAAATTAAGACATTATAATTTCTGTTCAGCCCCTTGGTCCATTCATGCTTGGAGGCAGGGCTTTATCCCTAGACTCTTCAGTTAATGAGCTGATGGATTTCCTTTTCTGTTCAAGTTACTTGCCGCCATGAGTTCTGATTGATATATTTCGTTTTCACTAATAGCTTTGGTGGACCATAGCCCATATTCTGATCCTTTTGTAGCAGGTTGAGAATATGATTTCAGGCACTCTAGAAAAATTATACTAGAATAAATTTGTATTGCCTATGAAATTGATGATAAGAAAGTCTACTTAACGATATTAATGACATCATCCATATCAGCTAAGATCCACATAACATACCAGTTAATGTAACCAAGAATTTAAGACAAAGAATCATTAAATGGGTATAAAGATCTCTTAAGCAGGTAGCTAAATGGGTCAAAACAGAACCACTATGGTTCCACAGGACAGGCACCGAAGGAAGCTGCTATCATACCAGGGCTGTGGGGAAAATTGGAATAATTAAAAGTTGGAAGCTTGGAGAGAGGACCCCGCAGAACTGAAACTCAGATCTCCAATGAGGGTGTCTCTGGGCCAAAAAAGGGGCTTCATGGCCTGGGATCTTGGCATCTGAGGAGGGGCACTGCTGGCTAGTGCTGGCATCCCTGGGAAGGTGCCATAAATTTCATCCAGCCAGTGCGGAGAGAAACCTACAAAATGGACTCCACTCTTTCTATAGGAAGGAGGTGTCACTGCCAGAGTAAAGGTGCCTGGTGAGTTCAGAGTCACAGGAACAAGACAGACAAGAGGTCCAGTCTCCTTCCTCTGGTCTCCAGTAGTTCCCTACACCCTACAGGCAAAGCCTAGCAGTGATCCAGCCGGCCAAGGACTAACATGGTTTGCAGAGATGTGGCATAGAAAGGCGAGCTGGGAACTGAGAATCATTGACTTAACAGTCAGCACAGGGTCAGAGCCCTCCTCCCCAGTGAGCCCAGCAACACTGGCCAGAGCTCTGGGTGCCCAGCAAAAACAGATGGCCCATGCAGTGCTGAACCTCCACAGAAGTAACCTCATGACTGACAGCCCAGGAAATGCCCAGGAAGGTAATTTCAAATGTTGCAGAAAGCGTTTGTAAGCCATCAGAATGAGATCATTGGACATACCAGTTTAGGGATGGAACCTCAAAATTCATGAACCCTCAATACCTCAGGGCGGCCCTCAGCACCTCGACTGCAACTTGAACACGAAGACCCCATTTTTTAGTTTAACCCAGAATGACTTGCCCCTGAGTTCAAAAATAAATAGGTAGCCACATATTTTAAAAAATATATATCCAGTAAGTTAATTTTTTAACCTACTATTAGCTCAAGCAGAACTCTGAGTTTACTGTTTTTCTACTCAGTAAAGTTTTGGAAGGATAACTATATTATATGTTAAAGCCCTAAGTGGAAAGGTATTGGTTTTTGTTTTGTTTTGTTTTTATCTGAAAAGATCCATTTATCATTTTTCTGAGAGGCAGTCCTGATCCAACATAGCATACTTTGCACATAGGTCTACACCTGAGGCTTTTAGGTAAGTAGGGGAAAAAAATCCAAACTAATTTTGCAATTCAATTCTTACTTCTCCAGAGTGGATCTCCATGGTGAGGACCTCAGTGGAGCAGGATATTCGGAACATTTTTGTTGCTTCCCTTACCCTGACCATCAAGGCACATTCCTGTGGGGACATGGTGCTAAGTGCATGTGCATAGGCTGGTCCTGAGAGTGAGCCCGTGATTAAAGGAGACCCCATACAAGTCCACACGTATGGTAACTGCCCCACCCGGCTCATCTCTCAGACCTCCAAACGCACTCTATCAGTGAAGCTGAAAATATTGTTTGACCATCTGGGTCAAAATTTTTTCTGTCCATGACCATTTTCATATTCAAGTGTCTAGAGGCACAGTGAGCTCCAAGTTGTCATCCCTTGCTAACTCAAGGACCCACTTTTTTTTAATTTTTCAGTGTTCCAGAATTCATTGTTTATGTACCACACCCAGTGCTCCATCCAATATATGCCCTCCTTAATACCCACCACCAGGCTCACTTTTGCCGAAACTTGAGTGATTCCATTATTTGCAGAGTTTTGTCGACTTTCATTTCAAACACAGTAGGTGTCAAAAATTGCTTTCCATGGTAGTCAGTTATTTTTGTCTCTAAACACTACAATTTTGTTACAAAGAACTTACAGGGTTATGAACTTTGTTCTAATCTCCTATGTGCAAAAGAGCTGATAACACACTGTTCCCTATAATGCTAAAACCACTTGCTTGATGCCATGGGGATTTTTAAATTATTTGTTTCCAAGAGTTTCAAAGTATTTGAAGTTTTCATTCTGATTTTCTCTAAGCTCAAATGTCTGTTTTAAAATTATAAGACTCCTTGAGATTTCCTGGAGATTTGGTCATGTTGCTCATAAATACATTCTGGAAAAAGAAATAACACCTTTGAGTCGTTTTCCTAAACATCATCATAAGCCAGCGTCTATTAAGCACATATTCTGGGTAGTACATCAGGACACATTTTGAGGGTCAAAGTTGAGGGACTCCGTTTCCGCCACTGAAAACCATCCAGCTGACAACCAGAGAAAAAACAGTTCAGTGTTAAAAAGGGCATAACTTTGGGGACAGGATCATCTGAACTAACCAAAGGATATCTCCTGGAAACACATTTTGCAGACTCATCTGCTCTCTGACTTTGAAAAATGCAAACCAGACCATTCCTGGAGCTTAAAATGCTTGACTTCCAACAAGGTACATTTCTGAGAAGATGTTATCTTGTTACTGAAACACAAGAAATGACTTGATTAGAACCTCCCTGAGGGTAGAAATACCACAGTAAAGGAAGAACCAGAGAGCGAGCGAGCTCCCTCTCATGGTGGAGAAGGGTCCATGCAGGAAGAGGACACCTGAGTCCCCTCCCTGTGCTGTCTAGAACCTACCACAAGGTTCTTTTGTTTCTCCCACTCAGAGGAAAATTGTCACCTAGCCTCGGGGGTTCTGTGAATCACATGGGCTTATGGAGGGGACATAAACCTTAAAGGATGAGTGAGAGAGAAGAAAGATGGGCAAATACGTCGAGATAAACCAAATGTTACCTGCCATTCTTACCTGCTGGTCTTCAGATGTCTGGTCTCTTTAACTTGTCAACTTTCTAGAAACAAGGACATCAATCAGAGATTTATTGTTGCACCATCTAGGCCATGAATATGTACATATCCCCCTGAATTCATGATAGCAAATTACCATCTAAAAATAAGCCTTCTCCAAAACTTCAGGGACCACTCCTCTGAAAGCTCTCTCTTTCTCTGAAATCTTCTGTAAAGTGAGTTCACTGCTCACAGGAAACTTGTAGCCAGATCAGTTCTGTTATTTAAAACAATGGCAGCCAGCCACACTGGGAAAGCAATTTTGTAAATGGATTGGCAATTGACTTATATTTCTCCATAATATCCATCATAAAACTGGATGAACCAATTTGGGAAATCATAGCTCAGTCCAATAATGCAAGTCCCCAGAGGTTCTGGGAGCGTTCCTTCTTTTCTAACCCACAGAGGAAAAACCTGCTCCCCCAGAATAATCAGGCTGCCTGGACTGAGGAAGGAGAATCTTCTTGGATCTTAATACACAAAGCAGACAACCTCACTTAGTCCTGCTTGGTCCAGCAACTCCTCTTCTAGAAACTCAAACCAAATGAGCCTCCCCTCTAATTTCCCCTTCAAGGGGAAACTCAAAGAGCCACCATTAAAAATCCATATGCCACTGCTTACGGGAAGCAACCACTACCCTGGCCCAAGAACCAGAATCAAGTAGCCACTTGCCATCTGCTTCTGATGGGAAAAGAAAGGTAGCTTATAGACTACAGTTATCCTCCCAACCACCACGGACAGTACAGCCACGAGAAACATCTGTCAGGAAGAACAGGGAAACCGAGTTTGGGAAATTCAAATTTCTGGGCTTTTTTGGTCCTGACTATGTATATAATGGCCCTTCTCAATCACTGTTGAGGCAGAGAATCAGTAGTTTTCCTATTGATATAATAAGAAATAATTTAAATTAAAATGTAAAGGCACTCAACATTTTGCAAAATAGTGTTCACATTCATTTTCCACATGCACTATTTCATCAGCTTCCAAGGTGACACTGTGCGAGAACCATCTTTCTTTTGGCAGAGGAAAATGACCCAAGAGAATACTAGAAATCAGAATCATCAATCAGGTTACCGGTGGGATCCAAGAAAATCAAGGCATTATTGGGGTGGAATAGTTGTTGTGAAAACTTGTCTCCATAATTCATCTGGTTGTGCCCAGTGCCTGGTGACTCAGTGCATCAGGATGTCTGAGACCTTAGAGCATAAACCACACAGCAGCACTGGGCAGACGGCATTCTTGAATCTTGCTATTTAGTCGTCTGAGCTGGATTAGAGTAATGGCTCTTGGACAACATGGCCTTAAAACAAAGATCTTTTGACGGGGTCATCTTCTTTTTGAACTGCAGCAAGAGCCATGGAATTGATTAGTAGGCATGAAGTAATGTGGGTCACCACGATGACAAGACATCTGATGTTCAGTATTATATATTGTTGGGATTTACTGCCAGAACAGGGCCTGGGTTGCAGCCTGATCCTTAAAAACAAGACAGAGGCTCAGTGAGAGCATCTGAGACCTGGACTGACCACCCTACTAATGTAGAAAAGACCTGGGGGGGGGTGCTTATTTAGCTGGATGGGGCTGAGGTCAGGGAAGATGGTGGGGATAGGTCCTATCCAATCAACCCAACACAATTTCCACTGCAAATAGCAATAGCAGATCAGAGTCCAAGCAAGCTATCAGCAAGAGGGTCATTGGGGTATGGAGACTGGCAGAGCTTGGTGCTAGAGAATGCATTTGGAAAGTACTTAGAGACCTGCAGATACCAGCTCAGAGCACTCTGCGGTGAATGACCAGTCTCTGGGAACTGGGGCAGGACCACAGTCTGTAAGGGAAGCTGGCAATAAAAAGGTGAGGTTCCACTGGGAAAAGGATGCCTCATTCTAGGTAAGTGAATTGAAACAGGCATGGGTTCAGGCACAGCAACTATCGCCAATATCAAACCATGAGAGTGAAGGTCTGGATGTCCGAAATGGATGCCAAAAAACTACCTATATGCAAAGATCTTTGTGGCAGGGACAGCCGACTATCCCCCAAAACTCGTGGTTTCCCTATCCCATATTAGATAGTTGTCACTGAGAAATGGCTTCCCAGCAAGGGCCTATAGCCACTAGTCCTTTTTGTATCCAGAAGAAGTCATGTGAGAAGCCTTTGCCAATGGAAGTGAGGGATGAATTGGGTGCCCCTCTGCCCAAGGTGAGAGGCCTCCACTCTTTCTCTCTTATTCGTCATTTGGGAGTAAGAACAACAGACAGATGGACCTTGGAACTCTGAACTAGCACAGATAGGACACTGCCCTTGGGTTAGAAACAATGCATCAGACCTGGGGGAGCAAGAAACAAACATTTATTGTGTTAAGTTGTTTAAATATAAAGGTTTATTTGTGGCTCACTCAAGTCCCACATCAGGTAAATAAAAGTCTTGAACTTGAGCCCCATGTCTACCTTCTAGCCCAGTACTCCTTCCACTGTGCTCTGGTTGTCCCTGCACTTGGACTTCTAATCAGACCATGTCCCATGGTTTGGTCTGACAGCCCACATACTCCCTCAGTTTTGAAGAATGATAAAGATCTTTGAACTTGGAGTTGATAATCTCATTCTGCTACCTAACAAGGCATGTATCATTGAACCAGGCTACTACCTCTGTGGATTCAGTTTCTTCCCTCAAGAAATGAGGTGAGCTGGCCATATGGGTCATGAAAAAATAGAATAGTACATGTACAAAAGTCTGGAAAGTTTGACAGCTACCCTACTCAACGACCCTACCTAGTGTCCTCTTCTGACTTGACCTGACCACAGCCACTAAAGACCTGAAATTGATGTTATCCTAAGGTTGCCCCCTAAGCCCTAACCAAAGTCATCGCTTACCAGGCCTGAGATCAGTGTGCAATGGCTTCAGATTCCTCTCTGTGTGCCTGTAACCCCTGTTACAGGATGATACATTCCACCAACTGTTCAGGTTATCTATTGCTGCATAACAAACCACCCCAAAACTAGTAGTTTAAACAACCATTATAGCTTGCCCACAGTTCTGTGGGTCAGGATTCAGGGAATAGCCTACTAGGCAGCCCTCATGTGGACTTTCCCAGACAGGTGCAGTAAGATACTGACTGGGCTTCAGTGATCTTATATCTCTACTATGCTGTGTCAGGATGTTCACTCTGGGGCCTGTTGACCAGGAACCTCTGTCCCTCTCGGTGTGAGCCTCTGATAAAGCTTCATGGGCTGCTTCTAAGCAAGAGGGAGTGCCCCCAGAGAGGGCATTTCAGGGGAATGAAATGGAAGCCTCACCATCCCTTATGACCTAGCTTCAGAAGTCCCAGTACATCACTTCACTGCCTTCTGTTGGTCAAGCAAATCACAAGTCCAGCCCAGATTCAGGGGAGAAAAATGTATTCCACTTTTTTTTTTAAGATTTTATTTATTCATTTGACAGAGAGAGAGAGAGAGAGATCACAAATACACAGAGAGGCAGGCAGAGAGAAGAAGGAAGCAGGCTCCCCGCCTAGCAGAGAGCCCGATGCAGGGCTCGATCCCAGGACCCTGAGATCATGATCTGAGCCCAAGGACGAGGCTTAACCCACTGAGCCACCCAGGCACCCCTGTATTCCACTTCTTGAGGGGAGGAATAATAAAGGATTTGTGGCCATGTCTCCCTTCCACACCATCCTTGATAGACAGCATCCAAATATGCCTACCAAGGACCACCTTAAGAATAACCATTTTGCATAAATGACAATAGATTAAATGTGTCTCCCTCAAAACCTGGGAGACACAAATCTTGTCCATGAAGAGAATTCTGACCAAGCCCAGACAGCTCCTGCTGATGCCATCTTCTTGCTGAAACCTGATTCCTTCTAAGACAGTGTCCCTCTCCTCCATGAACCCCACTGGGTTCCATAAATACTTGCCATTTCTGATGTGAGGCAGATTCATAGATTGATCTTGCCTACAAGGAGTAGCTTCTAAGACAAGCTTCAGAAGACATTGTCTATCCTTCCATTTCATCTCCCAGGATGTCATCATACTTGGTGAAAAGAATGTGAAACACTGAAGACCTGTATAAAATATTAGGTGCTAAGCCAGGTCAGAATTTATCCCAGAAATTTTGATGCCTATACTTTAGATATTGAACATTGGATAAACCTACACTTGGTCCAGATATGAGAGAGGAGCCATTAGAAAAACACTGTCTAGTGATAAAGATGGAGGCATGAGTGTTAACCCTACTTTGTAGCATCTCAAGAGTGGTGGGTACTCATGATTGGGTGTTGGTAGATACAAGAATGCTTTGACTGGGCAGGCTATTCCAATTCAGTTTATTCTTCAGGGAGACCACAGATCTTGGTTGCTGGATTTTTTTTTAAATCCTGACTCCATTCACCTAAGAAAATTGTGATGGGTCTAATATGTACTTCCTGGGGCTGTTGCAAGAATTAAGAGTTAACATATATTAAAATACCTAATGTCTAGCATTCATGTTAAATGAATTTGAACAGGACTTCAACCCTGTTCTTTTGGACATTGGCCTCACTCTACCCACCTAGTGCCAGTGCCCTGAGTCCAGGTGATTTCTTTCTCTAGCCTTGACATACAGCCCCCATGCCCAGTCTGATCAAAGACTTTCAGACTCTGCTCTGGAATATGTTAGAGCCCACAAAGTTGCCCCATCTTGTTGCCCAACCCCACCAGTTCTTTTGGGTTACTATTGATCATAGTCTCATGTCCACAAATTCACATTGTCAAAACCACTGTAAGACTTATCTCAATATATAATATGGAACTGCCAATGACCAATATCACTCACTGTTGAACATTTCCTTTGTGCATACCCTATGTTTCACTTTCTAAATATTTGTACAAAATTTTAATGTAATGAGACATTATGTACAAGTTCATGATCAATATTGACATGCTTAGAAAGCACTATCTTGACAAAGTTATCTTAGAAATCAGCTCTACATAATAGAAAATGTAGGCATTTCTAGGGCTAGTCTGACTTATTATGGAATGCTCTAGTTTTGCTATTTATATCAACCTCTTAAACACAATCATGTAGGAGTTTGCACTTTACAAGAGACATGGTTCTTTAAAATAGATTATCATCTTCTTAAGCTCCCTCTGGTTTTCTCTATATAATTATGGCTTGTTTGAGTAAAGACCAGGAATGCATCTGGTCATCTGGTTGTCTCAGTGCTTCTCAAGCTTTTCAACCTTTTTACTTTCATGGTACCCATTGAAAATTGTATTCGTACATGCCATTTGCATAAATATTGGGTCTGCTGAAAGCAGAAGCCAATAGGCCTGGAGCTCCAACAGCTCCAAGGGCCAATAAAATGTGGGAGTCATTCTTAATGCAAAGGTTGGGAAGTTGTGTTTCAGCAGATTGACATTGGTGACTGTCTATCAAAAGAGAGGATAAGTATCTTTCCAGCCTATTCAAGGTGCTATGAAGGATGCAGCTCTATCATGTAAATGAGGGTAATTCTTAAGCAGCTTACAAAGCATTGAGACCCTGAATGATTATAATCAGGTGAAATAAATGAATGCATGAAAGAGATTAAAACAATCACAACAAAATATACAGCACAGATCACTGTAAAACCATGTGTTTCAGTGCAGGTAACTTATCAGTACAGCTGTCATGATTCAGAGGTCAATAGTAGGATGGGTAGGGAAGAGTGCAGTGAGGTAGAACCTGAGCAAGACCGGGTGAGTCGAATTTGAATAAACAAAGGTGGGAAAGTTCAAGGTGAGAACCACAGCATTTGTGAAGAATGGCCATGACTTCCTTTTGGTTTGGAGAAGAACTATCTTGCTAGATATCCAATGAGGTCATGTTTATAAAATTGTCCTGCTCATTATAAAGCACCTATTAATGTCATGGTATTAAGAACGTTTTTACTGTAGTGGATATTATAGCAATTGAAGGTAACCCAAGAACGGTTCTCATCCCATCTCTCTCATATACTGGGTAATTTTGTGTGACTGACTTAGACCACCTTGCTCACTTAGGCACAAAGGGTTCTTTGGGGAATTAAAGATCTCGTATATCATGTACTTTCCATAGTGTCTGGTCTCAGATGCTCATTAACAGTGTTCAGCATGAATGCCCCATTTGCAACGTTATTGTGTATTTTGTCTTCCACTCTATCAGGCGTGGTGTTCTTAGTGTTCAAGGCAGGGCTGAAAAGGAGTCATTTGAAATCCCAGGATTGTATTTGCTCTCAAATGTCCTAACTGACTTTGTAATTCCCTCCCTTTGGGTCAACATGAAGTTAGGGCGAGTCATTTACAACCAGAACCAAGCCAGGGTGTAAGTTTGCAGGATACAGCTCATCTACAGACCAGACAACACCCCAAAACCACATTTCCAAACTTCCTGGCTGATCAGCTTTACTGGAGTTCTTGCCATATGTTGAGCTTCCCAGTCCTCCTCTGGAGATTCTGATCCAGTGGGTCTGTAATCCTGCAAATTACTTTTATGCTAGGGAGGCTTGAGAAAACCAGTGTAAGGCCAGCATTATCCTCACTCCCCTGAGAAAACAAAAGTTCTGGATAAACTGGAGCTCTTTTCATACAACAGACTACCGACATGCTTTCATAGGATTTGTGGAGGAATGGAGATGCTCCCTGTGAAAAGTCGCTAATCTGGCATGTAGAATGTAGAGGACTACCTTGACCTAGTAAAAATCTGTAGAATGTGAGGTCTACTTTTATCACAAACTGCATCCCTTTCCTGTGAGGTTAAATAGGATAAGATACATACAATTTTTATTTGTCAATTATATCTCAATAAAAACAGGGGGAAACTTTTGAAAAGCTCATGCTAAAACTCAAAAAAAAATTAATCAAACTGTACTTTAAATATTTTAGAAGAAACTCATTTAAAATCCAGAAGTAATATTGATTTTTACATATTAAACCAGTTTAATATTATTTTACATCATATGCTGAGTTTTCTCAAAGCATGATTCACTTGAATGTTTGAATAAATTTTTTATAAATAATTAATAATAATTTTTATTATTGTATTTATTTTATTATTCTATTTTATTTATTATTAATTTATTTTATAAATAATTAACAAATAACTTTTTATAAATTTTTTATGAATTCTTCTGCAGACTTAGTACCAAGAAAAAGCCTATGCCTTCTGATGAATTACTGAGTCTTTTGTTATTGGATAATGAGAACAATTTGACACCTGAGTTTGACATAATCATAAAACAATCAACTTCTAAATATAATCAGCTTCTAGATATAATCCATATAAGTTAACAACATTAACTGTAAACTTATAAAAACTGGATGACACCATTTATATCATACAGAAACAGGGGAGCCTGGGTGACTCAGTGGGTTAAAGCCTCTGCCTTCGGCTCAGGTCATGATCCCAGGGTCCTGGGATTGAGCCCTGCCATCGGGCTCTCTGCTCAGTGGGGAGCCTGCTTCCCCCTCTCTCTCTCTGCCTGCCTCTCTGCCTACTTGTGATCTCTCTCTGTCAAATGAATAAATAAATAAAATCTTTAAAATTAAAGAAATATATATCATACGGAAACAGTAGTTGAAATATCTACAAAAAAAGTCTGAGTTCATTCATAAAAAACATGACTCTTTACCCCCGAATTTTGTCATATGTGTATTTTTGACCAACTTTCACTGTCTTGACATGATCTAAATAGTTGTTCAATTGTTACTCACATTCAAAGGCACCATAGACCTATTGAATTTAGGGGTGGGGGGTATTTTATCTATTTCACAGAGAATCAACACAAGATTTACAAAAAAATACAGAATCCTGGGACTTTTATAGATGGCTCACCATGGCTTAATCTTTAATTTCATGGAGGGCAAAGCTGGAAGACAGAGATGTGGGATTTGTTTGTGGTATGAGAACAGGGAGGAAAACATGGACCTGTGGCAGGAATCCAGGACAGAAGCAGGGCCTTGGGGAACCTCCTACGTAGAGGGGCCCAAGCCAGTGTTTACTGACTCTGTTTCCACCCTCAGAGCCTGGCACACACTAGGGTCCCAGGAAATTGTTAAGTTGGATTGAATTCAATCACTCTTATAAAAACCATTAGAACGATTGATGAAAATACACCATAAAACATGAAAACCACTCTCGAGGAAAAAAGCATTGCTATAAACGTTTCAAAAAGAATCCAGACAGCAAATGGCAAACTGGTTTTTGTTCTGGAAAGGACAGGGAGGGGGAAGTAGCATCATGTTAACTGAAACTCTGCAGATGTTGGTTAATTTTGGATCTCATTTATTCACAGAGAAAACAAAATGTGGCCTCATTACAGTCAGAAGAGGGTTATTTGAGGCCAACTGATGTAAACTTTTTAGTAAACACATACACACACAGGGGTGCTCACAGAAATGTGGACATCTATGTCAAAACAAAGCCTGAAAACTCTTCTTCTGTCTGTGCCTCAGAGGAGAAGTGGGTGATCTCTCAGTACCCTCAAAGCCACTGCCCAGCACAGCAGGCAGAGACACTCAGGTGACTGATCTTTATACAGAGGCAAGACTGTGGACTGTCACTTGGAATCCCTCCTAGCCAGCATTGTAACCAAAACCACGACTGACAAAAACAACAGTATAAGGCATATATGCACAGGGATCGGCACCCATGAAGCCAAGAGGAGGCCTGGTACCATGTGCAGTCAAATCCCTCTGAGGTACCTATCAGAGTCCTCATGTGTGGACACAACAACCCTGCCCATGATCATAGCATCCCAGGAGAACTCCAGGCACTCAGTGCACTGTCTTTAGGACCCTCTCCAACAAACATCTGTGCAACTCATCCGTGTGACACGGTCAGCAGGGACACGTACGGATTTGAGGTTTTGCTCCGTTCCTCACTGGCTGCATGACTTGAGTTGACGAATGTTTCCATCTCCTGATGAGGGTAAAATACCACCTACCTGGTAGAATGATGGTGAGGAGTAAAGGGTCAAAGGAACCACAAATGGTACAGATGGTGGTTACTGGTATCACCGCACAAAGTCATGTTCCTTGAGAAACAAACAAGGCACATGGAGGTGGTAGAGAAAGGAAAAGACTTGTCTACCCCATCCTACTCACCAGGCTCCCCCATCTGCACCTTCCTGCTTATTTTTTGGTTTCCTCATTTATCCTGCCTTCCCTGAAACCCATGTCTTCTCTACCATTACATTACGAACAGCAGAAGCCAAATTAAATACTTGTTAGATTAATGACTTCTCTCTGTCCATGCTGACCTTTCTTCCATTTTTGTCTGTCTTCTCAAGATAAGTGTTAGAAAGAGGAAGGATAAAAAGAGTGAGGGAGAGTGAGGAAGAACTCCAGAGAAAACCCAAATCTGAGATAGAGCCTGTAGTGCCACCATATTTCTCTCAGGCCACATCAGTGAGTATGAGTCTAATAGTTAAAAGCAGGAAGAACAATGAAAAGGGAGATGCTAAACCACTCATTTCTGTTTCTTTCCTTAAAAAATATAAATGTAATGTATTATTTGTTTCCGGGATACAGGTCTGTGAATCATCAGTCTTACATAATTCACAGCACTCCACATAGCACACACCCTCCGTGACGTCCATCACCCAGCCACCCCATCCCACCCAGTCCCCTCCACCCCAGCAACCCTCAGTTTGTTTCCTGAGATTAAGAGTCTCTTATGGGGGCACCTGGGTGGCTCAGTGAGTTAAGCCTCTGCCTTCGGCTCAGGTCATGATCTCAAGGTCCTGGGATTGGATCTCAAGGTCCCCACATTAGGCTCTCTGCTCAGCAGGGAGCCTGCTTCCCCGACCCCCACCTCTCTCTGCCTGCTTCTCTGCCTACTTGCGATCTCTCTCTCTCTGTCAAATAAATAAATAAAATCTTTATTTAAAAAAACAAAAAAGATTCTCTTATGATTTGTCTCCCTCCCCAGTCCTGTCTTGCTTCATTTTTCCCTCTTTTCCTCTCATGATCCCCTGCCCTGCCTCTCAAACCAGAGAAATCATATTATAATTGCCTTTCTCTGATTGACTTATTTCATTCAGCATAATATCCTCTAGTTCCATCCACATCATTGCAAATGCCAAGATTTCAATTTTTTAATGGCTGCATAGTATTCCATTGTAGATATACACTGCATCTTCTTTTCTTTTTTAAAAAGATTTTATTTATTTATTTGACAGAGAGAGATCACAAGTAGGCAGAGAGGCAGGCAGAGAGAGAGACAAGGAAGCAGGCTCCCTGCTGAGCAGAGAGCCTGATGCAGGACTCGATCCCAGGACCCTGGGATCATGACCTGAGCCGAAGGCAGAGGCTTAACCCACTGAGCCACCCAGGCACCCCTATACCACATCTTCTTTATCCACTCCATCTGTTGATGGACATCTAGGCTCTTCCCACAGTTTGGCTTTTGTGGACATTGTTGCTATAAACATTCAAGTGCAGGTGCCTCTTCAGATCACTACATTTGTATCTTTGGGGTAAATACCCAGTATGCAATTGCTGGGTTATAGGGTAGCTCTATTTCCAACTTTTTGAGGAACCTCCATAACGTTTTCCAGAATGGCTGCACCAGCTTGCATTCCCACCAACAGTGTAGGAGGGTTCCCCTTTCTCCACATCCTCACCAGCATCTGTCACTTCCTGACTGGTTAATTTTAGCTATTCTGACTGGTATGAGGTAGTATCTCGTGATTTTGATTTGTGTTTCCCTGATGCAGAGTGATGTTGAGCCCTTTTTCATGTGTCTGTTGGCCATCTGGATGTCTTCTTTGCAGAAATGTCTGTTCATGTCTTCTGCCCATTTCCTGGTTGGATTATTTGTTCTTTGGGCGTTGAGTTTGCTAAGCTCTTTATAGATTTTAGATACTAGCCCTTTATCTGTTATGTCATTTGCAAATATATTCTCTCATTCTGTCAACTGTCTTTTGGTTTTGTTGACTGTTTCCTTTGCTGTGCAAAAGCTTTTGATCTTGATGAAGTCCCAATAGTTCATTTTTGCCCTTGCTTCCCTTGCCTTTGGTGATGTTTCTAGGAAGAAGTTGCTGTGGCTGAGGTCTAAGAGCTTGCTGCCTGTGTTCTCCTCTAGGATTTTGATGGATTCCTTTCTCACATTTAGGTCTTTCATCCATTTGGAGTCTATTTTTGTGTGTGGTATAAGGAAATGGTCCAGTTTCATTCTTCTGCATGTGGCTGTCCAATTTCCCCAACACCATTTGTTGAAGAGACTGTCTTTTTTCCATTGGGCATTCTTTCTTGCTTTGTTGAAGATCAGGGGACCATAAAATTGAGGGTCCATTTCTGGGCTCTCTATTCTGTTCCATTGATCTATGTGTGTTTTTTTGTGCCAGTACCATACTGTCTTGATGAATACAACTTTGTAATAGAGCTTGAAGTCTGAAATTGTGATGCCGCCAACTTTGGTTTTGTTTTTCAACATTCCTTTGGCTATTTGGGGTCTTTTCTGGTTCCATATAAATTTTAGGATTATTTGTTCCATTTCTTTGGAAAAACTTGATGGTATTTTGATAAGGATTGCATTAAATGTGTATATTGCTCTAGGTATCCTAGACATTTTTCAATATTTGTTCTTCCAATCCATGAGTATGGAACATTTTTCCATTTCTTTGTATCTTCTTCTATTTCTTTCATGAGTACTCTATAGTTTTCTAAATACAGATTCTTTTCCTCTTTGGTTAGATTTATTCCTAGTTATCTTATCATTTGGGGTACAACTGTAAATGGGATCAATTCCTAAACCACTCATTTCTAAAGAAATAAAGAATTCTTCAGAATGCATGTCATCCTAATTATAGGGCCTGGAGGTCAACTGTCATGATTGTGAGACTGAACCTACATGGTTGGATTGTCTTCATTTTCTGCAGAGATCTTTCACTTAGCCTGAGTGTTTAACCTACACACAATGCTGTAAGTTAAATGGCTCTATCCATTGTGTAATCAAAAAAACAGACTCAAATCCATTGTGACACCCCATTAAGCATCTGGGAAGTGAAAGAAGATTCAGTCTAGCACTTCCAAATGCAAATCCAGGTCTCTCCACAACACTCTGGCTCCATGAGCACCCCAGCCCCATGGACACCCTGGCCCTGTGGACACCCCAGCCCTAAAGAAATCCAGCCTCATGGGCACTCTAGCCCTATAGATACTCCATCCCTGTGGACACCCTAGCCATATGGCCCTAATATCTACAGGCAGTTTTCATGCTTTTCATAGCACTCAATGCTGTTAGATCCTTGTTGACCACCCATTGTAGCCAAGAATGTGTTGGGGGTGTTAATGGTCATCCTTTGAGGTCATGTATCAGATCTCAAAGGCCTTATCAGGGGAAGAATTTCAAATTTTGTGAGAAGAGTGGCAGGAATAGCCCACTTTCTATCCTTGTTTCCTTCACCTCTTCATTCATGTCTTTCTCTTCTTATCTCTAACTAGTTGATCCCCTTTTCATCTGACATCTTGTCAGCCAAATAAGTCAGAGTGCAGGGTGAAAGATGCCATGGTGCTACCTCTTCATGCTTCAGACCTGCATTTGGGACCCTACATTTGGATAGGCAGCCCGTTCCCAAATTCTTTTACCAAAGGAACAAAGAAAGTGAGTGCATCTGGTATCTTATGAAGGAAGAGAGGGAGGGAGAGGGGAAAGGAAAGGAAAGAGGAAAAAAGAAACCAGAGGAAAGGAAAGAGAAAGAGAAGGAAAAGATATAAAAGAAGGATGAAGGGAGAGAAGGAAGAAGGAAAGAAAAAAGAAAACCTTCTAGTTGCCTGGAAAGGGTTTTTGTTTCACTCTTACAAAATTCCCAACACATGGTTAATAATTTGAAAACAAACAGGTTACCATGAAGCATGACCAGCTCCCAAAGGAGAGAAGTCTCCAAGGGGGCCTTGGACATGAGGATTGTGCACCTCTATTCCTGTTTGGTGTTCTACAGGGCCTGCTATGTGATAAATGCCCTCAGTGTCTGTTAAGTGAATAAACACCTACACAAAACTATAGTCTTACACAAATTCTTTTAAGAAAAGAGGGGGGAAAACCTCAAAAGTGCTTTAAAATTTTCTTGTAAGCTAGTTCATATTCATCTGCCCTATCTACAGAAGCCAACAAGCACAGTTGGAACAAATAGGTTAATAAAACCAAGCCAGATGGCCAGCCATTAATTTTGCTGCTTCTCTGCAGCCATTAAAGATTTATCCTTTAAAGTTCTACACTAATCAGAGTGTAAATTCCCCTGAAGCCATTTGGTGCCTTGGCAAGTAAGCCAGACCATGAATCCAGTATTTCTAAGAATACTGCACCCTCATTAGTCCCTGCAGACTTCCCCTCACCCTGTTATTGACCATGAAAAATCAGCTGTGTTGAAAACATCATTCTAAAAAATTATACTTTGATGTTATATTCTTTCATTAATTTTTATTTACCTTGCTTGAAATGTGTGCTCATTAGAACAGGTCTTCAGTTTACATTTGAACTCTGGGTGAAAGGAGAATTGAACTTCTGGCCCAGGTGGTGTGGTATATGTCAAATCTTCCTTCACTCCACCACCACCATTACCAACATACAGGAATAACCAAGAACATGCAACTGGGAAGGGTAGGAGAACATAACTGAGTAGAGAAGTAGGGCAAACATCTTTGTAACCAGAAAAGGAAAAGAAACAGAAAGGAGAAATTGAGGCTGACCTGTCCCTGCTGTTCTCCAACTCTGAGGGCAGATAGAAATGTCTGGAAGGGTGCATCTGTTAGGTTGTTAGGGATCGAAGCCAAGCTCTCAATCTGAACTGAGTTGGATGAGACTCCTCTTTCAATGAGGGAAGGACAGTAGGAACAAATGTGGTGGGAAATATGAGCCATTTATCTAAAAAGGCACAAAGAAACTGACCCTGACGTGCAGGTAAGACCTGAATCTCAGCAACTGAAGTCTTTGTAACTGCCTCAGCAGAACAACACTTGGTTCTAGACTCTGAGTTCCAGGGAAACAAGGCAGAAGCATGCACAAAATCATTAGCTAGGTCAGGAGGAGAGAGTGGAGGGGCATGAAGGGAATGGATAGGCAAAGAGAGAATGAGCAGCCAGCAAATCTAAAGTGAGAAACACCAATGCTAAGAATAACACATCACAAATCAATCGCCAAGAAATGAATGACCCCAGGTGAAATAAAAATCATTTAAAAATGTGAAACATGGCTTTAAAGTAAAGTTATGTTTGATATTCAGAGATTAAAGTAAGAAATAACATCTCTTAAAAAAAAAATGAGGGGTGCCTGTGTGGCCCAGTCGTTAAGCATCTGCCTTCAGCTCAGGTTAGGATTCCACTGGGATCTATCCCTGCATCAGGCTCCCTGCTCAGCAGGAAGCCTGCTTCTCCCTCTCCTATTCCTCCTGTTTGTGTGCCCTCTCTCTCTGTGTCTCCCTCTGTCAAATAAATAAATAAAACCTTAAAAAATGAGAGATTCTGAAACAAACAAAATGGAGAGTAATGGCATAAAAAGGGAGTAAATTAAAACCACTGGAAATTAAAGTAAAATAGTTTGTGAACTAGGAAACACCTAGTTTGAAAAAAACACTTGGGCAATATATTTTTAAATATTAAAGAATTAAGAAATATTTTTGAAGTGTATCTATCATGCAGAAGACAGAGATAAGACACTTGAATTATGAAAAAGACATGGAAAATCTCTACACACATCATGACATAAAGGTAAAACATAGTGGTTTTAAGAGAATCTTCAAGAGATTATGCTGAGTGAAATAAGTCAAGCAGAGAGAGTCAATTATCATATGGTTTCACTTATTTGTGGAGCATAACAAAGAGCATGGAGGACATGGGGAGACAGAGAGGAGAATGGAGTTGGGGGAAATTGGAAGGGGAGGTGAACCATGAGAGAATATGGACTCTGAAAAACAATCTGAGGGGTTTGAAGTGGCGGGGGGTGGGAGGTTGGGGTACCAGGTGGTGGGTATTATAGAGGGCACGGATTGCATGGAGCACTGGGTGTGGTGAAAAAATAATGAATACTTATATGCTGAAAATAAATAAATAATAAATTTTAAAAAATGAGAATCTTCAAAGTGGTCAGACTAAAAGTATTGATTACCTACAAAGAAAACAGCGATTAGCTGGAAAGTTAATATTTCATAAATGACAATGAATGACAGCCAATACCAGAAGACAATAATATCTTATAAGAACTCAGGGAAAAGTTTAACAACATCAAATGAAAAACTATCATTCTAAAGTAACAAGGGAAAAAGAGACATTTTCAGAGCATAAAAAAAAAGATTTCACTACCAGTCCTGGATCTTTTCTGCAGAATAGCCCAAACTATTAAAGTACATATTTAAAAAGCAGAGAAGTAAACCTGGGGTGAAAGTATAGTACTTGAGAATTCATGATGAGTTTAGAAATTGATAAAATACATTGATTAACTTTATCAACTATGGAGTATTGACAAAACCAGAATGATAAAATATTGACAGCCATTAATAATCAAAATGAGGGGAGAAATAATTAGAGAAGTGGTGGAGAGAAAGGTAAAGGAAGCCAATGTTCTTGTCTTTTCAAGGAGGATGGAACAAATAAAATAAATTTAGACTTTAGAAATTTTTACATCTGTGTATACATATCTTAAAAAATTAAAGCAACCATAGAAAAAATAGAAATGTAATCTGTGGTTCCCAGACCAGAAGAAAAACACTAACCAAAACAAAACAAAACCTAGCTCCATTCAGCAAGACAGAAACAGAGGAAAAATATAAAAAGCAACATAAACAGAAAAAAAACAAAAATAAGAGTATCATATTCAGGGGCGCCTGGGTGGCTCAGTGGGTTAAGCCTCTGCCTTCAGCTTAGGTCATGATCTCAGGGTCCTGGGATCGAGCCCCATATCCGGCTCTCTGCTCAGTGGGGAGCCTGCTTCCTCCCTCTCTCTCTCTGCCTGCTTCTCTGCCTACTTGTGATCTCTGTCTGTCAAATAAATAAAATCTTAAAAAAAAAAAAAATTAAAAAAAAAAAAAAAAAAAGAGTATCATATTCATAACACAATGGTCGGAGTGTGAGCCCTCCCAAGCAGAATCCACTAGAAAGACTGGGACATGGGTAGTTGTTTGGGAGTTGATTCCAGCAAACTTATGTGAGAAAAGGAATGTGAGAAAACTGTTAAGGGTGTGCTGGTGATATCGAAGAGATTACTGCCTATGTTCTCCTCTAGGATTCTGATGGATTCCTGTCTCACATTAAGGTCTTTCATCCATTTTGAGTTTATCTTTGTGTATGGTGTAAGAGAATGGTCCAATTTCATTCTTCTACATACAGCTGCCCAGTTTTCCCAGCACCATTTATTGAAGAGACTGTCTTTTTTCCACTGTATATTTTTTCCTGTTTTGTCCAAGATTATTTGACCATAGAGTTGAGGGTCCATATCTGGGCTCTCTACTCTGTTCCACTGGTCTGTGTGTCTGTTTTTATGCCAGTACCATGCTGTCTTGGTGATCACAGCTTTGTAGTAAAGCTTGAAATCAGGTAACGTGATGCCCCCTGTTTTATTTTTGTTTTTCAACATTTCCTTAGAGATTCAGGGTCTCTTCTGATTCCATACAAATTTTTGGATTATTTGCTCCAGCTCTTTGAAGAATACTGATGGAATTTTGATCAGAATAGCATTAAAAGTATAGATTGCTCTAGGCAGTATAGACATTTTAACAATGTTTATTCTTCTGATCCAAGAGCATGGAATGGTCTTCCATCTTTTTGTGTCTTCTTCAATTTCTTTCATGAGTGTTCTGTAGTTCCTCGAGTATAGATCCTTTACCTCTTTGGTTAGGTTTATTCCAGCAACTTCTTTCAAGATATGTTTCCAAAGGCAAAGGAAACAAAAGAGAAAATAAACTTTTGGGACTTCATCAAAAACAAAAGCTTCTGCACAGCAATGGAAACAGTCAAGAAAACAAAGAGGCAACCCACGGAATGGGAGAAGATATTTGCAAATGACAGTACAGACAAAAGGTTGATATCCAGGATCTATAAAGAACTCCTCAAACTCAACACACACAAAACAGACAATCATATCAAAAAATGGGCAGAAGATATGAACAGACACTTCTCCAATGAAGACATACAAATGGCTTCAGACACATGAAAAAATGTTCATCATCACTAGCCATCAGGGAGATTCAAATTAAAACTACATTGAGATATCACCTTACACCAGTTAGAATGGCCAAAATGAGCAAGACAGGAAACAACATGTGTTGGAGGGGATGTGGAGAAAGGGGAGCCCTCTTCCACTGTTGGTGGGAATGCAAGTTGGTGTAGCCTCTTTGGAGAACAGTGTGGCGACTCCTCAAGAAATTAAAAATAAAACTTCCCTATGACCCTGCCATTGCACTCCTGGGTATTCACCCCAAAGATACAGATGTAGTGAAAAGAAGGGCCATCTGTACCCCAATGTTTATAGCAGCAACGGCCACGGTCACCAAACTGTGGAAAGAACCAAGATGCCTTTCAACGGATGAATGGATAGGAAGATGTGGTCCATATACACTATGGAGTATTATGCCTCCATCAGAAAGGACGAATACCCAACTTTTGTAGCAACATGGACGGGACTGGAAGAGATTATTCTGAGTGAAATAAGTCAAGCAGAGAGAGTCAATTATCATATGGTTTCACTGATTTGTGGAGCATAACAAATAGCATGGAGGACATGGGGAGACAGAGAGGAGAAGGGAGTTGGGGGAAATTGGAAGGGGAGGTGAACCATGAGAGACTATGGACTCTGAAAAACAATCTGAGGATTTTGAAGGAGAGGGGGGTGGAAGGTCGGGGTACCAGGTGGTCGGTATTATAGAGGGCACTGATTGCATGGAGCACTGGGTGTGGTACAAAAACAATGAATACTGTTATGCTGAAAATAAATTTTTAAAAAATTTTTTTAAAAAGATGTGCTGGTGAGCTGGTAGGAGCTTTGAGCAGTTGGGGTTCAGTCACAGTGGGGACTTTCTCAAATGGTAAAAAACTAGTGGTAGAATCACCCATTGGGGGGGTCACTGAGGAATGGTCCCATTGACCACAGTTGCCTCCCTGTGGCTGAACTTCCCATCATTTCAGCACTGAGCCTGTCTCTGGCAGAGCAAGTGTCGGCAGCACCTGAGGAGGCCCTGAATCAAAAACAAAGGAGGACACAGACGTGCCAGCTGAGAATGTCAGCCTGCAGGGACATGCCTCAGCTCAGGAGGACTCAGGAGGGCAGAGCTGATGTGGAAAGTGGCAGCAACAGCATCTGCCACAATATGGAACGGATCTGAAATCATCCGCTTGAGAGATGATCAGACTGGCTTGAAAAAATAGCCACATCTTGCTTACAAGACACCCCCAGCAAAATTAAACAAATAGTTTCAAACTATGGGGCATGAAAAAATAGACTGAAGAAAAATATTCACACTTGTGAATCAGAACAGTCACAAAGGTGCTTGCTGGGGCACTGACTGTAATGGCAACAAATCAAATACCCTTATGTTCATCGAAAGGAGAAGAGCTAAATAGATTGTAGTCACAGAAGGAACACTGCACTGCATCTATACCTCAAGGATAAAAGTTAAATGGGAAATCCAGTGAAAACACTGTGCCACTCTAACCAAATTAACAGAAAGACTTAACAACACTGTACATGTTTACAGGTCATTTATATTTCAGTATATTTCACTAATTTAATTATACTAATATAGTTCAACATTTTTTAACTCTTAATATTGCCAAAATTTTGTGATTGAGTAGATTAATCATGAGCTTTCCCTTTAACTGATTTTCCACCAAAAGTTTTTCAATAAGGAACAAAGACTTTTAAACAAAGATATTCATTCTTTGAAAAGTCATATGCCACAAAGATATTCACTGGTTTTACTAATAGTTGACAGCCTTCCCCTTGAGATCAGGAACACAACAAGGATGCTCACTCTTGCCACTTTTGTTCAACTTAGTATTAGAAGTCCTAGCAACAGCAATCAGACAACAAAGAGAAATAAAATGTATTCAAATTGGCAATGAAGAAGTCAAACTCTCTCTATTCGCAGATGACATACTTTATATGGAAAACCCAAAAGAATTCACCCCCAAACTACTAGAACTCATACAGCAATTCAGTAATGGGGCAGGATACAAAATCAATGTACAGAAATCAATTGCTTTCTAATACACTAACAATGAAAATACAATAAGGGAAATCAGAGAACCAATTCCATTTACTATAGCACCAAAAACCATAAGATACCTGGGAACAAACCTAACCAAAGAGGTAAAGGATTTGTACTCAAGGAACTACCAGGAAGAAGTTTCATGAAACACTCATGAAAGAAATTGAAGATACAAAAAGATTGAAGACTATTCCATGCTCATGGGTCAGAAGAATGCACATTGTTAAAATGTCTATACTGCCTAGAGCAATCTATAATTTCAGTGCCATCCCGATCAAAATTCCACCAGCATTTTCAAAGAGCCAGCACAAACAATCCTAAAATTTGTATGGAATCAGAAGAGACCCTGAATTGCTAAGGAAATGTTGAAAAAGAAAAAACTGGGGGCATCACATTGCCTGATTTTAAGCTTTATTACAAAACTATGATCACCAAGACAAGCATGGTACTGGCACAAAAACACATACACCAGTGGAACAGAGTAGAGAGCCCAGATATGGACCCTTAACTCTGTGATCAACTAATCTGCAACAAAGCAGGAAAAAATATCCAGTGGAAAAAAGACAGTCTCTTCAATCAATGGGACTGGGAAAATTGGACTGCTATGTGTAGAAGAATGAAACTAGACGATTCTCTTACACCATATATAAAGATAAACTCAAAATGGATGAAAGGTCTCAACATGAGGCAGGAATACATCAGAATCCTAGAGGAGAACATAGGAAGTAACCTCTTCAACATAGGCCACAGCAATTCCTTTCAAGATATGTCTCTGAGGGTAAAGGAAACAAAAGTGAAAATGAACTTTTGGGACTTTATCAAGATCAAAAGCTTCTGCACAGCAAGGGAAACAGTCAACAAAACAAATAGAAGAATTTGTTTGGGCTGATATCCAAGATTTATAAAGAACTCCTCAAACTCAACACACACAAAACAGATAATCATGTCAAAAAATGGGCAGAAGACATGAACAGACACTTCTCCAAACAAGACATACAAATACCTAATAGACACATGAAAAAGTGTTTATCCTCACTAGCCATCAGGGAGATTCAAATCAAAACCACATTGAGATACCATCTTACACCAGTTAGAATGGCCAAAATCAACAAGACAGTAAACAATGTGTGTTGGAGATAATGTGGAGAAAGGGGAACCCTCTTACACAAGTGGGAATGCAAGTTGGTGCAGCCACTTTGGAAAACAGTGTGGAGATCCCTTAAGAAATTAAAAGTAGAGCTTCCCTATGACCTCGTAATTGCACTACTGGATATTTACCCCAAAGATACAGATGCAGTGACAAGAAGGACCATCTGTACCCCAATGTTCATAGCAGCAATGGCCATAGTCACCAAACAGCGGAAAGAACCAAGATGTCCCTCAACAGACAAATGGATAAGGAAGATGTGGTCCATATATACTATGGAATATTATGCCTCTGCCAGAAAGGATGAACTTTTGTATCAACATGGACAGGACTGGAAAAGATTATGCTGAGTGAAAAAAGTCAAGCAGAGAGAGTTTATTATCATATCATTTCGCTTATTTGTGGAGCATAATGAATAACATGGAGGACATAGATGGAGAGGAGAAGTGAATTGGGGAAAATCAGAGGGGGAGACAAACAATGAGAGACTGTGGACTCTGAGAAACAAACTGAGGGTTTTGGAGGGGAGGAGGGTGGGGGGTTGGATGAGTATGGGGGTGGGTATTATTGAGGGCATGTATTGCATGGAGCACTGGATGTATGCATAAACAATGAATTCTGTAGCACTGAAAAGAAAAAAAAAATATATGTATATATATACATATACATATGTATATACAGACACATATATGTATATATCCATATGCATAGAGTGAGAGATATATATATATACACATATATATGTGTGTGTATATATATATAATCAATAAATTAATACATATATTAAAAAAAGCAAATGTTCTGCATAAACAGTTGCAACTTTTCAAAGGATGTGGGCATTAAAAATAAATGTTATAGGGAAAACCCTTATGAAATAGTATGCACACATGATTCTAATGAAAGTGTGTGAGTGGGGAGGGAAGGAAATAAACAGTAGAAAAAAAAGTAGAAAAAGCAAAAGAAAAAATTCAAGAAACAATGATGATAACAGAAAATGACAAAGTAAGTTCATTAACCTAAAAGCCGATTATTTATCAGAGCAGCAAGGAAATGAAATACTTTATTTTAAATATAACAGAAGATATGCAAGATTTCTTTTTTTTAAATTTATTTATTTGACAAAGAGAGAACACAAGTAGGCAGAGAGGCAGGCAGAGAGAGAGGAAGGGAAGCAGGCCCTCCACTGAGCAGAGAGCCCGATGTGGGACTCGATCCCAGGACCCTGAGATCATGACCCGAGCCAAAGGCAGCAGCTTAACCCACTGAGCCACCCAGGCGCCCAATATGCAAGATTTCTATCCTGAAAACCACAAAACATTGAAGGAAAACATGGGGGGAAAAAATGAATAAGTAGAGAGGTACATAGCACTCATTAATTAGAAGGTTCAATATTGACAGATATCCCCAAAACTGATCTATAGATGCAATTCAATGCAATCAAAATCCCAGCAGAAATTCTTGTTGAAATTTATAAGTTGATTATAAAGTTTACATGAAAAGGCAAAGAAACTAGAATAATCAAAACAATTTTTTAAAAAAAAAGGAAGAACCAAGTTTAAGGACTCAGCATGACCTGAAGTCAAGACTTTTTATAAATCTCTGGTAATCAGGATAATCTGATACTGATGAAAAGGATAGACACATAAATCAATTGAACAGAATAGGGAGCACACAGATAAACTCACATGTAAATGATCAAATTCTTTACAACAAAATTGCAAAGGTAACTTAATGAGGGAAAGACTTATCTTCTCAACAAATAGTGTTGGAACCATTGGAGATCTGTAATCAAATAAATAAATAAATAAAGCTGCCCCAGACCTTGCACCATCTACAAACACTAACTCACAACCTAAACCTAAATCTATCAACTTTCTACTAGGAAACACAGGAAAAATACTTGTGACCTTGATTTAGGCAAAGGTTTCTTTCTTTCTTTCTTTCTTCCTGAATCTTTCTTTTTTTTATTATTTGACAGAGAGAGAGAGAGCACCCATGCACAAGCAGGGAGAGCAGCGGAGGGAGAGGAAGAAGCAGGCTGCAGGCTCCCCAACATGGGGGTCAATTCCAGGACCCTGGGATCATGACCCAAGCTGAAGGCAGATGCTCAACCTACTCAGCCAATAAATAAATTCAATAAATTGAATTTCATCACAAGAAAAATAAAATAAGATGAAATCAAAGAGGGAGACAACACCTAAGAGACTATCAACCATAGGAAACAAACTGAGGGTTGCTGGTGGGAGATGGGGAAACTGGGTGATGGGCATTAAGAAGGGCATGTGATGAGCACTGGGTGTTGTATGCAACTGATGAATAACTGCACTCTGCCTCTGAAACTAATGACATCCTATACATTAATTAGTTAAGTTTAAATAAAATAAGATAATTTGAAAAAAAAAAGAAGTAAAAACACCTTTTCACTGAAGGACTCCATTAATAAAATTTAAAAAGTGAGATGTTGACCAGAAGAAAATACTTACAAAGAGCATATTTGATAACAAATTTGTGTATAAAAAATATAAAGAGTTCTCAAGATACAATACCAATAAACAACCTTATTAAAAATTGGAGAAGGATTTATACAGACACTTAACCAAGAAGATATATGGAGAGAAAATAAGCACAAGAAAAGATGTTTCATCATCATTCGTCAGTAGAAAAAAGCAAATTAAAGCCACAGTGAGATAACACTCCATGCTTATTAGAAGAATTAAACCTTAAACAACAACACCAACAAATTGTTAATTGGAAATACCAAGCAGGGATGTGGAGCAACTGGAATGCTCATACATAACCAGTGGCAAAAGTTGCAAAAGTTGCAACTGCTTTGGAAAAAAAAGTTTGACAATTTTTTATAAAGCAAAACATGCACATATCATATGACCCAGCATTGGGACAGCTAGGTCATCCAAGCAAAATACAAACTTCACAACAAATGAATGTTTACAGGGTTTCATTCATAATCACCAAAACTGGACATGTTCCAAATGGCCTTCAGCCAGTGAATAGATAAGCAAACTGGTACAATCACAACACGGGATACTTCTCAACAATTAAAAAAAATTAATCACTGATACATGCAAACTTGTAAGTGAATCTCAAATGCATGATGATGCTAAATGAAAGAAAGAAGATTCTTGGTAACTGTTGTGCACCATGGTTGGAGACTCTTCCTGGGACTGGCCATGTTCTTGCTCATCCTGTTATAGCCACAGTGCACATCATATGTTCACCCACAGAGGCAAGGAAAAAGGTTGGAAGGAGGGCACGTATTGCATGGAGCACTGGGTGTGGTGCAAAAACAATGAATTCTGTTATGCTGAAAAGAAATAAAAAAAAAAAACAGTTGTCCATTAATCATATCAGTGGAGTTTGATGGAAAGAGATAAGCATGTCTCTGGAGTTAATCATTACTATGTGTCAAAGGGTTTGGAGAACATTGATTAAGGAAACATTTTACTGATTGACGGAAAATAACTGGGTTATGCTCACCTGCTCCTGCTAGAAGTTTACACAGTGTATTATGTAGCATTATGTAGCTTTTTGTAGCATAATACATGCAGTGTGTAGTAATGTGGTGCATAACAAAAACAATGAAAAGGTAAAAAAAAAAAAAAGAAGAAGAAAGAAGACTCAAAAGACGAATGCTCTATAACTCAGTTTATATGGTGTATAAGGAAAAACTAGGAGAAGAAAATATATCTTTGATTGTCAGGGGTTGGACTGTGGAGGGGTTGGTTCCAAACTGGCATCAAATGCTTTTTAGGGTCAGAGGACTATCCAGTATCTTAATTGTGTTGATGGCTGTATGACTGTAAAAGTTGATAGACAGAATCATACATTAAAGAGAGTGACTTTTACTGTGTATAAACTATGTCTCAATCACTGATTTAATTTATAAAGTACTTGAGAGTTTTCTTTAATTCCTATATTCAAAAGAATAGATATTCTCACATCTGAGTGTCAGTGCAGAATGAAAAAATGGTGTCTTAACTCATCTGGCTAGACACAGAGTTTGAAGGCAGGAAATCTCAGGTGTGAAAAGGTTCATTTCCATGGAAAGGCTGAGAGAGGCAGAGTTTAAGGATACAGGTTGAGAGTCTGAAGAGAAGCACTTATATAATTATAAAAAAAATATATATATATATAAATTATATATTTATATAAATCCTATATAATTATAAGATTTCATTAGGGTGCCCTGTGTTTCAAAGCCATTGCTGGAGTGAGAGCAGCAAAGGTTCGTCAGTAAACTAAGGAGAGGAAGTGAATCAAAAACATTCCAAACATCTGTGCTTGTCCTTTTAATAAGAAGCTTATGGATGAAAGATCTCAATGTGAGGCAGGAATCTATCAAAATCCTAGAGGAGAACATAGGCGGTAACCTCTTCAACATCAGCCACAGCAAATTCTTTCAAAACACATCTCCAAAGGCAAGGGAAACAAAAATGAAAATGAACTTTTGGGACTTCATCAAGATAAAAACCTTCTTCACAGCAAAGTAAACAGTCAACAAAACAAAGAGGCAACCCATGGAATGGGAGAAGATATTTGCAAATAACAGTACAGATAAAGGGCTAATATCCAATATCTATAAGGATCTTCTCAAACTCAACACCCCAAAAAAATAAGTAATCAAGTCAGAAAATAGGCAGAAGACATGAACAGACACTTCTCCAAAGGAAACATACTAATGGCTAACAGACATATGAAAAATGTTCATCATCATTAGCCATCAGGGAAATTCAAATCAAAACCACACTGAGATACAACTTATGCCATTTAGAATGGCAAAAATTAACAAGGCAAGGAACAACAAATGTTGGAGAGGTTGTGGAGAAAGAAAAACACTCTTAACACTTGGTGGGAATGCAAGTTGGCATAACCACTTAGAAAAACAGTGTGAAGTTTCCTCAAAAAGTTAGAAATAGAGTTAACCTCTGACCCAGCTATTGGACTATTTACCCTAAAGATACAGATGTATCTTTGACCACATGCACCCCATGCACAAAGAAGGGCCACATGCACCCCAATGTTCATAGCAGCAATGTCTACAATAGCCAAACTGTGGAAAGAATGGAGACGGTCTTCAACCGATGAATGGATAAACGAAGATGTGGTCCGTATATACAATGGAATATTACGCCTCCATCAGAAAGGATGAATACCCAACTTTTGCATCAACATGGATGGAACTGGAGGAGATTATGCTGAGTGAAATAAGTCAAACAAAGAAAGTCAATTATCGTATGGTTTTATATACTTGTGGAACATAAGTAATAGCATGGAGGACATTGGGAGAAGGAAGGGAAAAATGAAGGGGGGGGTTGGAAGGGGAGATGAACCATGAGAGATTATGGACTCCAGGACATAAACAGGGTTTTGGAGAGGAGAAGGGTGAGAGCATAGGTGAGCCCAGTGATGGGTATTAAGGAGGGCACGTATTGCATGGAGCACTGGGTGTTATACACAAACAATGAATCATGAAACACTACACAAAAACTAATGATGTACTGTAGGGTAACTAACATAACATAATAAAAAAAAAACTCAGATGACTTCTAATTATTAAAAATAAAATTCTTAGTTTTTTGCTTCCTGAAATCAGAATTTCCTACATATTAATATTTTAATAAAATTCATATTACCAAAAAAGAAGCAGCTTAAGTCAATTCAATTAAATAAATATTGAGGCTATGGGCTGGCCCCTAGAAGCCAGCTCTATGGACAAAACCATTCCTACAGCACAGTGCTCCATCCTCTGTCTGCTCCTGAGGACGCCACAGGGAAGCTGCCACCCTTAGTAGATGGATGAGATGGAGATGCACAGGGCTCTTTGGTAGCTGTGACTGGTACACATTAGCAGGGACTGAAATTCTTCCTCTGAACTTACACTTTAAATTGGCTTGAACTGCATTCATTCCTTAGAAGGTGGAAGGGTGCATATGTCAAATATTACCTATGAAGGAGATATGGCAGAATCATGTTGGCTTCTTGAAAATCTCAGCAAATGTGCAAGGAAGCCCAGGGAAGTATGTTTGTGAAGACAGGCAGAGGCCACTTTAAAGATCTCCGACCTTTCCCCCACCACACACACACACACACACCTCCATCAGCCTCATCATCTGGTGACCAGAACTTCCACACATTCATTCCGTACATGCCTTAAAATCCCACAGACACACTAAAGGCCTGAGCACAGAAATAGAACAATCTATTAAGGTCTAGTTGAATAATCATGGATAAAAAGTAAGGAGAAAGACCCAACTTTTTACATTGAAATTTTTAATAAGCCTAAAATCCCTCAGTCTATGCATAGAAACTGGCAATGCTATATATAATGGATGGTTTTTGCCACCAAAATCTATCAATGTTGATGAGAAAGCAAAAACATGTCTTTGTAAACTAAGTTTGAGAAGGAACCACTTACTAAAATATTCACAAAATAGAAAACTTATATAAAATTGGAGAATATTAAAAAAATTTTTTAAATCTACATAACAAATGAAACTAGAAGAGGTACTTTATAACCCACACAAGGTACTGGATTTTAGTGACGTGAGAATCGAAGCAAGAGAACAGAAATCGTAATGGTGAATATTCATTATGAGCTCGAAACTTGAGAAATTGTCTATACTGCTATTGTCTAATCCACCTCCTACCTCTTTGCCCCTGTTTCCATTTAGATGAATGAAAAGAAATTGGGGAAGACAATCAACTGAATTCCTTTAAATACTAGACGATGAGATGAGTGTGAAGTTCAGGGAGGGTTGACCAGGATGAAAAACATAGGCCAAGGGAATGCTTAGGTCAAGGTCAAGTTCAATAGCTCCTACTGATTTTACTCATAAGGAAACTTACAAATATTCTTGGTTAGTCCAATGTATAAACCCTGAAATGAGGGATTTCTGATTCATAATTGCCAAAAATGCAAAGAACTCAAACATCTTGCAACTGCTGTAAGGACAAGCAAATTGTGGTACATTCATAAAATGGGATTCTATAGAGCAATAAAAATGAACAAACTGATACACGCATCTAAATGAGAATGTAGCCTGTTTTCTATAACTTATTCCATCGTTCACCTATCTCTGCCAAAGCATAGGCTGACACCTCTTGGTGAATAATCATAAAAATAGTAACGACAAAGGATTATGGCTCACAGTAACCCCATGCTTGCCATATGCTGTGTGTTCTACAAATGCTTCGCGTATACTCACTTAACTTTCACAAAGTCTCCATGAAGTAGATCCTGTGATTATCTTGTTTTTTCAATGAGCAAATCCCCAGAAAAGAAAAGGTCATTGACTTGCCCAAGGCCACATAGCCAGTAAGTGGCACAGCGAGACTGAAGCCCTTCATGGCCTCATCGAAGCTGCCAGCATACTGGAACTACCTACTTCTTACAAGAGTTTGGCTTTTACTGAACTTTCTAAGTTTTCCTTGATGGCACCAGAATTCCTTGCTCAATGCTAAATCATGTCAAAACAGACAGATACAATATTCTCTAGGTGGAATAGGGAAACGTATGCCAATCTGACATGAGTGCTTCTGGGTTTGCACACATTAGGTTTTTTGCTACATATTGTTATTATGGTTTAATTGCCTTCAGAAATACTAGCTTGCGTCTACGGCCATACCACCCTGAACGCGCCCGATCTCGTCTGATCTCGGAAGCTAAGCAGGGTCGGGCCTGGTTAGTACTTGGATGGGAGAAATACTAGCTTGCCTTTACAGCATAGCTCACAGTTTCCATACGAATATCCCAGTATGCAGCAAACCACCCAATAAATGAACCCCGTCATGTAGGTGGAGGTGGGGTTTAGCCTCTAACCTTGTTTCATTCTGTTTCAAGCAGAAACTTCATTGAAACTGAGAGAAAGAAGTGGCATGCGTCCCAAACCAGCAGATGCTGCACATTGTCCCTAGACCCAGCAGTGAGCTCCCGTGGGGGACCCGTGCCCATGGGCCCACGTCCCAGTTCCTTGAGCCCAAGAGCAGGGGAGGAAGCACCACCTCCAAAATCTCACAAAGTGCCTTACTGCCCTTTGGTAGTCATGTCTGTGGGTCTCCAGGCACAGAAGGCAGGTGTCAGAAGAATTGTTTGAGTAAGAGAAAATTGCAGTGCAATTTGAGGATTCTTTTTAAAGTATTGGGGGTTTTTGTTCTTACTGAAACATGCTGTTTTTACATTAAATGCTAACTATATAGAAGCGATGGGAGCTGGAGAACTCTGAAAAAGTTTGCAGGCTAGCAAATCAAGAAAGAGGCTGATTTGGGTGCAGCTTTAAAATTGCATTCCTAGATTCATGGAATGAAAGAACTAAAAGAGGCATTTTCGTGGAGTCCAACCCTCATCTTACAGATGAAAAACGGAGTCCCAGGGGATTCACTGACTTGCAAAATTGTCACACAGGAAGATATTTCTCGAGCCATTCCCATTCAAATACAAATCAGACACCCGAAAATACTACCCATGGGTAAATTATCTTGCAAGTAAATGTACAGGAGGTGAAAGAGGAGGAATGTAGTATAAAAATAAGAATTGGTCCAACTGTAGCAAAGAACTGAAGTCTGGAATCTTGGGCAACTCAAAGTACAAAGAGTGAATCTGCTTTTGGCCCCAGCCTCCCAGGATACAATGAGGCAGCTTAGAAGAAAAGAGTGTGGGTGTGTTTGCTACGGTGTGTGTTTAAAGCCAACTGTGTGTGTTTGCTATGGTCCTAACCGCCCTTGAAAACCAATGGCTTCTCTCAAATGAGCCCACCTGTAATGCCAGCTAGCTTGCCTGTTTTGCAACATAAAGCATATGCAACGTAAGCTTACGTAAGTGATATAATGACATAAACTATGAGACTTTCCTTTTTAAAATAAGGAGCACTGAACAAATGTTGGAATTTTGTCCAACAATACACAGGGAGGACAAATCAGGGAGATGGCACTGCTCCTATTTTAGATGGTGGGGGTTGAACCTAGCAGGGTAGGAAGGCAGAACAGTTACATATTTTCTTCTGAAGGGTGGCCCCGAGGAACAAAAACTGAGTTTTCCTATGCCCTAATGCTTGAACATTAGCATCAGTGGAGAAAACACTGGTTTCCTTTTATCATAAATTTACCCCTTTTCAACCCTATCCCAAGCCTATTCCCTTAAGTAAATGAAATAAGTACATAAGTGAAGCCATACTTAAATAAATGAAACCACTTAGTTATTTCCCCATACAAATGTCTAAGGATCATCAAAGTCTACACCTTCTCATACAAGAAGAGTCCTGAAGTGCACACGTTCCCCTCCAGACGGCCTGTCTCAGCCATCCTTGACCAACACACTGGTCTTATCTAAAGCTTAGCTGCACAGAACTAAAGGTTGCAGTATTCTCCTTCATGTCTCCCAGGACAGTTACTATGGCTCTTATAAATTTATGTTGTTGGTGTTAAATTGGTTTTTGCTTTACCTATTAGATGCTCCAATGGTTGCTTGTTTGACATTTGTCTTATAACTTTCCCTGTGAGATCATCTTTATTCCTTGGGAGGCTGCACTCCTGTAGCTAGCGCGATTGACTTGGGAGAAAGCGTTCTTGGTGAGCCTGAAAAGTAGGAGGAGTGCTCCTGGAAACAGAGAGTGCTTCATAAATCCGACCCCATCGAGTCATCTTCTAGTCCCATCGCTCTCCACTTAGGTTATTTTTTTTGTTTTGTTTTTTGTTTTGTTTTTCCCAAGAGAAGTCATTCTCTGTTGTCATTTTTAGGGATGCCTCATAGGGCAAAGTTGGAATGCAATATACACATAAAGGCAGCCTGCTACCTCCACTAATTGGTTTTAGTTCCCTCCCCCTCTGAGATTATCACCTGAATATTACTCTCTCCCTTGATTCGCATCATTGTTTTCCAACCCCTTCACCACAATAGTGCACAATCTGTCTTCTGGAAAGTGGATAGAAATTCTTGGGTGATAGACAAGGGCTGGTTTCTCAGGGTTTTACCCACCTAGCCACAGGACACTTACTAAACTGTCAATTTAAAAGGAAAGGCATCTCCCAGACTAGACCAGACGTTGCCCGCCTGGATTGCAGCTCCAAACTCACACTCACTTAGACTCATGTGGTGAAGACAGAAAGGGGCTCATCCTCCATGTGTGGGTTCTCCGGCAATATGTCCTGTTCCCCACAGAGGTTTCTTCCTTGCAGAAGAGCACAAATAGCATTCACCTTCCCAGATTTTAAATAGTTATTATTATTATTATTATTGTTGTAAGAACACTCAGCATAGTATTTATGTTCTTTTTTTTCTTTAGATTTTATTTATTTATTTGACAGACAGATCACAAGTAGGCAGAGAGGGAGGCAGAGAGAGAGATAAGAGGAAGCGGCTCCGTGTGAAGCAGAGAGCCCGGATGTGGGGCTCAATCCCAGGACCCTGGGATAACGAACTGAGCTGAAGGCAGAGGTTTTAACCCAGGGGCTTTAACCAGGCGCCCCCTTCTTAACAGATTTTAAGTTCACAAAACAGTGTTGTTAACTATAGATTCAATGTTGTACACCAGATCTCTAGAACATACTTATCTTGCAAAATGGAAGCTTGATTTACTTGTTTATCGAAGAACGACTCCACATTTCCCCGCCCCTTAGCCCCTGGAAACCACCATTCTACTTTGTTTCTATGCATGTGACTACTTTAGATACCTCATTTAAGTGGAATGATACACTATTTGTCCTATAACTGACTTATTTTATTTAGCATTAAAGTCCTTAAGTTTCATCCATCTTGTTGCATAAGGCAGAACGTCTTTCTTATAACATTCCAATGTATGTCTATATCACATTTTCTTCATCCTTCATCCAAAGGTATTTAGGTTGTTTCCATATCTTATCTACTGTATACAATGCCTCAATGAACATGGGAATACAGATACATTTTTCATGATCCTGATGTCAACTTTCGGATACATACCTAGAAGTGGGATTGCTGCCTTATATGGTTATTCTATCTTAAATCTTCTTAAGAGCTGGCATACCATTTTTCATAGAGGCTATACCATTTTACACTCTCACCAACAGTGTTTGAGGGCTCCAGTTCTCCACATAGTGACCAACTTTTTTATAATAACCATCTTAACAAGTGTGAGGTGACATCTGATTGTGGTTTGCATTTCCAATCCCTAGATTATTAGTGACATTGAGCATCTTCTATATACCTCTCAGACGTTTATATCAAATATATATTCAAGTCCTTTACCTAGTTTTTAATCAAATTTATTTTTTGCTGTTGAGTTGTTATAGTTACTTGTATAGTCTGGAATATTAATCCCTTATCAGATATATGGTCTGCAAATATTTTCACCCATCCTGGAGATTGCCTTTTCACTCTGTTGATACTTTCCTTTGCTGTGAGGAAGCTTTTTAGTTCAATGTAATCCCATTTGTCTGTATTTGCTTTTGTTGCCTATGCTTTTGGTGTCATATCCACAAAATCATTGCAGAGACCTACGTCATGAAGCTTTTCTTCTATGTTTTCTTCCAAGAATGTTATAGTTCCTCTTATATTTACATATTTAATTTCCTAAATCTTTACTTTTGAGTTAATTTTTGTGTAACGTGTATAGTAAGAGTCCAATTTCATTCATTTGCAAGTGGATATCCAGTTTTCCCAAGACCGTTTAACAAAGAGACTATGTCTCATTTTCTCAACCGTGATTTCTATTCTTTCAACCTATTTCTCTTCTTGTAAGTCCTTAGATGGGGGTCTGAGAGGAAGCCCGCAGTCTATCTTTTCCACGTCAATAAAAAGAATCCACTGGAAAATTAAGCAAATATTTATTTTCATGACCAAAAATAAAATAGTGCTGGTAATAGATTTAAGCTATAGAACTACTAAATTTATTTGTGTAAGCATAAATATATCTACCTACTAGATTGCCAATAATCTGTCTGAGCACCAAGTGCACTGGGCACCTGTGCCTGTACCTCAGAATGACCACTTCGGAATTTATTCCCAGGACATCGGTATGGGCTGGGTTTCATCATACGGAGTGAGAATGTAAACATTACAGTCTTCTAGGTTTGAGGAAATGTGCTTTTTCTTATTGTTAAAAATGAAGTTCAACCACGGAAATTTTAAAGATCTTACTGGCTTTATTGGGCAGCAACAAATCCAAAAGATAGAAAGGCGCTCCAAGTTGCTGCGTGAAATGAAAGACTTTTGTAGCAAAAAGGAAGTAGAAAGAAGGATGTTAGACTAACTCCAAAAAAGTGGGTTAGTTTTTGCAAGATCACTTTCCTTTAGGGGATAACAGGGTCTAGTAGAAGTTTACCTAAATAGTGATGACTAGGTGATTCCTGATTGACTGGTTTAAGATTTCCTTTCTGGGAGGGTAGAAATTCTAATTAAGTTAAGTCTCAGTGTGAGGGCATGGGGCTTAGCACAAGTGACTCCATTTGGGACTTGTTGTCTCGTCTTTAACAGTATCAAGTTTCTAAATATATGATTGTTACATTCTGTCATCGACAGATTTATTTCTCTCTTCAAATCTTCTTTTAAAATGAAAGGAGGGGCACCTGCGTGGCTCAGTTGGTTAAGCGACTGCCTTCGGCTCAGGTCATGATCTTGGAGTCCCGGGAGCAAGTCCCACATCAGACCCCCTGATCAGTGGGGAGTCTGCTTCTCCCCTGATCTCTGTCCTCTCATTCTCTCTCTCTCTCTCTCAAATAAATAAATAAATAATAAAATCTTTAAAAAAATAAAATGAAAGGAAAGGAAAGGAAAAAAATATATAAGGCATCAAAGTCCTGAAACATCACAGGACACACTAAGGGGCCTACCATGCCTGGAGGGTTTCTGCCTTGCATGCCCTGTGGGAATTGTGTCTGATTCACTGGTGGGTTTTTTGGACTTTCCTTTCTTGGGCAAGGCTTAGTCACTTTTTACTCCACTGTTATAATTATTTATAGCTTAAATATTATAGTAGTGACATTAATAAAGTTAACTTCTAATGTTATAAATACAGCAGAGATAGAATTCTGTATCTTTTTTTCACTATTATATGATAAAATAAAATATTTTCACAGGTATTACTACTCGGACTTCATAATTACCTTTTTCATACTTGCTTAATATTCTATCAAGTTAAGGTACTATATTTCATTTTCTACTCCAAGATTTTCATACATATTTTGTTTGTACAACTTTAATGCATTTCAAAGATTACCCTTTAAAAGAGATCATTTGTTTTTTCTTTCCTTGGATTAATCCCTGATGCAAGTTTTGGTTAAACTACCCAGTTTTCTTCTACAGACTTTACCAATTTGCTGCCAGTGACAATGTATGGGGGAAAAGTTCACTAGTATTTCATCAAAATTAGTCATTGCTCATTTATAACTTCTGTCAAATTAATAGATACAAAATGGACTGATAACCACTTCCCAGATATGAAAATAATGACTCTAGCCTGAGTCAGAAACAGAAAGAGACCATGGAGCAGAATTTTCTCTAGTGGAGCTTCTTTAAATGCTTCTATAAAAGTTGACCCAGTGGGTCGTATCACTGCATCTTGCTCCAAAACTATGGATTCAGATCAGATGTCTGATCGCCTTCTTGACCTAAGTTAGAATGTGAAGCAAAGACATCTTTAAAAAAATATAAAAAGTCCTCTGTAACCTACCTTGACCAATGCCAACACTGAATGAAGTTCCAGTGTCTTTCCAGGAGACTTACCTCCATGGAGCTCATTTCTCTTGTTTTGTTTTGTTTCGTTTCTCTTGTTATGTTAAAATCAAACTCACTTGAACTCTCTTGAGTATTGTGTAATTTTACAATTCCAGAAGAGGGAACGATTTAGAGACAAAAAGCATTCAACTGGGAAATGATCATAAGCTGCCGTCTAGAAAGAAAAAGGGACCTACAGAACCTGGAGATGCATTCAACATCCACAAAGCAAATGTGCTGTGGAGACAGTGATGGCATTCTCTATGAAGATACGGGCGACTGCTTTTATTTCCATATTGTGTAACTTGTAAATAGAAAGCACAATGACATACGTGACTTTCTCCAAAACTTGACTTATCCCCCCAATTTTAGAAATACAGGTGGTAAAAGGTAGCACTCCATGCTTTGTTTAGTGCATTTTAAAATCATTAAAATCTTTAAAATCTAGATAGGAGACACACCAGGTTTTCCTCCCAAGTAATGAAATTTGTCCTCTTCCCAATCATTAATTTATCTAAACAAAACCCTACCATGGAAGTGACTTCTGTATCAGCGGTCTCGGCCAGTCTTGGGAAGCGTGCTCAGTGAGAAGGTCTCCAACCGCCCCCACTTGATTTTCCTTTGACCCCCTTCCCCTCCCTCCTCAGACCCAATACCTTTAGCTTTTCCTCATTTTTATACAAATATTCATAACAACTTGGAAGTTTTTAGCTTTACAGAGGCATCATTGATATACCAAATTTTGTACACATTTAATATATACATCTTGAAAAGTATGCAGGTGTGTGTTCACTCACAATATGGTCATCACAACCAAGGTAATAAACACATTATTCATCACTTCCAAAAGCTTCCTTGTGTTCTTATTTTTTTTTTTGTAAAAATGTTTAACATAAAACCTATCCTCTTACCATGTTTTAAAGTATACAATACTGTTAACTATATACACTCTGTGTCCAGAATATATCTAGAACTTACGACAACACGTTGAAAACACATTCGACTTTTGACCCTGACTCACTGCAGCCAAAAGGTCATCTCCTTCAAGTATTCACTAAACTTGTTCACTCAATGAACACCCAACACCCAAGTGAGGCACGACTGTGGGGACAGAGTAGGAAACCAACGATCTGAACTCAGCACTCAGTGCAATAGTTGCTCAAGCATGTGAGTCTTTTGAAGATATTTAACTTCTCTGAGTTTCTATAGGGATAAATACCTACAAAGAACAGGTTTGCTGTGTGGAGCAAAGGGGAAAATTTGGAAAAGTAGTTTGCATATTGAGAAGTTTTGTCATTTTCATTTTAATCATGGTCAGTGCGCTCAAAGAGTTACATTCCCAGAAATAGTCTGATGTTTCTTACTACACTAAAGCACGGCTCCAGAGTAAGCTTGTCTGGGCTCAAATTCTGTCCCATTGCTCAGGATCTCTACCACTTTGGAAAATGAGTCAACCTCTGTAACCCTCGGTTTCCCCATCTAGAAGACAGAGGTAACAACAATCTCTACTTCTCGGGCTGTTGCCAAGATGAGATAATTGAAATAAACTGGTGCACAGTGTAGTGCCTAGTCCATCAGATTATCTGTACACGCTTGCTTTCATTACTGTTCTTCCCACAACTGATTTCAGACATTTCTGCTGCAGAGATTTTTGGATCTTGGGCCGCTTTCAAAATTTCAAGTCATATCCCCAAATTTCCTACTCTTGCCCGTTAACATGAAATGGTCAGAAAAATACATGTCACAGTTCATCAGGAGTTCCTAAGAAAATGGAAGGAAACCACCATGTGAACAATAGTAGACAAAGAATAACAGCCCATCCGTATACTTCATCGTCTGTCTGAGCTAGGACATTGTGGAGAAAGGGAAGCATTTCTGAGAAAAGGGAGTGATGATTAATAACTCTGTTGGGAGAGCAGGTACAGATGAGGGCTGTCCTGAACAAATCATGTATAAGGCCCTCGAGCTGTCAGCTTATCCTTCCAGATTCTCTCCCTGGATCTCCCAGGGATAACCTTCACCTGAAACACAACAAAACCACTCACCACCCCCTGAGTATTCCCGCACTCTCTTTCCCGGGAAGGGCCTTAGAACCTTTTCTCTGGCTGCAACGTCTCTCCGCAAAGTCTGTCTATCCAAACCCGACCAGGTGCCCACTGTCCATCTCCAACTAAGCCTTATGGAGAGAATGCCTCCTACCCTCAGTCAATTGATGTCCCTACTGTGACCATCGTGGGGGTTCCCCTCCGCCCTCACAGCATGTCCACGCTCTTCCTTGCGTTATGCTTGTCGCTGAGCTTGTCAGCATCTCTGCATCCATGTGTGTTCAACAGCAGTCTGGGTCTCGTTTGACTAGAACACTTAGCATCACATGTAGCAATGGATGAATCCTGAGCAAATGAATAAACCAAGTGTGCCTTGCTTGAAACAATAGTGAACATGGAGTTGGCTTTTTCCTGATGCTCTTCCCCCAAACTTTAGAACTCCATCTCAGGCACACTGCAAGATTTACCATATATATGTATATATATATATGTTTTTTATCATGTTCATGTTCCTCACTTCCCAACACAAAATCTCTAAAAAACACAACCTCTCTGAGCTCTGGGAAGTGTCTACTGTTCTGAGAGTAACAGATATTTGGATGGAATAAAATGTTTTCTGGGAGAGAAATAATCCCGTCTGAGACATTCCATCTGAACCGGGGATTTTATGCAAATAACAAACCGTTTAATTTCAAAAGAGTTCCAGGAGGAATCAGGGTGCCGCAAGGTGACTATTGCCAAGATTGTATAGGGTAGCATGAGCTTGCTGCTGGGGGGAAGGAACGATTTTGACCACTGTAACTTTGCAGACAAAATCTGAGTGTATGAGATGGTGTTCATCCAATGCTCTCCAAATCCCTCGACATTGACTAGAATGATAGATGGCACCAGCTAAGATGAGCAAATGTGGGAAATTTACATTGGGTTTTATGCTATTGATCTACCAGAGAGCACCTACCCCATCCCTCATTTTAAACACCATGCCATTCCCAACATCCATCAAGCTAATGATCTAGTTCTGCAGGGAGAAGATAATTCTGGGGTCACACATCACATTATGGTTTGAAGATTCGGTGAGATCTTTTCTGATTGAGTCAAAACACCTACAAAAACGGCAAAATGGCTCCATCCAAAAAGCCAACTAAAAATGTTACATGCTGGGCTCAGAGAGGCTAACTGTCCCGCATGAACATGTTCATCTTTATTTTACCATAATCCAAAAGGAGTGCACATACGCTATAGGCTACAGTCTTCCCACAGTCTCCTAAATCATATTACGCAAAGACGGGGGCGCCGTGGCATTTTAATAATTCTCAAGCCAACCCAGGGTGCCTAATCGTGATAATTTGACAATACAAATGCACACCATCATTTCCGGGGGAGCAAGGACGTTTTCATTCTTGAAGAAAAGGAGATCTTTGTCATGTTGCCTCCTTTGCGTCTTTAAGTAGTCTTAACTGTACAAATGTCTCCTCAAGAATGGTTGCAGGTAATCCAACCCTCTTCTGAGGAGTTTAGCATGTCACTCTGTGGTAGACAGAGCTATTCACCCAGGAACTGCTGAGTTACTTTGCATAAAAAAGTCTAAAGCTTGTTGGTAAGGAGGACACTGGATTTCCAACGCCTGCTCCCCCAAACTTGACTTAAGAAGCAGAGCGAACAAGACAAGTTCCAAACAAGGGCCAGCAGGAGGAAAGGCAGGAAGCCCTGAGATGAAACTGCCCTGAGCAAGAGCGAGCTTAACCTGGGCCCAGACCCAAGACCCGGCCCTCAGTGCTCCTGGAGGATGAGTCCTGAGTTCAGCCTCACGCTGACTTTCAGGAGCATCTTGACATTGCTGCGGCGTCCAGAGTGCGGACCACAGATGAAGGCGAGGGCTCTTCATCTCAAGCAGGGTTTGTGACCACTGGTCTTGGTACATTTGTGCACTTCTCCTGGGGAGAAGCTGCCTAGGCCTCATGAGATTTTCAGATGTGTCAGGCTCCAAAAGTACTTTAAGAACGACTGCTCTAGGAGCACCTGGGGGCTTAACCAATTAAGCGTCTGACTTCTGATCTCAGTTCAGGTCTTGATCTTAGGGTCATGAGTTCAAACCCTGTGTTGCAGCATGAGCCTACTTTAAAGAGAGAGAGAGAGAGAAAATGTGTGCTCTAAAGGCAGTGTTGATCAAGATAATTTTTTTAAATACCAAACTGATTAGGATGAGGTACACTACAAAGACAGTGAGCAGAATTCTTCACAGAGTGAGGTCACGCTCTGAGATTAGCTTGGGACCAAGTCTGCAGGTCAGGGAGGCTGGAGCCATGGAAGACCCTGCCATCCGGCGGCACGGAAACCAGAGGACACAAACCCAGCCTTGCTGACGGCAGCCCACAGTAGTGCACAGAGCTTCTCTGCACTTCGGTCAGTTAGGAAACTGCAGGGACATTCGCCCAGCCAGAGAGCGGGCTGTGCATTCGCTACATGTCCCTCCTTGGCCTGGATTCTCTGGTTTTAGCCAAGTTCTAATCAATGTTCTGCCTGGTTCCGTGAACGGTTTATTTTCTTCCTTCTTATACAAACGTTTCTATAAGACTATGTATTTCAAACACGTTTCTGCTTCTGAATAACTTTGATTGAAAAACACTTTCCATGGGCCTTCTAAATTGCTGCCTTCTGCTTGTCATTTTAAAAAGAAGGAAAAATAAAAGGGAAAGAGGAAACTAACAAAACTCACAATTCATTGGGAAGATGGTACAAGTCTGCATGTGGTACGTTTCTCCCAAAACCAAGGCAGAGGTGCTAAGATGTGCAACCGGAGGACAAGGACCAGGCTGCCGGGCGCCCAGGAGCTTCTCAGAGCAGTGGGTTTCTCTCTTGTCTGCCAAGGGAGCAGAGACTTACAGGGTGAGAGGCACCTACGGGGTCCCCGATCCTGCTGCCTTCCCAGGTTTTGTGTGGCAGTTTGGAAATTGGAGAAGTACTAAAGAAATGTCCCTGGACCTAACAGAATCAGGCACTTAACTGAGCCCTAGAAACCCAAAATTGTTTGTCCAGGAAATCCCATGGAGAATTTGTAAGGTGTCACCTCCTACCCACCCTGTAGCTCTGTAGAACAAGGGTCTTGATCAGGAGAGAACAGGTGGGAGGCGGCGTTGCCCAGCATTTGTATCAGATGCAGCTTTGCTGTGCTCCTGGGGAAACAGACAAGGGGACCTCAGCCCCGGGTTCAGCTGACAGTCCCTGGTGCTGCACCCCCATGTGCACATGCAAGGGAGACTCCTTCAAGGTGCATCACACGAGGGAACCACCGCCCTCACATTCGTCCTTTGCAGACTTTCCTAAACCCTGGAATCCCTTGGCATCAGAGCTGACCTGCCATGACAGTGTTCCATGGGCGTTCTCCTGCCTGACCTAGCAAGCGGCTTGGTGGCATCTTCCCAAGACGCCCAGAGTGAGACGGCATCTTGGATGTCCACGTTGCCTGAACCAGGAGAAGAGCTGGGCCAGCTGAACCAGGCCCACAACACCCTGGCACCCATCATCCCAGCCAGACCCCACCCTCGTCAGAAGGTCTAGGCACAGAAATCAAATGAAAACCAACACAACACAATCTAGTGTCTGTCAAAATAAGACCCCCAGATCTGTGTGATGACCCATTCCCAGGAGCCTGTGACCCCATCTTGGCCACACCCAACTGAAGACAGAGAAACAGAATGGGGTGAACAGAGGAATGGGTCTGTTACACTTAGAAATCGTCGCAGGACTTAAAGTCCAAAAACTGTTCGATTCCTCCTAAATTCTGTATTGGAAGAAACTGAATCAATTCAATCTGTCCCTTTCAGTTATGAAATCTCAGCTGCATATTTCTTTCATGTCCTTTTGTTGGACTATTTTCTTTGACAGCTGGGAAGGTTTCAGGGAAAAGTAAGTATTGTTGCCTGTTCTTTTCTGTCCCACTTTCTTCCTCAAAGACTTCGGGCAAGAGTTAATTACTCACTATACTTGAAAATATAAAGTGTTCAGGTTTGTGGAAATAACTTAATGTCAATTATTAACCCCCGTAGTACACTCTTTCCCTCAGACTAGGCACAGCCTATCACACACACCACACACAGAACGACACCCAAATGTTTGGAGCCATCAAGCTTACTCACTACAACTTGACTTCTGTAGTGAAATGTTTCTTCTTCTGTACCAAGTAAAAGAGGCCTCTGGCCAATTTTGGAGGTCTCTGTTAACAAAGATGTTGTGTTAGTACAGCTTGGTTAACGAATTCCAATTTGGTATGATATATATATTCTAAGAGAATATGGGAACTCTAACGGGATCCATAAAGACTCAGAGTTTCTTAACGGGGTGTTTTGAAAATTAGGTACACATTTCTAGATAACTTCATATGAAAAACACAACATTGCAAAATCAGACAAGCCCTAGAGGATCCCAGCCTTGGGATACACCTTCCTTCCCCGCTGAGGAGAGGTGCCCAGGCCATACCCCTGGGGATATGGTCAATGGACAATGGAGACCATCACAGAACCACCCCCCCCAATGGAACTTTTCATCTAGGAAAACATGGGAACCCAGCTCCTTGTCTCTGGTTCACAGCACTTGTTGTCCCACTAGCACTGCACAATCTCTGCTCTCTTGCACCATCAGCTGCCATGGTTGGCACAAGGTTGGCTTGTGGAAGCCCCAGGCAATGGCATCCATGCAAACCGCACAGTCCTCAGCCATCTCCCTGCACTGAGCCCTGATGCTAGGCTAGTTTTCACACTGTCACTAGTGCCGAGGGACAGCACAGATCAGCCCCTCCAGCAGGCTCCCGTGGACACTGACAGGGCCACCATGCCCTCTTGGAATGCCATCCAGGGTATGAGTAGCCTTATAACAGAGTGGCACAGGCAACATCCCCTATCACTCTGAAGACAGACAAGCAAAGAGAATCTCCCAGGGCCGGCTGATTGGCCATACCGGTGGCTGGAACTGTTGCAATGTTGCATCAAACGCACTGCCCTTTGGGAAGTGTGACCATCAGTCTGGCACAGGTTGTTCCTTCTAATGCCAGGTCACAACCTGCAGCCCCCCCGGGCACTGACGTCAGGATGGTGATCTTTATCTCATGGTTGAGTGTTATTTTTATCTGGACTAACACACATGATGCTCAAAATAATACTCAACCATGAGCTAAAGAAAACCAACACTGATTGATTCCTTCGGTGATAAAAATCTCATTGATTTTTTTCTTTAATGCCAGATACAGTACTCTTTGGAGAAAAGTTCTGTTTCAGGTTTTGGCGCCTCTGCCCTACTATCTCCCTGGGCGTGTGTTCACTTAGTCCTTCCCTGTGTCCCCATCACCTGAGTCAGGTGACAGACAGAAGAGCTCATGACCCCCAATCAGCCAGAGAAGGAACTGAAGGGTCCGGTCTGATGGGTCTTACTTCCCAAAAGGTGGTGTGGTCGTATCCAGGGATCATGATGACCACTCACACCGCCCAAGGTCCCCCCTGCGGATCCCAACTCCTCCCGTGTGCCGACTTTCTCCCTTCCCAGCGTGGGACTAGGTGGTCCCCAAGCCCTTATCTCTTCGCTACTGTTTTTTTTTTCCTGATTTTATCAGTATCTTCTCTAGATGCCTGAGCCCAAAACCTTCTTCTCTGCACCCCCATCCTGTCTGCCCATCCTAGTGATATGGGAGAGAAAGCACAAAATGAGAGCAGAAGCCCAAACGGTACAAATAATCAATTCAGGTATAGCTTCTTCTCGTTAGAGTTTACACATTCGAAGTTTATCTCAAGTTTACCGGTAGTTTCAAACTCGGCACCCCAGCAACAACACCCCGTGCTATCAGCCCCACAGACCCATGGGCACGCTGCATACATTTCTTCCTGCAGTTACGCCCCGGGCAGGTACCTGTGCTGATAAGCCCAGAAAATCCGTTCTCTGTGAGCAGGAATTGTCTCTCTTAGTTTCTCTTTTTTACAAAATTTAGTTTAATCAGATTGTGTTAAACAGCACTAACATATTAATAATAAATTAGTAATAGTATAGTAAAAGTAATAATATAACATGAAATTTAATATAACATATAATAGCATATTAACAATATATGATACATTATATAACATAAACTTTCTAAATGTGGACAATTTCTGGGAAGGGAAGACTCCTAGCAAGAGATACTAGTATCAAATGAACTTATAGTTGAGCATCAGTTATGTCCAAATACTTCTTGAAGCCTTTGCTTTTATTTTTAAATGAACTAAATGAATTCAAAGAGTCCAAAGAAGGTTAAATTATTTTTAAAATAATTTAAATTTTAACTGATTCTGTGTTTGTCTCAAGCTCTGTAGGCCCGAGGGGAGAAAATGCAGTAGGTTTGTCCACTGACAAAGAAGAGGTGGGTGGTCTCCTACAGTCTCTGTTAGAAGCTTCACGGAGCTCCCGGAGGAAGGGGGAGGTTCTAATTTACCCACATTTGGATGAAAAGCAAACAGTCGGCCCTACAGAGCAAGGTCACTTTTTTGGTCCTCTTCCCCGTCACTCTGGAAGGCCCAGGATGCCCAGACAGGTGACGCCCAGACAGGTGACGCCCCCGCGCAACCCCGGAGGACGCCGCTGGGGCAGAGGCTCCCAGCGCCCACGGCCAGACCCGCAAGGGGAAGACTTTGGGTTTTACCTGCTTGGCTGTTGACAGGACAGAGAGGGCACAGAAGAAAAGAAAAGTTATTGTAGGTCACAAAGCTGACTTGCTTTTCGGAAAAATGAACCCAGGAAACGCGCTATTTCCTACAAGGGCCATGCACTGCGGACAGGTGAGTCCTTCTCCGGCCCAGCGCGGCGCAAGGGCTGACCTCGGAGGGAGCCGGTGCCCCAGCCCCCCTTGGTCGCCCACCTGTCTGGGTCGCGACCCCGCTGTCCCGGGAGGGGACCTCCTCTTCTGCTTCCCGTTTGTCACTCTGTCCCCAAGACCCTCGCAGGAGGCCTGGTGCACACAGTCACAGTGAAAAACAGGCCGCGGCTAGGGTGATAAATATTTCTGAAAAAGAGAGTTGCGATGGCTGCACAACACTGTGTGTGGCATTTCCACCACTGAACTGTGCGCCTGACAGTGGCTAAGGAGGCAGAGCATGTATTTTTAAGGCAACAGTCAAATGATGTATAGAATATACACCATGCAGAATACATGAGTTGTATATACTATATAAACAATAATATTAGATATCACTGATATTATTATCCATAGTATTGTTATTAATATTATGTATATAATAATATTATATTAATTATAATATTAATATATCATGTTATTACATATGATAGTATAATATTATATGGATATATTATATCCATAATAATATTTTTATCCATAATATGTAAATTATCTATAAATATACATATGGACATATGTATACATCCATATATACATATATTATTATATATCTGTGTATATATAATAAATTATTATATATCAGATACAATTATGGTAAATGATTAAAATATTATATATGATTTTACATCTATAAACATAACTACAGTAAAGTTCTTAAAAAGTAGGCCACAGCAATAGGATAGCCTACGGAACAAAAATGAGAAATGCACAAGAAGTAAAAAAGCAAAAACTCTCAGAAACCAATTGTTCCCTTCTGAGAAAAGTACCAAGCCTTTGCCAGAGTAAGCCAGCATCTTGCTTGCACATCAAAAAAAGAACAAATTACACATCAAATAAACCACAATAAAAAAAGAAGACGGCTCCCTAACCAGGTTTTGTTCCCCCCGAGAATCATAAGAGTCGTCAGCATTCCGTAGGATGACGAATCTTTTTCCCTGTAGTTAGCATCTCTGCAAACTGCCCCAAACAGATGGCCAAAAAACCCAGCTGCATGGAGTACTTTTTTATGGAAAAACAAACAGAAGGAAGAAAATCAACAGCAGTCCGACGTGAGCCTATTGAATTGCACTGAATTTTATTTCCAGTTCGATTGATAATTTATTCTCCAGCCTGAGAGTAATCGACCATCCTCCGCGTCGGAAAGGAACGTCACGTCAAGGTGGCTCGCTCACAGCCAGGGCTGAGCCTTCAGTGCTCAGTGCTCGATTTCAAAAGCCATCAAGGCGACACTCGATATTTTATTTCCTGATTTTTTGTTTTACCTGCTACACTAAATGGACCCAAGGCTTTCCTTCCCGAACGTGCGTATATAAGAATTCTCCACGATGTGCTATCCAGTAGCAGATTCCGTTCAGTTAGAAGGCAGCAGACCAGGCCTATTTCAAGGTACAGCTCAAGATGCAGATGCGATAATGTGTTTCTGACCAGAAGGTGATAGAGCAGAGATGCATTTTAAACAAGTGTTTGCTCAGACTACCTTGTCTCTAAGTGTGTAGACAGATTCCGAAACTGGTTTAAATTTAGCATCAGCGCGTTACATTCAGGGAGGCTGACCAGGAGCCGGGTTCTCACCGGATTTTCAGCCAGTCCTGTTAGGCAGGTGACATTATAACCCCCACTTCACCCCTAACACTGATGGGCCACACTCCAGTCATTTGCTCAAGGTCACCAGGTCAGTGAGGGGGCGGAGGGAGGAAGGCTAACTTGGAAGTGCCGTGGTCACCGTCTGTGCTGCCTGACTTTGTGGGCTGCTGCTTGACAGATCACGCCTGCCTGCAAGTTCTTGAACCTGCTCTGATTTACTTCGGGTTTTTCAAATCCACTACAGCTTTACCTCCTAAAGGTACTTATTGTTTTTGTATTACATTATATAACATTATAATGATGTCATAATATAATGTTATACATAATATATTACTTATTAGAGCTTATATTATATAGTTATTTATTTTCTATAATATATAAATGTGTTAATTTTTTTTCAGTGGTTTCAATGTGATCGAAGAAAGTCCCGTATGTGCCATTTCAAAAGGGCCTCCTGTGCTTTTTCATTTGTTTATTCTGTTTTGCATTGGTCATATACAATTTGATTATTAACGGCAAATATCTTTGTGTGAATGTATGTGTGAATGCATGACTTTGCTCAGGTCTTTGTTTTATTCTAAGTCATTCTCTGTATTTGAAGGGAAAACACCTCACTGTCCTGGGAATACATGGAAATAGTTTCATCTTCCTCCTTTGGGTGTCTTGCCTGAAATGCCATTTTGCCCAGCCCCTCCTCATATTAGCAAGTATATCTAGTGGACGGACCCTCCATGGGGGAAAGGATGTTTCCATTTACTTTATATGACAATAAAGCACCAGTACCTACACTTCAGAAATCCAAGCCCTTGGATGCCCTTCAACTGACAGCTCAGGACATGTCCCTTCGGAGCTTCTACATTAACCACTGTCCAGTGCCTGACAAAGCCTCACTCTGTCTGTCACTTGCTAACGAGAGAAAGACAGAGGGTTACACAGGGACATGCTGCCCATTCATCCCACAGAGTTTTGGAAGCTCTAGCTTTGCACTGACCTAGGAGGTTGAGAAGCAGCACAGCCCGGAAGACATTAGCTCATCTCCCCTGAGATGAGCCTCACAGCCTGCAGACTACAGTCTGGTGATGTCCTCTCCACTTTTTCTCATTACAAGACAAACAGTGTCTCTCCGGGCCAGACTCCCTCTCCCCTGTCTGCTGACCTAAGGCTAGCGAGGGGAGATCGGCCAGTCTGAGTTTCCAGGGCACCAGCAGGAAAAAGCCCTCATGGATGGTGGCGACCTGCACTCCGCAGGGTTCAGGCAGATTCTCTCCTGCTCTGCCTGTCCTCCAGGTGGGTCTCCGTCTCCTAACCAGAAGCCAGGAACTCAAGGTTCGGGCAAGGGCTCTTGCTGGAAAGTGCTGTCACGACGTCCCCCATGCATAGTTCCATGCTGGGGCAGCGGGGGTGTCAGGGGAGGATGCTCTCCTCTGGGCCAGACCCTCTCGCAGGCATTCCCGCTAGCAGTCCGCACTGATGCGACAAGCACGAGAAGGGTCTCTTTGCCAAGCTCTGCCCTGGGTGCTCAGGCTTCCCTGGGAATCCCTGTGGAGAGGCATGGACTGTCGAGCGGAGATTAAATGCTTCGGTCCATGACATCTCTATGGGACACCTGTCGGCACCCGTCTGAACATGACCTAACAGTTAGAAATCCATGGAATAGTACCGCCCCTGGCTTTGCTTTTGCTACCAAGACATTTTAAACCAGGGGCTCCTGGGTGGCTCAGTGGGTTAAAGCCTCTGCCTTTGGCTCAGGTCATGATCCCAGGGTCCTGGGATCGAGCCCCACATCAGGCTCTCTGCTCAGCAGGGAACCTGCTTCCTCCTCTCTCTCTCTCTCTGCCTGCCTCTCTGCCTACTTGTGATCTCTGCCTGCCAGATAAATAAATAAAATCTTTAAAAGAAAAAAAAAAAGACATTCTGAACCAAATCTGGTGTTCAGTAGAAGCTCTTGGATCCTTTATTTGTGGTGTCCTCACTGTACCCCTCCTGTGGTAGGGTCTGGAACTTCCGTCTCCATCTGAGTGACTCAGCTTCGTTTATCTGTTCTTTGTTTTAAAAAAATATATATGTATTTATTTGAAGTTGAAGGGTGGCGAGGAGCAGAGGGAGAGGGAGAGAGAAACCCAAGCAGACTCCACACTGTGTGCAAAAAGCCCCATGCTGGCTGAATGCAGGGTTCAAGGTGGGAATCAATCCAACAACCCTGAGATCAGCTGTGAGCCAAAACCATGAGTCAGATGCTTCCCCCACGGCACCACACAGGCGCCCCTCATTTATCTTTTCTTATAAACAGAATCACGTCTTTTGGAAAAGAAACCAAAAGAAAAAGGTTTAAGTAAATAGCGAGTCACTGAGTTTTTCAAGATTTAAAAGGAAACGGCAGCTTTGCACCGTGTGTCGGGCATGAAGGAGTTAACGAAGGGACTGCGACAGCACATCAAAGCTATAGCGCTCTCTCCACGTGAGAGCGATGAGGAGGCTCCCTCCGTCCCAGAAAAGAGCCGCATTCCCACGTGGGCGTCCTGTGGGCGGGTTTTCTCAGGTTGATTTCAACCGGTCTGACTCTTGGGAGCTCATTATTCATTCATTTGTTCATTTCTTCCTTTAACAACCTTATGTAATGTAAACATGGAAAGACAAGTGTGCGCCCAGAAACTGGAGCGGAGTCCTAGGAAAGCAGAAAGCATTGGCTGAGAGATGGATTTTGATTCCAGAATGGACGCTGGTGAGGAACAACGCAGGAGGGAGGAGGCGGCACACGCCGAAGGGAGAGGGACGAGAAGGCGTGGGACGTGTGTGGGCTGAGATCAGATGCTGGGGACACGGAGCGGGGACACATGACCTCTGCAGCCACCGGGTTTGCTGTCATCATCTTGACAAGAGGTCCTGCACCCTCATTTTGCACTGTACCCTACAAATTACGTAGCCCAGAAAAGGGGTGAGTTAGAAACAGCTGAAAGCTGGAGAGGTGCTCCATGGCCCGCCCTCCACACTGGGGACTTCAGGAACAGAGTCAGTGCACCTGCCCACAGCACCTCCTTTGGCTGCGACTCCCGCCAGCCTCCTGCCCTCTGCACGTGGGTCAGAGGTTGCGCTCTATGACTCTCCAGACCCACGCATTCACCCTCCTCTCTGGGGACCCCTAGGTCTCTGTTCCACCCTCCCAGCTTCTACGGCACAGACCAGTGCAGAAGGGGAAATGCAGAGAGCTGGGGTCTCAGGAAAGTCCCCATCCCCGTCTCAAGCAGCGCCCTGCTCTCCCCGTGTCCTAAGTGGCCCGTCTCCACTCCTGCTTTGCCCCCGGCCCTGCCCTTCCCATTCCCCCTTCAGCCCCAGCCCCTGCTGGGACATACCCCTTCCTCCTTCATTCAGAAACAGCCTCCTGTTTCCTTCCTCACCCCCCATCAGCCATCGGCTCCTTTCAGGGGGAAACCACAGGGGTGTGGGGACAACCCCTCTGCACTCACCAATGGCATCGTCACTGGGCAGTGGCCTTGGGTGTGGCCTCTTGCTCTCTTCAGTGTGTGAACTTCTCCTCTTCTGAGATCTTTTGCATAAGTTAATAACAAGTTCTGCTTTCTCTGATCAGAATAGATCAATGTGGACCAGCACACACAACCTCCTCCCGATAGCTTCTCCAGGCTCCGGTCCTTCCTTGAGCTGGTGGACCTTCACCATCCCAAATGCAGGCCTTTGTCTCCACGCGGTGTGCTCGTTCCCTGTGACTTTCTTTGGCTGTTCTCAGTCACAGCTCACCAGTCATGAAGTCCAGCTCACAGGTCCGCAGCCAGGAGTCAAGCATGGTTCTACCTGACTCTGAGCAAGAACAGAGACACCCAGTGAAGGAAGGGGTCACCCAACAGGCTCCCCACCAACTTCCTTTCATGCCTGCGGAAGCGTTGGGGTGGCCGACTGCACCGCTGTTCAGCAGATAATCATTCCGTCCCCTCTCCGTGTAGACCACGGCCCCGTAAGCCGTCTGGGGGCCGGAAGGGGCAGCAGGCACGATGCACATGGGAGCTCCACAGGCCCCCACATGACTGTGTGCTTGGCTCTTGTCAGCCTGTCCTCCACCAGGAAAAAGACGGGGGGCCACTGGTCCAGAACGAGAAAACATCAGGGCAGAAATGAACCCAGCAGTTTGGAGCCAAGTGCACTCAAACCCCACACATGTCAGCCAACGCATGCTTCCTTAAGCGAGAAAAAGTATTTGCTCCCAGAAGCCATCGATACTTGGGTTTCTCGGGGTGGAAAGCCTGAATATTCCACTCTCCCATGTGCTGGGTGTGACCAGTAAGCAGTAAAATAGAAACACAAGGCTTTCAGGATAACAGAAAGAGAAAATGCTAAGATCTTAGAAAATTCACAGACTAAGTGAGCTTTTAGTGAAAGCTGTGTTTATAGACAAAAACTTCCACATTTGCTTTCCTAAAAACACATCCCTAAGTGGCTGACCCACAAATCCTCTTCTGAAGATTGCCGGGAAGGTCCTGTTTCTCCTGTCCTTGTGTTTATATAGTCAGAGCTCCGTGGGAATACCAGACTTGCCCTCAGACCCACCTGTCTTCTTTCCACCACAGAGGAGGTGAACCGGTTTCTGTTACTGGAGAACTTGAGAGGAAAACCCGGGTGTCCTAGGAAGGCCTCTTTTTCTCCCTGTTTACTTGCTGCCTGCCCGCACAAAGTCTGTAATCTGGTCTGTTCTCCACTCTGCTGCAAGACACCTTCCCCAGGGAGGAAAACTGAGTGACCAGGTGAGGGGCTAACTAGAACTGAGGGGTGTTCCATTCAATAAAAACTATATTCTATTTTAAAAATGCTTTAGGGTATCAAAAAGTAAAAGGAAAAAAATAAATATGGTACATTACTGAGCAACATCGGGGGGAAAAAAAAACAACCACTTCAAAGATTCAGGAACAGGTTTTCATTGTTCCGTCTCATTGAAACTTGATTTGATTTAGTCCATTTTGAAAAAGGGGACACGTTGTGAATTTACACCAGTTACAGTGATATAATGTAGCCAACCTCTTTAAAATACCCATCTTCAAAAAGGCATAATCCATAAAAAATTCAAAAAAGGTTATTGGTAATAAAGTTTCATCCCCAGCGGTTGGACACCTACATTATTTCCCGACTGGTTCCCCATCCAGGGAGGAAACACAGGGATAGTAATTACTGGTCCTCTAAGACTTTCAGCCTAAAATAATTTACTGTACCACAATTTAGAACTCTCTAAAAATTATGTCTGGCAAGTAGGAGAGTCCCAGGTGCGAATCGAAGCTCTGTGAAGGGTAAGCAAGGTATGTCCTGTATTCGTGCATCACTTCCCCTTGGATCAGCGTGGAGCGTGTCTCATAGACCCTTACATAAAGTAGATTTCCATGGTAGCACCTGAACAAGCCAAGCTACAGAAACCTATCTTCAGCCAATTAGACATGTGGCCATTCATCCTTCCATGTTGGAGCACAGATCAATCCTAGCATAAACAACAGCTGGGACTTGCAGAGAACTGTCGATAGTTCTCAACAGTTCATGGGACTGAACTCTTGCCACAGGTGGGAAAAAAAAAATGTATGTCATTCAGACATACATGGTGAACTCAAAACACAGCCTCTTGCCGAGAGAACTAATAACAGTAATGAGCCATGGAAGTTTCCGAAAAAGGCCCAGGAAAACAGTTGACGGTTGAAAGGGGTAAGGAGCTTAATAAATGTTAGTTGTTAGTTGTTAGTTATTACCACCTGTTTTCTAGTCTTTCACCAAGGTTTCCATCCAAGCTACACCTTGAAACTTCCACACTGAGAATGTTCTAGAAGATTCTCTGGAACATTTCTGACTGGCTCTGTGCAGAGGGGACTTTCTTCATCAGGGTCAACCTTCTTACCTTCTAGGAAACTGCATATCCAGATACTTTTGACAAAACTTTATAAAGTAATGAAAAATTGTTATCCCACTTGTATATACCATACATAAATATTATATAAATACATATAATTATCAATATATTTAGAAAAACCACTCAGGCACATCAAATTTCTATAAGTCTAGTCAACAATAAAATTTCATAAGGTAGTGATTTCCATACTTTTATCCAAGCAGATGTGGTTTTTTGGTTTTGGTTTTTTGGGGTTGGTTTTTTGGTTTTTGGTTGTTTTTTTTTTTTCTTGCTTTTTTTTTTTATTATGTTATGCTAGTCACCATACAATACATCAGGGCTCCATGCAGTCCATGCCCTCCTTAATACCCATCACCAGGACCACCCATTGCCCCAACCCCTCCCCTCTAAAACCCTGTTTATTTCTCAGAGCCCATAGTCTGTCATGGTTCCTCCCCCTCTAATTCCAGCCCCGTTCGTTTTTCCCTTCCTTCCCCAATGTCCTCCATGCTATCCCTTATGCTCCACAACTTAGTGAAACCGTATGATAATTGACTTTCTCTGCTTGACTTATTGTAATGATGTAATCTCCTCCAGTCCCATCTACATTAATGTAAAAGTTGGGTATTTATCCTTTCTGATGGCTGAGTAATATTACATTGCATATATGGACATCTTCCATATCCATTTTTCTGTTGAAGGACATCTCAGTTCTTTCCACAGTTTGGTTATTGTGGAGATTGCTGCTATGAACATTGGGGTACAGATGGCCCTTCTTTTCACTACATCTGTATCTTTGGGGTAAATACCCAGTAATGCAATTACAAGATCAGAGGGAAGCTCTATTTTTAATTTCTTAAGGAATCTCCACACTGTTTTCCAAAGTGGCTGCACCAACTTGCATTCCCACCAACAGTGTAAGAGGGTTCCCCTTTCTCCACATCCTCGCCAGTACATGTTGTTTACTGTCTTGTTAATTCTGGCCATTCTAATTGGTATAAGGTGGTATCTCGGTGTGGTTTTGTTTTGAATTTCCCTGATGGCTAAAGACGATGAACATTTTTTTCATGTGTCTGTTAGCCATTTGTATATCTTCATTGGAGAAGTGTCTGTTCTTGTCTTCTGCCCATTTTGTGACTTGATTATTTGTTTTTGGGGTGTTGAGTTTGAATGCACAGAAATCGGCTGCTTTCTTATACACTAACAATGTAACTGTGGAAAGAGAAATGAGAGAATCTGCATCGTTTACAGTAGCACCAAAAACCATAAGATAACTTGGAATAAACCTAACCAAAGAGGTAAAAGATTTATACTCTAAGAACTACAGAACACTCATGAAAGAGACTGAAGAAGACACAAAAAGATGGAAAAACATTCTATGCTCATGGATCAGAAGAATTAACATCGTCAAAATGTCTATGCTGCCCAGAGCAATCTATACAATCTATACTTTCTGATCAAAATCTATACATCCTGATCAAAATACCAGTGGCATTTTTCAAAGTGGTGGGACAAACAATCTTAAAATTTGTATGGAACCAGAAAAGACCCAAAATCACTATGGAAATGTTGAAAAAGAAAAACAACGCTGTAAGTATTACGTTGCCTGATTTCAAGCTATATTACAAAGCTGTGATCACCAAGCCAACATGGTACTGGCACAAAAACTGACACACAGACCCATGGAACAGAGTAAAAACCCTCAACTCTATGGTCAAAGAATCTTCAACAAAGCAGGAAAAAGTATCCAATGGAAAAAAGACAGTCTCTTCAATAAATGGTGATGGGAATATTGGACAGCCACAAACAGAAGAATGAAACTCGACCACTCTCTTACACCATATACAAAGATAAACTCAAAATGGATGAAAGACCTCAATGTAAGACAGGAATCCATCAAAATCCTAGAGGAGAACATAGGCAGTAACCTCTTCAACACTGGCTACAGCAACTTCTTTCAAGACATATCTCCAAAGGCAAGGGAAACAAAAGAGAAAATCAATTTTTGAGACTTCTTCAAGATAAAGAGCTTCTGCACAGCAAAGGAAACAGTCAACAAAACAAAGAGACAACCCACAGAATGGATATTTGCAAATGACACTACAAAGGACTGATATCCAAGACCTAGAAAGAACTTCACAAACGTGTTTTAGTTGTTGGAAGTACCTTCTAAATAGTTCAAAGACCTCCTTTACTGTCTTCTCTGATCCAAGGAGTCTGTGGATCACTGATTTGAAGAGCCTTCCTACTAAAACCCTAAGTAAAGTCGGAATAGCAAACAAGACTCCTACTACAATAAACGCTTCCAGAATAGTCAGTGGGGGCAAATTCTTATCCATGCACCTGTTTGAATATGGATTTCTTTTTTTTTATTAAATTTACTTATTTCCAGCATAACAGTATTCATTATTTTTGCACCACATCCAGTGCTCCATGCAATCCGTGCCCTCTATAATACCCACCACCTGGTACACCAACCTCCCACCACCCCCACCACTTCAAACCCCTCAGATTGTTTTTCAGAGTCCATAATCTCTCGTGATTCACCTCCCCTTCCAATTTCCCCCAACTCCCTTCTCTCTAATTCCCCATGTCCTCCATGCTATTTGTTATGCTCCACAAATAAGCGAAACCATATGATAATTTACTCTCTCTGCTTGACTTATTTCACTCAGCAGAATCTCTTCCAGTCCCGTCCATGTTGCTACAAAAGTTGGGTATTCATCCTTTCTGATGGAGGCATCATACTCCATAGTGTATATGGACCACATTTCTTAACTCACCTGGTGGTCACCTTGGAAATTACAAGCTGGCCAGTGAAGGAATGAAAAATGGAGAGATGGGGGTTAATGAAGCAACACTGGAGACATTGTTGTCAGAGTTGACTCATGTGATATTCCACAGGGAACCTTGCTGGATGTATGGGGATGGGCAGATGGATCCTAGGGACCAGAGAAAGGGATGTTAAAAGCAAGACCATGCCCTAAACCTTTCTTGGACCACTAGAAATCCAGGCATTTAGATGGGCTCCATCTCTGATGATTCCATACTAAGTCTATTGATTGGCATTCCAATTGATTTCCAGGGAATGTCATAACCAAGCAGTATTGTGCAAATGATGAAGAATGAGTTTTTATCTCTTTGGAAGTAAGAGAAGTGAGGCTAGAATATTTCTTCTATCTTCATATTATACTATTGAAAACATAAATACTGAAAGAGAGGGGGAAGAAAAAGAAGGAGACAGGAAGGAAGGAAAGAGTTTTACAAATCTGTAGATAGAGATCAGATTCTGCTGTTGGGAGTGTAAATCAGGAGACTTAAAATGTTTATACCTTCTGATCCAGTAATACCATATCTAAGAGTTTCTCCTAAGTGAATAGTCATAAGTACTAAGCTTTGAAATCACCTAAATATCCAGTATTAAGGGGATAGTTAGTACATGTTTACTTTGCAGTTGCCATCACTTATTAGTATAAAAAATTTGTAATAATATGGAGGCTTTTTATGAAATTCAGAAGGACTCACAGCTGTGAGCATATTACATTTTTTAAAGATTTTATTTATTTATTTGTCAGGGAGAAAGAACACGAGTTGGGGAGCAGGAGGCCAAGAGAGAAGGAGGCTTCCCACTGAGCAGGGAGCCCAATGTGGGACTCAGTTCCAGGACCTTGGGATCATGACTTGAGCTCAAGGCAGATGGTTAACCAACTGAGCCAGCCAGGGGTCCCAGAGGACATTGCATCCTTAACTGTGAAAACGAATAGTTAAAAAAAAAAAAAAAACTCAAAGGAAATATATTAATAGTAATGAAATCATGAGTAGTTTTTGTTTTCCTTTGTGTAGATTTCTGGTTTCCCAAATTTTCTTCAAAGAAGACATTATATATATATATATATACATATATATATATATAAATTCTAAGATGTTCCCCCTAAAACTTCCCCCCTTATCCAGAGGACAGTGAGATGTCATGTCTGAGCTTGTGGTGGTTACATGGCAAAAGGAATTTTGCAGATGTAATCAAGGTTCCTAATCAGTTGAGCTTGAGTTAATCAGAAGGCCTGTTTTCCAGACAGATCTAATCTCATAGGTAAGTCCTGAAGAGCTGGGAGTTTTCTCTGGCTGGTGGCAGAGGGGAGGTCAGAGACAAAGGAAGCACGAAAGGGCACCCCATGAGGCTGCCGGCTGGGGGATGGAGGGGCTGCATTAATTACATCTTTCGTTTTCAATGTGTTGATGCCTTGCTGACCCTGGCGGGGTGGGGCGGGGGTTGGCCACCACACTTGACGTGGGAGCCTCCAAGGTGAGATGTCCCCCCAGGCCAGAGGAGGAACGGGGCATTTCCAGCTGGGTTAGGCATCTTTGTGTGAAACTGGTGAGCCATTCGCACCTCTGCAAAGAGCCCCAGACACGCGTCCGGCCTGGCACCCCACAGCTTTCACACGGCACATGGACATGCATCAACGGGACAGGGCTGACCTCTGCTCAGGGACTTGGTGACTGTTTCTTGCAGTTCTGAATTCTGTTAAAAGCCAGAATTAATATGCTGCTTGTGCCCTGAAATGTAAACAAGATGATGAGATTTGACTGGACTTGGGGAAATATATCAAATGTAAATTATATATGCATTTAAAACAGCCTACGAATAATATATGAATATGCACATTAGGGTCTTAATTTTTATATATGTTGTATGAGTTTTTGTGCTGTGCAATAAATTACCACAGACTTCAGGCCTTAAAACAATATCCCGGGGGTACCTGGCCGGCTCAGTTGGAGGAACATGTGACACTTGATCTCCCGGTCATGAGTTCGAGCCCCTCGTTGGGTATAGAAATGACTTGAAATAAATACATTAAATTTTTAAAAATACCCCTTATTGTCTCACTGTTTCCTAGCTCAGAAACCCAGGCAGGCTGGACTGGGTTCTCTGCTCGGTGACTAGAAGGCTGAAATCCAGCAGCTGCTCAACGAGACTCTGAGCTGTGGCCTGGCGGGGAAGAAGGCCTTGCCAGGCTCTTTTGGGTGTTGGGTGAGTTCAGTTCCTTGTGGTTGTAAGACTGAAGTTCCATTCCATTGCTGGGCATTGGCTGAGTTGTCTGATCTTGGTGCCCCATGAGCTGCATTCTGGTTCTGGTACATGGACCCTGTTTTAAAATACAGCGTATTAATAGAAAATCTGAGGTTCCATGAGCCCATCAGATCAGGAGATAATTTCTATTGAAAAGACAGCTTGTATCTCATAGGTTCCCAGAGGCAAGGGTTTGCCCCTGCATGGGCAGACCACGTGGGGAAGCTCCAGGGTCAGCCAGGAAGCAGAGGGAGAGGGGAAGTGTGGGCCAGGGCCTGTACGGTAAGTAACTTCCAAGGGAAGGAGGGCAAGCATGCTCAGGATTTGCTAGTTCACATTGCAGGAGTCCGGGGCATCGGGACTGCCAGTAGCTGTCTGGTCTCTGGTCCTGGAGGATCAGGGCAGGTGGGTTGTGGCCCCGAGTGTGAGAATCTCAGAGAAGAAGTTGGCCAATGGGCTCTGGATCCACTGGCTGGCATTTAGAAGGTGCTTTTCAGATGAGATGTTTACCATTTTTAGGAATGATCTCATTCTAGGAGGCCATCACCACTCCTTAGCATGGATCCAGGGAGACACCTGCGGGGACACGGATGGTGTGGCAAGCGTCCTGTGTCACGGGCTTCTTCAGGGACACAGTCCCATCTCTGGAAGCATCAAGAACGGCACTTTCCTGAAAATTCATCCATGTGGATGAGTAGTTGTTTCCACTCTGTCAGAAGCTTATGCTACGGATATAAATTTTAGAGGAGAAGGGAGTTGAGGGAAATTGGAAGGGGAGGTGAACCATGAGAGACTATGGACTCTGAAAAACAATCTGAGGGTTTTGAAGGGGCGGGGGTTGGGAGGTTGGGGTACCAGGTGGTGGGTATTATAGACGGCACGGATTGCATGGAGCACGGGTGTGGTGCAAAAATAATGAATATTGTTACACTGAAAAGAAATTAAAAAAATAAAAAATAAAAAGCAATATTTCCACATCAAAATAAATAAATAAATAAATAAATAAAATAAAAGCAAATTCTAAGATTTAATGAATGGGTATCACATCCTTGCATCTGAGGCACTGAGCCAAGTGCTGGGATGGGCCAGAGGCAGTTAGGCTGGGCATGGTCCCGTCTCCCTTCACAACACGCTGATTCGCAGACCTCTTCCCTGTCAGCAGGTGCCCTGTTCAGAAAGACCTGGGAGCCCAGCCACCCCGGGGAAGGCAGGCCCCAGACACCGGGCTCCAGGGTCTGAGTCTCAGCCGCCAGGCAGCCCTACCAGGGGACTCACATCCCAGCCACCGCCACTGTCCACACTGCAGACTTCTCCTCCGCATGTAGTCTTCAGGGTTCTGCCACTGAAATCTCACTGCCCCGGCCCCGGGAGGCCTGATGATTAATGGGTGGAATTCTTTGAGACCCTCAGAGAAAATTCTTTCCTTTTTGAGCCTTCCATTTTCTTCCTAATTCATGCAACTTCTATTGTTCTAATTCAGCTCCCCCACACTAATGGTCATGACTTAACCTTATGAGCCCAAGACTTTCCAGAACAACCACCGAGAGGCTCTTTGTGTGCCTCAGTGGCCGCTGGACCCAGGTCTGCATCTGTCTGCACCCTGGCCATCCGTCCCTGAGGGGCGGCTGTCATGGCCCAGGTCAGCCTGGCACCCAGACCAGGTACTCCCTGTACCTTCCGGCCTCTCTTCTAAAGAAGGATCAGAGTCTTCCATTACGTGTGCTCACTGCCCGGAGCCTGAGCAGCCGGCTGTGCGGAGGAACCCGGGCTAAGGTGGTCTCAGACCCGCCGCAGCAAAGCCAAGCTGTGATTTGATCCTGTGGTTTCTGGAGATGCACAGTCTTACGTTCTCTCCTCCATACTGTTTGTCCAGCTTTCTTCCGAATCTCTGTTTGAACTGTGTAGAAGACCCAAGCACAAAGAACAGGGACGAGGAGAAAAGCATGAATCCACGATGGGTCCACTGACCTCTGAACATCGCTGTGAGATCAGTCTCATTCTTCGTGTCAACCCATGGTGGCCCGCAGCCTCTGTCTGTGGTTTGTCACAGGGAACCAGCCTTCCAGGCAACACACTCTAATGGCAAGGATAATCCCACTCCCAAAACTTGAGTAAAGAAAAACAAATATTCTAAAAAAAAAAAAGCCACACATGTATTCTGTTCCGGAAAAATCCAAACCAACCCTAAAAGTTCATTTGGGGCTTAACAAGAATTTCTGTATGGCAGGAACTCTGCTAAAGGAAGACACAGAAATAAATAATACCAATCATCACACACACACACACACACACACACACAGTCTCCCATCTCATCTGAAGTCCTTATATGACCCCCAAGGCCCTATGTGACCTGACCCCATAACCTCCAGAACTCATCTCCTACTACTCACTCTCTCAAACTCTCTGTTGCAGCCACACTGGCCTCCTTCCTGTTCCCTGGATATGTCAGTCAAGTGCAGACCTCAGGGCCTTTGCACAGCTGTTCACTCTGACTGGAATACTCTTCCCACCACCCACAAGACTCTTTCCTTCCCTTTCCTGAGGCTCACACTCAAACATCACTCTCTCCACAGGCTTTCCACAGGCACGCCCGTCCCTTTAGTCTCTATCCCTCCTTCCTTGCTCAATACCAACAAGAAAAGATTGGAGGAGAGGGAACACTGGGTCCGGAAGTCCAGAGGGGCCTGGATCTCAGCATATCGCAATTCCATACCAGTCACAGGGTTCATCTACTCTTCTACGGGTCCACCCTGGCCGTGTAGATTCCTTGTCACCTCAACCTCACTATTCTCTGGACTCTCCCCCTCTCCCAACCCCCACACTTGGAAGGGAGACTTTTCCCACATATTTATGGAACAGACATGGTAGAGGAGTGAGGACTTCTTCCCCACGCTCTATCCCCACCGCTCAGAACAGCTCCCACCCCACTGGGGCTTCTTTTGCTCAATGAACAGGTAGACGGTGTGGCCCTGGCTTTGGTGGGGCTGAGAGCAATGAAGGGACATATGGAGGTGGGGGGGGGGTGGCGCTCCACCATAACAGATGTCAAAGTTTTGAGGCAAGAAAGCCAGCCTGGCAGGAACATTCTGACTCAGGACTGGCCACGCGGAATGGGGCCAAACCACAGAGCTCCTTGAAGAGCCATTTAAGAACTGTGGACCCCTAACCCATAGGAACAATTAGAATCACGTACTGCTTTAGTCAGAGAAGGTGCTGTGGCCACGAAGAAGCAGAAACACTGTGTGGTAGAGATGACTCTTGTCCTCCTAATACCCTTTCCTCCCTTTTCCACAGGAACAGAATCCTAACTCTGTTGGGATGACAATGTGCCCAGCTGCAAGGCTAAATCTCCCATCTGCCCTTGTAATAATGTGTGGCCATGTGAACCGTGGTCAATGAAATAGAAGTGAACATGTGTGGAAGGTTTCTGGGAAGTCTACTTCAAGAAAGTTGATACTCCCTTTTCACCTTCTCCCTCTTCCCTTTCCTGCTGTGTAGGATGCAGACATCATAGCTGGAGCCCCAGCAGCCCCTTAGACCATGAATCACACACAGGGATAGGAGCCACATGCTGACAGTAACCAAGTGGAAGGAGACTGTTCCCTGGTGACATGCAGGCACTGTCACACCAGCCTGGACTGCCATCCCTGACTTCTGCAGAGAAAAGAAGCCCTCATAGTTTAAGTCATAATTATTTGGGGTGTTTTGTTAAGTGCTGCCAGTATCTCCTAGCTAAGGGCCTAGGGCTGGAAAAGTTGTGTTTATTACTCGTTGCAGAGAGCAAGGACTAACAGTATGGAGAACCAGGGGGCATCTCGGTAAGAGCATATGAGAAAGGATTTACAGGGTTTGGCTTTCGTGCCAACAGAAAGTTGATACTACAAAAATGGGTGTTGAATGAACATAGTATAAGGGAAAAAACCCTAAAATGTAATGTGGTTCTTTCATATTTAACAAACACAAATTGAAATTTCTAGTTGAACGTGAATCACTAAATTGCTGATGCCACTTGGACTTCTGGTCAGGTTCAAAGTCCATGTATTTGTGCTAGCATATTTTTGGTTAATGTTACATTCCTGAAGCCCTTTATCTGGACATGAACAAATTTCAGAGATTGATAGATAAAAGTGTATGTGATTCAGTTAGGACCAGCTGGGATCAGATTAAACAATAACATACTTTTCATTTTTTAGAATAATAAAGTAATTCTCATAGGTTCTGAAGTACACTAAGTCAAAACTGGAATTAACTTGGGGGCTGCAATAAGAAATCTATTTTGAGCTTATCTTTCATAGGTGAAAAATAGTTTCTCTGTACTTGAGGCAATAATCCAAGAATAATAAGACTTCCACATAATTGTCACCTAATACAGACGTTGTTGAAAGAAAATAAATCAAATTGATCCAAGATGTGAGGAGAAATACAATACTTTACTCTACATTAACTTAGCTATGAAAGGAAGCAAGGATGGTCATAAAAGGTGGGTAGAAGAAAACTGTTGTTCTGTACATGGCTTTGAACATGTGTGTGATTTTTTAAATAGGTTTTAAAATATGATTATATGAAGTTCTAGAATCTCACAGCAGGAAGTGGATAATGGATGCAGCTCCGAGGCAGTCACCCATACAAACATCCATTCATTGATTCGACAAATATTTATGGAGCGTACGGATGAACTTGGTTCCATACAGAGCTGAGAAAAAGCTTCTTGAATTCAAGGAGATCACAAGCTGCTAGAAGAGATAGAATAAATTTTCACCCAAAAAAAGTGTTCAGAGAGTGGTGGAAGTGGTTTGATGGGAATGCAGGTGGTGAGCTCCTAACCCTGCCTGGAAGGCAAAGGTGCTTTGAGAGGGAGATGTGTCAGTGCTGGACGGAGGGAGGCAGAGAGGCAGCTGCCAGGAGTCTATCCATGCAGCAGGAAGGGTGTGGGCGTAACCCCGAGGGCACGAGCAGACGACTGAGCAGGGTGCAGACATCGTTGGGTGAACAGGATCCAGCGTGGAGAAAGGCTACTGCGGCCAGACAAAGACAGATCTGGATGGGTAGCCAGCCAACAAAGACTTCTCCCATGACACCTGTGCAACAGCCACTATGTTTGGTGACATTTTGTCATGAAACATTATTGTGACAAGAACTAAGTCACACACTCTATTCATGGAAACTTAGACTTGGTCCCGAAGGAGATGGGGGCCAGCTGGAAGATCTGAGGCAGGGGAGGCACCTGGCAGGTTCTTGTTGAGAAATCGCTCTCTTACATTTGCAGAACGGTTGGGCCAGAAGAGAAGACAGACCTGGAGAAGGTGACAAAAGCCAAGGTCATTCCAAGCAAAAACAGTAAGGGGTCATTGCTTGTAGCAATTGGGCTGAAGAACTCTGGTGGCTTGGAGGGCATGAGGTCAGATTTTAATACAAAAGATGAAGAGATGTGGGGGCCTGGAGGCTCACGTGATTCCGTGATTTGGAGACCCTCGGTGAGAAGGGGAGGCTGGGGACTGAAGATGTTCTGTGGAACCGAGCAGATGTTAGCATCTTTGTTGTTGAGAGAAAAACTGCACGAAGGGCAAAGAAGCGACTTACAATGGACTGGGAAAGAGGCTGCGGATGCAAGTTGGGCCCCGAGGAAGGTGCAGAGGGGGTCAGAGCCCCTGGGCAGAGGGAGTGGCAGCAGAGAGAAGGGCAGTGGGGAGGAAGAGGCCGCGTGTGTCGGGCCCCAGGAAAGCTGCGAGCAGGAGAGGAAGGACTTGAGTGAGTTGAAGATGCTCTTCGAACTTCCATGGGTTGTGTAGCAGAGATCCATTCAGAGACCTGAGCCAGGACAAAGTATTCTGAATTTGCCTGAAAATGGACAAAAGGCCATGGTAGATCTTGTACTATAGCTGAGAATGATGGTTTGTTTCTGATTTCAGCAGGGCAATTAGCAAGGTTATTTATTTATTTATTTAGGCATCCTATAAACAAAAAGCAAAAGCATGACTGGGGCCCCCCAGGGAAGTGAGGATGACAGCGAGAAGGCCACGTTTTTGCCCACGACAGCACGTGTGGCAGGTGATGATGATAAATCAGCGGGAAGGCGGCGAGCAAAGCCAGAGACGGCTGGTATCACCGATGATGGCTCGCAGCCTGGAGTCACTTGGTGCGCTCAGAAACTGGGAAGGCATGAAACCAGAGGTCCGGGGGCAGGTGGGGGACATCAAGGCTAGAATGAATCAGAGCATAGATGTGTCAGTGCAAAGTGTTTTATTGGGAAAAGATACCTTCAGAAGCTGTGGTGTTCGATGTGAGGCCTTGAGTCGCCGCCACACCCCGGGTGCGTGCCTGCGAAATGCGCCGGAGGAAAGGGTGGTCAGAGTCGGCAGATTACGAAGTTAGGTCCTACAAGAGGCAAAGTTTGGGAGACAATCCAAAGGGACATAAAATGTGTGGGAGGTTGGGATGAAGGCTGAGCAAACATCTAAATACTCACAAAATTCAGATTGAAAGGTGTGGTGTTGTTCAAAGCACACACCTTCCATCTGAACACCAGGAAATACCAGACAATCCAGTGAGAAGGATGTTCTGCAGAATTCCTGGCCGGCACTCTCTAATGTGTCAAGAGCAGAAACACAAAGACCGACGGACTAGACCCAGGAGACACGACAGTGACCTGCATGCGGCACCAGCCTTGGGTTCTGTCGTGGGACAGAGGGGACGATCGCAGACACAGGGTGACATCTGACAGAGTCGGCGTCTAGCCAGGCGTGGACCCGCATTCGTGGTTCTCGTGACCGCACTGACCGTTCCTGAGAGGATGCTGGCTAAGATTGACGTGGGAACTCAGTATTCTCTTTGCAATTTTCTGTACGTTTAAAATTATTTTAAATTTAAACATTAAACTGAAGATGGGTGTGAAGCGAGATGTCCGTTTGTCTGGCGAAACTGCACATCCCACCGGCCCTTCCCCCTCCTAAGCCCTCTCCCCGGCACAGGGAGGAAGACTTCTACACGAATGCTCTTCTCAAGCAAATCACACGGCAGCTAGGAGCCTCTGTGGAGCTGCTTCCTGCACGGCAGGTCCTGACAGTCTGTAGTACCGAGCCAATACTCCGCAGGTTCCAGGCTTCACGCAGTAACGTGCCAGCCATGATCAGGGCCGGGCCTCCCGACGGCGGCAGGGCTGCCGGGGTCACCGCTGCCTACAGCACCGAGGAGGCGGTAGCAGAACCAACCACGGCGGCGTCCTAACGCCCGGAACCACGAATGTGGTAGGTTACGTGGGAAAGGGGCATTTAGGTGATAGACGGAATTAAGGTTGCTGATCCCCTGACTCTGGGCCGAGGAGATGATCACATTTTATCGGGGCAGAGCCACTGGAATCACCAGGCCCAGAAAGGGAGGAGGGGGTCAGAAAAGAGGAGAGGACAGATGGCTGGGGAAGAGGGACTCAGTCCGAAGTTCCCAGCTTTGAGGATGGAGGGGGACCCCCGGCGACCCTGGGAACCTGGGCAACCTCTGGGAGCTTGGCTTATCAGGCAGGATTGTTCGGAACGGAACACGGCCCTATCGACACCGGGGGTTTAGCTCTGTGAGACACACATCAGACTTCCAGCCTGCAGAACTGGAGGAGGAAAGTTTGTTGTTTTAAGACACTCACATCTGGGGTGATTTGTTAGGACAGCCACGGGGAGTCACACAAAGGACCACAGTTCCCCTAGAATTGTATGAAGCTGCGAATCCAAGAAAAACAGAAAGCGAAGCCGCCAACAGCAGCACAAACCATATGTTAACGTCTGGGGAAAATCTCCTCTACCTACAGCAAATACGGGCGTGGACTTCAGAGGACATTCTTGGAGAGCATGCCACATGTTCGGCTCTAGAGCAGAAGCAGATAGAGTTCCAGCGCCTGGCTGCCTTGCTCCGGAACGCAGGCGCTCGCCCCAACCAGAACTGGGCAGCCAGCCCCCAGCTCCCACGCACCGCGGGGACTGTCCCCAGGAAAGCGTTCTCATGCCGGTCCTGACACTTTGTGGGGAGACTTCCACCCTACCCTCGCTGCACAGTCCCAGAACCTCGCTGGAGCCTGAAGGCCCTGCGTGACAGACAGACGGGGGCCGTGCCCCTTGAGTGTCACATTTAGAATGTAAATGTGTCTTTGGCATTTTGTATTCTGTTTCTAAGGGAGTGGTGGAGGGCCAGGGACAGCCTCTGTATTCACAAAGGCCTGCACAGCCCCATACCTGTCACATGCTGGTGCCACCGTGTCTCCTCAGCTGCTGGGAGTGGCCCCCAGCGGGAAGACCTGCTTCCCTCCCTGCTCAGTTCACAGGCCACAGGTTACAGGCTTTGAGAGCTTTAACTCCTTGTTCCTGACATCATCCTGCTCTTACTTAGAACAAACGCCCTGCCCCGCTGGCTGACTTAAGCTGAAAAGGGATTTGTGAAAGGATATTAGGGCTCCAGACAGACACTCGAGCATGGACTTAATAACAGGAACAATGCCTGAGGCCACCTTGAGCATCAGGTCCTATGAAGACCGTAGCACAATCCACAGGACACAGACCCCACGATGCTGGGCCCGGGTGCCTCAAACACAGCACCCCACCACTTGGCTGCTCCCCTTCCAGAAGACCCCCCACTTCCTCAGACTCAGAGTCCTGCAGGGACATCCAGTCACAGGTCCAGGTCACGTTACTGCATCCTGGCCCAAGGGCCTCTGGGAATGTGTTTTTCTGGTTTCTACCATGGGGAGTTGGAACGAAAAAATGGCAAGTAACTATCACAATTCCTTTGGGGGGAAGACCTCCCCTTTCAGAGGAGAAGAAAGAGAAGGAGAAGCAGAAGATTGAAGATAATTTAAACATACTCTCAACAACGACATATTTGATCAGGCAAAACCCCCAACTTAAAGGACAAAAACTCTCAAATTGCATTAATAAACTGTCAGCCTATGTGCTTCTTGCAAAAGATAGACAAGAAATAACCAATGGCTATCAGACGCATGAAAAATGTTCATCATCACTAGCCATCAGGGAGATTCAAATTAAAACCACATTGAGATACCACCTTATACCAGTTAGAATGGCCAAAATTAGCAAGACAGGAAACAACATGTGTTGGAGGGGATGTGGAGAAAGGGGAACCCTCCTACTCTGTCAGTGGGAACGCAAGTTGGTGCAGCCACTTTGGAAAACAGTGTGGAGATTCCTTAAGAAATTAAAAATAGAGCTACCCTATGACCCTGCAATTGCACTACTGGGTATTTACCCCAAAGACACAGAAGTAATGAAAAGAAGGGCCATCTGTACCGCAATGTTCATAGCAGCAATGGCCACAGTCACCAAACTGAGGAAGGAACCAAGATGCCCTTCAGCAGATGAATGGATAAGGAAGATGTGGTCCATATACACTGATGGAGTATTATGCCTCCATCAGAAAGGATGAATACCCAACTCCGGTATCAGCATGGATGGGACTGGAAGAGATTATGCTGAGCGAAATAAGTCAAGCAGAGAGAGTCAATTATCATATGGTTTCACTTACTTGTGGAGCATAACAAATAGCATGGAGGACATGGGGAGATGGAGAGGAGAAGGGAGTTGAGGGAAATTGGAAGGGGAGGTGAACCATGAGACACTATGGACTCTGAGAAACAATCTGAGGGTTTTGAAGGGGTGGGGGGGTGAGCCAGGTGGTGGGTATTAAGGAGGGCACGTATTGCATGGAGCACTGGGTGTGGTGCAAAAATAATGAATTCTGTCATATTGAAAAAAATAAAAATAAAATGAAATCATGCAGCCAAGTTACAAATAAAAAGATGAGAGAAGATCAGGCAGGAAACATGAGCAAAAAAGAAATCACAGCTACATGAGTATCAGACCGAGTAGACGTGAAGACAAAATGAATTCAATGTGACAATGAGGAGCTGTTGTATCAACTTAAAGGTTAATTCATAATAAAAGGCAAAGAGTCATGAAATCCTTAAGAGACGAAAACTGTATCCTCAAAATCCGTAAAGCAAATGAGATTGAAATAAAAAGAGCATTTGACTGAAAACAACAGAAATGGAGTAGGACACAAAATTCAGTGTGAAACAGACCATGCACACGGAAGCCAGACCACAGGAGGGGGATCAACATCCAGGCAAATTCACGGGTACCTCAACCCCGTGCACCGGCCAGAAGGTGATCTCCTGACGTGTATCCACACAGGTACCACCAAGAACATGACCTTCACTAAAGACAGGAAGAAGTTACACATTAAGAAAAACTTCAATAAAACCCTTCCTTCCGGAGATTTTAAAACATCCTCACAAATAACTTTCTTGATTGACGAGTCAACACAAGTACACTTTCTAAAAATGTCTGTCCTTTTCATTAGGGCCATAGGATGTCCACCTTAGGGTACATGGTCAAACCTGTATTTAAGCAAATCTTTTTCTTGAGACACTTTCACTATTAAAAGAGGAAGTATAAAGTCTACATGAACCAGGCATTTTACACAAAACAGTTATAAACTTTAAAAATTGGAAAACTGTAGTCCGGAGGGAGCTGGAGGAGCGCAGTCGTGATGATGATGAGAGGTTAATGAATGAAAAGGAAGAAGTTGGCACAATAGCTAAACTAATCCCAAAGCTGATTTTTTTTTTTAAAGATTTTATTTATTTATTTATTTGACAGAGAGAGATCACAAGTAGGCAGAGAGGCAGGCAGAGAGAGGGAAGCAGGCTCCCTGCTGAGCAGAGAGCCCGATGTGGGGCTCGATCCCAGGACCCTGAGATCATGACTCGAGCCAAAAGCAGAGGCTCAACCCACTGAGCCACCCAAGCACCACTCAAAGCTGATTTTTAAAATAGCTAGAAATGACACTTCAAAAATAATTTTAAAATACTTTATAAAAGGAAGGCTACCAAATTTTAAATGTCAGGAAAAAAAGTAGTTTTCAATTGCACTCCTGGGTATTCACCCCAAAGATACAGATGTAGTGAAAGGAAGGGACATCTGTACCCCAATGTTCATAGCAGCAATGGCCACGGTCGCCAAACTGTGGGAAGAGCCAAGATGCCCTTCAACGGACGAATGGATAAGGAAGATGTGGCCCATATACACTATGGAGTATTATGTCTCCATCAGAAAGGATGAATACCCAACTTTTGTAGCAACATGGACAGGACTGGAAGAGATGATGCTGAGTGAAATAAGTCAAGCAGAGAGGGTCAATCATCATATGGTTTCACTTATTTGTGGAGCATAACAAATAGCATGGAGGACAAGGGGAGATGGAGAGAAGGGGGTTGGGGAAATTGGAAGGGGAGGTGAACCATGAGAGACTATGGACTCTGAAAAACAATCTGAGTGTTTTGAAGGGGCGGGGAGTGGGAAGTTGGGGTTCCAGGTGGTGGGTATTATAGAGGGCACAGATTGCATGGAGCACTGGGTGTGGTGCAAAAATAATGAATACTGTTATGCTGAAAAGAAATAAAAAATAAATTTTAAAAAAAGTACACACACACAAAATAGTTTTCAAAAAATAAAAATCATCAAAATCAACTTGAGAAAAGATACAAAATATTTTTCATCAGAAGTTACCTCCAAAAAGAAAACCACAGACCTGAAACCCATATCTTGGTTTCTAATATTGTTCTTCTATAAAAGGAATCAAGGCTCCTTAGAGAAATGACAAATTCAAGGACAGGATGAGCCTAAAACATCTTCCAAGGCCAAAAGTAAGGAAATGCTGAGGGGAAAAAAAAAAAAGAAGACAACTCACAATGTTGAGGGATATAGGAGCCAACTAAAATCACTCCCAGTGGCCCAAAACTGGAACAATTTGAGCAACAAAATAAATAAGGTACTGGTGGTAGGTATTGTAGAGGGCTTGTATTGCATGGAGCATAAACAATGAATTCTGGTACACTGAAAAGAAATTTAAAAAATACAAAATTAATAAATAAGTAAATAAGGTACTATTGGATCATAACCCAAAATAAGAATCAGTATCTCTGAGTCCATATGATATAAATAAATAATTGAATAACTAAATAGAAGGGAGAGAAGAGACAAATCTCCCATGGAGAATTCCAAATAAATTATGAGGAGACTCTGCCCGCGGGGAAGGTGCAGTATGGTTCCCCACACATTAAGTGTGGGCTGCACAGAGTGACTTCCTTCCCGAGACGGAAGTAATGGAAGGAGAAGTAGCTTTATGGTGGAGAAACTGGATGAGTGTGGCCTCAGCCAAATGACCAAGGCCAGTGTCATTAGTGATGTCCTGTCGATAATTCTTGATAAGATGTGATGAGAAATGAACTTCGCCTTTTTGGTCCTTTTCCCCAAAACCCACGATCCTTGTCAAACCATGTGAAAAACTTCTGGCAAATCCCAACAGCATATTCAACAAAATACATGACCAGTATTCCTTTAAACTATCGAGGTCGTCAAAAACAAGGAAAATGTGAATGTGTGCCACAGCCCAGAGGAGCCTCAGGAGACAAGATGCCTAGATGTAACGTAGTATCTAGAATGCAGTCTTGAAACAGAGAAAGAACAGGTAAAAACAGAAAAAATTGGACCAAGAACGGAGCTTTGTTAATGGTAATGTATAATATCGGTTCAATTATTGTAACAGAGGTACTATATCCATTAAGATGTTAACAATAAAGGGAAAGTGAACATGAAGTGTATGGGGACACTGTGTTAGCCTTTGACTTTTTTCTGTAGATCTGAAACTGTCCTACAAATATATTTTAATAAATATTCAGGTAATTTTTTATTGTTTCAAGGAAATGGTCATTGATGAGAATGTTACAGAACACAGGAAAACACGCAAAGCTTTTATTCACTTTAAGTAGCTAAATTAATCTGATATCAAATTTAACAAAGGTTGCATGCGTATAGACAGATATGAAATCCTAGAACACTGGAAATTTGAATCAGACATTTATCAAGAGAATATTCCAATGAAATATGGAGCCTAAGAGTGAACTACAGTACTACAATATCAACTGACTACTTCAAAAAATCAAATAAGCAAATATTTCAATAGACACTTTAAATGTCTCTTGACGTAATTCAATATTTAATATAGATTAACAGTTTATTACAAATAATAGTTGGTTAGCATGATAAAAAATGGCTCTTAAATTAGTGAGCCAGATCTTATCTAGAAGTCAAATGAAGTCAGAAATAAGACAATGATGCTTCGTAAGTTCACTAGTGTTTATCATGTTTCTGGAAGGTGAAGATAAACTATTATAAGGTGAGCATTAGGAAGAAGAACAACCCCAGTGGAAAGAGGCAAAAGGTTCATATTTTACAAAGACATCATTGTCGTTTTAGAGAAGAAGATGAAACGAACTATTTTGAAAAATGCATCAGAATCGACAGAGAGTCTAGGAAGTTTCTCAGGGTCAACATCAGTACGAAATGCTACAACTTTACTCTGTTTAACCCCATAACTGGTTAGAAAATACACTAGAAAAAGAAATCAACAGAAAATACCACATACCTGTCTGCAAAGAAACGAGTGATACTAGACAGACACAAGGAAGATGGCCCAGGGCCAAAGAGAGACAGAAGAATCCAGCCACCAGCAGAGGTGAGAGACAGAACTGGGGAGGGTCTTATGGGAGAAACCACACCAGGAAGGAACTAGAAATCACCGTATGTTGCAGGAATATCACAGAGGGTGGTGAGCGAAGGCACTGCTGGATTTAGCTGCTAACCCTGCACCAGGAGCCAGGCCCGCCGAAGCCTCTGTGATCATGTGTGTACGTACACCCTTAAGAAAAAAAGAAACACAAAACTTTCGAGTATTTCTTCCATCCAAAACCAGATGTGAGTCTCAGACAGTCTTTTCTCTTTTTAAGATTTTATTTATTTATTAGCGGGAACCAGTGCATGACAGAGAGCAGGGGAGGAGGGAGAGGGAGAAACAGACTCCCCGCTGAGCAGAGAGCCCGATGCAGGACTCGATCCCAGGACCGGGATCATACCCTGAGCCAAAGGCTGATGCTTAATTGACTGAGCCACTCAGGTGCCTCAGTCTCAGACATTCTAACAGTTTTGACCATTGTGTTGTGACCCTTCAACTTTCCCAAAAGTATGAAATCAATACCCTGGGGAAATACAGCCTGTACATCTGATGGGTCATGTAAGACCAGGAAAGACTAGGCAGTCTGGAAAGGTTGCTGCAAGAGAAAAATTACTTGTTCTCCCTTTTTCTGATGTGTTCAATATTCCATGAGCAGCAGGCCCCCTGCCGACACGGACTCGTGACTAACGACTTTAAGGAATCAATTTCTTTTTCTGAAATCTGACTTGGTCCAAAAAGCAGCAGTCAAGACTTCACTAAAATAAAGGCATAGACAGTGATCTACTTCAACATAAACAGTGCTCGTCCAGTTCCAAATTCAAAGAATTGATAAATAGTTGCCAAACCGTGGAGACACATAAAAAGAAGAAGGAGTCTAGACCACAGACATGACTTCAGATCAAAGGACAGTCTTTGTAGTCACTAACCTGGGGTAGTATTTCTTATATTTTTGGCACTTTGATGTATGACAGATTACAGAAAATCAGAGGCATGTGGTGCAGGCAAAATGATGAGCACATATAGAAACAACCCTCCTTTTTTTAGGTCTGAGTCATTTATATGGTAAAAATGATCGCTAATTTAAAAACATAACAAATGAAAAATGTTGCAAAGGCCATAAAGACACCTGAAATTCACATTCCCTGAATGAAACACGTAAGTGCCTGATCCCTCTTTATCTCACATTATCAACATTAGACTATGTGTGAAAATAGTTCATAATGGCAAATTGCTACATAATTGGGAAATGTAAGTATCACCAACCTGCCCACCCACGTCACAGCAAAATAGTAAAGATATGAATCTCTAGAAGAAGATTTGAACTATTTTTAGAAGCAGGGGAAAGGCATACATATAAAGCAGTCTGAATATGCAGTGTCTAATTATCCACAAGGTAACCAACCTTTCTGTGAACTGAATTGCTTTCCTCACTCACATCTGTAGCGTGTTATGATGTAAATATTTTTCCGAAATCTAACTTTATTGCGAAAGAAGCTGACTTCTTTCAAAGTTTTAAAATGCAGTCATTTTCTCCCCAGAATTAACCAAGATAATTTGGACAAATTAAAGCAGGCGAAAGTTGCACTGTGTGCCTTGCTCGTACAAACCACTGATAGTCCATCAAAAAGAGTGGGCGGTCTGCGAGGACAGTGGGACACAGCCCTGGTGGCTGGGGGTGCTTGTGCCACACCCAATGTTCCCTCCCACTGACGGGTCTCGGCCCCTCACCTCCCTCCAATAAAAAAACCACTGGGGGCCTCCAGGCATTCCAAGGATTCAAAAAAATGATGCGGAAAGTTCTAGAGTCACACTGGGAACTTAATGGGTTCCAACAAAAGTGAAGTAGCTGCTTGACGGAAAAGTTGGCGGTGAGGAGCCTGACAGAGCCTGAGGATGGAGTCTCTGGACACCAGGACAAGGGGGCTGCGAACGGGGTGGGGACCGGCTGACGGCAAGGAGACCATTCCAGGGAACCGGGAAGAGAAATGTTTGCGGCGATCTGGGCGTGGGGAAGAGCAGCTAGAAGCCCGAAGACCCTGTGATTTTGAACACGGAAGGTGTCTTGGGCGAAGTCCCCAGCTGCCATTGGCACCGTTGTCTGAACCGGGGGAAGGGCCCCCTGGGTGCTTCTGACACGGGCATCTCCACATCCTCCTTTGCACCAGCGTCTGCATTAGAACCCAGACGTGGTCACCAGAGGCCACCAGCCGGCTCTGCTCACTTCAGCGGGGTCTCCTTTGACTCTGAGGGCCCCCGAGAGGGGCATCTGAGGGGCCAGAGCCACTTCGGCGGTCGGGCTTGCGACCCCAGAGTTTTGGGTCCTAGGACTTGGGTCAGGTGCAGTCACACAAGCGAAGTGGACAGGGTCAGTCTGTTTGCTCTAATCTGGCACTTTATGCATCATGCCACACTGTCCCACACAGTCCTACTCCATCTCCCACTTGAGGGAGACCCACTATTTTTATGGGTTTTTTTTAAACGATATTTTGTGGCCCGGTCCAAGGAAACTACTGCAAATAGTCTATATTAAAACATAAAACTGATAGGGGAATGAAGCAAAACTTCTCCCTGGGTCCATGTTGGCATAAACGTTCGGAACACCTACTGTGACCGGCAGTGATCCGGAAAGTCACAGATGGAGCCTCCTAGCTTCCTGCACTTTTTCCTTAAAACTGGGCATGCAATTTTTTTCCCAAATATGACACATATAAAACACAAACTCATTGGCAGGAACTAACGACAGGCCAAGTGGCTGCCCAGCCCTGGACAGACGCATGGCCCTTACTCTGGATCCAGACCACCAATGGGAGAGACACTGATGACCTTCTGCAGAGCCACCAAGTGTCTGTCCCCCATCTCGCACCACAGCTGACCCCTGAGCCATCCGGCCCTCCTGGCAGCCTCCCTGGAGCATGACAGGGTGTGTCCTGGTCAGTTCCAGGGGCCCCTCTGCAGCTGTCCAAGGGCAGAGTCCCTTCCCCACTGCCGTGAGCCATGGCACTGCCACCAGGATTGGGGGAGGTGGTCATGACCCTGTGAAATGAAAGACAGCCACCCTCCACCCTGCCCTCACAGGCTACAAGGAGGTGACCAGCAACGCTCCTAAAATAAAACAACAGTAACATACACACACACACACACACACACACACACACACACGAGAAGACTGAAGCCAGGAAGTTTCCAGCAACTTACGAAATGAGGATGAACCTGTGGAATCAGGATGACAGCCCGTGTCTCCAACCTCCCACGGACCACCGAATCATCATGGATGAAGAACCACTGACCTCTTCTACCTTGAGTGCATGTACCGAATGCCTTCTCTGCCCCAGTACCTCTGGAAGGAGCACACAGTGTCCCTTGCCCCATGTCACATCTCTTCCAGCAGAGGACACAGACATCACTGAAGAATCATGTAAACCCAGGAAATGCAGCAAACCAACTGTTTTCCCGCCAAAGGGGCAGACTTGGCTGGCAAATGCCTTTTGCTTTTCCCCTTCTCCCTGCCTGGGGTATGACTGTAACATCATCTGAGATCGGGAAAAGGAGGCTACATCCTAGGGATGGGGGTGCAGAAACATGGAAGGAGTTGGGGCCACTGATGCCAGGATGCCTGGCACCAGTCCTGACCAGCTCAGGCTTCTTGTTACATGAAGAAACAGTAAATCCGATTTGGTTAAGCTGTTGCACTCAGCTGTCTGCTCATGCAGCCAAAGCAACCCCTACTAGATACCTTGTGTCTGCCTCATGCAGCCAACCCTGACAGACACCTTGTAGGCTTACACGATGACCTAGAGGGTATTCACTGATCCCCGCTGCGCTCATGCTAACTGAGCCAGACCAAGCAGAGAACAAATGTCAAACCCAGAATAAGTGTCCATCCAATTAGGAGACAGAATTGCCCCATCAAGATGGAAAGGGTCCAGTGAAATTCACCTGCTACCAAATAAAGAGTATGGAGGTATGGTACCAGCCTGGGGGCGGGGGGAATGCAGAGAAGCTTACAATAGCCAAGAAAATCCTAGAGAAACAGACGGACAATGTCTGACGGCTTCAGAAGATTTCCAGTAGCTGAAACCGTGCTATAGGCTTAGTCAAGGTGTCAACGAGGCAAGTGGATTGATTCCGTTCTGGCATCACTGGGCTCTAACTTCGGTCCTGGGCACACTTCCTGGCTGCATTTGCCCATGACAAACGTCTCTAGCCTACCCCCACACCCAAATCCCAGGATACTGCTCTCGTAGAAGAACTTGCCGGCGTCTGCTCTACACTCCAGCCGAAAGCGGAGAAACACCCTGTGTCCGTGTCACACACTGACTCAGCCGCAGGGCCTTGGATCCCCCGAACCTCTACATCCGAAATGACAAGTTCCTTCTTGAGAGAATCTCATTAGTACTGTCGTCTGACTCTAATAAATCAGCCATAGCCGCTGGCCAAGGTCATACATCACAGACCAAGGGTGGACATTGCGGCCGGAAGAGGGGGGGCTGGGGGGTGGCGGCAGTGGACACAGAGCCCAGAGCTGCAGGGATTGGGAACAAACACACAAAAAGTTAGAACATGCCACCCTTAGACACCTTCTTACAACTAAGCATTGGTATTTCTGCAGGCGATTTCCCCTTACTTCCCTAAGCTCACCCAGTGGTGGCCATGACCACAGTTCCACGTTCTCAAGCTTCCCAAAGACCCCAGGGAGAAGTCCCGCATTTGGAGGGGGTTATTTTGAGGGGCTATACTGTCAATGCTCCTCGTTCCCACCTCGGCCACACTCCGGGGAGGCTCCGCTGTGATTGTCCCCTCTGAGAACACAGCTGTAAACCCGGGGCACAGTGGCAGTGTTTACTTAGTGAAGCAGACATCTGCTTTTTACTATTTGGGCCCATGAAAGGAAAGGAGTGGAATACACAACAGTGGAGAAGAGAGCCCACTGCATGAAGCCCGTGACCCTGGGACAGACAAGTACTCAGGCTTCTACACTGTGACATGCCTCCCAAAACACTCAGCCAGGGTGCCGGGGAGCCTCAAGAGCCACACGTAGCCAAGTCTCAAACAAGAAGCTTCCGGGGAGGTAATGGCTAGCCTGTGTTTGAGGGGCAGCAGAGTCATCCAGCAGAAGGATGCGTGAGTTGTCCATTGGGTGGTGAACATGTATTGGTTATCTATGGCTGCATAACAAGTCACCCCAAACATAGCCATGTAAAGTCACAAGCATTTATTGTCTCCCAGTTTTTATGGGAGCAGCTGGGCTGAGTCCTGTTGGTCAGGGTCTCAAAGGCTGCAGCCAAGGGGTCAAAGGGTCAGCCCCCAAACCACTGTCAGACTGATTCATTTCCTCGTGGGCCGTTGATCAGAGGCCACCCTCAGGCCCTCATCACCCAGGCCTTTGCAGTGGGCAGCTCACAAAACGGCCACCGGCTGCATCACAGCAAGTACCAAGAGCCTGAGAGCGCAAGATGGAAGTCATGGTCTTTGGGAATCCAGCCTTCCGGCAGGAGGTCCAACTCAAAGGAAGTAGGAATGGGTTGTGAGCTGCGCTGCCGGCCTTCATGTTGAAAGAGCCAGAAGGGTCTTCCCACCCTGGGAAATGACCCAGACAGACAGCGGGTGTAGCACGAAGGACGGCCGTTGTGAAGAACACGGTACAGGTAAGCACGTGTTCATCCAGCAAACTCGAACCTGTTGTACTGCATCGGAGTGCTGCGACTAAGACGCAGGAGACGTTTCCCAGCTTCCACAAATCGGGATCTTGAGCCTCACATGCTGTTCATGGAAATCCCGAATTAACATAGTATAAATAAAAGTGGCATTTAATTCTTACCAAAGTGATTTTTAAAATGCAGCTGTGTTTATACAATTCAAACCCAGAGAGAAATAAGCAATCAACGGGTAGATAATATCTGGTTCTAGAATGGTAGAGGCCCGAACAGCGTTTGTTCTTGAAAAATGTACGTTCCCAAATGGATATTTTGTCTTCTAATGCCAATTCACAGATACTTGTCAGTGGGCGTTTAATGTCAAGTGTTATTGACTACAGTTCAATCAAATTATTATGGAAGCTGAAGTCTTGAATATTGAGAATTCACAATATGAAAAGAGAAAACGATTTCGACCTAATTGTTGAAGAGCCAAACGATGGCTTCCAGACCACCTTCCCTGTCAGCCCACTGTTCCTTAGCCTGCTTCATTCACTGGCCAAAAATCCCTCCCAGAAGTGATAGTCAAGCTTTTTCTGTTTATGGAGTTTCAGAAGACACGGTGAAGATACGGATTTAAATTGTGTTTATAAACTTTCGAATTAAAAATCATGATTACTGGCTTGTTTTCCAAACCTATTGGAAAAAGAAACTATTTGTATGCAAGGAAATTGGCCTCCTACCTTGTTCATTTGTTCATTCCCATAAAAAATAAGAGAGCTTCAACCCAGAAGACATAAAAGAAAGATAAATAAATTAGACTACAGAGAACAAAAAAATTAATTCTAAGATGTAAAAAAAGCCAAAGTTATAAAACAGATGGAGAACTAGAAAAGATGTTTTCAATTCATTTCCCAGACAAGAGTTTATCTTCTTAACACATAATGAGCTCCAATAAATCTTTAAGAAAAAGGCCAATAATGCAATAGAAAAAAATGGGCACAGTTTACAGAATGAAAAGTAAAAAATGGCTCTGAGATGTATGAAAAGATTCTTGAATACGTCCTTCCACTTCTTTCCCTAAACCTGAAGTCTTCCTGACTCGACTCTCTCCTCTCACGCCCAGCAGGTTAATGCATCCTGGTGGTTCGGATTCTGAAAGGCTCAGACCCGCACTGGCTGACCCCATCCGAGCCGGCTTGCTTGGATGCGGCCATGCTCACCTGAGGTCCCTCTTGCACGGGCTCTTCTCCGCTGCTCTCGGCAGAGCTTCTGGAGTGACCCTTTCCAAACATAACCTAAATCAGCTTCCCTCTCAGAGTCAAGACCAAAGCCCCGTCGCTCTAAGCCCCATGCCTCTGGACCCCATGGCCTCTTCAGCTTCCTTTCCTACTTCCAACAATCCTGGCCTCCGTGTTGCCCACCCCCAAGCAGGATATGTAAGATTCTATTTCCCGAAGATGACAGCAGCAATATAGCCCGGATGGTTAATTTTGTGTGTCAACTTGACTAGGCCACAGTACCCAGAGGTTTAGTGATACGCCCGTCTATATACTGCAGTGACTATATTTTTTTTAGATGAGATTAACATTTAAATCAGTAGACTTTGAAAAAGCAGATTGTCCTCTATTAGTGGGTGGGCCTTGTCTAATCAGTCCAAGGGCCTTCAAAGAAAAAAGACTGAGGTTCTCCCAAGGAAGAAGTTCTGCTTCCAGACTGCCTTTAGACTCGAGCTAAAGCATCAGCTCTTTGCTGCGTCTCTAGTCTGCCAGCCTAGCCTGCAGATCTCAGACTTCCCAATCTCAAAGTTGTGTGAGCCAATTCCTTAAAATAAATTTGTCTCTCCCTATTTCTCTCACTATATATAGACCGAGGATAGATGATAGATAGATAGATGACAGACGGGTATAGATAGCTACCGACCTACCTAGCCACACGGGCCTGTGGGTTCTGTTTCTCAGGAGAGCCGAAAGCATCACCCAACCCTGTGACCTTCTCATCTCTCCCATGAAGAAGGAGAGTCCATGTCCCTCCCCTGAGGGTGTCCCTACTTTCACCAACAGAGTCCAGTTTCTGAGATTGGGTCATAAAAGGCCTGCAGCTTCCCACGGCGCTCTAGGGACTTTTGCTCTTGGAAGCCTCTTCCTGAGAACCTGGCCACCAGGATGAAAGGAGCCAAGTGTCTTCCCTGGGCCACATGCAGACACGTGCTGGGCTGACCCAGCAGAGCCCAGCTGCCAGGTCCTCCCGGCCCAGGTGCCAGCTTATGAGCACAGAAGCCTCTGGGTGATCTCCTCACCTGACCTCAAGTCGGCCTGGCTCTTCACATCCTCCAAACGCCAAGCAGCAACAGCGTTCTCCCCCCCCACCCACCCCTGTGCCTGTCTGAATTCCTGACTCACAGGAGCCACAAGCGTGTCAGAGGGATTGCTGCTTCCCTGCGCTCTGTCTGGGCTTCCTTACCCAGCAACAGATAAGCAGCACAATCGCCAACCGCGCCTCCAAGCCCTTATGCGCGGGGCACCATTCTGCAGATCCCCCCCGGGCACCTGCACGGCTCTCTCCCTCACCCCCAGCAATCTCTGCCAGGGTGCCAACTGCTCAGCCCTCAACCCCCAACACTCCACTTTAAAACCACAGCCTTCCCCGGCTTGGTGTAGCTCTGTCCCCTGGTTTCCGTGTCTTCATAGAACTTAACCACCGTCTTGGAGGCGTGTCATTTCCCTTCTGACTCTTCCTCCTCCCGCGCCTCCGACTGAAACCTCCGCTCCATGAGAATTGGGAGTGTGGGGTTTGCTCTGTTCAGTGCTGCACCATAGCACCTAGAATGCTGCCCACATACAGCAGGTGATCAACAAGTATTAACCGATGGATAAACACACGAGTGAATGAACGAACCTCACCTGAAGAGAGCTGCCAATCAAAATTTCAGTGACGTGATTTTTTTTTTCCCTCCGTCAGATTAATAAAAATCCAACCGTTTGGTAAAGCACCGTGCTAGGGAGTACGTGGGGAAACAGGCACCATCATTTGCTGGCAGGAGTACAAACTGATTTAAATTCTTCGGGCAATGATTGGCAACGTGACCTAAAATTTAAGGTGCATGCCGACTGTGACCACGCACATCCATCCTTGAGAACACGTCCTGCAGAAATGCTCATGCGCGTGAGAGATGGTGCGTCTCTCTCGGAAGCTGTTCACAGCAGCATTCCTCTGTGTGCACAAAAGATTCAAACCCAGATGTTCTTCAGAATGTCACTGTTAAATAGATGTAGGGAGATTCCTGCTAAGAGACCCAGACAGGTGTGAAAGATAATGTGGCAGTTCCATACTTGGGCAGAACTTGGAAAAGCCCCAAGATGGATCATCCGAGAATACAGCAAAGTCTAAACACAGTGTTGTGTGCCCTCGATTTACCTGTGAGCCAGAATATCTCCAGAAGCATAGAAGAGAATTCAGTAACTTGTTGTTGCACTCAGTAACCACCGAAAGCTGATATGCATCTATTCTTTAAAACAAAGATAATAAGCTTGAGATATTTTCCCTTCAATCTCTTCTACAAAGAGCAATCACGTGAGCTCTTGTTTCCCTTCTGCTTGTCTCGGGGCTGGACAGGTGACATTTAAGGTGCACAGCGCCTTGTGGACAACGGGAGACAGGGAGATCTCTGGCTGCTCCTCCAGGCAAAGGCACATGGGACCTGCCGCAAAGGCGCACAGCCCTGCTAACCGAGCCAAGCACTCGGTAACCCATGAAATAAGCAATAAATGCTTCACTGAAATTTGTAGCAACAGATGTAGCTTACAAGACGGCAGGAAACTTTCTCAATATAAAAAATTATGGGATAAGCTGCTGCTTGTGTTTGCACATCATGATAACATGTGGGTCATTACACCTGCAGATGGTTACTTTAAATAAATAGAAACCAAGCAGGGAGAAGCATGAACCAGAATATATTTTCATTTATATTCCCTTTGGGGCTTTTCTTCATCAACATTATTAAGCTGAAGAAAGAAGAAACATTTAAGATGTATTGCATTCATGACTTTTTAAATCAGTGTGAAGTTGCATAACTATTTAAGAACACAGATAGATTAGCTTTAAAATGGAAACATGGTATGTTACTTAGTAACACACTATAGTATGACTTTATCTTTCTCCAAAAGCTTCAGGGCTCAGAAAGTGAGTATCATTCATGCTTCTATTTTTAACCAAGATCTGAACTTCATTTTTAGGGGGAAAAAAGTCTACATGGAAGAACTTCAAAGAGACTCGTCCTCAAGCAGAGTCCCCGTTCCATTCAGCATGCACTGAGCGCGCGCCAGCTAAGAGACACTGTGCCACAGACACCCTCGTCTCAGGCAGGCATCCCTGGGCATACTGGCGATGTCCACACGCAGAGAAGGGAACAACACAGGAGTGAGCCTTCGTGGAGAGAACAGTACGTGACCTGCACCTTGATGGACTCCGGGCGTCAGAGGGAAAGTGCCCTTCCAGCAGGTTGGGGGGCGGCAAACCGAAAGTCATATTCTGCATGCAGAGGGTCGAAATTGTGTCCCCTCCACAAAGGCAAGTCCAAGTCCTAAACCCTGGTAGCTGTGAATGGGACCTGACTTAGAAATAGGGTCTTTGGGGCGCCTGGGTGGCTCAGTGGGTTAAAGCGTCTGCCTTTGGGCTCAGGTCATGATCTCAGGGTCCTGGGATTGAGCCCCGCATCGGGCTCTCTGCTCAGCAGGGAGCCTGCTTCCTCATCTCTCTCTGCCTGCCTCTCTGCCTACTTGTGATCTCTGTCTATCAAATAAATAAATAAAATATTAAAAAAAGAAAAGAAAAGAAATAGGGTCTTTGACAATATCATTAAATTAGGGATAATCTTTGGGATGAGCTTCTCTTGGGTTGTGTGTGAGTCCAGTGACCTGTGTCCTTATAAGGGGAAGGAGAGGGACCAGGGACATGGGACTACAGCTACCCAGAGCCCTGGGGGGCTCCGCAGCAAGTTCTCCCTCCTATCCTCCGGAAGGAGCCAACGCTGGCCATGCCTTCATTTTGAACTTCTGGCCTCTGGAAGTGTGAGAACATGAATTTATGTTTTTGAAGCCACCAACTTGATGATCTTTTGTGACGGCAGCCACAGGTCCCTGATGCTTGGCCCTCTCTGCTGACCTCTGTGTGCTGGGTGCCAGCTCGGGAAATCCTGTGCTCGGGAAATCCTGGCCGAGCGAATGACTATGACGGGCTGAAGGGCTTGTGGGACACACCTCCAGAGGTTCACCAAGGCAGCCTGGAAGGGATCCTCGTGACATTCTTGGAGTTTGTCCTGCCAGCCTTGGAGAGGAAGAAAGGGAAGTTCGAGCAGCGTGATGACTCATCAGGTGGAGCTCCCACGGCGGCGGCGGGGAAGTGGGAAAGGTCAGCTTGAACCAAGTGCCTGGCACGGCAGCAAGGAGCCTGGACGAGGGCAGTGACAGCCTCTACAAAGAGAACGAGTGCCCCGGACCAGGCTGGATGGTGGACGGAGGAGGGACCATGTGTGCAGAGGGGATTGCAGGAAGCAGGGTCTGGAAGCACAGACCAAGTTTGGCAAAACAAAAAAAGGAGGCTATTGCAGTTGGAGCGGTGTTAGACCAGGTTTCCTGGGAAACAGAGCCAAGGTCACACTGAAGCAAGACTGGCTTCAAGGAGTCAAAAGCCGAGGTCGTCAGAACGCAGGAAAGGGAGGAGGAGCCAGAAAAAGGGAGAGACCCCCAGGAAGGCACAGGATGGGGCTGGCCCTGCCACCCCACAGAGATGCAGCCATCCAGGACCTCGAGGGACAGAGCAGCAGGCTTCGGGACAGTCCCCAAGGGCCTGACGGAAGAGGAGGCTGTTTGTAGGCTCCTGCCTCTCTCCCGCCTGTCACTGGTCAGGTGCGCCCCGGGGATGTGGCTGCCTCCCTTCCAGGCTGAGCCGCCACCCCCTCCAGGCAGCTGTGTAGACTGCAGAGCCTTTATCAGGATGCAGGGCCTCCCCAAGTCAGGAGGTGACAGAGGGAGCCCTGTTCACACAAGAGACGCCAGGAAGGACAGGGCCAGCAGAAGGCTGCGGTCCTTGGTGGCAGCCATGGGGGTGACCATAGCCTGTGAGTCATGGTGCTGCTCCGTGAGCAAGGACCTGGACCAGGTCGGGGGGAGCCAGGCCGAACTGGGGACAGGCGAAGCAGAGACCGATGCACGGTAACATGGGCCAGCACCTGTACATTTCGAAATCTCTGCGGGTCCGTGGGCGACTCAGTTATGAGTTTGTTTGGGCAGTCGATTTCTGACACCAACAAACGTGACCTCGGAGAAGCCACCACTGCGTCCCGTGTGCCGGCAGGACCGGGCAGTGATTTTTATTTTCTAGCGAAACACTACCTGTGGGCCTCTCTCCTGTGGGGGTTACAAGTACTGGCTCATTCGACAACGCGCAGAACCACGTCACGGGCTGGAGAGCGAGTCATTCCCATTTCAACGAGAAGACGGAGCCTCCGGAGTGACAGGCAGTGACAGGCCCACCCGGCTCCGCCCCGACGCGAAGCCCCTCGCCTCGCCCCCAAGCGCCTTCTCTGCTGACAGAGAACTCTGGGCGTGCGGGGCGCGCTCGTTGGGGCTTTCTCTTCGGGGGGAAGCCCCCCTGCAAGGTGATCCCTCCCGTCCCAGCGGACACGCAGGCCGCCTGTGCGCCCCTCCTGCTCCTTCACCAGGAGCTGCATCAGGAGCAAGACAGCTAACTCAGTCGCAGAGCTCTCAGACCAAGGTTAATTAAGCAAGTAGTGGGTTTTCTTGCATCACTTGTGAATTTAGCTTCCCAAACAGTCCTCAGGCTGAACTTGAACAAGCATCAGGGATGTGCCTGGGAGCAGCCCAGAGCAATCCTGAGCCACGAGCATCACGGTGAAGACGCGGACTCTGGGGTCAGATTGCCTGGGTTCCTACTGGCTCTGCAGCTCACTAGGCTGCCCCTGGGACAGGTCCCTAACCTTTGCAAGTCTCAGTTGTCCCATCTGCAAAATGGAGTGAGAAGCATACATAGCTCTTGGAATTGTCAAGCAGCAGGTGGGTCACGACACTTTATAGGCTCAGTCCATGGCTGGCCCATATGTAAACATTTGACGAATTGATAACATGATTATCATGGGGTCTGTCTCTGGGCAGAGCACTCCAGGCAGGCTCCGAGAACCTGCTGTGTTCTGCCATGCGGAACCCCCCTCCGCACCTCACCCCCACGTCCGTGGGCTCTTCTAGCCATGGGTCACGCCAACACGCACTGGGCTTCTGCCTTCCCGAATGTCTGTCTGGATGGTCAGCGTGGGTCTGAGGACAGGCAGAGGAGGAAGTCCGGAAAGGGGAGGGTGCTTGTCTCCGCCCCCCCAGGGCCAGCTGCCGGCCCCTCTGGGGCACTCTGCCACTTGTTCACGTCCCTGTGCCAGTAAAGGGATCTGATCCCTCCTCTGTCTGCAGAGCTGACTATGCCTCCTGGGGCCTTTGAGCCTTAGTCAGGTAGGGGCTTTTCTCAGTTTCTTGATGCAAACAGAGCTCAAGCCCCCAAGGACAAAATGCTGGAGCCAGGCTCGCCAGCACCCTTGGCAATGGCTGCGTCCTGCTGGCCATTGCTGCTTGCCTGGGGACGCTTTGCGCCATCGTCAGCAGCAATTTCTAGCAGATGGCGTATTGGCACACTAATAAAATGGATCGTGCAAGTGGAAAAAGCTGGCACTGCCTTCGATGATTTGGGCTGACGTAGTGTGATCCGGCTGTGCCCGGACTCTGCCCAGAAAAGAGAGAAACTGCACAAAATTGAGTATCTGTTGTTAAAGATGGAATTCGAGAGGAAAGAGGAAGGGCTCCACGGCTGCTGCTCCCACAGGTCTGAGCAAAACCTCCCGCATTTTAGGACGTTGAGGATCTTCTGGAAATTTCTTTTTTAAACATTATCAGACCCGGAGCACTCATTTGCTTGCTATACAAAAGGACTTTGAGCAAAAGGCTTGGGAGTGCAGGCAAGGAATCTGGGGAAGGGGCCAGGGAGGGTCTGCCTGGCTAGAGCGAGGGGTGGGCTGGGGGCCTCTGGGGTGAGGGGCCCGGGCTGGAGCGGGGCTGGGGGAGCAGACAGGAGAGCAGCATCCCCAGAGTCTCACCTTTTTGAAATCCTGAAGAACAATAACGGGCACAAGGTGGGAAAGTACTCATCTGGGGCGCGTGGGTGGCCAGGTCAGGGAAGCATTTGCCTTTGGCTCAGGTCATGATCTGAGGGTTGGGCTCCCTGCTCAGCGGGGAGCCTGTTTCTCCCTCTGCCCCTGCTCCTGCGCACTCTCCCTCTCTCTCTCTCAAGTAAATAAAATCTTTTTAAAAAAAAGAAAGAAAGAAAAGAACAGAAAAAGAAAACAAAGTATTATTTTTTTCAAGTTGCCTGCGTATTGCCTATGATATTAAGGAAGTGATCTTTGGGAGAAATGCCGGGTCATTTGTTTGGGTGGAGCAGGGGACTTTGTTCATTTTAGCTAACATTTTGCTTTAAACAAGGGGATCTAGTCTCTCCATCTTTCTGGAGGCCGTGAGTCCACGATCAAGGCGCCAGCAGGGCCACGCTCCCTGAGAAGTCTCCAGAGTGCCCTTCTTCCTCATCCTTTCTGGCTCCCAGGTCCTCCCAGCTTTCCCCGACTTGTGGCCACACGGCCACCAGCTCTGCCTCGGCCCTCACGTGCCTCCTCCTCTGTGTCTGGTTTGTCTCCCCTTAAACAAGCGCCTCCCACGGGTGAGATGCCACCCGATAATCCAGGATGACCTCCTCATCTCAAAATCTTAACTTAATCACATCTGCAAAGACCTCTAACCAAATAGTCACACCCAGAGGTGACGCCTTTCAGAGAGAGGGACATTAAACCCAGTACACTTGTTAGAATTTTCCGCAATTACTGAATGCCCAACAGAATCACTGGTAAGAGTCAAGAATCAGAATCTGGGATGCAATTCCAGGAAAAACCCCCAGATCCGGGGGACCCTGGTCACCAGGAGAGCCCTGCCCAGCTACGATGTGGTGGCTGCAAAGGGGGGAGCATCACCTGCTGACTCCGGAAGCTTCCATGGCAGCTGCCTGGGACCTCACCAGCAGCATGAAGGTCCTTCACATCCATCTCTAGCACGACCAAGTCCAAGCTCAAAGGATGGCGAGGCCGAATCGGGTGACAGGCAGGTTCTAGATGCGAGCGTTGAGGGGAACCTGGTGAGTTTCCCAGCCTCAGCCTCCGGGAAGAGCAGGGATGAGGGCAAGCACCCCGAGCCCTCCCACCGTGTCCTATGTCAGCACCTGACTTAAAGTGGCGGGTGGGAGCATGACCGAGCTACAGGAACAGAAAGACCGTGACGAGCAGAGACCCGGCGAGGTTTCGGAAACGTGTCGGCCTGCCCCTCTCAGAACGTGCGTGAGGGAGACTCACCGGAGGACATGCGTGAAATCGCAGGGCACCGGCTTCATGGAAATAGTGATCCAATGAATGAATGAGTGAATCCCGGGAGAACCATAGAAGGGGGAGCAAGGTTGGCAAAGAAGCAGAGACCCCGGGGCTCCAACCTTTCACCTCTGCGGCCTGATGCTGCTCCCCTCCCCCGCCCACCTTCGTGTCCCTGCATTTCCCATGCGCAGCCTGAGCAACCGTTCGCTTCTGCACGGATGGGACACGGGGGTTGGGGGGGTGGTTCCACTCCAGAGGCCACGGGGCCTTCAGCAGCTCTACAGAAGGAAATAATCCGCGGGGCCAGGGCTGCTCTCCAGGCAAACCAACCCACAAAAGCACATTAGCACCCCCAGGGCATTTGCATTCACATGGAGACAAAAGAGAAGTAGCCTGTCTCGGTCACTTCTGGGACTTGAAGATAGATTTTATTTCCAAACAAGCACCTCCACCCCCAGCCCCACCCCCCACTCCCTGCTAAGAAAGAGCAAGCAGGGACAAAACAAAGGCGCTCCCGACATCCCAAATGAGGGGTAACAGACAAGCCCTTCCCGATGTGAGGCCCCCAGGCTGCAGTCCCCAGGGAGCGACCTTCTCATCAGAGAAGGCAAGGAGCAAGGAGCAAGGACCAGGAGCAGAGAAGACCAGTGTCCCTGTCTGACAGCTCACAGGTGAAACCTGGCAGCGCCCCCGAAGGCTGGGACGCCCAGGATGATACCAAAAAATTTGATATAACACACAGAGAAAGAACTATTTTTAGGCCCCAAATGGACATTGCGACACTAGATGGAAATGAAGAATATTCTCTCTCTTAAGCGAACTAATTTATTCAAAGATGTGTAAATATAGGTCTCATGGCCTATTTTAAACAAGCTGTGCTTTGTTTTAACAAATATTCAGAGATCGGTTTCATAACTTTTGGAATTTAATTTCTAAAAAAAAAAAAATGTGCCATTATAAAACCTAAAACTTCCTCGTGATTGTGCTCCTCCCCAGGAAATCCCAAAGAAGTGGGGTGAGCTCAGAAACCATAATCTGGCCTCACGCTGTTACCATTGCTAGAAATTCAAATCTTTATTTATCATGTTCGTTTCAGAAACTGGCATTTTCAGTAAATTTTGAGGAAACAGAAAATAACGAGTGTTGGGTGCGTTACTCCTGAAATGGCGTGGCATTTCCCCGCCTTGGGAGGGTCTTGTCTCCAGGACTTCTGTGTGTCTGCGGTCAGCGGGGCTGCGGCAGCAAAGACCCACAGCCTGCTGGCCCCAACCGGGCGCCTCGGTGAGCGGCCCCGGGGCGGCTGTCCACGGCCGCTTCCTCTGCTGCGGCCGCTCTGGTCTCCTTTCTGGTGGTCTGTGGGTGCTTCGGCGGGCTCTGGTGGCCCTAACAAATTGCCACAGACTGGGGGCCTGAGCCAGCAGACGTAATTCCTCACCGTCCTGGAGGCTGGACCGCAGTGACGAGGCGCCTGCAGAGGCAGTTTCTGGCAAGTGCCCTCATCCCAGATGGTGGAGAGCGGCCTTCCCACTGTGCGTCCTGTAGCGGGCAGAGCTCTGGGCCTCTTGCTCTTATGACGACCCCAGGGACCTCCAAGGAAAGCCCACCCTTCTGACCTCGTTAGACTTTAATACCTCCTTCCAGGCTCCATCTCCAAATACAGTCTCATTAGGGATTAGGGCTCCAATAGGGGAATTTGGGGGAGACACAAGTCAGCCCATATTGACTGGTCATCTTGGGCCTTCCTTGCCCTGTGTCAGAACACCATGACCTCTGTCTCCGTGTTCACAGGGCGTGCTCACTCTGTGTTTGTCTTTATCGAGATTTCTTTCTTCTTCTGGGGACGCCAGCCACATTGGATTAGGGCCCGTCCCAAGGACCTCATTGTAACACGATCATTGGCAAAGCCCCTCTTTTGATTGCATTTTGAGGTGCTGGGGATTAGGACTTCAACATGGGAATTTAGGGGGACCCCAGTCAGCCTGTAGCACCATGACTTGGAGACGGGTCTTCTCTGCGGGATCACTCACACCCTCAGCCCTGCTGCTGTCGGGTTCCACTCTGCGCGCGTGAGTCCCCGTCAGACCCGTGGGTGGTCCTAAAGACGTCAAGAATAGGCCGCTGCCCTCGGCATCTCCCGTTCCATCTGGTGACGTCGCCAGCGGCTCGGGAGGACGGGATATGCAGGACGGCCACAGTCTCTGTCCCCGGACACACTGGCTTCTCTTCTTGGCTCTCCTCCGCGAGATGTGTGCTTGGGGCTCTGCGTTTCACGGAGCTCACTTCTCCGGGCCCGGCTGGCTCCCTGAAGAGGTCGTTTTGAGGATCACGTTGAGCGAGCCGACAGCAGATCCGCCCTGGAGACAGGGCTGGACGCTCATGTCCCAGTCCCACGAACTCCTGGCCGTGATCTGGGAATGGTGGAGGTATCCTCTGAGCCTCCGCTTGCTGACCTGAGTACATCCCTGCTCCCACCCAGCCCGTGGACGTCTTAGAATGGCACGAGGCGCCCAGCAAGCTGCTCTTGCCTCCGCCGCACATGTCTGCATTCCTACTCGTGTAGCATCCCCTCTGGAGAAAACCAGCGGCAGCCCCACCCCATCTGACCACGCGGGTCTCTTCTCAAAGTCTGTGCCCCTGACAGAGCTTCTCGGGTGGCCCAGTCTGGCTCTGTCCCTCGGCCACCCCTCCTCACCCTACTACGTTCTTACTGAGCATCCGAAATCGCAGTCACTCTTTGAACACTTGTGGTTTCTCTCCCCAGAACACGTGGGGTCTCCCGGGGTTGGCGTCTTGCCGCAGCCCTCGCCGCCATGCCCCGGCACCCACCGAGCACACTGCTGGCTCGCTCTTCGTCGGGTAGACGAACGAATGAACCAAGGTGCACAAGTGCTCTGGGAGCCTGGCAGGCCTGGACGGCTCCTTTAGCCCCACCGTCTGGCTCCTTGTCCTTACCCCTCCCTCCTCTGAAGCTCTTTGACGTGAGCCTGAACCCTTGCATGTGGTCCTCTTTCCACGTAGACCACCAGCTCAGGAGGCTGACTGGGTTCATGCTCTGAATCTCGATTGCTCAGAAAAAGCCAAGGTAAGAGCTGTTAATGACAATGTTGCCCCGTGGCTCTCCGTCCTTGCCGTCTCTGTGCTGTGCCCACCACGACTCCAGAGAAATGTGACATCCATGCGTGCTGCTCTCAGGGTGGCAAGCCCCAGCGGGAGCGGTGCCAGCCCAGAGGGTAGAGTATGGAACTAGTGAGGATCCAGGCCCCTCAGGGAGAGGAGACCCCGGCCCCGCCCACAGTCCATCCCCACGCTGCCTGCCCACCCCCCCCCACCGTGCCCACCACGTCCCTATGGAACTCACTCTACCCCAGACCCTGCAGATGCCATCAGCTGTCCTTTGCCTCCCGTGGTCCTTCCACCAGTCTTCCCCATCCTGCCAGCCTCCCTCTGGGTCTGTCTCGAGACCCACCTGTAGAACAATCTCACACCCACAGCCCTTCTCCCTCCGGCAGGCTGCCAGCCATGCACTGATGCCTCCTGGCTGATGTCTGAGTCTCCTCTCCCAGCAGGATGGTCAGGCCTGGAGATCCGTGTGCTCCTCGTAGCACAAAACCCACCGGGGGAGGCCAGGCCAGCGGGCTTCATGCTCTGCATGGGTGCCCTTGATACGTGGCCCGACTCTGTCTGCTGCAGAATTCTCCCACGGTGAGTCAGTCACCCCTCTCCGAGGCGCAGCGCTCCCTCCAGCCCTGGATCTGCTGCACAGCTCCGTGATGAATACGGAGAACCTCAGCCTCGGGCCTCATGAGCTGAGAGAGAGAGACTTCAAGCTGCATGTTGGAGAAATAAATTAGCACTTAAAGGCATCTTAATCTATTCCGAATTACTTTTCTGGCCCCGTAATGACATCAGGGGCCCTGCAACTTCTGCAGCGGCTCTGAAACCTTCTCTCAACCTTAGTTTAATTCAGAAAGCTGGAAAGGTCCCTTTGGAGAATAGGAAAAGCAAACACAACTCTTTTGCAGAAAGTCCTGGCAAATGCACGGCTCCTGATTACGGAGATGGAAGAAGGGATTGGGGCCTCTATGCCCAGCTCATTCAGGAGCCAAGGCTTTCCGAAGGGACGACCGATACGCTGGTAGGGTTTGAAGAAAACTATTTCCTGATCTGTTTTTACAGAAAGCAAAGAGAGCGCGCCATGCAAACACACTCCTGTTTATTTTACATCAGGACTCTGCTAGCAGGGAGTCTGCCCGGGCACGCCGCCCTGCCCCCAGCTCCCCCTCCTGGTGACTGCAGGCCCCTCCACTGTGCCTCCCTTCACCTGACCTCTGCCCCTTCGCTCACGCTGCCTGCTGCCCAGCAGATCTTGACAAGACAGGAAACAGAAACAGAGTTTGCCAGCAGGGCACGACTCTCTGCCCTCCCCCTGCGCCAGCCAGGCTCCCGAGGGCCCAGAATCATGGCTCCTCCGAGAACACTGCTTCCGCCACGACACAGTCTCAAGGATGACAAGCATGTTCTTGTCCACATTTATCATGTCCATGACTCATCGTGGTTTGGACAAACATTATCTTTCGAACGTGTGAGATATTTGGCCAAAATCTCCCTGTGGGCTTGTGCCCTGTCCTCCCGGTTTTTCATACCCAGTCTTAGGCCAGGTTGAATCTTGGCTCCTGGCTGGCTCCCTTCCCAGCCCACCCTGAGACCCAAAAGCCATTTCTTAAAGAGGCTTTTCTCCGTGCAGGGCCTTTAAAGTTCAGGGTTAACACTGCCTTGAAGATAAATGTCTTCAGACTCTCCGTTCCTGGCAAACTGAACTTTAAAATGCCTGAGACTTGGTGCTTCCCCTAAAATAGTTCCATGCTGTTATTGCCAGAGATAGAAAGAACTCGAACCCCCAGGTAAGTTCACAGGCGGGCGGGACCAGTTCCCTCCAGCCCTCTGGGCCTGGTGGCTGCTGGCCACGCCCCCATCAGTTAGGCTCCAAGGGGGGCAGAGACAGCAGAGCACCAAAGGGGGGGGGGGGGAGGACAGCCCCGGAAAAGGGATAAGACAGGAGCAAAGGGAGAGAGTGGCCTCCAAGGGTGTCTTGCTTAAAGATGCAAGGCAGTGTTGACTCAGAACCAGGAGGAGGGGAAGCCCTGAATCTGAAAGGCAGAAGCTCCCTCCTCTGTCCCTTCCAGGGAGGCAGGAGCACAGGGTATCGGGCAGGGACTGCAAACCCTCCACCATCTAAACAACAGTTTCGGTTGTTTCTGTGCCCGTGAGAGCTCCCGGGCACCGTGCGTCCTCTCCCCGTGGAACCCGGTGTGGAGCCCGGTGTGGAGCCCCGTGTAGAGCCCGGTGTAATCGCCTCTTCTGCCGAGTCGTGTGAAACGCGCGCCTTTCGCCTCTCTCTCCTCACCACCATTCTCCAAGAACAAAACCGCTGTGTAAAGCCAAAGAAAATGCGAGAGAATCGCCACTAGCAGCCTGGGTTGTCTATTTGCACAAGATCGGCAAATACGGGCTATTCTCCTTGAATAAGCAGTGAATTAGCAAATGCCTTCCTCTATCATAAACATTTGCTGAAAACAGCCCCTGGGCGATTGCATGAAGGCTACGGAACAGCTATTTTTAACTAACAAATGAGAACAGCAGCATCTAATTTTGGAGCCTGCTCTGTCTTGGTGCTGGGAGCTGGTGCTCTGAATGGGAGGAAACACAAAGGGGACGTTCAGTCCAGCGTGGTCCCCACCAACAGCTGTCACAGGTGTGCAGAGACGGCCAGTCTGAAGGCCTGGGCCCTGGGACGCTTGTCTTCTTATTCCAGAAGGTCACCCGTCGACGGGCAGTGGTATGGGAGGATGCCTCCCACCCCCAACAACCTCTGCCCTCAGATGATCAAGAAAAGGAAAACACTCAGGGCATCAGAAGGGGGGACCCTGCAGGGCAAGAAAGGGGAAAGACGAGGAGACCAAACTTCCTGGAAGAAAACTGACCACAAGCACAGTGTGATGAGAAAGTAGGGCTTCAAGATGCTTGAAAAGAATGATCTGACAGGGATGCCTGGGTGGCTCAGTGGGTTAAAGCCTCTGCCTTCAGCTCAGGTCATGATCCCAGGGTCCTGGGATCGAGCCCCGCATCGGGCTCTCTGCTCAGCAGGGAGCCTGCTTCCTCCTCTCTCTCTGCCTGCCTCAGGGCCTACTTGTGATCTCTGTCTGTCAAATAAATAAAGAAAGAATGATCTGACATTAAAGATATAAATAGATGGCATCACCAGTGCTGAAAATAATGAAAACTATTATCCCCCAGAAACAAACCGCCACATTAGCAGTTGTCCAAAGAGCACCATTAATATGCATTTTACAGCACCAGCCAAAGGCCTGGCTTTCTCCTTCTGGCTAAGTGAAAGCTTTCTCCTGGGGGGAGGAAGCTTCCGGCCCCAGCCCTCTAGCACCTTTGCCGCAGCAGGAGAGACAAGAGACAGGAGCAAGAAATAGAAGGAACTAAGATCCAGAGGGAAAAGGAAATATTTCCAGCCTGACTCTCTTGCTAAGCCTCTCTCGAGATATTTTAGACCGCCTGAATATCATACGTTATATGATCTGCTAGCACACCTATAAGAAATAGACACAGAGATGCAAGGAACCTTATCTAAGCAATACATTGAGGGAAGGTGGCCGGAAAACTCCGTGGGCTTCTGCATTTCTGAAGGTGACTTCCTTCTGCGCTGTGCGCTCAAGGAGAGTGACCAGCCCTGGTGATTGAGGGAGGCCTCCTCCGAGCAAAGGACAAGGCACCCTTCTTGCCCACTGTTGAAAGATACAGGACCCCAAGCTCAGGACTGCACCCCCACCCCCAGTTACACAACCCTGTGGAATTGGCGGGGAGGTAGGCAGGCACATGGCACTGATGCTCCGGCACTTGCTATCTCTATAAGAAACAAACTACTTTTTACGAACCCAGGAGTTTCTGGTTTTCTACCAGCAACCACGGTGTTGCTACAAGCCAAAGTTTTAGCTTGCATGTAGGATGAGATCTTGGATCACCCACAGTTCTTGCCACTGAATTTAGGTAACTGTGACTGACAGTTTGGGGGAACGTGCTCTCAGGTGTGTAAATAGTACTGAGATAAATGGTCCTTCAGGCAGAGGATCCTGGCGCCCTCCTTAAAATCTGCTTCTTCCTTCCTTCTACAGAGATAGAAACCGGGCATGTGGCTATCCAGAATAAATGCTACATTTTTCCAGCTCCCCTTGGAGACAAGCGCACTCACAGGATTATGTTCTGGCCAATGGGATGTAAGGGAAGCACGGAGGGCAGCTGCTGGGAGGGCTGGCATGTGTATCGCCCCAGTCTATGGCCTCTTTTTCCATCCTTCCTCCTGGAATATGGATGTCACAGTACCCTGCCTCCTGGCCTGTGAGCATGAAGGTGTGCTAGCAGCCCGGAAAGCAAGCGTCCAGGTGCCCGATGCAATGAGGAGTCAGTCATACCCGGCCTGGATGACTCACGAAATAGAAAAATCCTTGTTCAAGCTACTGTCAGTTTGGATTTTTGTTATTCGCAGCTGAACCATCCCTAACTGGTATAGAACTTGGTGCCAAAAGTGGGGTGCTTACAAGGAAAGCCCCAAAACATGCAACAAATTGCAGAGGCCATTCAGGCTTGCCATGGGCAGACTGATGTCCTCAGGGGTCACCTGCACCATCTTCCTCCCCGCGCCTTCTGCCCCCTTCATCTCCTTCCACACCAACTGCACCCTCTTAGCACTCCAGCTGCCCCCAGCAGCCCTGCTCACTGCGTCTTCAGATCTCTCTCCACCTGCAGACAGCCACATCTCCACATGAATTACTGTGGTGTCAACTTTGAGAAGAGCAGCTCTCAGTCTCCTACTCCTGCTTCAAAAAGACCTAAACATGAACTAATCTAGAAACACCTTCCATAAATGTTTGGTATATTGCAGGACCCTGAATTGTGGGATGTGAGGTATCAGTCATACTGCGACTCTCAGAGCTGGCCCCCAGGCAATTGAACAGGTGGCCCTGTCTGACATTACCTGGGCACACAAATATGATTGCCCAGCTCTGTCAAATAAGACAGTGGATCTAAGAGTGGGTTTATTCAGGTGACGTCAGAGCACTGACATCAAGGTGGTGCCCATCTCATCACCCACCCACCCATCCCCATCACAAGCCAAACCCAATGCCATGCGCCATCTAAACCCATTCATTTTCTCACTCAACTAACACTCTCTTGCTGAGCACCTGCACGTACAGCATGCCAAACCACACAGGGAATGGAAGGAGGAGTTTACAGGAGGCACGCCCTGAACCCTGGTACAGGATCTAGTGACCTTCAGGTTGCCCCAGGGCTGAAACCAAACCTGAATATTTGGAGATAATCACTTACATTGAAGCGAAAGAATGGCAGTGAGGGTGAATCCTAGAGAAGTCATGGGAGAGAGCTCTAAAAGTTACAGCTCAGAGTAAGTCCTGTTCTGTGAAGACCATCACAACACACAATTTCTCAAAACAAAGCCACTCCTGAGTTCTGCCAGTCAGACAGAAACTCCTATGAAATACCTCTGAAAATAAGCATTCTCACATGTCTCTGTACTGATAATCCTATCAGAAAATCGTAAATGGTGGGCTTGTGTTTCTATATTGACAGTTTTGTGATATTTCAGCTGTGAGTGCTTTAGGCTGCAAGTAAAAACCAAATCCCAGCAGTGTGCTGTCTAAATGCACAAGTTTCTGGGGAGGTCTGAATCCGGTTGTAGAGAAACTGCTGGCATTGTGCCATGCCCATTCCTGGCTTTGACAGTGTCCTGTTACGTAAAGTTATACAAATAATACATGGGAACTTGCTGTACTATCTTTGCAACTTCTTGCAATTCTTAAACTATTTCAAAATAAAAAGTGTTTTTTTGTTTGTTTGTTTATTTATTTATTTATTTGACAGAGAGAAATCACAAGTAGGCAGAGAGGCAGGCAGAGAGAGAGGAGGAAGCAGGCTCCCCGCTGAGCAGAGAGCCTGATGCGGGGCTCGATCCCAGGATCCTGGAACCATGAACTGAGCTGAAGGCAGAGGCTTAACCCACTGAGCCACCCAGGCGCCCCTAAAATGTATTTTTTAAAAGATCCAGAGGTTTATTAGTAGTCACAATTAGAAATCCAGAGGTTGCCAGTTGCGGACATGCCCGTGGGCCCCCCACAGTGCTGCCGATGATCAGAGCCCTTGCACCATTCTCTGTCCCACCCTTGGCTTATTGGCCTTTCACCCTGCTCCCTGGGGCATCTGGATGCTGCATGGTGGCTGTGGCTCCAGGTTTCATGCCAACGCAACAGCCAGGGAGAAGGGAGAAGGGGAAGAACCACAGATGCTATCTCTATCAGGAAAGCAGAGTTTTGACATATCTGCCTTCAAAGCGTGGAGCCTTGTTCCACTCCTCTTGACCATGGCCAGACTTAGCACTCGCTTTATATGAATAGCAGATGGTGTGGAGTGGCTGTGGAGACAGACTCTGAACTGCCCCCATGATCCTGCCACCTGGTGTTCATGCCTGAGGACAATCCCACCACCACCATCTCGAAGTACGGGCAGGACCTTTGACTCACTCATAACCACCAGAACATGGCAAAGGTGAGCAGATGTCCCCTCAGTGATGGCATCACAGGAACTGCATTAAAATTTTGACTTCCTCTTGCTAGACAACTCTCTCACTGACTCTCCCTGGCTGGCTTTAATGAAGTAGTCATGCTGGAGGAGCCCACATGGCAAGGAACGGAGGACAGCCTCCAGCCAGCACCCAGCACCAACTTGCCAGCCGGGAGAACAGATTGCCTTGGAAGTGGACCCTCCAGCCCAAGTCCTCAGATGATCACAGCCCTTGTGACTTCTTAACTGAGACCTCATGAGAGAGCCCAAGCCAGAACCACCCAAATAAGACACCCTCAAATTCCTCACCCACAGAGACTCAAAGAAAATGGACCTTGATCATCCTTTAAGCCACCATGGTTTGGGGTGATTTGTTATACATGACAGACAACTAATGCAAGTCTTATGGGCCAGAACTAGACCCTATGTCCATGGTCCCCTGGCAAAGAGAAACGGGGTCAGAATGGATGGCTTAGGGCAATACTGGTCCTTCTCCTGGGACCAGCCTTCCCTGAGATGAAGAATCTTCACACTCTACAGCCTGGGAAGAAGCAGAGGGCAGGAGGGAGGAATGGCTTCAGGTGAGCAAAGGCTTGCATTGGACACACACAAGTGCTTCTGTAAGGGTTAAAGATACAGGCTTGGCTACAAATTCAATACATAAACATAAAAAGAATACATAAACGTAACAAATTCAGGCAGAAGATAAACTTAAAAAACAAAGGAGCGAGAACATTGTAGGAGCTTCCCAACTGGGATAAAAACTAGAAGCCAACTCTCTTCCCCAGCCACCCCTCCATCCCGTGGGCTGTGGAAACACATTCACTTAAAGTTAGTGACATAATTTGGGGGTCTCATCCGGCTTACTAAATTGTGATCCCCCCTTCACAGAATGTATCAGTTTGAGGGCACCTGGGTGACTCAGTCAGGTGAGGGTCCAACTCTTGGTTTCAGCTCAGTTTATGATCTCAAGGTTGTGGCATCAAGCCCCACATTGGGCTCCACACTTAGTGTGGATTCTGCTTCAGATTCTTCCCCTCCCTTTGTCCCTCCCACTCTCTGTCTCTCTCAAATGAATAAATAAAATCTTTAAAAAAAAAAAAAAAAAAAAGAACTTCTCAGTTGTTGGAATTGAATATACCTGTGCTTTACTATGTCTGACTTGGGAACCCCAAAAAAGGAACAATTAAAGGAAGGTCAGTGTCTGCAGAGAGGCATGTGGGGCAGCGGGCGGGCAGGTCTTACCACTCTGCTCAAGCCGTCGGGTGAAAGGCATAAAATAAAACAAAGAAGCATCGTTTACAAGGATTCCATGAGACATTATAGCACTTGCATTTCAGTAACAAAAACACCTAGGACGGGCAAAAGATGTTTTAATGCAACAGTCTTGTTGGCCGAGGTTATAAACTAAACATTGTGGAACAAGGTGAGGAAGAATTTCTCTTTCTGAAGTCCTAGGTAGGGGGTGGAGGGCTAGCTTGAAGGAAGAGCGTAGGGGTGAGAAATCCAGACTCAGTCCAATCATGTTTGAAGGGTCCATCTTGGGAACTCTTCAGGCGGAAGTGCCCCTGCATCCCTGAGCAAGAGCCCAAAGTCACAGCCAATGTCAAGGAAGAGCGTACTTCCAGTCCCTGCTATTAAAACTCATCACCACGTCTCCTCACTGCCTCACCCAAATCCCCACGGCCATGGACATGCTCTGGATTCCTCTGCCGACCCCCAGCTCTGGCAATTTTCCCTGGTTCAAAGACACACCAAATGCAAGCCACGCAAATGCTTACTTGAGGGTTGAAAATACAGGTTTAGCTACAAATTCACCTATTAACAGAGCTTGGATGCATGAACATGTTTATCAAAACTTCTTTATTAAAATTAATCTGATTTTTTAAAAAAATCTGATTTCCAAAACCACACAAATTATTTGATCATGACGATTAACTCTCAAAAGCTGATCCTATGGTGCCATATTTTAAAAAGCATCATATTTTAAAGGGAGGAAAATAAAAATCTGCCAGTAGAGAACAGATTTAATAGGAAAGGTATCTAAGAATGTGTTCCTAAGTTCACTGCTAATTCTGACCCCTTATACTTGGGGGCAAATTTTCAACAAATTCTTTCTGCACACTAATTTTGCAGGAGCATTTGGGTTCATTTGAAGCCACTGAAAAGCAGCCAGAGACAGTCATAAGATAACACTGGGGAAGATCCTTCAGGGAGGAAGCATGGCTCACCGGGGGGCCAGCAAACAGGGCCTTTAATAATTACCCATTGTAGCCACGCTATACCAATGAAGTCTGTCCCTTTCCTTGCACAAATGTCAGGCTGTGGAAACCTCCAGCTCCCAGAGCAAGGAGATTAAATATTTCTTTAATGCTTTTATCAGTTCTAATTAATAGTAGTTCTTGGCTTCAATGATTTAGAGTCTTAATACATGACAAAGCTTCATTAAGCAGGAAGGTCACAACCATTATCTCTCCACTGCACCCTCGATGGCAGCCTGACTCTGCAGAGCTGAACTGAGCTGAAATCAGAGAGAAACCTAACACACTTAGGAAAGATCCCTCCCTGCAACGCAGGGACACAGCTCGCCGTCTGGCACCCGTGCTGGTGACCCCAGAACTTCTGGGGCTGAGCCCATGCTATAGGTCATTCAGATGAGTCCCAGAGGCCCTCAGGCAAAGAAAACTTCTCATTATCACAGTAGGGTCCGGAGCCACTTGCAGACACATTCCAGAACAAGACAAGGAAAGTCCCCTGGGTCTTCTGGGAGGCCAGAGGACAAAGGTATTTTAAGATCCTACTTTTGGAGTTTGGAAGTCTCCTCCAGGTGGGAGTAAATGGCTCTTGACTGGTCTTAAGACAGGAATAAGTCTCTTTTTTTTTTTTTAATTTATTTGACAGACAGAGATCACAAGCAGGCAGAGAGGCAAGCGGAGGGTGGGGGTGGGAAGCAGGCTCCCTGCTGAGCAGAGAGTCCGATTCGGGGCTCGATTCCAGGACCCTGGGACCATGACCTGAGCTGAAGGCAGAGGCTTTAACCCACTGAGCCACCCAGGCGCCCCAGGAATAAGTCATTTTTAAAAGCATAATTTTCTGCCAGTTTTCAAGGACCTCCTGCTCTAACACTGAGGCACGGATCATAGCGGCTGAAAGGTTGTTCCCATTTGGCCCCGAGGAGCAATGTGCACATTTGGCTCAGAGCCAGCCCCACACTCTGAGAAGAGTCAGCTGCTCGGACACGGGTGAGGCCCCTGTGAGGAGGAGAGGAGGGCAGCCTGCCCCCCCGCCCCGCATTGTGGGGAGTTACCTCCTAAGCTGGGCAGCATCTGACGCCTCTCCCCGGACTGACTCGATGGGCACTTACATGCCCACACGGCCCTGAGCCTACAGGAGGTGAGCCCAGTGGGATGGGGAGGAAGTGCTGTTTGCTGACGTAGAAGAGGCGCGGGGCACAGACACGCTGGGATTTGAGCTGGTCCTCCGAGCCCCCCACCCGACAAATGCTCTCAGTCTTCTCCTTCATTTTGCCAAAACACGTGCTCAGAGTCCTTGCTCCCATCGAAACACAAGCTGTGGAGACCCTCCCTCCAGAGCTCCACGCCAGAACAGGACCTCAGATCAGAACAGGACAAATGCTTCTGCAGGCGTCATTCTTTGGCCTTTGGCACATCGCTCGCAGATTTGCAGGACTGGAACTAGTTTCGGGGAATACAGAGATATTGGTCGGCCTGACTTTATTCTTCAAGTTCAGAGGGAGAGATGCTCTTGTCCCGGGAACAGCTCAGCCCACCAGGGAGAGGGTTTGCTTTGAGACAAATGGGCATCAGCGTCAAAGTTCGATGTCAAGCTGGCGCCCTCCAGGTCACACAGCCAAGTTCAGGAGACAGGGTCTGGGATGACCACTCAGCCGTCCGGGGCTGCTCTGCCTCCTCTCCTCCTTCCAGAGGGTATGGGCACCTCCAGGCAGACGGCAGAGATGTGTGGTTCTGAAAAGTGGTTCATTGCTTCCTTGTTCTCTTAACCTGCAGATTCCTCACTGCTGTGCCCATCCCATCACCAGACCAGCTGGGGCATTGGTCAATAGATTGCCTCCTGGCCCCCAATTCAGGACCCAAATCTGGACCCCGTAAATACCCCTTCTTGACCAGCTCTGTCAGAGGGCCCTGCACGGCCCCTGCAGGAGGAAGAAGGGGCTTTGTTCTGTGGCTGCTTGGTTCTGGAGGGACCTTCTTGACCTGACCATCACATGCGGGACACATCATGACCCTAACCGCCCCCCAAACACACACTGAGCATCCGCGGTGGCTTCCTAGCGATTTCTTGGCACCCAGCGGGGGGAGTCCTGCTTGCTGCCCGCATTGTGACACCCGCAAATGCTTCTCCTTGAGCGGGCCAGGATCTCGGGGAGAGGGGCCCCTCCCAAATTCATTCCTTCCTTGGGGGCATGGCCCCAGCCCTGGAGGTATTGAACCCGCTGGGTCTGCGGCATCTGCTGTAAGTTTCCTCACCTGTCAACACTCAATCCCCCGTGGCTGGTTAATATTTTTTATCTGAATCTCTTCTAGCTCAGGCTATTTGTCCTCTGACGAGACTCTGCTTGATGCTCTAGGGTTCAGCACACAGCAGTTCTCAAGAACTCTCATTGGAGACCATCAGCAAATTCACAGAGACCAAGGTTTCCGAAGCCTCATTTCCATACCGAGGCAGGAGACCTTGGAAGTGACCTTTGGTGCTCCTCGGATCCATACCATCCCTTTCGGGCACGGTATTTATTTTTAATTGTGGTAAAACGTGCATAATGTGGAATTGACCATCTTAGTCATTTTTGACTTTCGAGCTCAGTAGTTTCCAGTGTATTTGCTCCGCAGCCCACCTCCAGAATGTGTTCACCTTCCCCAGCTGAGACTCTGTCCCCATGAAGGAGGGACTCTGCGGTCCCCTCCCCCAGGCCCTGGCGGCCATCATTCTACCTCTGTGTCTGTGAGTGTGACTCCCCTGTGACCTGAAGGGACTCATATAATATTTGCCTTTTCGTGGCCGGCTTCTCCCCCCTAGCGCGCTGCCCTCACAATCCATCCAAGTCGTGCCAGAATCCCTTCTTTTTCCAGGCTGTAGAGCGAGACCTCATACTTTCATCCGTTCACCGACTGACAGACCCCTGCTGGCTTCCCCCTTTTGGTCATGGTGAACAACACTGCTGTGAACAGAGGAGGGGTGTCTTTTTGTCTCCATTTTACATTGAGGAGATTTGGGCTCAAAAAGTCAAACAAGTTCTCTAAGGTTCCATTTCTCTGGATGGCTCGGCCGATTTCCAACACATTTCAATATCCTGCACCGTGTTCGCCCTCGGTGGCTCGGGTGTGGAGTAGCGAGGGGGCATCCGACAAAGCCAGCCCACCCCAGACCTCCGGGAAGAGAGTGTGCATTTGCTGTCTACACCCGAGGGGAGAGCTGACCCCAAAGAAAGTAACTGTTAGACGACAAAGGTGTGACCACCAGTATCGGTTAATGCTGGGGCACGGACTGAAGGTAGAGAGAGGACTTCTGCATTTTTACTGGAATACATCCGTATTTCTGTAATGGCTTCCCATGAGCAGCTGTGCCATCTCTGCCCACAGCCATGCCACTGGACAGGTTTCTTTTTTACTCCGAAGTCAGGTCCCAGCTGGGTTTGTACAGGACCCCCGCCCCCATCAGCAGCCGCAGACCTGGGGGCGGGTGCAGGTCTGGGACCGTGGCTGCTTTGGCTTCCACGAGCAACAATCCCCAGCCCCAGTGCTCCCTCGTCAGGGCCCACTCACCAGACGATGGGCAGAACCCCAGCCTCACCACGTCGGAGCACAGGAAGAGACAGGAAATTGCCCTGCGGGCCACGTTGTCAGTGGCCCACCGTGAACACCCAGTGCCAGGGTGTTCCTTTTCCTCAGCATCCTCTGATCCTGCAGCTCTGCCCTGAAACACTGCAGCTCTGGCAAGTGGCTTCTCTCCTCTGGGTGTCCGTGTTGTCGTCTGTGACTACGGGAGCCAAACCTCCCCAAGGATGACAAGCACGCGCGCCCACACGGAGCATTTAGGAATCTAAGGAACGCCTCCTCGTGGCGTTGTAGGATTCTTTACAAACTGGTGTGCGACCGTAGCTGCTCTCACTTCCTCTCGTGACGCCTCGTTCCAGCTGCTCTTCTCCACCCATCACACGAGGAAGGGCTCGTGGCCGGAAGCTCCTCGGGTGTCACCTAACGATACCTGCGTCACCGTGCTCTTACGTCTGAGGACCGGGAAATTGAGTTTGAGCCCGAGTGCCCCATCCCACGTGACACGTTAGCTACGGATGCGAATGCTCAGGGCAAGCGGTGCCTCTGGGGCTTCGACAGTTTGTAGACAAGATTTTGCAATATCCTTCTGGAGGACAGTGCGCAGCCCAAGGGGGGCCGGGGGGCAAGTGCCTGTCCCTGGAAGAGCGGCCGGTGAGAAGTTCAGAGAGTTCCAGGCACTCGCAGGCCACTCAAGGCCGCATCTTCCCACGTCCTCAGCACAGGATGGCCGTGACCCCCCGCTGCCTCTCCCAAGGGGTCTGGAGAGTCTGGGTGAAAGAAAGACACCTCGGAGGGTGATGTTTCACGTGAATTTGGGGAATCCGATCCGAATAGAAATACGGTGTTCGGAGAGCCTTAGGACAGGTCCTACAGACTGTACCAGGCGCCCGCGGTGCCTGACAGACACACAAGCTGAGACGCGCCGATGGAACACGTGCCTGAAATGATAATGGAAACTAAGTGACAGTGACGTGCAGGAGCAGCCCCTCAGGAAGAAACGCAGACGATCCGTTTCCTCTTCCCGAAGGTTGGAGCCTCTTGTGCTTAGAAGCCCCTTCCTCTTCTCCTGGCTCGTGCACCCCAAGTGAACGAGCCCACGGCCCCGGCGGACCCGGCACGCCACCCCGGGCTCCAGCGTGAGCAGCATCTTCATCGTGGGCTCCTTGTTTGTGCCGCACTCACCAGCCGATGGCAGGAAGAGCCTGTGCCCACACCCCCACGAGGCCCACAGAGGTCGCGGCACCTGGCAGGTGACAGAGCCCAACACCAACACTGACCGTTGTCTTATCCTGTGGTTTTCCAGAAAAAAAAACAAACAAGCAAAGAACTTGTTAAAAAAATACTTCCTCTTTCCGCCCTCCCCCACACCCTATTCCTCCATTCAAGTGGCCAGGTCAGGTGAGCGGCTGACCCCGAGTGAGTTCCCGCAAACGGGGACATCTGTTTAGTCAGCAAATGCACGAGCGCAAGTCTAGGAAAGGAAGCCTCCCGCTCTGCTTCACCCATAGGGCTCACCACGAACGACCAAACCCGAGGTAACCTTGGTTTTATCTGATGAACGAAATAGCCAAGAATCTCTAAAAATCCAGAAGGTTCTAGACTCGGAGGAGAGAACACAGCCATAAATGCTGACAAGGCCCAGCGTTTCCCATCTTGATCAGTTGTTACTGACCTGGAGCCGCCTGGGGAGAGGGACACCGACACCCACCCTCAGCGCAGCACGGATTCCCATCCGGGCCCACTGTGACTCAGTTTCCCCATCCCTGACACGGAAATTAGAAGGCAAAACTTCCCTCCCGTTCCTTGCTGGGACCAGCGTAGGCACTGAAAAAAACACTCCATGTACGGAAAGTACCTTAAATCATATAATCTAAAATTGATGAACAAAGGTGATCTCCAAGAGAATTAACACCGTCACTAAAACTAACCCTCCCACTCACAGCCACTCGCTTCGACGTAAGGAGCCTGCTGTTTCGCAAAGGCTGCCGGTGGCCTTGGTCTGTTGTTACAGCTGAATGCCTTTAGACATGGGTCTGTGCCACTAAAAATAAAACTCACATGGAACCTAGAACGGTTGCCAATCACTGGAACCAAACTCAGGGCCGGTTTTTTGTTGTTGTTGTTCTTTTTTTAAAGAATGCCTATAAAACCTCTATAAATAGAAAGGCTCTTCTGTTATTTTTAATTACTGTATTTTAGTGAAAACACACTCCACTTGGCTGGGACTAGGAGACTGCTTCCCGGGGCTTGTAGGCCCCGTGTCTCGGATTAGCACAGGGAAGCCCAGATCCAACCAAAGGAGCCCCGGGCTGGGGATGTCACTGTCCCTAAAGTATCCTTGGTGGGTTCTCTCTCCGGTGATTCTAAAACTGCATGAAGCATGTGCATATTCCTAGAAGTCGAATGAGGGCTTAACTGACTCATATTTAAGGCAAATAGGATCCACAGAGCAACTCTCCAAGAGCCGGAGTAAGACGCGGTCCCGATGGCTGCCGGACGGATGCCGCAGCTGTCTGTGGGCTGTCGGGCTGGGCTGAGAGGGGCTGACTCTCGGGTCCCCACTCACGCTGCATCCGAGGAAGAGGGCTCACTCCTGCCTTGTGGGGGCCCCGGGAGGACCGGGCTCCACAGACCCAGACCTGCCCGGTGGCCCACTGGGCCCAAGGAAAGAAGCACGACCTCAGACAAGCGAGGAGTCAGGATGGAGGGAATCCATTCTGCTTCTTGCTCGCAAAATCTCACCTCCCGTGTTTCGGACCCAAACAGGCCCACGCCCTGATGGGAGGCTGTGCCAGGAGACACACAGGCCACACTGGCTGCCCAGTGGCCAGATGGGGCTCCATGGCCCCTTGTCCTGTCTGATACCCTGAGACACCAGGGAATACTCACCCAGCCCAGAAGGCCACTGGTCTGCCGGTTCCCAGCGGTGTGACCTGGGGAACCTTCCCCACCCACTGTGCCTCAGGGTCCTTGCCCGAAAACTGTGGATGGAAACACCTACTCACGTAAAGAGCCCTGTCAGCCCCGTGTAAGCAACGGGCTGCTGCCGTCATCAAGGACAGAAACTGAAATAATGAATCTGTTCCCCTCCCTCACGTCCCGTCCGAGAAGAGAGAAGAGAGAATCCATAAAATGTGGACGCGCTCATGTCCGTGCTCCTGTTTGCACGACATCAGCAAAGAACGTGCAAGGATTGTGACTCACTTTGTTTCCAGATGGTGATTTTACATTTCCTGGGTCTGTCTCCAAAGAAGCCGTTGGCAGGGCCATCCTTCGGTCGCTGTAAAATAGAACAAGCTGTAGAGACCAGCAAGGCACGTGTCCGCTGTCCTGCACGGGGCCGCCCTCCAGATGCGGGGGACTCACCCTGGCTCCTTCCTGGCAGGGGCGACCCTGCAGTGACGCCCGGAGGGCCTTTGGCCACCAACACCCCAGCTCAAAATGAGAACTTCGACTGGATGAGCTTTAAAGCTTTGTGCTGACTTCCAGATTTCATAGTGCAGAGAGAATGCTGGCCAAAAAGGTAAAAGGAGCAGGAAGAGGAGAAGAAACAAAGACATGGATGTCACCAATCCATGACATTAATGTTAAAGGAACACACAAATGGAACTCTGCGGAAAATGACCTGGTTCATTAGCAAGCAGCAAGTAGAATTTAAGCACCGCAGGGGGCTGTTCCTTCCAGCTTGTTACTTGTCTGCTCAAACGAGAAGCAGAACACTGGAGAGCCCCATCTGGAGCGCTGACCAATAGTTTGATAAAGTGGAAGGTTCTAGAATCAGTCGTGGGTTCCTCTTCAATGAAGCGGCCACATATGAGGGCTGTGCTCCGATTTTCACCGCCTTGCTCTCCTTTCCCAGGTTGCTCTGTTATAGGTACACGTCCCCGGGCTCAGCACAGTGCCTGGGAGAAGCAGGTGCCACCACTCAGAGCCTATGGCCCCCAGAGGGCCAGTGAGTTCCCCATCCCCCGACCCCTGGCGACAAGGTCAGGACCTCTGTCATGGGTACACTGTGGTTCATCCACCTGGACTGATACTGGAAAACACCCAGACAGCTCCAGAAACACGGTGAGTTCTGCTTCATTCTGAGCTGTTCCCTCGGTATGTGGTCCTTGCTTGCCTGGGGTGGGCAGTCACAGTCAGGGGGCCCCGGAGTCACGCTCAAGTTCTGGACATCTTCTCCTGAGACACGGGCCAGCGATCAAAGATAACAGTATCCCATCAAACAGCTGAGTGCCCTCCCCAGTTCTGAGTATTTGAATGCCTTTCTGACAACCACCTTACAGGCACATTAAGTCAAGAATCTGACTTCACACAGAAGTCAACAGAAACCTCCCGTGGGTCCGATCCAGACCCTCATGTGTTTTGCTACGACCTGTAAGCGGGGGATAGCAGGCATCTGTAAATGGTTTTAAAAAGTCAAACGACCTTTACTATTTTGTGACAAGTTAAAATCACATGAAATTGAAATTTCAGCAGCCAAACATGAACTTTTGTCCCGACACAGCCACACCCATTCACTGGCATCTGTCTATGGCTGCTTTGCTTTAAACTCTTAGCTTTTTGAGGCATAACGGACAAAATTGCAAGATACTTGAAGTGTGTGATATGCAGACTTGCTATCCACAAACATTGTGGAAATGTCCTGGTCCCGTTAATCAACCCCCCTTCTGGACAGCGGAATGGAACCCTGACAGAGACGGTCTCGCTCACAAAACAGAAAGCATTCACTTCCAGCCCCGTCCAGAAAAGTCTGCTGACCCCTGATTTAGTTCATTTTTCCCTTTATCCAATTTTGCCAACAAATAAAAGTTCACAGACTGGAGAACAGAAGCATAGACTCGAGAGACAGGTTTGAAAGTGAAAACACTACAAAGTGCAAGTTTCAAAAAAAGAACATTCGGGTGAACTCAAGATCCTCACTCATTTAATTTCTAGGGAAAATTGCTTTCCAGTGGAAACCAGAGGGGGAAATGTTAAAGTATAAATTTTCTGAGAAAAAAAAAAATGGCATAAAAGGGTCTTCTTTCCTACATCCTCATCTCTAGGACAAGTATTTGGGGTTTTTAATCTCTTCTATCTGATGTATATATTCATGAAACTTCAGGAAGAAACATAATCAGATGCAAACTTCCTTTAAAAACCATAAAAATGTTCTTCAGATTCATTGCAATTTTTTTTTCAAGCCCAGTGTTTAGCGGGTTGTTTTTATTTTTCTTTTCAATTTTATTTATAGACATTACTTGTCTTTAAAAAAAAAAAAAAAAAAGCTTTTTTGCTTTTCTCTCTTTCAAAACATCCCCCAGAATACCCACATATAATGAAAACAAGCTCTTTATCTTCTGCTCATTTATATGCAAATCCATAATGTGCACACGTTTGTACACACTATTTTCCATAGAGTTATGTGGTTTTCATTACTGTAAATTTTGGGGGAGCTGGAAAGAGGAAAAGGAGTTGACACTTACCATAATCTTCCAAAAGCTGGTGTATATTTTGGTTTATCTAGCAATTGAGGAGGCAGAGTCTTGCCCCTCTTGTGGGACCCCAAAATAGGAACTCCTCCCATGTACAGAAGGGAAAGCAGATCTGGCCTCACGTTTTCAGTTCACACCGTGAAAGTCGGCTGCAGTGATGTCACTGGTAGTAACTGATCTGGGCAACAGAGGCAGAAGAAAAAGTGGTAAATGTCCTCACTACCTACAGCCCATTGACAAGTCCTTGAAACAGGCCGAGGGACATTCTTCTAGGGACTCAACTGCCTCAATGTTGACACTTCACTAAGGGCAAAGGACAATCTTAACCCAACACCCAGGACCTTGTGAGTCTACTTTAACATACGAACATTCCTTTAGAAATGTGCCCTGTCTCTATACCTCCAAGATACGTGTTGGCAATCATCCGCCAAGCATATGACCCACCGATCCACATCTAAGGGTCTCGTGACCAAGGTTTTATTAGACAGCAGTAAATGACCTTTTCCCAACAATAACTAGCCTCCTCAAGGTCCTGGAAACCTTGTTTCCAAATTCCTTAGAGACTTGCACTATCCCTAACCCCCTGCCAACTTGAAAGTCTATAATGGGCCACTCCTTGTATCCCCAGTGCATCTCTTTCTGCCCACGGCCCCTGTCCCTGTGTTTTAATAAGACCACCTTTTTGTACCAAAGACATCTCAAGAATTCTTTCTTGGCCCTTGGCTTCAAAACCTAATGTCTTCCCTGCATTAGTAATGTGATATTTCCTCTTATGGGCAAGAATCTTGGTAACCCCATAAAGACCCTATCCAATGCAATTGTGTTTGGTTATGTTTTAGGGCTTTGACATGATATAGAGACAACTATGGACAAATCTCTCAGAAAAAGCACCTGCAAGACAGAAGCGTTATCAGAAAGCAACTCACCCTCCTCCTAATGGCCCTCAGAAATGAAACTCAGAGGCAAGCAAGGACCCCTAGGTTCACTCTGGGGCCCCTCCGCTTCTCAGGCTACCTGGTCTCTTCAAGACTGACCTTCCCACACCTCTCTCCCCTCTGCCTCCGTGGTTTCTGCTGATTTGCAGAAGCTCACAAGTTTGCCGCTGGAAAGAATAACCTTTGGTTATATGCAAAATTTGTTAAGTGAAACCTCTCACTGCATAAAGGAGGCTTCACTGTGTGCCCAGAGTTGATTAGTACCAATTTATGATTTTGTGTCATTCATATGAGAAAACTAATTTCTGCTGAAGCATTAGTGGAAAAGAATGAGTTGCCCCATCCCGCGCCTTCTCCAGGAACATTTCTCATTTAACAAGAGCTTCGGAGTCCGGATGATTACCAGTCCCGAGAGGACAGAGGGGACAGAACCGTGCACCACGGGGGGTGGAACTGGAGAAGGAAGAGCCGGCGGGAGCAGCAGCTGAGCTCAGGAAGCAGCCAGACCCACTACGAAAGAAACCTTCCTGTGAGAAAACAAGAAGGAAGCAGAGGCAAAGCAGCCCTGAGACAGCCATGCTGAGCCCACATTCCGCTAGGGTTGCGTGGGCGGCACGGAGGCGCGGGAGTCTGGGCCGGGGTCGGAGTCTGCAGGGCACAGGTCACCCGGGGAGGGTCTTGGCAGGTGCTCACAGGCAGGCACGGCTTCCCTCGGGGACGCAAGGCCAAGGCCAACCCTGCAGTGAGAAGGGCTGGAAGAAGCTCAGTGGGCTGGAGTCCGTGCGCAGCGCGTCTCACACCACAGCGTGGACTGAGAAGCAGAGTGAATGAGAGCTGTCAAGTGCGCCCACCTGTTTGTGAGGAACCCACAGAAGGAGGAGGGGGCGCCTGGGTGGCTCAGTGGGTTAAGCCTCTGCTTTCAGTTCAGATCATGATCCCAGAGTCCTGGGATCGAGCCCCATATTGGGCTCTCTGCTTGGCAGAGAGCCTGCGTCCCTCTCTCTCTCTGCCTGCCTCTCTGCCTACTTGTGATCTCTGACTATCAAATAAATTAAAAAAAAAAAAAGAAGAAGAAGAAGAAGGAGAAGGAGGAGGAGGAGGAAGCCTTCAGGAGGAAGGAAGGACTCAACTCAAGTCCTCCTGGGCTTCCCATTCAAGCCAGAGACCAGAGATGCTAAGGGCGCAGGCATGCTGGTAGAGTTACTTCAGGCTCCCAGTCGGTAAGTGAGGTTGGAGATGCTGATGCACTTCCTGCCGGACAGACTATGTTCAAGGACTCAAAGCTGATGGGGCCAGGAGCACATGGGGTCTGTCCTGGGCATCACACTTCAAATATGATACAAACCAATTCACAAGCGAGTACTGGATCAAGGTGACAGACAGACCAAGATTCACCTTGCTCCCCTCACCCTTGCCCCAAATTCCTAGAAATGAGAGAAACACACACACACACACACACACACACACACATTTAAAAACAGAACACATCCATTAGCCTTGTGACATGAAAAAGAAATACAGCTTCCACCAGGAAGCCACTGAGATTTCTAGACTGTTACATCAGCTCACTTAATTACATTAAGACAGAATGTAGTGACTAGAAAGAACATACTTTATAATTTTAAACATAATGAAAGCTAAAATATGTAACACTATCGTAGCAGGTGGATGGCAAGAAAATTGATATTTAAGACTGCAAAAATGTACCAATGGTACTTGTGGCAAGATATTTGATAAAGCCCACACCTTTTATTGCTCGTAAGGCAGGTCCCATGCCCCGTGAGTCACGCGGTTGTAGAGAAGATGAACAGAGAGGAACTGGCTACAGTTTCTTGCAAAAGGCAATTAGGAGAAAGAGATGAGTCCAGACATCTGAACTACCATGCAAGAAGGAACTCCGGGACCCCTCCACCCCGCATGGCTGGAATGACAAGAACTGAATCACCACTTAGATGGAGATGACCCAACTTACATCATGTTGTTCACCAACAAGACATAAAATGTCCTGGTGTTAGAACACCGGGGCTCTTTGTTATAGAAGCGAACATTCATTACCCTCAGCCAATTTTCAAACCAGTCCAAGTATTTAAAGACTATAATGGGGGAAAAGATCCTCATCACAAAAAAGGGGGGGGGGGGTAGAGAGAGAGAGATAAAATAACCTAGGGATGCCTCTAACAAGAAATATGCAAGACTTATATAAATACCTGTAAAAGCCACAGAATGTTTAAAGAACAGACCAGTAAAATATTGTTGGCAGAATATTTTTAAAACTGAATAGATACAACATGAGAACAGACACTGAACTAAAGTCAATTCTCCACTAAAATTGCCTTACAAATTCAATGCAATCCTGAACAAAATTGCAACAGCATTTCTTAGAACCTGACATGCTGATTCTCATCCTCATTTATCAGAGTAAATGAATGTACCAGAGCAAGTAATTAATAAGTATAATAAACTAATGAAATTCTAATTTGAGATGTATAATTAAGGGAAATGCCATATTGATGGATTTGTGAATGTTGAACCACCCTTGCAACCCAGGGATGAATTCCACCTGGTCATGGTGGATAATCTTTTTAATGTACTGTTGGATCCTATTAGCTAAGATCTTGTTGAGAATATTGGCATCCAATTCATCAGGGATATTGGTCTGAAATTCTCCTTTTTGGTGGGGACTTTGCCTGGTTTGGGGATCAGGGTAATGCTGGCTTCATAAAAGGAATCTGGAACTTTTCCTTCTGTTTCTATTTTTTGAAACAGCTTCAGGAGAACAGGTATTATTTCTTCTTTGAAAGTTTGGTAGAATTCCCCAGAGAGTCCATCAGGTCCTGGGCTCTTGTTTTTGGGGAGGTTTTTGATCACTGCTTCAATCTCATTAATAGATATTGGTCTATTCAGGTTGTCAATTTCTTCCTGATTCAGTTTTGGAAGTTTATAGGTGTTCCGGAATACATCCATTTCTTCTAGGTTGCTTAATTATTGGCATGTAACTGTTGACAATAATTTCTGATAATTGTTTCTATTTCCTTGGTGTTAGTCATGATCTCTCCCTTTCCCTTCATAATTTTATTAATTTGGGTCTTCTCTCTTTTGTTTTGGATTAGTTTGGCCAATGGTTTATTGATCTTATTGATTCTTTCAAAAAAACGGCTTCTAATTTCATTGATGCCTTCTACTATATATCTCGTTTCTATCTTATTAATCTCTGCCCTAATCTTGATTATTTCCCATCTTGTGTCTGGGTTTGGCTTTATTTGTTGTTGATTCTCCAGTTCTTCAATGTGTAAAGAGAGCTGTGTATTCTGGATTTTTCAATTTTTTTGAGGGAGGCCTGGATGGCTATGTATTTCCCCCGTACACCTGCCTTTGCTGTATCCCATAGGTTTTGGACCAAAGTGTCTTCATTCTCATTGGTTTCAATGAATTGTTTAAGTCCTTCTTTGATTTCCTGGTTGATCCAAACATTTGTAAGCAAAGTGGTCTTTAGCTTCCAGGAGTTTGAATTCCTTCCAAACTTTTTCTTGTGGTTGAACTCCAGTTTCAAAGCATTGTGATCTAAGAATATGCAGGGAATAATCTCAATCTTTTGGTATCAGTTGAGTCCTGATTTGTGACCCAGTATGTGGTGAATTCTGGAGAAAGTTCCAGGTGCACTCAAGAAGAATGAGTATTCTGTTGTTTTAGGAGTGTTTTGTATAAAGACTTCACCCCCAAACTACTAGAACTCATAGAGTAATTCAGTAATGTGGCAGGATACAAAATCAATGTACAGAAGTCAGCTGTGTTCTTAAACACTAACAATGAAAATACAGAAACAAAAATTAGAGAATTAATTCCATTTACTATAGCACCAAGAACCATAAGATACCTGGAAATAAACCTAACCAAAGAGGTAAAGGATCTGTACTCAAGGAACTGCAGAACACTCATGAAAGAAACACAAAAAGATGGAAGACCATTCCATGCTCATGGATCAGAAGAATAAACATTGTTAAAATGTCTATACTGCCTAGAGCAATCTATACTTTCAATGGCATCCCAATCAAAATTCCACCGGCATTTTTCAAAGAGCTGAAGCAAGCAATCCTAAAATTTGTGTGGAATCAGAAGAGACCTCGAAATGCTAAGAAAATGTTGAAAAAGAAAAACAAAACTGGGGGCATCATGTTGCCTGATTTCAAGCTTTACTACAAAACTGTGATCACCAAGACAGCATGGTACTGGCATAAAAACAGACACATACACCAGTGGAACAGAGTAGAGAGCCCAGATATGGACCCTCACTCTATGGTCAAATAATCTTCAACAAAATATACAATGGAAAAAAAGTCTCTTCAATAAATTGTGCTGGGAAAATTGGACAGCTCTCTGTAGAAGAATGAAACTCAACCATTCTTATACCATACACAAAGATAAACTCGAAATGGTTAAAAAAACCTCAATGTGAGGCAGGAATCCGTCTGAATCCTAGAGGAGAACAGAGGCAGTAACCTCTTTGACATCAGCCACAGCAACTTCTTTCAAGATGTGTCTTTAAAGGCAAAAGAAACAAGAATGAAAATGAACTTTTGCAACTTCATCAAAATCAAAAGCTTCTGCACAGCAAAGGAAACAGTCAACAAAACAAAGAGTCAACCCACAGAATGGTAGAATGTATTTACAAATGACAGTACAGACAAAGGGCTGATATCCAAGATCTATAAAGAACTCCTCAAACTCAACACACACAAAACAGATAATCATGTCAAAAAATGGGCAGAAGACATGAACAGACACTTCTCCAGTGAAGACATACAAATGGCTAACAAACACATGAAAAAATGTTCATCATCACTAGCCATCAGGGACATTCAAATCAAAACCACATTGAGATACCACCTTACACCAGTTAGAATGACCAAAATTAGCAAGACAGGAAACAACGTGTGTTGGAGAGGATGTGGAGAAAGGGGAACCCTCTTACACTGTTGGTGGGAATGCAAGTTGGTGCAGCCACTTTGGAAAACTGTGTGGAGATTCCTTAAGAAATTAAAAATAGAGCTTCCCTAGGACCCTGCCATTGCACTACTGGGTATTTACCCCAAAGATACAGATGTAGTGAAAAGAAGGGCCATCTGTACCCCAATGTTTATAGCAGCAATGGCCACAGTCGCCAAACTGTGGAAAGAACCAAGATGCCCTTCAACGGACAAATGGATAAGGAAGATGTGGTCCATACACACTATGGAGTATTATGCCTCCATCAGAAAGGATGAATACCCAACTGTTTTAGCAACATGGACGGGACTGGAAGACATTATGCTGAGTGAAATAAGCCAAGCAGAGAGAGTCAATTATCATATGGTTTAACTTATTTGTGGAGCAGAAGTAATAACACAGAGGACATGGGGAGATGGAGAGGAGAAATTGGAGGGGGAGATGAACCATGAGACATTGTGGACTCTGAGGAACTAACTGAGGGTTTTGGAGGGGTGGGGGGGTTGGGTAAGCCTGGTGGTGGGTATTATGGAGGGCACCTATTGCATGGAGCACTGGGTGTAGTGCATAAACAATGAATTCTGGGACACTGAAAAGAAATTTTTTTAAAATAAAGAAAAAGAAAAAACAATTAAGGGGAATATTCAGGCCGTACATCAAAATATACTGTCTTGTTACAGAAATTAAAATCATATATTTGTGAACCAAACTGTGGAAGGAGCTGAGATGTCCTTCAATAGATTAACAGATAAAGAAGATGTGATTCATACATACAAGGGAATATTACTCAGCCATCAGAAACGATGAACACCCATCAATTGCATCAACATGGATGGGACTGGAGGAGATTTTGCTAAATGAAATAAATCCAGCAGAGAAAGACAATTATCTTATGGTTTCACTCATCTGTGGAACATAAGGAATAGCACAGAGGACCATAGAGGAAGGGTCGGAAATATGAAAGGGAAGAAATCAGAGAGGGAGAGAAACCATGGAAGACCATGGCCTCTGGGAAACAAACTGAGGGTTACGGAAGGAAGGGAGTGGGGAGATGGTGACCAAGTGATAGGTATTAAAGAGGGCACTCTGATGTGGTGATGAGCACGGGTATTACACACAACTGATAAATCATTGAACACTACATGAAAAATAAATGATGCACTATATGTTGACTAACTGAACATAATAATTTAGAAAAATGTATTTGTGAAAGAATGAAAAACATATCAACAGTACTGAACAGAAAATCTGGAAATATCACTAATGAGGTATTACAAATCAGTGTAGAAGAAATGTTCTATTTGATACGGTACTAAAGTAATTGGCCATCTAGTTAGAAGTAAAATAAAATTAAATACATATACCATGACCAAACCATAAAGTCTAAGTGAAAGCATGAAAAGAAAATATCAGAATAATTTTATAATCTTATGATGAGGAATAATATTCTGGGCTAGTCACAAAACTCAGAGAAACACTGACAGATTGACTACTTAAAACATACATGCGATCCAAAAAACACAGGAGCAGGAAATTGGAAAAATAAGAGAAAATGTTTGCAATATGTGCAACAGGCTGGAGATTAATATCTGGAATATCTGTTGGAAATCACCCATCACTCAAGAAAATGAAAAAAGACCCCAGAGAAAAATGGGTAAAATTATGAACCAGTGACAAAGAAAGTTCTAGAAGTGTATTCTGACATCAAAGTGCCCTGAAGATATGGAACTGGAAAAAATGCAGAAGAGTGGGTGCAGTGTAATCTTGTTTGCGTGTTATAATTTGTGTGTGCGCACGTGTGTTTATGTCTGTGAAGGCACAGGAAGGATCTAGAAGGATACAAAGAGGATGCGTAGTCCTGGTTCCTTCTAGAATATAAATACCTATCTCCCTCTCTAGAGAGAACACTCTCCAGAGTCATTTATAAAAGAAACTGATAATGTTTATGCTTTATTCTAAAGCCTCCATATTATTTTTTTAATTGCATGAAAGACAGTTACATATATATGTATATGTTTGTAATAGACTTTGTTTTTCAGAACAGTTTTAGGTTCACAGCAAAATGAATGGTAAGTACAGTGAGTTCCTAACTCCCCCATCCCCACACACAAACAGCCTCCTTCCCTGTCAACACCCTCCAACAAAGGGGTCCATTTGGGACAATCGATGAATCTGCATCCACACATCGTCACCCAATCCATCATAATGGGTCTCATTAAGGTCACTCTTGGTGTTATACCTCATGTGGGTTTGGACACATATTAATGACGTGTATCCATCACTATAACATCATGCAAAGTATTCTCACTGCCCTAAAGTCCCCTCTGCTCTACCTCTTCATCCCTCCCTCTCCCCCAGCCTCCTGTGACCCCTGATCTTTTTACTGTGCCCATAGTTCTACCATTTCCACACTGTCATATGGTTGGAACCATACAGGGTATAGCACTAAGGCATGGTTTAAAGTCTTCGAATACACAGACCAATACTGGAGCTGCATCGGAGCATAGCAGCACACAATCTTGGTGAGGCAGAGGAGGTCAGGGGGTCACCGGGAAGGGCAAGAGGCCACCTGAGTGGATGAGGTCCCAGAGCAAGAAGGGGACGGCTTGTCCGCACAAAGACCACGCAGACTACGCAGAATCTAACCCTACATGACACACATAACACAGAAAAACCATGCCCCAAAATTTCGAAGGGTAGAATTAACTGGAGAGGAAACGGAATCCGTACTCAGTCAAGCGTCATAAAATCCCTGAACGTAGGGAAAATGTCCTATAAGATGGTAGAAGATTGGATTAAGAAGGTAGATGTAGAAAGTAAACACAGCTTATCCCGTAAAAGAAAACTTGGCATCCCTGCAAAAAGAAACAGAATAAATGCAGATGAAAGGTGCTTCACCAGCAACAGGGTATGTCCAAGTTATTCTCTTAAACTTTAATGGTAAAATTCATTGTTTTTCATGTCCTAAACTGGCCATACACAGAACTTGGAGTTGTTGACCTCCAGCTTGTAAATCCAAGTGTAAAGATCTATTAGTTTTTTTTTAAAACATAATTAGCCACCAAGGACTGTCAAGGGTACGTTTTGATTATGTGAAACAAAATGTTGCCAAGTCGTTTGTAACAAAATAGAGAAAGCGTATTGTTAATGTTCGCCCACAGGGACAGGACTGTCAAGACACGATTTCCCGAGGGACAAAAGTGACAGGAGGATTATGTGTTAGGACTGTACCGTTCTGGAAGACAAAGGAATATTAATGGCACAAAATGAGGATGAAGGACATGGAAGAGTTTGTGGGGACAACGCCGCATGAGCAGGTCTTGCCAGGAGCCGGCTGGTGCGCTGCGTGATCCCCTGGGGTGGAATCAACATGGGGCACTGGTTACCTGGGAGCCGGGAGCTGAGAAGCCAGACGGGGATGGGCTAGAACTCAGAGGACAACAACGAGAGAGCTATGGCCACCTTCGCCACAGCGGCAGATGGACCGCTGGGGATGGAAAACTGGACACACAAGAGGTCTCCCTGATGGAAAGGGTAGTGACAGAGGGGTGAGCTCCCGTTGGAGACACTTCCTGAGCAGAGGCAGGGGAGAGATACCCATGTGTCTTCTCAGATCCTCTCTTCTGTGGGTCGTCGCTCACTCACTGGGGTCATTCCTCGGGTGACTCATTTCCACGTCTCTGCAGACCTGTGCCCTTTCTTCCTCTGGCTTCTGGTTTGGTTAGATCGAACCAGAAGCCAGCGGACTAGGAGGTTTCCACTATGCAGCAGAACCCAGGGGGCAGGGGGAGAAGCTGCCACCTGCTGGAGAGAGGCAGCAGAGCACCGGAAGTCTGCGTTCCTTGACTGCATCCTTCACCAGGGCCCTATGGACTTTTGAGAAATCCCACAGAGGTGCAGGCGGCTTTGGTTTGGCTGGATTTCCCGGGGAAGACAGCCATGGCTTCTCGCCAGTTTGGTGAGGGCAGGGCAGGGGAAGAAACTAACACACAGCTGTATCTTCGGTGGTGACCCAGAAAGCCGGGGCAGAAAGGGCACAGGTCTGCAGAGATGTGCACACGACTCACCCGGAGAATGAGCCCAGTGAGCCAGCGACATCCACCTAAAACCCCAAAGTCAGTGATGCTCCCAGCCGAGGACGGCCGTGTTACCTGCGGGAGCCCCAAATCGTGGTCTACAAAGGAGCTCTCCAAAAACTTGGAGGACGACTACCCCTGGGCAATTTCAGATGAAAAAGAGGCTGGATTTCCTAAGTCGTGCTTTCGTCTCACTGCAGAAACCCCAACAGCTCATCATCTCCTAGACGCCAACCTGGCGTGATCAGGGTGGGATGTCCGAGCTCAACTCTTTTCTGCCGTTCCCTCTTCGCAAGAATCTGAAGGGCTGTCATCTTCTCAGAGCCGCACTCTCAGACAGGAAGGTGCGTGTGTCACTGCCTCGCTGTCCCCTCGGTCGTCTTGCTGTGTCGCCAGCAGGGACAGCCGGGTTATGTCGTGTCAGACGGGGACCACACGCTCCGTACTGTCAAGAGGCCGTGTTCCCACATGTTTCAGGCCGTGAGGCTTCTTTTTGTGCCAAGCAGGCATGTTTCCGGACCTTTGCCTCTGAACATGACCCACCTGCCTGCAACAACCAGCCTCTTAGCGTG